>NC_061780.1:9443125-10043125 GCF_022458985.1 Mugil cephalus
AGCTGATTTATTCAGTGAAAGTAATGACATATTAAAAGACATATTTATGTCACTTTATATCTCGGCACTCCGGGTCTTGGATCAAAGTTGGGTTCAATTTGTCAATTATTATTATTAGCTATTTTGACGAAACGTATTGGGCAGACGTACACGTGAAATTTA
Organism: Mugil cephalus; assembly: GCF_022458985.1. NCBI lineage: Eukaryota > Metazoa > Chordata > Actinopteri > Mugiliformes > Mugilidae > Mugil > Mugil cephalus. The sequence continues at coordinate 9,443,288 of NC_061780.1, forward strand.
TTTCCAAATGTGCTTGTTTTAAGTTGTTTTTTCATTATAACCTGTTCTCTCTTTGTAAAAATTCGCCTTACCCAGGAACTGTACATGTGGGAGTGAAAGAGGGCAGAAATATCTGTGCCATGATTCAGATCTTAAATTCATCAAAGGCAGCACAAAATTGAGTCATGTTACCAAACCATGAACCTGAAACACATCAATCGATGTGAACGTACAAGAGTCAACCAGCGAAGAAACTATGGAGGGACCCAATTAAGTTTCAAAACAAACGAGAGAACCTGTGCTCATAGTATAAGTACATAAATGTGTAAATGTGTGTGTGTGTGTGTGTGTTAATTCAGAATCTCTCACAGGCCTAATAAAAACATATCTGACAGAACGAACCATTTAATAAAAGACAATGAATAATATGAAATGAACGTCTAAATTTTGAGCCACTTCAACTGGGTCCTACGCTCAATAACAACCTTAAATCCCAAAGCAGCGGCAGAGTCACAGAGAACAATAAAAAGCAGAAGGTTTGAAGCCACAGGTGTGTGCACGAAAACACAACAGATACACAAGATGAAAAGACACGGCGGCTTAACCAAATTCAATCATTAGCCGCGTCGACAGCACGCACCGCGAGCAGCATCAGTTCACAGTCCCGACGATACTTTTAATACATCGACAAAGTAACTGATGTAACAGATAACATGTATTTGATTGTGCTGCCCGCACACACACAAACACAAACACGCACACACATAGACTAAAGAACTTCATCCCTACCTCGCATCATCCTCACTCCACTTGTCTCAGACGTCTGTCCCACTTTCACAAACTCACTTTTCCTGTCACTTTGTCTCTCGCGTCTTATGACACGCGCTGTTCTTTTTTTTTTTCTTTTTTCCCTTGCACCACCTTTATCTATTAATCTTTCTTCTTTTTTTGTTCGTCCTTAAGCAAGCCGGGTCGAGCGCTCTCTGCAGCTCCAGCACACATATTCAGACTTTTGAGTGTCAGTCACCGCCTCACCTTCCTTGTTAGTGCGTGTGTGAGAGAGAGAGAGAGAGGAGACAAAGAAGGGGGGACTGTCCCCTGCCTTGACTTTTTTTTCTTAAGGTACTTTTTCTTCATGTTATTATCCTTCACCCCCTCACTCTATATCACACGTCTTCTTTTTTTAAAGTGTCTGGTTCATCTGAGGCTGTCCATGAGAATTAAAATCAGTCCAAGTCAAAGCAGCCACTGGGGAGTAAAAGACATGCACGGTACAGAAACACATTGGCGCATTGGAGGTTTGACTCATTATTTTCTGGCTGTTTTCCTGTAGATTTTTGCTCATGAGTTCTCCTGATTATATAAAATTGAATTTAAATTTAGCAGGAAAAGACATACATTTTTTTATTTCCCGTACCTTTTCCTCTTTCAGTTTAGTTTACGCTGTACAGTTCCTATAGGGACGGGAGATGTTTTACTTGGGCAGCGCACTTTTGGTTTTCCGACTTTTACTTGAATATTAACAATTAATAAAGAGCATTTTATTACTTTTACTGACTGATGCATGAAGGTATAAGCCGCTTTAGGTCTGCAGCTGACACGGATGAAGCTTTTTTTTTTTTTTAACTGTTGTATATACTGTTGTGAAACTTTATTTCATCTGTATGCAAAATCTTGATCTTAGGAATTAGTAATTAATATAAATGTTTTTACACTTTACACTGGAATGTACGAGTTAGTATGTGAGAAAAAATGTAATTAGTTGTGATCTAACACAACTCCTTCAATACACTTTAATTTAAATCCCATGAACGGTGAACCAGCATCACTAAAGCTCCAAAATCACCATTTGGGAAAAAAATTCCAAAGTATCCCTCCCCCCTGGTTGAACCCACACATATTCACTCACTAGCAGGGATCATTGAATTCATTCATATTTAGCATCAGTTTGTCTATCATCACACCACCTAATATCAAGGTCGGCGGTGTGTTACGCACAGCATCCCCACACCCAGGTGTGCTAAAGTTGTGGCGAAAAGTGTTAAACCAAAAAGGTTAAAAAAAGACCAGATGTTATCGCTGTCATCTGCATTCAGATGCTAAGCACTAAGTAGTTAGCATTTTCTTCCCTGTTTTGTGCGAGGGGGGCAGCGCAGGTGCAGCATGTAGCGCAACGCGCTGCGCCGCTAATGGCTCGACCCCAGCGACACCACTTTGTGTGTTTGCCTGTGTGTGCTACCGTACAGGTGCGATGTTGCATGTTCACCAAGTATGAAAGTTAACCACAATGCATGCACAAATATCTAGCACAAACACAAGCAATGTCATTACCACACGCAGACACACAAACAAGTAAAGTTATTTCACATGTAACTTACTCAAATGAGTCTTCTTGGACACGGCGCCTCCTGAGGGGAAAAATTAGTGTAGTTAGTTAAAAACACTTTGCTTCTGTTGACCTGCTGCTACAAGTTGTATTACGTATGAACGAGCTCCACAGTGAACCTGGAACTAAACAGTTCACACAAACATTTATTTTACCTTAATAACTGAGCGCATTGAATGACGTACTGCAACTTTGGGCCCTAATTTTAACGTTTCCATCTTTGCTACTTTATATGTTTAATCCACAACATTTCTGAGAGCATTATTGGACCTTTTACTTTTTAACAACATCATACACCCACCGGTGACATGTTGATGCAGCAATAACGATCCAATAATATAATATCACGCTGGCCATGGACAATTTGCTTTGTGTTAGAATTTCTGCAAGTCAATTTTTTATGACATTTCTAATTTTCCTTAAGTGGATGATCTCAATACTTCTACATCATGAATCATAATCTATGCCAAACATTTGTTAAATCCTGAACAGACCTGGCGAAAAGGCACGGGGTCTCCGGCCAACAGTGTCAATGAGGCTACAGTGAAATGTGACAGAAAGTAGACCAAGCTTAAAATGAAACTGTTGCTAATATGTGTTCAGCTATGATAAACTCCTTATTGTCGGCTCCCAAGCGCCAGTTTCGTACAGGGTCCGCGGAATGCCGCGGACAGAGAGGCCTGTTGACAGATAAGACGCCTCTGTGATAGCAGGGAGGTTAAATTAGAGGATTCCTATTTGCCCTGCTGTGTACCTACGATATGTTTGTGTGACGCTTCGGCGCATGCACACGCAGGAGATAAAGGCAGAGGAAGGTGGGTGTCTGTGAAGCAACAGGTCCTCTTTTTTGTCTGCCTGTTTCACCGCAATTGTGAGACAGTCTGAACTGCAGTCAGCGTGAGTAAATGCCTGAAGGGTCAGGTCTCAAGCAAGGTGTTTATTTCTGGAGTTGTACATATGTGGGGGTGTATGTGTGTGAGAAAGAGAGAGAGAAAGACAGGGCGGGGGGAGAGAGAGAGAGAAAGAGAGAGAGAGAGAGAAAGACAGCGGTGTGAAGGCAGGGCACAGATAAGTATCAATGGAAGACGTAGAGCTAGCCGCTCTTTGTCTGGCGCCAGATCAGGCCCTCTGTGGTTTCCTCTGTTTTCCTGCCCTCATCAAATCAGTTTTGCTTCATAAGCAGAAACTATGGAATGAAAGCAGAGCAGTGCAGACACGCGTGGAAAGAGTAAAGAATCGTCACAACTCACTGACAAACTCTTTTAAGGTGATTGCTAAATGCAGTATAAGCGGCAATGATTAATACATTTTCGATGTATCAATCGGAATGACATAAAAGCATAATTTCAAAAATTGAGAACGGTGATGACGCACTTTTATGTTCATTGTTTTAATGTATCTAAGCTCTGAGAGATCATGGAGCGTGGGCATGATGTTAAATGACTACATTAGAACTGCACTGGTGTGGTATCAGGAATGGATGATGCACAAAGCTTTTATTTGATTTCTTTTATGGATGACAAAATTACTGCACCCACATCGAAAAGGGGAAAGCAGAAAAAAAAATTAGCTGGCTTCAAAGTCGCCTACCAGACACTTTAAAACACTGTAATTCATGATAGGTGTTACTCGTGAATTTAGATGATTACAGCAATGTCGCAACAGAATGGAGTAAACATTTGTGGTCGGTGGCTATAGCGGTGGAAAAAGGACCCAATGCAATCATCAACATCTGTATGTGTGATGCAGCATGGACACATTTAGAAAGACCCACGTTTCAGCCAGGCCACCACACACGTTCACCATACATGCCCCTGTTGATTGCAGACGCACAAACAACAACACCACGCATCAGTCAAAATCTCACTACTGTCCCTACACTCTGACATCTAAGCTCACTGCTGAAGTGACAGTTGCTGCGTTACATAACAGCACAGAAGACCACTGAACTCAGAGAGTAGGCCAACAACTTTGCCTGAATACAAACCATGGTGCATCTAGCACAGTGCAGTCAGATAAGCAACTTTGCTACTAGACCAACAGAGTCTATAAAATCACGTAAGGCATTTTTCATGATGAATGTAAAAAATCTTATTTACAGAATGACTAAAAATGAAATTGTATCCTAATAAAAAGGAAGAATAGGGTTACAAATGCGGCATCTAAAATTCCCAAGTATAAATTCAGTTAAAAGTCTCAGAAGGAAGGTTTACTTCTCAGTCAGAATAAGATTCTTAATCAACAAGTGCAATATGCCTGAAATAATTTTTTTCCACTAATACAGTCTGTCTAAGGATCTTGGGTTCAAAAATTATTAATACATATATTTCAGAAGATGACAAAAAGAAAAAATCTATTTACAAATTTGTGATGCTATATTTTCCAGGGGAATTTTTTTTTTTACTTTACTTTTTACTTAAAGCTGATGACACAGATGCTTATTCTGATAAATTAAATAAAAAGACTTTCAGAAACAAAGGGGCGTGACAAAAACGCAGAAGAGTAGAATTAACTGTGTCAAGAGATGTGAAAGAAATGTTCAGACAAAGGGTAGAAAATGTGGAGAATTTCTTGTCACTGAAAACAGTTTAATAGTTTGATCATGTTGACCTAGAAACATTATTTAAAAAAAATAAAAAATGAAAAAAAAAGTTAGTAGAAAAATGCAGTGTGTTTTAGAGTGTGGGTATTTATTTTTTGCAACACAAACTATAAATCAAAATATGTTTGTATTAAGTTGTGAGAAATCTGCAGAGAACCGAAACATGCGAAAGAACTGATGTTTAAAATCAGTCTGACTCACAGAATTGTTACATTTAAAATAACAATCACAAATGTTAGAAAATGGCAACATATGTAAAAAAAAAAAAAAAAAAAAAAACATATGTAGAAGAAGAATGGACCTACAACAGATCCCGGAGGGACACCTCTAATAGTCCTCATGTGATCATGAACAGGCAGGAGCTAAAGACGGGCCTTGTGCTTGAGAAAAATGAGAAAACACCCACGACAGTCGCTTAAACCAAGACTCAAATCAGATAAAGAAGAGTCAGTTCAGCAGAATGAAACCAAACATGAAAATAATAAAGCACCACACTGAATCCCTCCCCTTGACTGAAGAATCAGTTCAGCTTTTTTTCTAAATTCTTAAACCTTGTTAATATCCAGTTGTCACATAGCCCTAAGGTTAAAATTGTCCACTCAGGTAATTATCAATATTGTACCGTGTTGTTTCAGAAGCAGCTGTATATCATTTAAAACCAATTTCCCATTCAACTGTATTTGATATATTTGAAAACTTGGCAGCAGAATTGACTGTATATTTAACTACAGTGCAAACAGAGTATGTTTATGTTTGTCGACTTGCACTCTAATCCAGTTAGGAGGGAATATAAATATAATTTAAGATCAGACGTAAATGGTTGAAACCTTTATTGTGCCCCGTGTGCCTGTCACACTGGTTCACACAAGCACAAAAGCTCATATACAGTAGTAACACCTGTCCATACCCTGTTTTCTTCTGTTGATTAATACTCTTGAAAACATTTAAATCATATTTGTTTCAGTGTGTATGCATACTTTTTCATATGTACCTGTAGATAGTTTCTCATTTTGATGGAAAAATTTTCCACAATGAAACTGTTGACATTGAGCTGAAGAGGTTAAACCCAGCAATTGGTGTAACCTCTGGATTGGAGGGGAAAGGCAACAATGTTGCTGGGATTATGAAATAAAAAGAGAAACCTGTGTTAAGATTCAGTATCTCAAAATGTAGGCGATTAATCTCAAACTGATCTGCATATCTAGATATCAAAGGGATTGGTAACTTTGAGTGGAACACTGTGCATCTGTGATCCTCCTACATTTACTTCAGAACACGTGTGTTCCACCCCTGCCGAAATAAACTCACTCTGCACTTTACGCATATTAAACCAACACAGTGCTCTTCCAGTAATCATCCCTGGTGCTGTACTGCTCGGGAAATCGAACTAACGGTTGAACTACGCTTCGAGAGTAGCAGGAAAGGTGTAGTGGGTTTGTATGGCAGAGGGACAGGCGGTCTTATCTCAAGTGTCTGCCAGTGGTTTGATTATAGCTAAGGAGAGGCTTTGAATAGAAAAGCATTGACCAGAAAAAGAAGCAAAAATAAAAGCTAATCCCGGTGGATTACTCCGGCTTACTGCCATTCTTACCCACTCACAGCACCTTAACCACACTCCAAGTAAAGGGGATGAGGAGGGTTACTGGGGTAAAGATGGATGAGAGCACAGCAACAGAAGTTAAGAGGGAACGCTGTGACAGGATAAGCCAGAAACAGAGTGACATTGGTGCAGGAGATGGCGAACAGAATGAGACCAGTGAGGAAGACAGAGATGTGGGTGGACGGTATAGAATGGCATGATGAGAAATAAGACCATGTCGCATTTTGTGTGTAAAAGAGAGGGACAGAAAGACAGGATGTGAATGTTAAAGTCAGCAAAACAACTCAACAGGTTGCATAATTTTCTTGCAGTTCAAATGGCCCCGGACCTAGACTCACAACAGCAGCCACAATGAAGCTAATCTGGAGAGTTCAATCTCAGTGATGGATCCTCTTACCTGTTTTGATAGGGGTGTCAGCTGGGGGCACGTCAGGCTCCTCATATTCCATTACTCTCCTGTCAAAACACTGGGCGGCCCTACACACTCACTCACACGCCCTTACACACACACACACACACACGCACACACAAACAAACCACAAATGGCAGCTCAGTCAGTCGCGTTTGAATTCCACCTTTCGCCATTTGAGTCGCACAACAGAACTCTCGCTACCTGTTGGTCGCTCTAGCGCCCGGGTCGGCGGAGGCATTTGAAAACGTGCACTGCCATCTCGCCTCCTTCCAGTCTCTACAGCGGGTCCCAAAACTCGGTTGTCATCATCTTCGTACCCTCTCTTCCTCCAGCCCCCCCTTTTTCAACAGCACACCTCCCCTTGTGTGGTTGTTTGGAAGTAATTCACTTCCCCCCGTGGCAGTCAGCGGTGCGGAGAGTGCAGCTGGACCGGCCGGCCGTACACAAGCCGTGCGCCCGCCGCCCTCTGCACCCCCCCTCCACTCCCTCCTCCCCGCGCTCTCTGTGCGCCCTGACCGTCCCAGGCTGGAGAGTTATGTCACCGGCTGTTACGTAATAGCAGCGGATCGGGTTTTGCTTTGAAGTGCTCTGTTGAGAAATATAATCCCATGTTGCTGCCACAAATTTCCGCCGCACTAATCGAGAAAATACAATGCACAGTGGAGACATTACATCCCAGTGGCCTGTTATCCCAGTGCTACACGGTGACAAATAAAATCCCTCGTTGTAGCCTGACGTGCGCACACATATATAATGTTTTTAGTGGGTTGTTAGAATCACCTGCGCGACTCAAGCGCACGCAACATAGCAATGCATGCAGGGATGCCGTTTTGATGATGGTATACAACGCCGAGAAAGCAAGACACAAAGAAAACGATGAATAATCGATATGTCTTCTCGGTTTACATCATTGTGGTAAATGCTCCTCTAAGACACGGTGCTTACGCTGGGGCCCAACACTCATGCTGAGCAGCACATGGCAGTGGAGGAAATCTAACTGAGCTCATTTACTCAAGCACTGTTGGACAACTTGGAGTAAGCTTGCAACTTGTGTAATTCAGTTCTCTTCCAATTTTCTCCACTATCCCTGCACAAAGACAAATAAAAGAATGTTAACAATACCGCGTGCATCTAGTTAGGTGCATTTTGCATATCAAGACAAAACAGGAGCTTTTATGAAAACCGTGATCACATCATGCATTTACCAGTATAATGTGTGCTATGTGGTTGAACTCTTTAGGTTTGACACTAGAAGACTGGTTTAAAAAAGACACTAGAAGACTGGTTTAAAAAATTCTCTGAGCCTTTATACCAAAAATCTGAGTTAAAGGTTTGCACCTGTGAGCACGCGTGGCATCTCAACTGGTTTAGAAGCCAATCACAGTGTGGGGGCCGAAACCTTCTTTTCTATCCTGCATTTAAAAAATGTAAAAGGACAAATATTTACATGTACCCAGATCTGGCCTTTTCAATGATGGAGGAGACACTGATGTCTTTAAAGGACTACATAGCTGGTTAAGTTTAACATAATAAATGATTATTTGAGTATTTTTATAGATCTTTGAACAGCCTCAAAGGAGATATTTGCTTATGTTGTATATACCGTGCTCTGCGGTTTTGTCCCTGGATCAATGAATGTTTTGGGGGTGACACCTAGACTTGCAGCATTCAGTTAAAACTGAATCCCCCAAAAAAGAAGCTACGTCCACTTTATTTGTTCATGTTTATGTACATAAACATGAGAAGAATTTTACTCCTAGTCAATTAGTTAGTTGTTTCTGTTAGTTGTTCTGTTAGTTCTGTTAGTTGTTACTAACTGGCCAGTATCTCAAAACTACCCTTTAGACACACCTAGCCAAGAGGAGACCCACTCCTGCCCAAGATAACACATACAGCATTAAGATAAGTCACTTACAGACACCTCACCACCCTGTTGCTTTTAACAGGATTCTTTGTTTAAGGATTAAAGTCCAAGTCCATTAAGCTTCCAAAGTGGAAACTGCACTTATAAGTGGATAATTTAAGTAAAATATTGTTATATAAATGTTCAGAAGGATTGTGCAGGATTCGGTTTGAGGGAGAAAATACTACAGTATGTGGTTACTTCTGGTAACTGATTGAAAACTTCCCTTCTGAGAGTGACTGCGGCAGGTTAACCCACAAATAATTACTGTGAGCTATTTTTTTTTAACCTTTATTTTACCAGGTCAGTCCCGTTGAGATCAATAATTTAATTTTCAAGGGACAACTGGCCAAAACAGCAGGAGCATACAAGTTACAGACAGGACACAACACAAGTAACATGAATCCAGTACCAGTGATAACAATAAAATACCCACAGACAACAACAAGCACCAACCAATGTATTTATCATTGGGGTTATAAGAACTTTAAAATCAGGCAGCGGTTCAAGGCTCCCAAGATTAAGGCTTTTTTGAAGGCTGTTCCAGGGAAGAAGAGCCAAGCACTTAAAGGCCTTTTTACCCAATTCAGTCCTTACACTTTGTACAGACAACAGGACAAAATCTTTCAATCTCAAACTATAGCTGCCACCAGCTTTCGGACCAATCAAGGAGCATGTATAAGAAGGGAGCTTGCCTAGCATGGCTTTATAGATGAACAAGTACCAATGACTTCGCATAGTCAGTGAGGGCCAGCCAATCCTGGAATAGAGAGTACAATGATGAGTCAGAACTGCAGTTTGTGACAATTCTCAGAGCACTGCGATATGCAGTGTCCAGCATCGTCAAACAATGGGCTGGAACTTCCAGATATAAAATATGCCCAAATCAAGAAGAGGTAAAAAGGTTGCAGAAGTTTCCTTCTGGCCTCAAAGGGGAAACAGGCAGTCATCTATCCATATGCCTAGATATTTGATAACTACAGGAGACAATCTCTAGTTTCCTTCCTGGAGTATATCTAATGTGCTGTCAGGTTTTGACCTATTTGAAAACAACATTAATTTTAGTTGAAAAGGCTGAGTCTGGATGATATTAAAAACAACGTGCAATTTGGCAAGAGCCTCTGTGGTGGAGGGAGCAGCACAGTATACCACTGTATCATCTGCATTAAAAAAATAAAAATAAAATTAGCTCCACGTACATTATGACCCAAATTATTGATGCAAATTGAGAACAACAGCAGACCTAACACAGACCCCTGCACTACACCCTCACAAACGTTTAACCATTCAGAGGTGAACCCATCAAATTGAACACACTGAGACTTTTCTGACGGATGGTCAGAGCCTGATCAGAAATACCAATATAAGATAATCTCTGTTGCAAAATGAGATGGTCAATGGTTTAAGGCCTTGGAAAGGTGAATGAAAAGTGCTGCACAGCACTGCTTCTTATCAATAGACTCAATGAAATCGTTAACCACCTTCATAGCTGCTGTTATAGCGCCGTGCTTCTTTCTGAAGCCAGACTGATGCTTATCTTATCACTGGCACCCAAAAACTCCTTTAACTGCTCACACCCCAAATGTTTAAGAATCCAAAACTGACGATCTAGAAATCGGCCTTAGTTATTCTAGCGTTATTTTTTAATACTAACACTACAGCGCTAAAGTCCTATGTGTTGTAGCTTCATACTAATGCATACATCCATTCAATAATCAACAGCGAGATAGTCTGCTGTTACCCCTGTGAAGACAACCTTTTCTAGTTAAATACTTCTATTAAATGCAGTACTGAACAGCAAACAATTAAAGTGCCTTACATACAAATGCATCGACTCCTCTGGTGAAAGACAATTTGTACGATGAATTCAAAACTTTCATGACAATGCCATGGCATTGTGGCACTGTGGCCCCTCGTAAATAAATGAAAATTCAAAAAAAAAAAAAAAAAAACAACACCGCCACTGAAATGCTATGGTGGACACAGTTGGTTGCAGGTGGTTTTAACTGAAAGTGGAAAACAAGTCCCTCTACCCCCCCCGCCCCACCCGCCTCCTCAAACCCAACTTGACCACATGACACTTCGGGGGAAAAGACAAAAAAAAACTGCTGGTATTCATTTGTCCTGCATTCACGCTCACATACACATGGCAGACCAAGTTTTAAATACTGAGGTAGCATTTCCATCTGCACTTCACTGAGGTTAAAGATGTGAGGGGCCCTCATCAGACCACCAGGCCTGTACTCTGATGAGGCCAAACCACACATCAGACCAACCAGTGTGAGAGCTAAAGTTAAATGCAGCAAAAAAAAAAGTTTGTGGGACCAGTATGGTTGTAATCAATAATTTACTGCTGAACAGAAACCGGTTGCACCTGCTAATATTTATGACACGAACACAATACATGTTAATACAGAAAGTTTCACGTGGTTATTCAGATCGCATTGGCCATTTAGAATAAAAGGAATAAATGTCAACCAGTCAAAAGTTTGGACACACATAAGAAGAGGTGCCCAAACCTTTGCCTTGCAGCGTATATGCACATTAGATGTCTCTGCAACTGTAGCTCATCCACTTGTCAGGTGGCAGGTTTATAAAATATAGCTAGTTATGGTCAGTTGCAAGAAATCACATGCAGCTGGATAATGTTTTCTTTTTACAATAGTTTCACAGCAATAAACTATCCATATACTAGATAGATCATTTATTTTCCTCCCACTAAATTGTGAAGCACATTGACAGGTAGTGTCTGTGTATGTATATCATCACTGCACTCACAATGTTAACAAAAATAAAAAAAAAAATCAAAGAAAGTGAAGGTGTCTTCAACCTACAGTATGCGCACAACTGAAAACCTGTGCTCTTTACGCTTTCAGGTGTCTATTATGAGCTTATGTTTTTATCGCCGTGGTCTGCAGAAGCTGCCAGTGGAGCGCAGATCTCTTGTGTTGTGGACAGTGTTACTTATTTTGGCATACTGCGGCATGCCTCAGTCATTTCTGAATGCAGGAACATGTTCAAACAGACAGAGGGAACGAGACAAAACAGCATGCAAACAACACGACAGCCTTTACCGAGATGAGTTTGAGTTTGAAGCCCCCGTAAGTCATGATATTCTCATGGCACGCAGACCCACGCCTCATATTCAAATATGAGACCACATCCACCACATGGTGGGGAAACTGTCAACAGCCCACACATGAAAATCAAAATGTGTATGATGTGTGAAAAGAGAAGCAGAAAACTCTGAAATCCTACAAAAATCGCATGTCATCATGAAGATGACAGAAAAAAATCCACTTTGATGCATTAAATGTATGAACAACAGATATAATCAGCTCTCCTCAATAGTGCGCTATTAATAAAGGCTTAATTTTATACCGAACCCAGGCTGCTTTATGACACATAGGAATTATAGCAAAAACTATATAAAAAGTACTGAACTATAAAAACATCTAGTTCAAAATCCAGTGTTTGAAAACAAAAAAACTACAATTTTAACCGAAAAAGAAACAATGAAACAAATTTCACTCATGACAAACTAACACATGGCTCATATGATATAAATAATACAGTTATGCAGACTTTATTGGATGAAACACATGAGCATGTCCAGCAGGTTTTGAGCAGTAACTCAACTTTCAATGTCTTCAACGTTACAAAAAATGTCCATATACAATAAGTTATCTTGAAAATGTTTTGTAAATATAAGTTAGATATATACTGTTATGTATTAGTAACAATACTGAGAAGCAGTCATGTAAAGGTACTTCAAAAAACTGTTACTACAAAGTTTTCATAAGATATCACTATAGTATTTGATAAAAGGTGAGATGTCCTTTCTCTCTGTGATCACCTGGAAAATAATCACACACTCCTCAGAACATAATCCAAACCAACAACACACTCACACTTGTTACAGCCTGATTGCTGAGTGTTTGGGTTCGTGTCAGCCTGCTGCATTCGTCATTCGCCGAATAAATGGCTGACATTGACTGACAAAAACAGTGCTGCAAGAGAGAACAATAAGAAAGGTCAAAGGGCAAAGATGTGGCTGACATTAAGCCTCCACACTGTCGAACAGACAAGCTGTGTGTGTAAAAATTAGATTTACCTGTTGCTTCAGTGTGCAGTTTGGAGCCATCGGTGCTGGTCACTTTGCATGAAAAAAACACTTTTCTGCCTTCTTTCTTGTCCAGAGAGGATTCGAGCAACACTGTACTCCCCAGTGGGATGGGGCTTTGGGACAAGACATCATGAATGACAATCATACAGTATAAAAGTCAGGGTTTGTGTTAAAGCTTTTTGATGACCAGGGGGAAATCATTCATCTTATTATTTAGATACCAGGAAAAGTAATGTATATTCAGCACAAATTGCCTGTTTGTTCACCACAGTAAGTGAAGCAGATAATTTATGACACTGCTGTTGCGCCTCAAAAAATAACGGACGTGAATATTTAACTTGTGCATTTAATAATCTAGGTGACAGCAATCAGTGTCAGTCTACACTAGACCGACTCAGTGCAGGGAGGTACTGGCTTGCTGTGCTGGTGGAACGCATGTAGTTTTATGTAGGCTCATTGTGCTAAGACCGGCGCATTTACACTGATGACTAATGCACAAATGTTGATTAATGTGCATTGTCCCAATTCAATAAAATAATAATAATAATTTTATATTCTTATAAATCCAGCACAGCTAAATGTGTTCAGCAAAAATGCAGAGACTACACCGACCTTAATATCCAGAAAACGACTCAGTTGTGCTGTTTATTTTAAATGTTCAGTAATAGTCTGTTACATTTCAGTGAGCGTTAATCAATTTGCTATTAATAATGTTATTAAAACAAATAAATGATAAAAAATGTACTCTTCTTATACCTGCGGTAGTTGATGTTCAGGTTGGCAGTCATGACCGGAGCAGAGAGCACATTAGCATGAGTTCCTGTTACAGTGTCAATCATAGTGGCTATCGCCCCCCCGTGGACATGTCTGGAAACACACAAACATGGTCTATTATACATCAGGTGTTGCCATCAGGCATGACAAAATCCTTTTATTCATCCATCTTCTGTGACCGTTTATCCTCCGGAGGGTCAGAGGGGGGCTGGAGTAGCAGTGTACACCCTGTCTATCCAGTCTAACGCAGAGAGACAGACAACCATTCACAATCACACTCACACCTGCGACCAACGAGCATGTCTTTGGACATCGGGAAGAAGCCAGAGTATCCGGAGAGAACATGACAAATAAATATCTTATTATTTTATTTATTTTTGGAACTGCCTTATATTAGAAAGCCGACAGTTGAGCCCAGACAGAGACAGGCAGTAACGACTTCTAAACAAACAATATTTCTTCATCCCGATTAGACTAATTCACCGTTAACCTTTCTGGTCTCCATCTGGAAAAGTTGCGTCAGTAACAGTCGGTTTTGCGGACTGACTGACGTGCACGGAAAGAATTTATTAACAGCAAGAAAAGATCAGATCGAGCGCTCACATGATATTGAAGGATTCACAGCACACGCAGTGGAATACTAGTGTTCATTTTAACACAGCGAATGAGAGGAGAGTACGAGTGGAATGCCAAGGTCTAATACAAAACACAGATAGCGAAAAACACAGATTTGCACAATATTATCTCACCCTGGTGGTCCCTCCAGTAGGTGTCCAGCCTGGAAGATGCACACACACTTCTGTTTATCTTTGCTAACGAAGAGGACGTACTCAAAAGCTGCCCCCGGGTCTCTGATGTTCCGCGTAAAAAGACGAGCCTTCGACTGGATTACTTTACTAAGATACATGCCACCTTATCAGAAACACAAAAGGGAACATCAAGAAGCCTGGGTAAAAAAAACACACATAATGAATGACTTATATTTAATGACTTAAATATTTAAAAAAAAAGTTTTATTTGATATAGTCATGTCAATAATCCATGACTCACAGTCTCTTTACTGTGGACTAAATATACAGAATAATTGTATGGGGCCGGGGCGAACATTGGACTGTTGGTCACTTCTTCTTCATCTGTTTGTTTCTAGTGATTCATATCCGCAGTGTGTCAAGTGTCTTAGAGCTGGCAAGCACCATGCAACCAGAAGTCTTTCAAATCTATTGGATGACAGATGCTGTCCAAAATGTGTCCTAAAATATATTATATATTTTCTTCCAAAAAGTTTTCCCCTGTCAGACCAACACCTTGCTATAGCCCTGTTGCTCAGTGCGTCCTGTAGTTCATGAAAGACACATCGGTCGTTCACGCGTACCTGTGGCATACTTGAGCGAACGATTGTAGCTTGGCAGCCTCCTCCACAGACCTCCCTGTTTGTCTCCTTGTTCCCCCTCCTCCTCACACGGGCTGTTATAATGCTCGTACAACCGTTTCATTTCTGTGCCCCACGAGGAGTTAGGCAGGCTGAAGTCCCGGGGCTTCGAGGAAAAGGCCAGTGGCAGCGCCTGTCAAACAGGGAAACACATTTCACTCTTTGTTCGTGGTGAGACAAGTCATAATAGTTTATTTTCATCCATATATTTAAAAGTGTGCATCAATAATCTGAACTTGTAAATAACAACAAAAGCGTGGACATTAGATATGTAGTACTTTTTAATAACTTCAAAGTTTATATTAGATCGACGTGAGGAAATACTTTGAAGTGTATTTTGTCTATATGTTTTTTTATCGTTCCAAATATAATAACATTTAGCTTTGACTGGCACTGTTAAAGAGTTATTACTTTTAACTACACATTTATGTTGAGACTGAAGCTTGTACTAGTGTTCTACTGGTCTGTTATATGCAAATTTATATGTTTTTACATTCATCCTCATGTGTGTATGCCATGGACAAACCACTCCTTACATCATAGTCATTATGAAGTGGCCATGTTGTCGGTCACAAATCAGGTTTATGATAAGATCCATGTGACTAAATACCTTGTGGTGTATTTTGTCTCTTTTTTTCAGTTGTTTTTACAGTACAGACCATTATCTTTACAAACACCGCTGAATAATAAATTTAGTATACCCGCAATGACAAACATTTTACCAAACTAGTAACTTTCTGACTGAGCCGATCCAGTGTTACATATAAAATGCTTAATGTATGCACTGACGCGTTTTCTCTTTGTTTTCTCAATTTTACACGAAGCCATATGGCTACAGACAGGAGGAAAAGTACAGCATGATCCACAGAGAAAGCTCTGGGAGGGGGCGCACTGACGTCAAACACCACACACCACACACAACACAGACCCGTCCAGTCATTTCAGGCTCTTTCATCAGAAAAGTGTTATTCTACCTACCACCATGGTCCGTTCAAACGCGGTCTTGAATGAAAAGCTGGCACACGGTTGTCTGAGTGGAGCCTTCATGAATGGGAGTGAATTGCGGCTATTAAAGCCCCCAAACAGTCGACAGAAGCTCCTTGCCATCGCTAAACTATTTAAAGATAATGTGCAAAACTGGACTAACTGGCCTGTTTTCTCAGTTTCCCTGATGGTGTAACCGTGGTTGAGGTTTACGAGGTAGTTATCTCCTTAGCTAACACCGTAACAAAGTACTAGCGTTGTAGTAAAAGCTCATTGTCTGTGTGTGTTGCTCCTTAAACATGTTTGAGTCATATTTCTGTTCCAGTACCACGGATAATAACCACACGCCCTTTTACCTCCCTCTATGAGCATTTTACCGGTGACTTTCATGTGTCATCGTCGTCTGTAAACTTCCGGTTTCCCACGTGGTTTACAGCTTGCATTATGATTGGCTCTAGGGAGAGACACTTCCTGTAACAACCAAATTCTCATGGTAACCATACAGTCAATGCAACCAACACGATTTTTTATGTTTTTGAGATAAACTAAAATGTAATTGTATCTCACTGTGATGAAAAAATACAAATTAACATCGAGTGGATACTATAAACACAATTCGATTTTTCTATGCACTACATAGCCATATAAAAAAGTCACCACCTCGATTTAACTAAGCAAATAGGTATTAGTTAATTATTGCACAGGTAAATTACCTTTTATAGATGATTATCAACAATGACTAGCTTCTCATTTCTTACACAACTATGTCAAAAGACACATCCCGTGGCCATGCAAAAGATTATTTGAGAGGGTCTAATCAATGGCATGTTTCAAGCAGACAAAACATCTAGAAAAAAGATCTAGAAACTACTAACATTGGGTTAAGAACTGTCCAACTCGTTATTAAAAACTGTAAAAAAAAAAAAAAAAAAAAGAAAAAGAAAAAGAGAAAAAGGAAGAAGTGTGGTTAGAAAAAAAATCGATCACTTTAACATTTGGTGAAATCAAATCGAAGAAGAACAACATTACAAATCGGGGCTTTGTTTAATAGTGAAAGTAAGAGCATGCAACTCAAGGGATCGGGGCTGAACAGTTGTGTAGCCTTAAGAAAGCCACTAATCAGTGAGGCTAACCAGGAAAAAGGCTTTAGTTTTCTAGGGAGCCTAAAGATTGGACCCTTGAGCAATGGAAGAAGGTCATGTGGTCTAATGAGCCCAGATTTACCCTGTTCCAGAGTGATGGGGCATCAGGGTAAGAAAAGAGACAGATGAAGTGATGCAAGTGATGTTCCAATGAAATATTAGAGTTTGTGACCTTGTTTTTGGTGGTGACTTTTTTTTTTTTTTTTTGGCCAGGCAAAGTATGAATATGAATCAGAAAAGAAAAGCAAATGATAAGAAAAAGTTTGCAGTATGCATGCAAGGATTTAGAGTTTAGTCAACAGTTAGATTCTACAAGACTTCTCAATTTAAAAGGATTGTAGTATTTCTCATCCAGAGTGTACTGGGAGGTTGGGATGCGGAGAAGACCTGTTTAGTTTTTTCTATGTTGGATTAACCAACAGCTGTATGATTGTATGAGTGTATATATTAAATTCCCACAAACCTGTATCTTCTAAAATGCTTCTGTGCAGCAGTTTATATTTCTTGTTTTATACTCCAGTATAAGCTGTAAAGTGCAACATTTTTTTTCCCCAATTTCCTGATGCTACTCTATGTAATAATTTAATATTCTGTTGAACACTTACTGTGCTTAATTCGGTTTTTTCATCACTCTGTTGCACTGAAAATCAAACCAATGTAAAAACAAAAATTGTCATGGAACATTCATACCACTCTATTTGGTCTAGGTGAGGACGGCTCATATGTGCCTAAATTTGGAGAAATGCAATTTCTTTCCTGATGCATACTCTTGTTGTATGGTCTGGATGACGGAGTCCTCTTGTTAGATGGTCCTTTATGTAATCAGTACATATTTGGGCAACCCACCCTAATGAACAACTGTAAAATTGTAGTAAGAATGTCAGTCGTCATCTGTGGTTCTACACTAGGGGGCGATAGAGGAGCACGCAGTCAAACTGTTCTCTTTGGATCATGTAGGTGTTACCTCTTTCAAACTTCCTGTTAAGAAATGAATGAATGCTTTGTATATTTGGCCTATCAGCAACCAGTTTGTCATGTTCTCCTGAATCAGACAGACAGTCTCATTATGTCAAAAATAAATAACTTAATAATAAAATTAGAAAGATTACATGTTAATCTGGGCAAAAGTTCATTTATTCACTGTTCTAAAATGCGTCCAAATATTATTATATTGAACGTGGTGTATAAAAATACGCACACACATGACCTCATACAGTAATCCAGTGACCTTGTAGCTTTTCTGGTGGTATGAAGAGTCAGGGCGCCCAGACCCTAAATGCCTCAGGAGACACATGCCAGTTAATGCAACTTATAGTTCAATCCTAAAAAAGTTAATAACTCTAGATGACAGCCAAGTTCATCTGTGAATCTTCTAACCCCAAATATGTGTCAAAATATTTCATAAAGACAAAAAGCCAGCTCTTAAACCAACACAATCACATTCCAAAAACAGAAGACACTTGCAACAATTCCACACACCTCTAGTACCGCATTGTTTAATCAGATCTCATGAAAAAAAGTGGGGCTATAATAACATCAATCATTACAAAATACAAGTCCATGACATGCCTCCTTTTTGCAAAAGTTTAGTCAGTGTTAAACGTTTCTGGTTTGCTTTACTGTGCTGCTTCAGGCTGTCCACACAGCTTCCTGCAAAATTAAGAAAGGGGGGAAAAAAACTTTCAATTTAGCAAGAATATCTATCCCATTACCCACATTGCTATTAGGTGCCTCTCAATGTTCTATACTGCTCTGTTGCATTATACACCATTTATTTTTGAGAATGCCACTATGTGTTTCAAGTCTTACCGTGCTTCCTCGTTACTTAGATCTGCAAAGGCACAGATAGCTTTGTCTCGATCCAAAACCTGCTGTTTGAGCGCCTTAATGTCCTCCTGAGCTTTAGCTTTAGCTGCCTCGAAATCGGCTGGAAAATAACCACATTGGATGAGTACAAAGTGATAATTTTGACAATTAAGGCAAATCTTTCGCTGAATGAAGCCGAATGTGCAGATGGGAGACTTATTTTTCACAAGTGTTTCCACATTTCATCATCGTCAGTGTTTCAGATTAAAAAAATTATGCCAATTTTGAGCTTGATAGTCATTTTTTTATTCCCTTACTTAAATCCCTGGACTGGCACACTTTGCTCCATTATATACACTATCCATCGTCCACCAAATCAGAGGTGATCAGAAAGCTGCCTTACCTTTGGCTTTGTTCATGGATTCTTGAATCTCTGTCTTCTTCTTTATACTGTTCTCCTAACAAGGGAACATGTGAAAGTATTTGTCAGCAGTTAAATTGGACGCATGAGCAGAGGAACAGAAAAGTGTACTTATATATTATATCAACAATTTAAATTTTTGTGACATTAAACATTCCAAGGCACACTACATGCTCTTTACTTTCGCGCTGTATCAGATCAGGAGTGCATGCTCTATTTCTAATCGTACTGCTGCTGTACGTGTGCCTTGCCTTCTCGGTCTTGCAGGTCTGCAGGTTTGCTTCACGCTCCTGCACCAACTTCCCGTTTTCTTCTTTCTTCTTTTTCAGCTCCTCTATCTTGGTAGTGACCTCTGCCAGCGATGTCTTAAGGTTATTAATGTTTGTTTTCGCTTCCGTGATGGCTTCCTCTTTCGCGTTGGCCTCCATCGAGTTGTCCACCACTCGGAGCTTCAGTGTGCGCAGGGCCATCTCCTGGAACACGGCCTGGTAAACCACCGCGAACATCACACCCAGACTCAGGACCACCAAAGCGATCGCTAACTTCATCTTGCCTGAGACGATAGCGGACTGACTCAACGAGAGGGGGGCTTGTGGAGACGATCACTTGTTCATCCCGAGTGTCTGTCGAACCGTGCAGCTCGTCTCCTCGACTCTGAATACCTCGGTTACTTGTAACCTGCTCTACCTGCAGGACAAGATGGGCGTGTCAAAACACCTGTTTCCTCGTTTGGCTCTCACGTTGTCCCTCTGCGCTCTGTTTAACATTGAGACTGATTAAATATTTTCACCGCTCTGCTTCCCTTAATTTCCTTGTCCTGCTGTTTGGGTTCCGCATTGGGACGGAACTGAGAAAGGAAAGTTTCTAAAGTTGAGAAAGGTTTGTCATAAAAATGAATATTGGCTTGATTGGAGTGTTGATTGAATTATATAATTTCAGCAGATAGCTCATGTCTATGGTATGACAGCACACCAAACTATCAAATGCAGCTGGTGCCGCCATCCATCCGTGGCATCACAATGGCGCTTATGACAGTGCTAGTTCAGCTTTATTTGCAAATATAAATGGGTTTGGAGACATACCCACACCAACAGCACCAAAGGGTCAGAAGAAAGACTTTTTAAGATTTTTACAGCCCCAGCGCCCCCAGTCCGCTGTAATTCATTTAATTCTGTCATTCATTTAATTCTTATAAGTGTTTGATGGGAGTCATGTCACGCCTCCGTCATTTTCTGATCATCTGGGCTCAATCCAGTCAGTCCTCGGGCACTGGCCTCCGGGCACTGGTCAAAAGTGCTGCTGGTGCCAGAGTGGGGAAGGATGGAGAAGAAGTTCAGCCATGGCGGCGTTAGCATGAAGAGGTGGATTAGACTACTTTATTTCTAATACTATCTCCTCAGTGTCTTTGGAGAAAAAGTTGGAAGTTAAGATGCTGGGATCACATCTGCCAACGATGTTCGAGTAGCTCAAAGGACAAACTCATGAGTTTTGTGTTTCTCGGTTTGAAAGAAATGACTTGGTAATTACTACCTTCATAAGCACAGGGAGCTCTTTCAACGCGAACACAATGCGATTTGTGAGGTTGCAATAAAGAAATGTGCATTAAATACAATTTATTCAGACAGCTATAAATGCATTTGTGAGGTGATGTTGCACATGTTCAAACTGAATAAGTCTTACGTTTCACGTGTGGATCATAGGACCATTTTGAATCTAATTTCCCTCCAATGCATTTGTTTCTCACTAAACTAACCGACGATTTGCCCTGATTAACTATGCTCGCATTTTACTTGTTTGGAGGAACCGGAGGAACCAAAAGAACAGGATTGACAGGTGAGCTCAGCTGCAAGAGAGGGCGTTTATTAGGCAAACCAGGAAATTGGCGCGGCTCAAAGCCAACGCAAAAGGATGGAAGTCCAACCCAGGTAAGCAGGTGAGTCAGATGTCGTTCCTTGCAGTTGATTGATCTCAAACACTGAGGGGTGTAGCCAAGGTGACGCAGAAAGCAGCCTCGCTGACTCCGAGTCGCTCATGGAAGTTTGAATTACTGCGAGTCATCGTGGCACCTGTTGGGCGAACTCTTGCCATCCACCGTCCGGGACGAATAGCTCACCTCACATGAAAAAGGAATAATCGCAGCTCCGGTAAAGGATGAAGGTGCATTTAATCGTACCCATGGCAATAGTCGTGAGCGTGCTTTTGTTGGGTTTCATGAAAGTACGGAAAAACGAGCAAGAACAAGAGATCAAACGGCTGAAGTTTCAAGAAATCAAGCTACGGGTGGCCGATGACGTGCTCTCAGAGTTCAAGACCGAGCAGGGAAACATGCAGGATCAACTTGACAAGTCTAAAAATGACCAGACCGCACTGGACAAGGAAGCGATCGAGCTAAATAGCAAAGCAGACAAGCTAAAGGGGGAGGTGGACATCTGCCAGGGAGAAAAGGTGAGAAAATGAAACTTGTAAGCAGGAGATGAATATTGACCCCCGTGCTTGACCCTGTGATTCATTAAGATATAGGCTACAGCAGGATATCAACTGATGGACACTTCCGTTTCATCTGATTAGGAAAAGAAGAGATGCCAGTTAATATGCGCACAACAAAAATGCAGCAGTGCAGTAGCATTATGCAAATGAACACGGTCCCCAGCATTACCTTAATAGGCTCTTTATTTTATTCCTCTCACCTATATATATATATATATATATATATATATATATGGATATATATATATATGGATATATATATATATGGATATATATGGATCCTCATAATTCTTGAATAAAGCTTTTAGACTGCTAAAATTAAATGTATGCACGCATGAAAACAGTAGGAGGAAAAATCATGTTCTGCAAAATCAAAGGTAAAATAAAAGTGAATGACTGATTTATCAAATCTTTGCGGTTGCAGAAAGCTGAAGCTGACAAATCTGCTGCAGAAGAGACAGGGCTGAATAATCTGAGAGGTAAATGAAAGTTTACGGCGTTCAACGTCAAAAGTGCTTGTGCATTTGATTGCTGAGCAAAAGGACAAAGTCATTTCTTTTTTACACATGATAGTTTTACTAATACATTTTCTCATCCCAGTTGGAAGTGTGAATTTCAGATGTGCTTGTACTCTGTAAAACACTTACAAATCCTCATGTCACATGACAATGCTTGCAGCTGAACTAGAGAAGGAGAGTGTCAAGTGGAAAGACGAAGAGACAGTTTGGAAAACGCGTCTTGGAGGACGGAGCAAAGTGTGCGACTATTTGAAAAAAGATGCGGTCGGAGGAAAGTATGTCACTGTTTTATTGGACTTAAATCTGCAGAGAATACTTTTTCATCCATAATGATATCAGACATCAGTGCACTCACTTTTCTGTTTTTACACTTTCTCTTAAAGGAACTTGTGTGGTGAGGCGCTTAATGAGGCTGCTAAACCAGCAGAGCCAAAGGCGGAGGCCCCTAAACAAGAAGAAGCTAAACCAGAGGCCCCTAAACAAGAAGAAGCTAAACCAGAGGCCCCTAAACAAGAAGAAGCTAAACCGGATGCTCCTAAGCCAGAAGAAGCTAAGCCGGATGCTCCTAAACCAGAAGAAGCTAAACCAGATGCTCCTAAACCAGAAGAAGCTAAGCCGGATGCTCCCAACGCGAGATGATGGAGTGCAACTTCTGTTTTCTAGCCCACACACCAGACTGTCAGCATGTTGTTTTACTGCCTCTCAGGTTCAGATACTTAACCTGGGTTTGATCGTATATAATATATCTTATTAGGTGGGGCACGGAGACATCTGGTTATGTTTATCCCAGAATGCACAATAATGTTCAGTTTATAATCATCCATTTGTTCACCTTACATTAATATGACTTTAGCTTAAGTTGTCATTACTTTCTTGCTTTCTTCCATCTAGTACAGCGTGTGTAAATAATGTTTTAAAAAATGCGTTTTTCATTGCTTCAAGAGTGAACGAATACTGCCTCTGGGAAACCTGTTCACGTGAAGCCAGGGCATGATGTTTATATTACCTCAGATGTTCCTGTTCATTAAAGCATACTGTCTACAGGTTGCTGCTAAAGTTGGACTTCTTAATATTGTCACTCAAAATTCCTTTTGGAGAGATTGTTCATTTTGTGTAGCAAATGGGGAGGGGCCATTCTGGTGTGGGCCATATGTTTTTGCTTTTCAATACACATGCTTTAGGGGAAATTTCATTGGTATGTTAAATGTTGTTATGCAAATGTGACTAGATTTAAGAATTCACTCAGATTTGTGGTAGCCGCAAAGCACTGTGGGAAATGTAGGAGATCAAGTACCTGATTGCGACTGTGATACTGACACACACACTCTCTACACCCTGCCCTTCCTTGGTCCCTGTTTGACATTTACTGTGACAGTCACTCACTCAGGACAAACAGCTTTTGTTTGTTGTAATCAGGTGGACTGAGAGCACAAAAACAATTCAAGACTGTGCTGTCACTTTGTTTAAAGAGGGACCATCCAGTTTATATAAAGCATCTTGCAATAATGTACTTGCGCTCACTCAAGTGAGAAGATCTGTCAAAATAAAAGTTATGAATGACTGTTTTAAAAAAACATGTGCCTGATTTAACAACTTTGGAAATCTAAACCAAGCCTGATGTTATTTCAGTCATGTACAGTCCTGGTCACCCTTTCATTTTTTTTTTTTTTTTTTGTATAACATCTACAATATGTTCAGAAATAAATATGTAAATGTGTACCAAATTAATATGATCAGATTTTGTTGAATTGAATGTCCAAAGTAATTTAATCGATTTAATGGACAGTAATAAAGGTGCCTCTTTCTTAATATTTGGTTGCACACTCTTTGGCAGCGCTGACCGTCTTCATACGTTTCCTGTAGCCATCTGTAAGCTTCTTGCACTTCTGAGCTGCTTTTTCTCTCACTCTTCTGTTGCATTTGTTCAAGCTCTTGGACATTTGCAGAACTCCTTGTCATAGATTTTCAGTGGGATTGAGATCAGGACTCATTGTTGGCCAGTTTAAAACAGTCCATTTATTTTTTCCTTTTCAACCATTCCTGCGTGCTTTGGGCCTTCATCTTGCTGGACAAGCCATGATCATGTTTTTACCCTGGCACATGTTGCTCTAAAATTCCTTGGTAATCATCTGATTTCATGATTCCTGTGATACATTCAAAGCCTCCAGCAGCGGATGCAGCTAAACAGCCCCACAACATTATGGATCCTCCACCATGCTTCACTATTGGTAGGGGGTACTTTTCCTGCCCCAGAAGGACTGTGGTTTGTCCAGGTACTCTTTGGCAGGTGTTCCTTTTTATGCCTTTGGTACACCAATGGGGTCTTCCTCCCCTGCTTGTTTTAGTGTCTGAAGTATGGTACGCGCTTGAATCATTACATGGATGGTTCCAAGTCAATGTTCAGGTCTTTTGCGTGATGTTTTTTTAAGGAGGTCAAACCAACCTTCAAGACTTCTCTCATTAATGTTCCTCTTCCCCCCAAATCCAGGCAGGTTTTGACAGTTCCATGCAAATTACTTAATAACATTGTTGAAACAGGGATACCAAGGTCCTTGGAAGTGGCCTTACACCCTTTAGAAGTCTTTTCTTTGCTGATAACAACACTTCTGATGTCCAGAGACAGCTCCCACCATTGTGACAAATGAAGAGGGAATAACATGTGTCTTTTTAAGGCATTGAAGTCATCAGTCATTGGCAAATTTATGTCATTTTGGGCACTGACAATTTATCTGCAACCTGTCTGTCTGGTGAAAGTTAGACGAAATCTACATGTGAAAGTGAACAATAGCTGTGAGATAGTTCTCTCTGAAATGTGCCACAAGTATGAGTCAAATGAGGAAACCTCAGAATTGTAACAGGTCTTAACTGTTACATTCCACCAATATAAAGTGATATCTTCACCACTGAACACAATATTGAGCAGCAGTCTAAGCAGAAAAAAAGTGAATGCACCTTAAAAAAAATAACAAAATAAATTGCTAAAAAAGTTAAAATCCTAACTTAAAATGTTTTCTTTCCATTTCATTGTGGTGATGACCCAGATAGATGATAAGAAAAGGTTGAGGATGATGGTCATAACTGGATCCTGACCGCTATAAACCATATCATCATAAACTTTATGGAGGGAGAATTTATTTCAGGAGTGCTGTAGATCAGTTTAATTTCTGTTTATATCAAAGGGCATGGCTTATGTTTGTGACACCATGCAGGATAATGCTGTCAAACTGAATCTTTATCTTTTTCGTGACTCAAGTATCATAAGAATTTCCTCGGGATCATTAACATGTCCTACATCACAATAGTCAGGGTGTGGGTCTTACCTGTATCCTGGTTGTAGGGGTAATGATTGATTTCTGTAAACACCGGCAGAAAGCAAATCTACAAAGCATGGTTTGTTCAGACACCTCCCTCATAAAATCAGAGAGTTTTCCTTCCTCAACTCCAGGAATGGGTGTTTGTTTGTTTGCCTGTGGCAACTGGTGAAAAGACTAATAAAAATGAATATAAAATCATCTGCAGATTCGTGTGTGTGTGTGTGTGCGTGTGTATTAGACAGGTATTGAATAATCACTGGTAACCTTGTCTGCCTCTGATTCCTCTGTGACCCTGCCTCTGGGTTTGCCCCCTCCACTGCCCATCCCCTTACCCTCCCATCCCCTCTGTAGAGAGAGAGGGAGGGAGAGAATGCCCAAAACCTGTGTTGGCCACTCCCCATAAACTTCAATGTTATCCTGGTAAACGTCCGGGAATATGGTTCGTGTTGCAGCTGATAATAAAATAATAAAGCCAGCGTGTGAGTTTTATGTGAATCATTGTCCTGTATTTTGCATTTAGTTTAGGTGTAAATGCTAATACATGGTAGCATTGATGTTAAGTATAATGCCGGCCTTGTAATGTGGAGATATTTGACAGTATTTTCATGTGCAACGTTGTAAGAGTGAAACTGAGCAGTTTAACCTTGACCAGTTCTGTGTTCACCGTATCTGATGTTATTGTTATTTGGCGCTGCAGTAAAGTTTTGTGGACCTAATTACATTTTATGTGTTGTGTTGTGATCTTCACAACATGCTATTACGGTCGCCTGACCAACCGACATGAAGTCAGCTTTGTGTTCGAGTCTTTTCATGTGAATATAGTTATAAATAATGGAAAAGGATTTTGTGAAATTAGGAAGCTACATATAAATAATGGCTTGTTATGTAAAGGATTTTCCTGTCTTTGTTTAACCCCACGTACTTTCCTTTTAAATCATTTTGCTTTATATCACCCCGTCATCTCTCACTTTGCCTCACGCTGCCCTCCATCTGCTGGAGAGTAAAAAACTCCCCCCGGGCTCACAATTAGGCAATCAGAGGGCTGTCATTCCGCCCCAATAGGCTCACAAGGTCAGCGTCATAGCAGTGAAGGATACACCGATGGCTGATGGGGACAGACAGTCTGACTGATGTCATAAATGAGGGCTGTTGAACATGAAATGTGGTCTTCGGTTTCAATGTGTAAACGCAAATTATAGGGAGAAGCTGTGTTTAAAATAGCTGATGACACTATTTGGGGTTCGTAAGTGAAGATAGTTAAGATGTGTCCGTTAATTAAATGTAATCTGAATACAAATTCAGATCTAACGTGTTGTAAATAGACCCAAAAGGCATTGTTAGAAAGGCAACTGGACTTGTAGAGTTTCTTGAAGACGTTTCATTGAAGTATCTTCTTCAGTACTGAGAGACTGGAAGTAAGTTGATGTTTCAAAAAGAATCTCTGCGGGTGAAACGCATCAGAAACTTGCTTGACTTGTTCTGTAGGAATCAGAAACTGGTGTCACTAATTGTCATGAACACCTGGATGTTTACCTGTTGTTTGGGGAGGGGGAAGGGCTGTGTCTAAACTACTTTCCCTCTGGGTGTTGCTCTAACTAAGCCATTGTCATTGTCACTGGTCTCAGGGTATGAATGGTGTTAAGACTGCATCCTAAACTTATGGCACATTCAACCTCAGTCCAACCTCCGTCGTTTAGAGAAGGTTTCTCCAATATGGCATAGATGTCTTCTTTTACTCCTCTCTCAAACCGCCTGTCTTCTCCGGCTCAGATTTTGACGTTGCTATCTTCAAAGGAGTGTCCTCTGTCCTTAAAGCGCAGGTGGACCGCTGAGTTGTTCCCTGAAGAGCTGACTCTCCTGTGTTGGGCCTTGCGTTTGTGGATGGGTTGTTTGGTCTGTACATTCCTCACTGCACTGAACAGCATTCACTGCGTTACTCTGCTTCTCCGTGGGTGTTTTATCTTTGGGTTGGACCAGTTTCTATTTCGGGGTTTGAAAAACACTAGTATGCAATGTTTCCTGAGGAGGTTAATGCCAGGTTAGTATCCAGCTGTTAATGACTATTTTTGGCAGCCGACCACCTATTGATTGCCACCTACCACAGCCTGTCATAATATTTATTTATCTTAGTAAAATTAAATTACAGTTTTCTCTTATTTAAATGTTGGTAACAATGTGCTGCCAATGCAGAAAATGGAAAAGAATATCTTTTAATTTGCCTATTTATTTACGCGTGTGTATATACACTACCTACCAGTCCAGAGTTTGACAAACCTTCTTATTTAGTGGTTTTCTTTACTTCCATAACTATTTACATTCATCCCAACAGAAACAAGTCAAGCATGTTTTACCCACAGAGTTCCCTATTCAAGCCTCAACGTCCCTCCAGTCTCTTAGAACTGAAGTGGGGTAACCATGACCTGGATGGCCGAGAACATTCATAGACGTGTTGTAATTAAAATTAAAGGTAAAGTCAAGAGCTCTGCTCCTCATTGACCACCACATCTGATAGTTGATGTGAATTCAACACATGGCCCCCAACATAAAGACAAACTGATATTGATATTTTGTGTTTATCCAGACCTCCAGAGGTCACACTTACAGCCAGAGGTCACGACGTCTTCAGAGTTCGTGCTTATTACTGACAAAACATCAACACATGAGTGACTTTAGACAGACATTCATCCATTCAGCTGCCTACACTGGTACTGGATTTCACACGGAGAGCTTACGACTAAACATTTATCTAATGTGTCTCTTTAGTTTCTGTATATTATCAAATGTGTCCTCGCATTCTGAGACATGTAGCGAGTTCAAATCAGCAAGCACACAAAAAACAGAGAGGTAATAAAATAAAAACTCTTTTCCACAGAGCACCACATTCAAACATTAAGAAACCATGAAGTGTTCTTTATAGCTTAATGATCAGAGATGCTGCAGCAGTCAAGTGAAGTAATTGTCATTATTGTTAGTAAAAGTCTTTATCTGATGGTGAAGGACAAATAGTAGAACGGTACGACCTGAAAAATTCACTTGCGCTCATTATCAGCTGATATCCATCTTTGTTTCTGTGTTTAGTCATCATTTAAATTAACTTTCTGCATTATAAGACAGAAGTTCAATATTACTCAAACCACACTTGTAGATTATGTACAAGTGTGACCACTTGTAATATGGTCATTTGAGCATTTTGAAGGAAAATTAAACTTAAATGCATAAGACGCCAGTTAGATATGTATTATATATGCTTTTATTTTATTTTAACTAATATCTGAATTGCATTATTATGAAATTCACTTACTGTAACTAGACAGTCATTCGCTAGAAGAGTAAGTAAAAGTTATCAAACATTTATCTTTGGATATATAATTTGGATATAATTTAAAGTAAATATTGGTTCAGGATACAACAAGTGAGTTAGTGAAGTGACCGTCATGCTTCATGTTCGTCCTCCCTACAGGCAACAACTGATAGTTATTTGACTCTCTGTGTGCGGTCATGTCCGCGCGTGTGTGTGTGTGTTTGTGTGAGGGAGAGAGAGAAAGAGAGCTCACACTAGGATGAACATCACACATATTGATCGGGGTAATGTGGGGAGGAAAGGCTTCAGGCCACGGCAGCTGATCGATACCTCTAATTACTTGGGACACATGTGTGGGTGAATGTGGAAGCCCCCTCCCCTTCCCTCCCCAGCCAAACTCAAAGGGTTGTATATATAAATGCTGTCCCGCTGAAGAAAAAGTTCACAAGCTCACACTTGATCAACAGTTACACCGAGAAACTTTTTGAGATCGCACACACACACGCAAATCAACAACTTTTTTTCCAAGATTTTCGACCGGACACCGTAACACTGTGCATAGACGAAGGGAGCAAGTAAGTATCTTCATTTTTTTATTTTTTTTGAAATGTGATGTTTGGGGTGTTTTCCTTTGGTGTTGACTTTCTAGAGATAGGTCATTTCATCTGAAGTAGAAATAAGTTTCTGTTCCCATGTATGATTGAGTTCACAGGCATTTCTCTGCTGAACAGGTTGTTCAAGTCTTTCTCAGTTACAATGTCCCTGAAACAGCCTGACTGATTGTAGATAAGAAGCTATCTCAATGAATCGCATGTTTCCTTTGCAAACAGGTTTTTCCACCCACCCTGACTGGCTCACCCTGATTTGCTGGAGGCTGTGTGATATGTTTGATATTCGGTTGTTTTTGTGCTTTATCATGTCAACTAAATATCAGACATATTCCTACAGACTCTGGCATTTACTTCTGATCTTTGCTGTACCTCTGAGAAAAGGCCAGAGATGTCAGATGTTCAGGTAAATGCTTTTGCAGTGTACACAACCATGTCCATTCAGTGTTCTTTGGAATTCAGCTGGTTGAGCTACTGTTTTATCAAAGGACAATTACCATAAAATGTTACCTTTGTGTTCTTAATACAAAAAATAAATAAAAAAAACTCTGTGTATCACCTTTCATTGTTTACCTGCTCTTTCGTTCCTTGTCAAGCACACCCACACCCGCATACAAAAGGCTTTTTATTACAAGGGATCGTGGTGTGCAAGGACATCCTGCTCTGTGAGCAAACACCGAGGCGGACTTGGTCTAGAGGAGAATACTATGCATTTATGAAGACACTACGAAACGCTGTTAAATAAACCACTAATTCATGCATTTATTAAACTGTTAATATGAGCAAATAACTTCACCGACAGAATGTTCAGGTTTGTCTTAAGTAATAATTCAAAAGCCGAGCTGGTTTAGTCCTGACTCTTGACTGATGGGTAATGTAGTGGTTCTTCACTTACATGTGTCCTCTTCCTCTCCATGGAAGAGGACATCAGGATAGATCCACCTGGGCAAACAGAGAAACTGAACATACAGTTCGTTTTTGTCATCAGAGTGAGGAGAAGTCATGCGTGTTTTTCCCGTTTACTTCCCGTACAGTTCATCCAGTTTTCCCAGTTGCCCTTTGGACACATAATCTCATTTAATTAAATGAGAAGGTGTGTCCAAAGGTTTCACTGCTACTGTGCCAGTGAAAGACTGAGAAGAGCCGAGGGCTGAGAGAGCCGCTGGAGCAGATGTGGATATGTGGAAGGTTAAGGCTCCTGTGGTCCCCGTGGTAGTAGGAGCACTCGGGGCAGTGACCCCCAAAACTGGGATAGTGGCTCCAACAGATCCCAGGAACAACACCTGAAGCCTCAGCCCAGGAGAGCGCAGTCCTAGGAGCGGCTAAGACACTGCGCAGGACCCCTCCCCCCGAGCTTGAGGATGACGCAGATACCCCCCATGAACGTGAGAGGGATGTTCTGTGCAGGACATAAATAAAATTTGACGGCTCATTAGCATCATAGAGTGATTCGTTACTGTGTTCACTCGCTTGACTCAAATCTTGTGGTGTCAGATGTAGTTACTGTTTTTATGCTTTGATAAGTCTTTAATTGCATTAATTTGGACTTCCGACTGATGAAACCTCCTCCTCTCAGTGAATGCCTTCTTTATTATGTAACAGTCCATTTTAAGGAAAGCGTAATAAGTGGAGTTTCAGTGTGCACAAGGCCGTTTTAGCGCTCGTGTGAGGAGCTGCCGTCCAAGTCCGTGTTACAAAACAACTCTTTTTGCTGTTACTTAAGAACTGTATTGTAATTTGAGCCGCAGGCCATGCGTTACGTCAGACTACCCATTCTAAAAAAAAAAAAAAAGAAAGAAAAGAAAAGATTGCAAAGAGGTTGCAGTAATGAAACTGGATCAACACCTCTCAGTACACAAAAACCACGTGGAGCAGTTTGCTGAAACTTGAGTACAGCCCGGAGGAAAATGCTGAGTATAATGTGCATGGTGCAGCACTGTGTGCGTCAGAGTAGCTAAGGCATATGCACATGAGGACAAATTCACTTTAATATCATATAAAGGGTAAGTTAGACAAAGCTAACATCCTTAGCATTTTGAAAATCTGATGAAAGCGAGCGGAGTTGAACCAAGTGTTCGCAGAGGACAGATTAACCTCAGAATTAGCCTCTGGGCAGTGAAACAAATCTCTCTGTGTGTATCTTTGTGACAGTTCACACTCACTGCACAGGGATACACATGTAAGTGCTTACCAGAGGACTCTGATTTGTTTTTTCAGCTTTTTCAAACAAATCCCAGCACAAAGACATAAAATACAATGTCCTAAAATATTATATGATACAACAAGATCGACAGACTGTTAATAGCAAATTAAACTAAAGTTCACTGAATCATTTAAAAGCAGATACAGATTCTTATTATGTGCATTATGATTCATCACCGATACAACGTGAAATTGAATTAAGCAACTGATATGCATCAGCGAGCTTTGAAAGATAATTGTTTGTAGGAGAAAGACGATTATTAGAAACATCTGCAGGATCTCTGTTTGTAAACCATAAATTAAGATTTGACGATAAAAACACAAATGTGGCCTTTTTCAGATTATATTTCGAGCAGTGGGTCAAAGGTTCATGTTTGTGCACACACAAGCAGCTCCTGCGTAGGACAATAGGCCACTGGCCTGTTGTCCCATAAGCGTGGTGTCACCAGCGTGATCTACTGATAGGGTCAAATGGCACCCTCGGAGACAAATGTTATCTGAAAGAGTGCACACTGTATACTCTGGGGTTCTGTCTGTGAAACAGTACAAGGGGGAATGAAATAATGCTTGTTTCCGTGTATATTTGTGTGTGTGCACATCGTATGTGCGTGCGCAGATAAAGTATACAGTGGTAATTAAAGAGTGAGGGGGGGTAGACAAAGACAGTAGAAACGAGCGCGGAGACGCAAACATGCTGGTATAAATATCTGAGACCCCGGGAGAGAGTGCATCAGTTCCAGGGAGGCACTGAGGAGGAGACGCGCCGAGGCGACAGGGAAAAAGAAGGAATATAAAAAAAAAAAAGAGGGTGCAGACGGAAGACCTGGAAGACACAGAAACAGAATATTTCATACACAGGACTGGAAACGTAAAAATAGGTAAGAAGACCTTGGAATTTGTGTAATGTGTGTATTTCTTTTAACCTTTGAATTGATTTTTTCTTCTTTTTTTTGTTACAGAAATGGCCAATACAGAGGGAGTAGTCTTGGCTTTTCTTGTGTTCATTAGTGCCTGTGTGCCATGTTTTTCTGTGTATAACAGCGGAGAATGCTTCTTCAACACCAAAGGTACAAGTTTCCCATAAGATTATTTGTGCACACATCTAGTGGCAGCAAGTAATGAAATACATCTTCTTCTTCTTCTTCTTTTTTTTAGGTGGTTTTACTTTGCTTTTTTCTATCTGGGTGGAAATGTTAGATTGCTCTGTATTTGACAGTGTTAACCTTGTTCCTCTGCAGATTTAGAAGAACCAAAATGGGTGGTTCAGTTTATCCACACAAGCTTGTAGCGACACTTGTTGTTTACACACTCAATGCAAATATGAATCTGTAATATGTAATTTCACAAAGACCATTCATAAGGAACACCTTGGCGCTTTAAACTGAAAATGTATTTTGCTGATACTGTCTGCTTTTATTATTACAAGTGTTGTCGAGTACTTATTCACAGGCACTGATATTTGTCGTTATAAGGCAGCTGTGAATACATGGGACAGGTGTACGGGATAGGAGATAGCTGGGTCACCAGTGACTGTTTTCAGTGTGTCTGCATGGAGCCTTTTGGAGTGGGATGCTGTGATCAGTGAGTTTGTTTTCTCACACAATCCAACGAGCACCGACTATATTTGGATGTATCGATCATACTCTAATTTCACTCCGTTCTTCCCCACAGCGGATATAAGCCGGTGGACTATCCAGACTGGTGCGAGGTCATCCGTAAACCCGACTCTTGTACCAGCGTTGCTGTGATGAGAGTCAATCACAAACTACCCTGCCTCTGGGGACAAGGCCGCCTCAGAACAGCCGCCGGCCAGCCGTGGAAATCTGACAATGATCCTATATTTTGAGCTCAGCCACTGATGCAATAGATAAGCGATAGTTACAGTGTAATATTTATTTTATTGAAATCAGTGTAAATCTGATTTTATTTATTTATTTAGCATTTAATTAGCCCCATAACTTTTATTTTGTCATGAGGTTTGTAGAAATCAGTTAACATTATGACATTTATATTTAGGATTTCCCATTTTAAAATTTTGGTGTTGATGTTTGATCTGTTAGTACAAATGTTTGATATGTTTCTGGTTCATGTTTGAAATCAAATAAAACAGCATAGATACTATAATTATAATTAAAGTCTAAAAGTCTAAAATGTCTGTGCCAAATGAATTACTGGAAAAATACTCTGTATTTATTTATTCACTGTTCTAACTGTGTATAGACTGAGTAATGTCTGTGTGTGTTAACTGGAATTAGATTATTATTATATTATTTTGCCTCTCACATGTATAAAGATTCATTTTCTGAATATTTGCCGTTCTCTTTTTTTTCTACTACGGTACCAGATTATTTAAGGGACGCCATAATAAATTCTCTTAACATATTTCTTTTGAGAGATATACAATACAAACTAAATAGCATAAGAGCAAGATTAGACCTGATGAGAGGAAAGGGACTTTTATTTTGAAACACCGGCGCAAAGTTATGACGTCAAAACGTGGCGCGCTGCGAAATACCACCGTGTTGTTGTTGGGCAGTTGTTTTAATTCATGAAAAAGTCATAAAAGACAGTAAAATGTGGATACTCACACCCCTGCAAACTGGAGGTAACTTTTTCCTATCACGGCTCACTGTTTAAAGGTGGCTTATCGCGCTGTCATATAGTTAGAGTTAAGGTTTGATTGCAGTTAGCCGCCTGAGGAGCAATATAACAGACAGCTAGCAAACAGATAGTTTTCGTATGTTCTGTAATTGCAGTCAAAGTCTGCTAAACAGACACCGAAATACGATGTTTTTGAGAAGAAGTTATGTGGGTATGACGAACTCTTTGCACGATGTCATGAGAATGTAGATTATTTAAATAATTAATTTAAATTCAGAAGTACATCCCAAAATATCCCTTATTATCATAGATTAGATTAGATACATGTATACCAAGGGAAATTCAGTGTCCAGTGGCTTCATCACAGTATAAAATAACATAATAATGAAACTATAATAGTCCTGTTGTTTCCTCCTGCTCTTATCCAGTCCGGATACAACCCACAATTACAGTGTCGTCTGCGAACTTCTGCAGGTGACATGAGTCTGTGTTGTTGAAATCTGATACCATGAACTGAGTCAAATAAGTTCTGATGTTTTGTTTTGAATCAGTATTACTTCCTGGTCAAACAAATCCATGGAAAAGGGGTTGGCAAACTTAACAACATGCACTGGTTTATTTCAAGTTGTAGTGCAAGTTTGGAAACACCGCTGTTGACGGTTGTCTGAGATGTTTTTATTACAAAGTCAGTAATCTGTTATCTATCTGTCACTCTTAGGGGAGACCCACTACCTTCGCCCTGATAAAGGGTATGTGGTCGGCCGCAAAAACTGTGACATCATTCTCCAGAGCGACCAGTCCATCAGCAGGGCTCACGCTCACCTCACGGCTTCTGACGAGGTGAGGGAAATACTGGACATGCAGACAGATAAATGAGAAGCAGAGCGTCCTGGACTCAAGTCCATGAAGAGAAACTTGGACTGATCAACTTGTACACGGAAATTATCCTGTATGCAAAACAATGCAAATGTAGCCGTCGTTAGAGAAGCAACTTTGGGGCCGCCAGGCCACTGGTTGCATCCTCTCTTTGTCTGTAGCTGAGATGTCATTAAGAAAAGATATTTTCTTCCATATTCCACAAATTTTCATAGTATCCATGATGGTTTTTATCATTATTTGTGGGACAATAATAATAAGGCAGACTGCAGCGTGTTAATGCTAGCTCTGCTCAGCGTGTTATTACTAGGTCAGCTGAGAAGATGACTGGCTGCAATTTTCCTTCTCTGCAGGACCGATTGCAGCCGTCTCCTCTCTCCTTGGACACACACTTTTTGAGTCCCTGAGGATCAAAACGTCCTCATGCCACAGGGACAGTTTCTTTCCATCTGAAACTGTTATTAAGCTCATACGTGACATAAATGTAACTTGTTTTAATTAATGCTCACCTTCTTAATGCACAGTCTGTGCTTTACAGTTCATCCTCCACTTACACTTTTTGTACATTTCGTTGTTGTTAGATTTTTCAGACTTGTTTATGTTTATTTTACTTATCACCACAACAAATCTTCTCTGAAGAGGACTCTTGATTTCGATTCTAGAAATATTTGCTGCGTAATGCCACTTTGCGACAGAAGATGGCGTCATTCCGCTGGCATCACATGACTGGATTACTACACCCAAAGTCTTGACATTAATTCTAACTATAACCATTTAATTTAGGTAATTTGCAAGAAAAAAGATAAATGCTTGCATTGATTTTCAGATTTGTGTTTTCTGAATCCTCTTTTTTTTTTTTTTTGTCTTTCTGGGTTACTGTGTGTCCTCTGCACCATCAGAGTGTCTAAAGGCTCTCTAATATACCTGTTAATACCTGTTTGGTATAAAGTCAGGGCTGTTTTCCTCTACATTTTAATATTTTTCTGCTGAGCTTTGATTTCTATCCTTAGCTTAATTTTAAAGAATGACTTTCTCTCACAATTATTAATAATTGCACCGAAGATTGTACGATGACTTATGGTTCTCATTGCCTGCATTTCATTTTTAGACACTCACTCTAAAAGACACCTCCAAGTACGGTACATTTGTCAACAACCAGCGTCTAACGGCACCTGTGAACCTGAAGGCAGGAGACACTATTACATTTGGGGTTTTTGAAAGCAAATTCAGGTATGTATATGAGCTGGTTAGTTGAGATTAGCCAGAAATAGTTTGCACGTAGCCCAAATTCTTTATTGAGATTTTGTTTTGTATCTCAGTGTGGGTCATCAGAAGCCAGTGGTGAGTTCATCGTGTTTGGACAACGATGGGAAGGCATCGCTCTCTCAGACCCTGTTGGCTTTGGGTGGAAAGCTGGTCAACAACTGGACTCAGGACTGCACTCACCTGGCCATGCCTTCGGTTAAAGTCACCATCAAGGTCAGGACAAGACTTTATTGCTTTATTATCCCATGTGATGTGTGACTGACAACGTGCTTTCTGTTTTTCTTGGTCAGACCATTTCTGCTCTGCTGTGCTGTCGTCCCATTGTGAAGCCAGAGTTCTTCTCAGAGCTCAACAGAGCCGTCGAGCAAAAATTACCACCTCCTAAAGCTGAGAGGTAAAGTGCAGACATCCCACTGACACTGAGCCGAACCCGAGTGGGTACACAGAGCAACATTATCTCCTCTGTGCATTATTTTCAAGCTTCATCCCAGAGATCGATGAGCCCAGCCTGAGTAAAGAGGACGTGAACGTTGGATTGCTTCCACTTCGCAAACAGCTTTTCACTGGGAAGACCTTCGTTTTCCTCAGTGCCAAACAGGTCTGCTTCTTGTTTCTTTGTGATAATCTACGAGCTTTTAATATTCTGGCCACATTTGCAGGTGAAAGTTAAGATAATACAAAATTTACAGCTGATTCATTCTCAGTGAAGGAAAACAAGGCATGAGAACATTTTATGGTTCCTACATTGCTCTTCTTCTTTTTCAGTTAGCTTTTAATTCTAATGATATGATGTCACATGATCGAGTGTTTTGCAGCTACATATCAGTTACCAGGCAATCAGCGGCCAGGGATCCTCCGGGAGAGTTGTTGCTCAGCAATTACAAGCTTTTTTTTTTAAAGGAATTACACATATTACCTTACACATTAAATGAAAAAAAATATAGATTTTATTGCTTTATTTAATAACAATATAGAGGAAAACTAATTATCATCCTCAACTACAACAGCAGGTTTTTTTATTTCACGTTTTATTTTAATTGACTAAAATAAGTAACTCATAGTTTCAGTCTTTACCATTTAACTTGTTAATTAATCGACACGTCCTTTCAGCACTAGACATCCGTGTCTTCATTTCATTAATGAATGCTACAGCTGTGAATCATACACAGAACCTTAAACTAAACACGTATCACTGTGACCTCTCTGCCATCTCATTTTGCCTAATTGACACAACAGTCATCTGACTCGCTGACATTTGACATTGGTCGTGAGGTGGCTGACGCTGCTGAAGACACTGAAGCCGTCTTCTGAATCTTCGTATTGCTTGCGTCTTTCTCACCTGTGTTGAGGTTCCACTTCTGTTTAAAGAAGCCACGTGAGAGCGGCTACAGTTGTCACATTATGAGGTTTTGCATTTCTAAGCGTGACGTTGCAAGTTTACATGACTGAAACAACATTTGACTGCTGCAATAACTACACAATCTACATGGAGGTAAACGGCGCTGCTTTATTCTGTCGTTTTGCAGCTGAAGCGGCTGAGTGCACCAGTGAGTTTTGGAGGTGGCAGGAGCCAGCTGCTGGAGGAGGGGTCCCTGCCCCGGGACCTGCTGGAGTCGCCGCAGAGCTGTGTGGTCGATGTTATGTCGGGCAACTCACAGTCTCTTCTTCCTCCCTCTGCCACAGAGTGGGCAAACTCTGTGAAGAGCATCGTTCAAAGGTGCAAACTCCTGTTCCTCTACAGGGAAACACTTTAGGCTGGGCTTGGAAAATGTACTTGTCAGTGTGACTGAGTGGTTTTTGAATACTATAAATGTGTCTCTCTGGTATTTTTTTTTATTACCGCTGACACAGAAAGGGCCTACGGGTCATCACAGAATCTGAAATTGGTTTGGCTGCCATCCTTGCTTCCTGTGACAAGCACTGCAATCCGTCCAGTCACATATCAGACTCAGGTGGGTGACCAACAGACAGATAGATAGAGAACTTTATCGTTTTCATCTGTGTTTTCTTTTCTGATGTGTTTGTATCTTTTTTTTTTTGTGTTGTAGACAGTGTCCCGAAAATGAAACCCAGAATCCCAAGTGCATCGCTGTCACAGAGCGTGGCTGTGGATGAGACTGTGTTACCTGCAGCATCTCAGAACATCACAGCTTATGCAGTGAACACAGAACAATCACAGAGGCACGGACAAGCCCTCACAGACACACACTGAGTGTTAAAGTTCTTGTTTTTGCTCCAGAATGATGTGTATAATTTTATTTTTTTTTTCTGCTAGGAATCCATATGCAGTATGCGAGGTGAGCAGGGTGGCATCTGTAGAAGAAACTCCAGAGAAGAAGCAGAACCAGAGAGCCGGTCAGCCCCACGGATCCAAACTCACAGCTAAGAAGGCCGCCATGCAGTGTATTGTGGCTGATACAATGAGCTCATCGTGCAACACTGGAGAGATCATAGACTCTCAGAGGAAGAAACCTGACTCCACACTAACAGGTAGCTGCAGGAATTATTTAGAGGTCCACAGATCCATCTTTCTCTCTATTGAACTCACTTACAGAGTCTGGTACCAGCTGTCGGTTTTCGTTTTCCAAACACTGCTTCAAACAAAAATCTATCAGACTATTCTTTGAATTTACTCGTCATGAAAGCACTGATCTAATGCGTCTAATGCTTTAAGAAATATTCTTTAAACTCAAAGGGTTTTGTTCTTTTAGGTTCAGGCAGTGCTCACATCAGACCCCCAACATCCACCTCTAGGACCAACAGTGGAATGAAGGCCCCCTTTTATAAGCAGTCTCCTCAGAAATATAAACCCTCTGCACAGGCTTCCCCACAGAAACAGTCCACTCTGACCAATTTCTTTCAGGCTGTCAACAAGAAAAGGTAAACATCTCTGATCTTTTTTTAAAGCTGCAAGCTGATACTAATTGTACAACCAGCCATAACAAATACACCTTCGACTGCCAACAATGGGTGGTTAGTCACTGTCTCTGTGTGTGTTTCACCCTCTCATCAAGGCCTTTGGAGGACGAGCTCTCCGCCGGCATGTCAGAGCCGAAGCGTCCCGTGCTGGAATCATCCATCTCGTCTCAAGCACCAAACTCCTCCACCATGCACAAAGAAAGCCCTTCGCCTGCACTCAGAGGGCCTGCGTCCCACACTCCACACGGGTCAGCAGCGGACTTGTTCACGGCTCAGTCGGAGACTCTCTCAGAGGAACCACGGAGTAGAAAGAGGAAGGAGATGGAACAAGAGATACAGATAGACGAGCTGGAGTCTATTATGTCTCTGGATATGGACTTCATGGATGAAGATGATGATCAAGGCAAGCACCAAGCTCAACCAAAAGCGTTCAGTCCAGCCACACAGAAACAAGGCTTGAATTCTGAGGAGACTTCGTCCTCATGCAAGAGGCAACGGGTCCACGTTGAAGAAAATGGAAAAAGTGTAAAAAGGCCTGAGGAGGTGGGCATGGCGAAGGAATCAGGGCCCCCTAAGAAACCACAGCCTGAACAGCATCGTGCTTCCATCAAGACGGAGCCGGTTCATCCCACGGACTACGTGACAAGTTACCACAAGTCTAGTAAACCTCCACAGAAATCGTCCGCCAGCTCAAGTAAAACCGTAATGCCTTTCGAAGAGGACGAAGGGTCTTTCATTGAGGTGAGGAAGTTTCATTCATTTTTTTAAAACAATGGCCTTATTTGGTTGTTTTGTATGCACATCTCACTATAGCTCAGTTTCCAACTTGTCTTTTTCTGCAGGATGTAGAACTGCTCAGCGCAGATATCTGCCAACCTAAAGAAGAACCTAAAACCCCGCTGAGGCCTGTTATGGTCAAGGAGGAGGTCGGAGTAAGTCGTGTGAAAGCTCAAGCTGTTACAGTGTTCCTCTCTTTGAGTGGCTACCGTTTTCTAGCTACAGTATTTCCTAATGATGTATTTTTCAAGCCTTACATATTCATCAGTGCAGCCTGTCCTCAAAGCCCTGGAAAGACAAAAAGTGCAGGACACATCAAAGTCTGTAAAGACGTCTTATTTCCAACTGCAACACTGTTTGTTAAATAGCACATTAAAAGGGTTTCAGCAGCTCACGGCTTCACGTCTCAGAGCATCAAATTTCAGTTTTTTTAATGTCTGCTCGTTGTTGTTGTTAAAATCTCCCCAGTGCAGTTTATGCTGTGACGTTTCCTGTGTCTTTAGGATTTAGACAGAACACTGAAGATGAACAGTGATGTTATTCGAGGGTCTGAGGTCCTTTAGGTGAACCTGGTTGGGCCGGCTGTGGTTGTTCCTACTAAGAAGACGCAGTGATGTTACTGAAGTGTCGTACTAAAGAAATGTCAAAGACTAAAGAAGTGTTTAGTATCTTTTTAGTGTTCTGTGATAATTACTCAAGTCAAAAACCTTAAATATATTTTTAGTTCCGATACATTCATATCCCCAAGGATCCAATTAAAGTCAACTACTGCTATAAATTTGTTGATCGGTCATAACATAAAGTAACATGTGTCTTTGTCTGATGTTTTGCAGGAACCAAAGATCGATGAAAACCTTCCTAAGAAGCTGTTGTTGGTGGAGTTTCGATCACTCACCGTGACAGCGCCGCCCAAAGTCGAACCAAAACAGATGCGAGGAAACGGCTACGGAAACAACTTCAAATGTTTCCGCAAGGTCAGACCGCAATCCAACACACACGAAACACACACAAAGCAGAGGTTTGTTTGAAATATACAATAAATTATAAAACTCCCCAAAACCTCTGTGGTCGTGTTTTTAAATATTTTAAAACAAAAATGGCTCAAATGTATTGTTGCATGGATTTTTAATTCCACCAAAGTTTCTTTTCCTCCGCTGACATCAGAATTTATTTTCTTCACAACATTTCAATTATTTATGAGACAGAGGTCCATGTTGTTGTGTGCCTGTCCAAATTCAGCTTTCAGCCTCAAGGCAAAGTGGAAACTCATGTATTTTCTTGTTTGTGACAGAAGAACATGCTAGTTGCAAAGGGCTCCCCACAAATTATCGGAGGACCTGATCTGCTGGTTCACGCCAGGGGCAAGAACTCCGATCTGGATGAATGGCTGAAAGATGCTGCGGAGGTACTGTCTGCCTTCTTATTTGTTCGATTTTTGTTTTAGTGTTTGATTTAGTGTGTGATTTGTGGTTTGAATCGATGGCTGTTTTTCAGGAGGAGCGTCAGAACAGACGAGACGAGACCATAGGAGATGATCTCTTCAGGTGAGATACTGGAAGTCTTGCTCTGTTAGAAGATGATGTGAAGTAACCTTGTTATCTCTACTCAGCGTCTTCCTGTAAGGCATCTACGTAGTCACTAGTCACAATTAGGTTTGACAGCGGTCCATTATTTCATTTATTAATGTTATTCTGTTTATTTTTAGTAACGATTTCAGATCTTCCAGCCTCTTTGGTTACTTTAGTCTTGTTTGTTACCTCTGACTTGGTTTGTTCGTTTGTTCGTTTTCTGTAACCGCTTGTCCTCTAGAGGGTCGTAGGGGGGCTGGAGGACCAAAGAAAGGCTCCACTGTTTTTCAATTGTCTTCATTTGAAAACTCATCACATAAAATGATGTTAAAGAAAACTATACTGTTGAGCTAAAAGGCTTGGACTTGTAGAGTTTTGAGAAGACATTTCACTGGAGGGAGGCTGGTTTACTCGTCCCTCAAACCATCTGTCTTCTCTGGCTAAGAATTTGACGTTGTTACCTGAGAGTTTGAGTGAAAGCAAGAAATCTATGTCATAGCGAAAAAACCTTCTCTTGACAGAGGAGGTGGACTGAGATATAATTTCCAATACAGTCTTAACCCCAGGAAGTCCCCAAGAACGTTCAGCACCATCCACACCTTGAGATCAGAGCCTGTCACTAACGGTAAC
The DNA here is from genome assembly GCF_022458985.1 of Mugil cephalus. NCBI lineage: Eukaryota > Metazoa > Chordata > Actinopteri > Mugiliformes > Mugilidae > Mugil > Mugil cephalus. The sequence goes on from NC_061780.1 coordinate 9,485,919, forward strand.
CAAGTTTCTGGTTTCTACAGAAACAAATCAAGCAAGTTTCTGATGGTTTTACCCACAGTTTCATATTTAAACCTCAACTTCCCACCCGTCTCTTAGAACTGAAGAAGCTGCTCGGATGAAACGTCTTAAAGAAACTGAACGAGTCCAGTTACATGTGTTTGTTTCTCTTGGACATTTAAATGTGTAATGAGTGAAACATTTTGTCTCTCGTGTCAAAGCTGCCTGTCTCCTCACTTAACATGCGTGATAGTCATTGTGATAAAAATATAAAAATCTGTCTGTGGACCCTCACTCATTATAATCAAGCGCAGACAACATAATTAACTGGGTGTTATGGAGATGGGGCCTCTGTGGCTCCACGTTAACCAATCAGAACATAGTGATTCTGTCGTCACAGCGGTTGCCGGGGTAACAGAAGTGATGTAAGCTGGCGCTGCCGTGTTTTCTTTGACTAAGCAGAAAAGAGACAGTCTGAGATTGATTTTGTGTGTGTGTGTGTGTCAGGCTGAGCTGTTTGATCACTGAGTCATGCTCAGTCAGTCATGCGTAGCCGGGGAACAGACTCCGCTGCTAAGAAAACAATCCAGTATTTTTTGGGGGGTGGGCCTAAACGAAGTTTCCAGACGAGGTTTATAGGAAGCTTGTTTGCTTTAAGCTGTTCAAACACTGTCCGTGTTTTACAGCGCTTAATTTGGCCTGTTTTTATTGTTTGTTCAAAATGCCTCTGAGGACATTGAGGAGTGATCCATGAGGAATGTTAAAAGCCCATCCTCACATGGACAGACGTATGATGTGTGTGTTTGTGTCTTTAGGTACAACCCCTCCAAACTAACCAAGAGAAGATGAAATGCCTTCATGTGGACATCTTCCGGATGGGAATTCATTTCAAATACACAGGAAGTATATATAAAAAGGACTCCAGAAATAATTTCAGAAAAAAATCTGCATGTTTTTTGTATTTCACTGATATTTGCTTTGTGTTGTTAATGTTCATAAACATATTCAGAGTCTAATTAAGCCACTGACAGCAAAAAATGTGACAAAGCAGTCTAATGTTCAGAGATTTTTCTCAAAGTTTTTATTTGTTATTAATAAAAAATTATGGCATACAAAACATTAAAAAGTCTTGAGTTGTACAAGAGAGCTTTAAAAGTCTACATGCTGAAAGCAACCGTTCCTTCGTTTTGAAGTTAAGACCTAGAGTGTTCCCTGGTTTTAGCAGGACTATAAACTTGAGAGGGATTCAAGTGTTATCATTTCTTAAGCCATCTCCACTGAGCCAACTCTTTAGGCACTTTACCAGATCTGAAACTCTTCAGATAAGTCGTCGTTACTCCAAACATCTGCTGGCATTACTGTGCAGATGGTTGGATTCACAGAATAGAGAGTTAACTCACCATTCAGCAGGAATGGTGAGTTAACAGAAGTCTCTTTTTTCTTAGGCTGCAGACTGATCTAAGAAGTTATAAACACATGTTTTTTTTTTTTTCTGTGTTGCAATATTATTATTTTTCTTATTACTGAAATACTTGTGTTACAAAACTCATACAGATCTGGACTCAAATGTTGAGACTGACACAAGAAATTAAACGTCATGCTTTAAAGCAGTGGACATGTATGTCTCACCCGAACAGCCTCATAGTTTTATCTTTAAGAAACAAAATATCTTGAGTCAGCCAGTCCTCTGTACAGTAGTACTAGCTGCTGCTAGGCAGTAGTTCATGCCTGCATGCATATATTTAATATTTATATCAAAACAATATTTAGAAGTCAGTGGAAAAAGCATCAAGGTAGCTCAGATTCAATTGTTAACACAAGTAACATTTTCACTAGTTAACTAGTTTATTACCTAAACAATGTGTTAAACTGAAGTAATAAGACTACATAATGTGCTATTTAGTAATGCATCAGCCCCCAATACTGATATAGATTGCGTTGAAAGAAGCAAAAGAAGAACATCCCTACAAAATAGTCAAAAGTGTCACATCGCAGTAAACGAGTTACCTGTTCATGGCACCCAAAAAATAAATGCATGTGGCATCACATTTTTCAAAATAGCGTTTAAAAGACTGAAAAATATACAAATGAAAGCTTGACTGCGACTCCTCTTAACCCTTTCTGTTATTTGGCACTTAACAAAACAGTCATGGCTGTTTACTGCAGAGATGATTTTAAATCATGACACAAGAATTCAAAATACACACACTAACTGCTAAAGTTAACATGATTTCACCTGTGAACGTTTGACGTGTTTAGTGTATTTTGGAAATAGCTATGGAAATAAAAAATTTTTTAACTTCGACCGTTGTGAATCACATTTCACTTGATCAAGAAAAACTAATACCACTACAGTGCTAGATTAGTAGTAAATTGTAAAATATTAAGCAGATGCGAGCCTTTACATGGTGCAACATGTACTACTGTTGCACCCAAACTAGTGGGTGGTGTGATTGTCCTGTTTTGACTTTGTAAAGACCCTTATGTCTTAGATACCCTTGTGTGTCTATATGTGTTTAGAGTTGGGAATGATTCTGCCCAAAATGACAAGAATACTTTTTAATATTCTGCATTGGGATAAATGGATCATCATAGCAAGACATAACATTTGCACTAGTTTCTAGTTATTATATAATTGTTAATTATCTTTCAAATTGGAGGATCACACTAGTGTTTCTTCTTTTAACCTATCTTCTATGAATTACCTACGACAACTTAGTACTCTGTCAGAGAACAACACGTCCATCTTTTTTTTTTTAATCCAATAACAAACATGGGTCAGTGTTGCCCTAAGTGTCTATGTCTCAGATAAAGATAACAAGTGTTTGCTATATGAAGAGAAGTACCTTTAAAGTGTGGTCTTTAATGTGTTCTCAGGTTACTGTAATACAAATAAAATTAGCATTCTGTGTGCAAGAATTCATTCAGATCTGCAAGGGAAATTGTTTGCATAGAAGCCTTTCAGTCGCAGTATAACCAAAGCAATGGGTCAGATTTATTAGTCTACAGCTCCAACTACCTAGAACAGCGGCTAAAAGAAGAATTAAAGAAAAAAAGGCTCAATAATCAGGAACGTTAAGACCTATTATCCATTAACTTGTTGGGTCACAGGTTCTGAGAAGAATCTGGTGTGTGCGTCATTTAGCAAACGCCACCCATGGTTGTGTTACCTACAGTTTGTAGATTTGTAAGTGGGGCCACAGGCTGCTCTCAGAGCACATGCCACTTACACAACTACATCAGTAAGTTACATCTTTTGAAATGAAGTAGTGGTCTTATATCTTTAGTTTTTCTTAACAGCTAGGTTAAATAAGACCCAAAGCATGATAAAAACAACAAGTTGAAGACACGTAGTGAATGATTAAATAACCTGATGAAAATAAGGTCCTTGTCTGTTATGAGGTTACAGATTGATTAGAAAACATTGGCACATTGTAGCTTGGACATATGGGGACTTCATATGAAGTCAGATTCTTGAAAACGGTTCTTTGTTTCTGTAGAAACTAATTGGTGTACATCCATTGTCCTTTTGGTCTCAATGTTGTAAAACCGCCTTTGATGAGAAAACACTGCGTTAATGCCAAAAACATATATGAACTCCCCCCTCAGTTGGTAAAAGAGTTTGAAACCTGCTCCCAAGACTCGGTGTGTTGTGCACTTTTCTCCATCATGTTTCCAAGATGTTATTTCCTCCACTGCTGATGAGCTTCCCTTTCTTCTTGAGTCTCTTCAGCAGACAGGAGGAGATGCCTAATGCCCCACCCTTCAAAAAACGAACAAAGTTGTCTCCCACCAACGGGCCCATGGCAAACAAACCTGGCTCCTTGGTACACTCAAAAGTGTAGGGGTGGATGTCAATGGGGTTTTGCTTGCAGGAGATGGGTTTTGTTGGATCCTGACCCAGGTACTGGCCCTGCCCCTTCAAGAAAAACAAGTTTGGGTTTGTCCCAATTAGGACCAGGGCCATGGAGATCTTGAAGGCTTTGAGGGAGTTGTTCCCCTGCAGCAAACACTTCATGTCAGACTGGAAGGACACCACGCAGTGTTCAGGGAAACTGGTGTAGTCAGGAAGGAGACTGACACTGGTATTACCAGCCATGTTCCCTGCAACAAGTTGGGGTTTGGGGCACATCTTGGCACATACGGAAGAGGCAATGCTAACCACCTGGGGTCTGTTGGGACCTGAAGAAGGATCCACATTTGTGTAGGTCTGAGAACACATCATGTTGTAGACTTTGTGGTACTCTGGATACAGGGTCTTGGGCAGCTGCTTAAAGATGAGGTCTGGGTCGTCTACCCTCTTACGAAAAACATGAATCACTCTAATATTGCTGTTGCAAGCACACAGAACCGCATCAGCAGCACTTAAACCGGCACCTACGATTAGAACTGGATCAGAGTTCATATCCAGTTTTCTCCGGCTTACAGCCAAGCCCAGGTCAGAGATACTGTGGAATACAAAAGGTAGGTCCTCCCCTTCTGTGCCTAAACGAACGGGTGAATCTGATGCACCAGTGGCTAGGACTACGTTCTCAGCAAACAGAGAGAAGGGGACATGAGTGTCATTCTGCACCTGCTGGTATCCCCTTATTTCCCAAAGAGCACCTGCTCCTCCACTATTTACACACTCTACTCCGTTTCCCTCAAAGCCTTGATTCCCATTATTCCCCACCCCTTCATCTCCTGGATCAGTGTGCCCATTTTTCAAACCTTCCCCATCGTGCCCCCGGGAGAGTTTCTGGACGGAGGTCACATAGGTGTTGTCAACAAAATTCTTTTGGAGACCCTTTAGCTTCACATAGTTGCGGTAATAGGACGAGATCTCTTCGGGGGTTGCTCTATCATTGGTTACATCCCTAGAGAGAGGGGACAGAGATAAGGAAGAAGGTAGAGTTTAACTGAAGCTTGAGTCTTGGCTGTCAGACTTATCTCTTTACCTGCGTTTTCCATTGGTCAAGTCTCTATAGTTGACCCCTGGAAGCTCCATCCAGATGCCAAGACTAATAGTCAGCATCGAACCCTCCATCGCCTGAGGAGATGCGAGAGGCAAGGTCACTGACATAACAAAGGCATCGTCTAAAATTACGTATTGTTACAAAGTTGTGGCCGATGAACTTACATGCCAGGCACCCCCGGGTGTTGCTCTCCCCAGAACCAGATGTGGGATGTGTTGCTGCTTGTCCCTCCGCCACTGAAGTACAGGAGGGAACTCGTAGCCAAAGTCAGCATTTGGGTGCAGCAAAGTGTCAAAAAGCACAGCCACGGGATTACCTGATCTCCCCTCGAGACCCTCACTTAAATATTCCAGATCCTGCCAAAAAAAAAAAAAAAAGGTCCAAACCTGAGTGGCTGTGTGATTATGTTTAGATTAGCAGGGAAATTGTAGTTTGTTTTTGTTTTTTTAACCTGTTCTGTGATGGGGAGATGTTTGGTCTCCTGCAGTTTCCTGTATAGTATTGGGTTTGGGTGGACAGTTGTCGTGTCTAAGTAGGGCTTGTATCCGCTCAAAAGGTAGGACAGACAAATACCTGATGGTCCATTACCTACAACCAACAGAGGTTTGAGAAACTGCAGTGATTAGCGCCTCAAAAGGCAAAATGTGAATGTGTGCAGGATTGCATTCAGGTTGGATTCATCATGTAAAAGCAATTAAGGAATCTGTGGGGTAAAAATTACCTATGATGACCACAGGGACAGTGGGTGGGTGGTCTTGGGGTAGAGTGGTCTCTTCCAGCAGAGGCATGGCTATAGCCTGGGCCAGAGCCGGCTGTAAGGAGGGACAGAATAGTAGAAATGTTAAGATATTTCCAGACTAGTCTGTAGCTGTCCATTCAATACCATCAGCTAAAAGCAGAGCCTCATTTCTGCTTTGTTCCATCACTGTTTCCAGGTGTCTGGGACAAATTTTTTGAACAGGTTCAAACCGGCTTAATTTCTTTGTGTCTGCCAGTGTTGTTAGCCATGTCTGTCTCCATCCACATCATCAGCTGATTCAGAAACACACACTGAGGGGGAGAAAACCTTTATTCATCCTGTTGTTGTGCTTCCACACACGGCCGTGACCCCCTCCACCCCCCTCCCCCTGTCTGTCTGGGACTCCACACACGTGGTAACACCCCGCCACAACACAACGTGCCCCAAGCTTTCCTCACTGCCGTCCCGCCACCGGTGTCCACACACCCCCTGTCCTGTCACACAAGGCCCGCGGCGAGACTCGCCTCTGCTAACCCCGGTGCCGCTTTCCACACAAAAGGGAGTTCTAATCAGATTTATGTAGGCTTGAGTCTGTTGTGAAATGTTGCCGCTGAGCATGTGTAGTGCGTGTTTGTGTGTTACGAGACAGTGCTATTGTGTGCCCGCTGGGCAGCAAATCCCCTATGATCACTCCTCCGGGTGGGCCCTAATCCCACTGGGCCTGTTTATGTCTTTACCGACTCTTTCACCGGCAGCAGGGTGAGAATGAGGTCCTGGCATGCAGACAGACCAAACCATCACAGCTCCTGCCCAAACGCACTCCCGCCAAAACATCACGCACCAGATACAGTGAACAGTGGCTTCTTGCCCCCCCCCCCCTTCAAACCACAACACTGCCCATGCCGGTTTTGTCTTACTTCTTACTACTCCGGCTCATTTCCCTTAAAAGTCTCCGGTGTCATTCGCCTGGTTTCACGTGCACCCCCTGTCTGACCTGTGTCTGTAGCCCAGCTGGTTGTCTTTGGTAATCTGCTTGTTTACCCTTTTCAATGAAAGCGACTGGATTCCACACACGGCCAGCCCCGTTTGGACAATGTTGTGCCCCCAGTTGGCAGGCTGGTGCTGGCATTTCTATGTCAGTGGTCAATCTGATAAACCCCACAGTGTTTAAAACGATGTTTTGTTTCTCTTTTGCTTAATGTTTGATTTTGCACTCCCTTCTTGTGTTTTATTGTTTCAGCTTTTTTTAAAAAAAATTTTAAACCAGCCTGGAAGTTGATTCTTTTGACAATGCAAAACAAAAATTTTAAATGCCTTTTAAAGCAAATGGAACAAGATTCAGTCACACACTTACATGCAGCATTTGTTTTAAATGGGTAGGTTGCAGTTCAGTTTAGTGCTGTGGTTGAGCAAATGTATCTATTCCAGCTCAGTTAGGTGTTGCACCCTTTTGAGAGATGATGCAACAGCAGTTCTGTATGTATCATGTGCGGTTTACCCTTATTATATAATACAGTTATATATCATTTTGACATGAGGATGACAAATTATTGCAAATAAACGATAAACCCATGTAGCCCCTTTCGTATATATGGTATCTTTAATAAATCATCCGTGCGGATCAGATCTTTTTTTGTTTGTTCGATTGTTTTGCACGGTCTTCCTGTCCAGCGTGTAGGACGAACCATACTTTTCTAGAACATGATTCTCCGAGTATTGTGGGCTAAATTAAACTATGTGTTAAAACTTTAAGGCGAGGCGAATGTTCCGGTTAGTCAACAATACAAATTGAATTATTTTGTATTGTTCGTTTCGAAAAGCATCCACAATCCCTCCCCCGTTTCTATTTGGGTGTGTTTTATGCATATGTGTGTGTGTGTGTGTGTGTGTGTGTGTGTGTGTGTGTGTGTGTGTGTGTGTGTGTGTGTGTGTGTGTGTGTAATCTCTGTATTTTGAAACAATTCACAAGCATCGTTCCGAAGGTTAGTTACAAAATGAGGTTAAATTCAACCTAGTGCTAGACTGGTTATATACGCGGATGATGCTGAAGCGCAGGCTACTGGAGGAAATGAATGATGCAGCAGTCTCTTGCCCCATCATGCACACCATCCTCATGGACGCACAGGCTCAAATCTCCCACTACACTCCTGACTCCGAGCATCCTGCGTCCAATAAGACGCAAGGCGCACATGCGACAGTCGCTATGTCACCACCATTGCATAATTTAGGTCAAACACACACTCAAAGGGCATCCGCAACATTCAACCAAGAGCTGGATCTCTTACCGCGGTGAGGTGTATCTCTCTATCTCCAGGTTGCGTCCTGTTATGTTGTCACAAATGTCTTTCTAACCGTATAAATAGGCAGACGCCGGTGGGAGGACCTACCGTCCAACTGTCTGGGGTCTTGTGCGAGATAATAAGCCAGCCTCTCTCTCTCTCTCATCACACACTGACCTGCGTGCAGTTAGATCCGAGCAGACCTGGTCTGTTCAGGTCGGAGCAGCCTGGGAATGTCGACTGAGGAGGAGGTCTTGCCGGAGTCTTGATGGCAGAGTATGAAAGAGAGAAACCGGGTCCTGCGTCTGCTTTTGTCGTCACATGCGCATCTCACTGTGCACCGGCAGGCGTGAGCGCGTTCACGGCGAGAGGAGAGAGAGAGAGAGAGAGAGAGAGAGATAGAGAGAGAGAGAGAGAGAGCCGGAAGATCAGAGCATCTCTCAGCATCCGACACGGCTTAAAGTGGACCCTCTTATTTTTAGGACGTGCACCGACTAAATGTAGATGTAGACTAAATGTAAACGAACATCTTTATCTTATAGTCGATGGACGTCTGTTATGTTATAGGCGTACCCCTCTGACTATAGAATATATGTATTTCTGGCATAATAATAATATGTTTATTTAGATATAACATCCTTAAAACTGAGTGCACAAGGTACTTTCAGACAAAGGAAAGATCTGAGAGAGCCAGACAGTGCCAGCAGGAAGGAGATAGGTTAACACTGACAACTGAGTAAATAAATATGTAATTTTATTATAATTACAAACAACAAAAGGGCGGTTAAAATATGTAAAAAGAGATTTAATTCTTTATTAATTTACGATTTAATGCTTTTAATGCTAAATAATGTTTTTGTTTTTCTGTAATAAACAAGTTGTGAAAGGTGAGTCCAAAACTTTCAGGTCCCTGATATTATTATTTTGTTCAGTACCTGAACTAGACATATGTGTCGGTTGTGTTGTAAATTGGTCACATATTATTTTCTATTCTTATTTTTATTATTTTTCTTGCATAGTCGACCCATATGTGCACTGTGTGCACTGTCTGTGTGACTGCCGAACGTCTCTGCTGCTGTTAACAATGAGAATTTCCCCATTGTGGGATGAATAAAAACACATTTTATTGTTAGAAATTTATGTTGTGCACACTCATATAGCATTTCATGCATTTCATCTACAGACCTACTGTGTTGGTGTTGGCATGTATTGGCAGACAAACATAAAATGAACATATTTCAAATGTCTCTGAACCATTTATTTTAGCTGTCGTCTGACTCCTCAGACCTTGTGGTGACACTCTGTAACCACAGCATCTTGAGGCAACTGGACTTGACAGTAATGCTGCGACGAAGCAGGAATCGAAGGGCTTGCAGTTTTCAATTTCCACTGTCTGAAATATCATTAAGAGATGACCGTTAAGAACAACTGTGGAGGTCAAGATGAGCCCTGCAAACTCCCAAATAACTGCCCAAGAAGGTTTCGCTGAACCGCTGTCAGGTAGAAAACTTTATTTGTGACCTCATCACAAAAGTCAACACTTGAGCTCTGCATAGAAACAAGTGCTGTAGATGGAGGAAGCTCAGATTAAGCTCATTGCCTCCTGCAATCAACTAACATACAGGAATAAAAGGAACAGCACTTGCTGAAAAAAAAAAAAAATGCCAGTTGGCAAACTGTTAATCATGGAGGAGGAACTGTGTAGCTCAGAAAACACTGCACATATAGAGGGAAGAATGGATACCACAATCCAAAAATAATAATAAAAAGCAATCTGGATGTAAATTTCATGAAGACAGTTGCACTGAGAGGGGGCTTACTTGCGCATCATGGGCCAGAGCAGAGCTGAAAATTCCCCATGAAGTAGAGAGGAAAGAGAAGACATGCAGTCCAAGATAAAGCTTTTGGAGTGGCTCCCAAAGTCCTCTGACTCAAACATCAATGAAGATCTGTGGGCTGATCTTAAGCATGTTGCGCTAAAAATATCTCAGAGCCTGAAGTGGTCTGCAGGAAAGAGCACTGTAGCTGTATATATTCAGCCATCAAGAAAAAAAATATCAAAACAACAAAGATCTCTACTCAGTGGGGTTGTGCAAACCTTTGTAGATGCAGCGATAGTTTTTCCTTTTTTTCATGATAGTCTTTGAGTTCCAGAAATTAAAACCAACACTTTATTGAAAAAAAAAAAAATGATGAAAGGCTATTTAAACTTAATTGCTGCTGTAATTGTATTTGCATGCTTTCATTTCAAAAACTACCAAAAAAATATTTCTTTCCACTGAATGAGCTTCTCTCCCTCGAATGTGCTGCTGGGTGTATGGTGGTAGACATTGTTCAACCTGGACCTGAAACTGCCACTGCCATGTTCTGTTAAATAAACATATTGCTAAAGTGATGCATTTTTTCAACAGTAATTTGCCGTGTTTGCAGCATGTGTAGGTCGCTCTGGATGTTTGAGTCTATGATGATGAAAATCTCTGCAGACTATGGGAGATTTCAGCATCAAAATTATTTACTCCTACTGTTCTATTGTGACGGGCCCAATTATCTTGTAGCTGGACGTGTGCTGTTTATTGTGCAACAGAAAACACTACAGCCAAACCAGTTGAGCTCACTGACTCTATGTATTAAGTGTGTATACGGTTTGTGGCGCATGAGGTCGCGTCTGCCCTGTAGCCCCGCCCCCTCCTCCTCCTCATCCAATCGGAGGAGAGAAACCAACAACTCACTTCCTGTCCTTCACACGACACATGTTTGCTAGCAGCTAGCTGTGGTGACAACCCGAAAAGTGGCAATAAACGCCACCGAAGATGGTCTACCTGAGTAGGATTTGCCTCCGGAAGGTATGTGCTGCTGAAAATCTGCATTGTGTAAATGATATATGCACCAGCAATACTTCACATCGGCCTGAAAGCTAGCTAGCTATCAGTGTCGCAGGCTGCTAGCAAACATCAGCAACCCTAACCCTAACCAGGACAGTAAAAGAATAAGAGCAGACTAGAATATTGTTGGTATCTTAAAATGTATTTAATTTGAAAGTTGGACCTAAAATATCTATTGGATGAACCAAAGTGACACGCCATTCATTTGATTTTTTTTAAAAAGAAAGAAAGCCGGATTGCAAGGGTTACAATTATTATTTTTCATTAAATATTTTCCTGCCATAATTTCTCTTATTCTGTACGTCACTAAATATCTCCCTTGCACTGTAATATTGATTAAGTGATTGGTGAATCCTCAGAGAGGGTTAGACACGCTCACCATTAAAAATCCCAGGCTTTCAAAGTAGTTGATGTGTTATATGTTATATTTGTGTTAGTTATTGTTTTAATTTTTAACACATTCTAGAAATGCAGATACAGTAAGCAGCATCAGTGCTAACATCTCTGCAGGTTATTAGTCTAGTGGGCGCCTCAAACTTATGAATGTTGTCTTGAGTTATTTGTGGGCTGTTTTATTATCGTCAGCATATGCAGTGTACTGAGGTATAGCTTTATGTAATTCAGCCATCAAAGTTAAAGAAAGTCTCCACTGTCAGATATCCTAGATAAACCATTAGATCAATTTAGGTCAACGTGGTTTTTAAATAGGATTCTAGTATATGACTAATTTTTCTGTTCTCTGTGCAGTATGGAAACTTTGTGGACAACCTCCGTCTGTACGTCCGTGGAGGCAGTGGCGGCATGGGCTTACCCCGCCTTGGGGGGCAAGGAGGGAAAGGGGGAGATGTTTGGGTGGTGGCGACGAATAACATGACCCTGCAGAGGATCAAGGACAAATACCCACAGAAGCGTTTTGTCGCTGGGGTCGGAGCCAACAGCAGGTTGGTTTCTTTAAATGTTTAAATGTCGCGGCTCATTTACTACCACTGATTTAACGTGTTAGAGATATGAAAACGTTTCGCAATAGTCCTGCATACATGGATCGATCAGAGGTCTTTGAATTTTGTTCTTCAACAGCATCCGAGCTCTGAAAGGAGAGGGAGGGAAGAACGTGGAGGTGTTGGCTCCTGTCGGTATCACTGTCACCACTGATGATGGCAGAAAAATTGGTACGTGTAGGATCTTTTATGATACCACACTATAGTGTCTGTGATGTAGTGGGAGTGGAATAGAAACCTGAAGTTGCTTCTCATTTAATCCTTCTCCCATAAGGTGACCTGAACGCTGAAGGCGACCGTGTGTTGGTGGCTAGTGGTGGCTCTGGGGGATCTTTTTACTCTGGGTTTGAGCCCGGTAAAAGCCAAGCTAAACACATCCGGTTGGACCTCAAACTGATTGCTGACCTGGGCCTTGTGGGGTGAGAGCAGAAACACGCACAAAGGGATTTAAGCTGAGGCTCAAATTTGCCCAGACACCATTTTATCTTGTGATTTTTCTTGTGTTGCATCACCCCCAGGTTTCCAAACGCAGGAAAGTCATCTCTCCTGACAGCTTTGTCGAACGCCACACCTGAGATTGCCAGCTATGCTTGTAAGAGCATAATCGCACAAACACACACATTCTTGTATGGCCATCTTTGTGAGGACACTCATTGGCATAATGCATTCCCTAGCCCCTTACCCTAACCATCTCAACTAAATGTCTAACCCTAACCCAAACACTAACCTAATTGTAACCTTTAACCTAAAACTGAGTTTTAACCTTCGAAAACAGCCAAAAAGTGAGACCAAAAACGTGAGGACCGGCCAAAATGTCCTCACTTTACACAAATGTCCTCAATCTGATGGTATAAAACTTAACCTGGTTCTCGGAAAGATAGCTGTACAAGAACACACATAAAATCATTTGATCAGTATTCTATCATCTTCTCTTAACAAAATCTGTTATGAATTTCACAGTCACAACGTTGAAGCCACAGATTGGCAAACTGATTTATCCAGATTACAAGCAGGTATGGGAATTAAATTTACTCTATTGTCCTTTAACTGTCCACTGAATTAAAGCCTCTATGTGTATGTGTGTGTGTTCCCTTCATAGATTGGTGTTTTTATTTTTGATAGATCTCTGTTGCTGATCTCCCGGGGTTGATTGAAGGAGCTCACATGAACAAAGGCATGGGCCACAAGTTCCTAAAACACGTGGAGAGGACCAAGCAGCTGTTATTTGTGGTGTGTTGTGACGGAGAGCACGCAAGCTGACACCTGCACATATCTGAGTGCAGTCTGATGTAAAGTGTCTCTGATGGAGTCGTTATCGGCTGTGTTATGTCTGACTGCAGGTAGACGTTTGCGGTTTCCAGCTGGCAAGCAAAACTCCATTTCGGTCGGCCTTTGAAGCTGTGCAACTTCTCACTAAGGTGAGTCAGAAGCTATCATTTGTTTTTGTCACATGTTACAGTCATAACCCACACACCAGGTCCTTTTCTAAACTCTTTTGACTCCCTTTTTATCTGCCTTGAATTAACACCCACCAGCCTCGTGTTTATTTTACCTTAGCTTTTATTCTCCTTTCTTCATTCCTCTCTGAAGGAGTTGGAGTTGTATAAAGAGGAGCTGATGTCCAAGCCTGCATTACTGGTGGTGAATAAAATGGATCTGCCTGACGCGGAGGACAAACTAGCGGAGCTGAAGGAGCAACTACAAAACCCAGACAGTAAGTGCAAAGAATCTACCTCTGAGCACTGCTTACATTTTGATACACCAGTCTGCATTGAAGCAAATGACAATAATTGCGAGTAATATTTCAGATATTAATTGGGAAGTTAGTAAATGCATTAACACCATGATAAGCAGCACAATACAGTGATCTGTATCGCATAAATCCTCTAAGTTAAACATAATTTTGAATTTTCTATTTACTTTTTCTTATGTCAGATACGTCATGTAGTTTCTGATCTGTTTGCGTTGTTTGATTGGTCAAAAGGTGGAGGAAGACAGTCATTTATGTTGCCTATATTATATTAACTGAACGCACACTGGCTTTTTGTTTTTATTCCCCTTATTTCATCGCTGCAGAGTTTTGTAATCTGCTGCCTGATGACATGATACCCAAGAACTACATGACCTTCAGACACGTCGTTCCCGTTTCCGCCCTCACTGGGTTTGGTGTCAGCGATCTGAAAAGCTACATCCGACAGTCCCTCGATGAAGACGCGGTCACGGAAAATAAAACCTTCCATCGAGAAAAGCTGCAAGCGCTGAGGCAACAGTTGGGAGGCGTTTGTGAGAAACAAGGGCAGCGTATCCCTCGTGCTTCGGTCAGACCTTAAGTGCACGACGACGAGTCTCACTCTGTCTGCTGACAAAGTGCGCAGCAAAGGAACTGTGAGGGATTACAGGAAAACGTCATCCAGTCACAACAGAAAGTATCGAGCTTCGGTCCAGATCGGTCTGCAGAAGGATGGACTTTAAGCTTTTTGTCACACGCAGTTTGACGACGCTCCATGTGTTCAGGAGGTGAACTGCGCTTTTTTATAAGACTGATAAAACTATTTGAACACCAAACTGATTCACATACCTACGACATGTTTTGCTATTCCTTTTCATTGTGAGAGTCAGAATGAACTGCTATTTATTTTCAAGAGTGTGTGTATTTACACCTTGGTGTAAAACCTGCTGTTATAAACGTTATAGAAGATACATTGAGGTCATGTATTTCTTCAGTCTGTGCCCTGAGGTGATTGAAGGAATGTATTTTGGAGGAAACCATGAATTTGCCAAAGTATCTGTAGATACTCCTTCCACTAAAGACGGTTAGTTTGGACGGATGTGTCCCAGCTTCACTGCATGTTGAGTCATAGAATCAGTTTATATATTTTGTACAGTTAGGGTTAAAAATCAGCACAGACAAACGTGTTGATGAAAGTTTTATTTTATATTAAATATATTACAATACTGAATGATTAAGAGGGGGAAAAAAAATATATGGGGGACTGATTTTTGAATCGTCAATCTGTACAGCACACAGGCAAAATAAAAAGAACAAAGGACAACTGCAGTATTACCATTAGTACATGTGGGGTTTTTAAGGTTCCTGGAGCAGAGTGCTGATGAGTCTGATGAGATCGGAGCACACGGCTGAGACTGGGTGGTTGGTGTGCTCTAGTACACAAATACATTCAAGTCTCTGGCTGTACAGGGACAGACAGCTCATCTGTGGGGGACATTTGCCAGGTTTGTCCTGTTCGGGTCAATCAGTCCGGCCGCGTGCAAAGGCAAATACAGCAGATATGTTTGGAAGATTGACAACAATAAAAGAAATCGCTGCCGCCTGCACGGTCTCAACCCCAATGAAGAGTCCTCAGAGTGTTACGCGGTGCTACATCCACGACTCGAGGACTTGGTGCAGCACGGTATTATGATGTTAAAAACATTACTCTGGAGCTCGGATAACGCTCTCCTTGGCGTCGGACCGTTGGACATTGCCCAATACTTAGAGAAGACCGGAGTAAAGACGAAAGCTCTGGTAAAAGGCAGATCATGAGCCCGTACAGATCTCATTTACAACAGCTTAATACTGATCAGCACGTGCCAAAATAAGTTTGGCTCCCGTTGGCCCCAGGACAAATGTGTTAAAAAAGAAAGAAAAAAGAAACTCAACATGTCTCCACTCAAACTCATCAACACACATAATTACAATAATGCACTTAATTACTGTTCGAGTAGCTGCTGTACATAATGCCGAGGAAAAAAAAAAGTGAACATTACAAAGGTACTTAATAAAAAAGATACTAGTAGCAATATTAGTCCAATATTGTGAAGATCGTATTACCTATACAGTCCTAATGCTTACATGGATTACAAATGTAAAAGTGCCCACACTGGAACAAAAGCTAAACAACGGTAAAATGACAAACATGAGGCCTTAAGACAACAGTTTCTACACAAGGTAGAGCATTGAGTCGTAACTGTACAAAGATCTTGCTGTTGGGGGAGCGGGATTCATTTCCAGGAAATCCACCTTAAATAGCTACACTGGCATGACATCAGTCAGAGCACATAAAAAAAGCTATTCTCAATCCTTTTTAAGCCCCGTGACTTCCTGTCCTGACTTTGTCCACAAAGCTGCGGTACACAACCCCAGTAAGACAACAGGAAAAGGCAATGAGGGGGAAAGTCGATCACTGACATGCTTGTTTTCCCGTTATGGTCTCACGAATGGGCCTACCGGAAGAAATAATTTGATATAGAACTGTCATGCCGTTGGTCTTCACAAGCTCAAACAGCAAGCACTGTACAGCATAGTTAATCATTTACAAGGCTAAATATCTCAGTCATCACAGCTAAATCCAAAATGCACATTTCAATCACAGTTCCGGCCCGACTCAGCCATATTTCACCCGTTCTTCTCACGTTCAAATGACTCTGTGGGAGCACACTGGCCTCAAACATCCAAACGTGGAGGGGAGGGGGGTGGAGGGGGGGACTCAACATTACCAATGGGAAATTTCCAAAACCACATGAGTGACAAGTGGCACGTCTATAACTACACTAAACACACACATCAGCCTTTTAATTCCACTCAGAAATGGCACATTAAACTATTTAGATTTGGGCTAAATTAATACTGATCAGGGGCCGCCTCAGTGACACTCCCAGTGTGCCACAGTCAGCATTAATGGACGTCTGTGTGTTCCTCACAGAGATGGAAATAGTGCTAAGATAATATTTAAAAAATAAAAAATAAAAAAAAATACTTACATTCTGCTGTGGATGGAGAAAGTTAAAGAGGTCACAGTTAGAGGGCGTAATAACGAGGGCGAAAAAGTAGAAACCCAGACAGAAGAACGACTGTAGGGTCTCGAGTCTTATCTACAGAGATCTGCTTCTGTCTACAACACAGCAGAAAAAAAGAGGAGAGAGGCTCCTCTGTCTTTTTGTCTTTCAAAATAAAAGCAAAAACATAGTCTTGTGTGTGTTTTACTATACATATTTACACACACACACACACACACACACACACACACACACACACATAAACCAAAGGGAAAGGGAGGGTGAGCAGAGTAGGGCAGGGTCAGGCTGGTTCCATGAGCTGGGTTATGGGCTATAACTGCTGATACAATATGGGTGACCTTTAGTGGAGAGAAAGCCGCCTACAGAAGGTATAAAATCACTGCCCCCCCTCGCATGCTTTCCTTTCAGATCAGACCGCTGTCCTGCTCGTCTTCTCAGTGGGAGGAGGTCGCTGATAAACAGGGTTGTCTCATGCATACAGTGTCGTAGTTTCTACAGTGATTCGCGTGCGTCAAAATGAAAAATGAAATCCAGCGTGATACAAGGGGACGGGCCCGGGCTCCGCTGCTCCTTTTAGAGGGGAGGTGACAGCCGAGGCCGAAGAGGAGGTAACAGGGTGGCGGGACGGGCGGGAGGGGTCGGAGGGGTCGGGGTTTCCGCTCCCACCGGTGAGGCTTGAGCAGACGGGAACAGCTCAGTCTGAGCTCCAGCTGGTCCGGAGTGGATGTGGAGCTGGTTTTCTGCGCCGGCAACTCCGCGTCGCCTCGCGCAGATCCACCGAATAATGACACCCACTTGATGAACAGCCGCGGAGATGCTGACTTGTACACGCTAACTCAAACACGCCTCTTTCTTTCTACTTCCTGTCCAGTGGGGTGGGTGGGGGGTGGGTGGGGCTCGCTCTCTTTCTCTTCGGTTGTTTCGAGTCATTTTTGTTGCATTTTTGTGTTTTTCATTCATAGAAAAGGAGAGACAAGTGTAGTTCTTCGAGGTCTTTCGCAGAGTGGGCAACGGCCGTCGTTAGATTGAGGTCTCCCACAGCTGGAGAGAGGAGAGGGGAGACGGGTTTCACAGAGGAGAGAAACAAAAATATTTAAATGTTTGTCACTGTTCACTCCTGGAGAGTCACTTTTGATAGGATTTCATCTGCTGTTTGAACTGATGGTTTATTGAATTATTTACGGACTCGTGATACATTCTCTGTGCGGGGAAAGAAAGTGGGCCAGGCTCTGAGAGGAACGCATTTGACTCGGACGCTCTGTTTTAACCACTGTTTAATTTGAAAACCGCACACATGCATCTATTATCACAGCCCAATTAGTGCTATAATCTGCCTTTAACTAATGACTGATACTTGCCCTGGCGCTCTGCCTGTTGGCTTTCCTCTGGTCATCGGGGAGAGGTGGCATGGGGTATGGATATCTCCTGCTGGATGCGATAGATCCTGTGGAGGATGTGGGTGACTTAGCAGGGGATAGCGTCCTGAGGAAAGCAAGAAGTGACAGTATTAAACCACGGCCTCTTCTCTTTTTAAGTCGGCGCAGGACTGAGTCGGCCAAAGACGCAGATGAACTAATGAGGTTAGATCCAGGGACCTGAGCTCATGTTAGATCTGTGACTTTGGGCAACATCCTCCTCGTGCTGCTCCAGTTATTGAGTTTTCACCTTCCTAAAGAGAGAGGTTGCTTTTAAAAGCTCTCACTCCTGCCCACCAAAAATAAACGAACCGGCGCAGCCAGAGCTCAGCTTTAAAGAGCAACCTCTGCGCACGGTGTTTAGTCCTGCACGCGGTAGCACACGGTTCCCAGCTGAGGTGCGGGCGCAGTCATGGTCATGCTTCCCCACGTGGCAGTGGAGCGTTTTCAACAAGGCATCGTCAGACAGGAACGTGCAGAACTGATCTTTAGCCACAGTGAAAGCTGCGTCTTGCTAAAGGTAACTTCTGCTGCCAGCTGACATGATGCATTGTCTTTATCTGTGAGGTCAGTGTGCGATGCTGAATACTGGAAGCAAACGACTGAGACAGCAGACCAGACCAGACCAGAGCTGGGTGAACAACACACTAAGAATCAAATGGAGAGGTTGATCCACAGACACAGCTGCAGAAAGCCTGCCCCATGTGCACTAGTTCATATGCAACACTGCTGCGTGCTGATCGGAAAATCCTGGATTAGTCAAAGTAGTGGAGAGAGTGGAGCTGGTAGATCACTGGTTCCAGAAGTTTTTTGTTTTGTTTTTTTTTCCTCACATTAAACCACTGCTTTCAATTTTGTTTTACTGGTTATTTTAGCTCTGCCAGAAGTGCAACTCCAAAAATGACAATGTTGATTGGTTACTGTTAGAGGTGCTTCCAGGTACTTGTTTTCAATCACACAGTCCCTTCAGGAAGTTCATCTTGGCAATTTATTCCTCTAGAATGTATTGTTCTGTAACCTGGTGTAAAGCTCCATGTCTCTCCCCATTCCTTTAAACCGTTTCTATCTCTCAGTAGATGTCGTAGCACAGGGAAGGTCTATAGATTCCAGTCCCGATTGGCTGACGCGGTGAAGTTTGGTTTGCAGAAGTGAAGAAATACTATAGCTGGCGCCATTATCTATAGACCTTGGACACGATCGGGGATTTTTTGCTCTACGGTTTGTCACAACAGCACGGTGATGATGTTAAAGCCGGAAACCAGGAATGTTGGGCTAGGCAGTGACATCACACTGATGCAAAGACACGTAAAGGGTCACTGAGAGCGAGGCCGGGCCGACACACACAAAACACTCACTGACTGAACGACACTGAACATGCAGAGGCCGAGGGGAGGAGGCAAAGGAGCGATTTAGGAGAAATAAGGAATAAAATGACTGAATTCTAACTGGAGCACAGGCAGTCGTAGCCATCAGTTCTTTGGCACCAACACAACGAAGCATTAAATTAAAATCTGCAAATAATAATAAAAATAAAAAATGCAGCTGTTTATAAAATGGTCTTCAGTGGGATTGGTAAAGGCATAACATTTTTTTTTGTCCTTTTTTGATGCTGAGTGGCAACCCCTTTTAAGAACTCCAAGTTGCAACATGCCTACTTTCAGTAACGCTTTATCTAAGGTGCTTTATAGCATCTCCAGAAAAACACCAGGCCGGCTCTAAGTCTTACTTTCCATACCACAAATCAAACCAAACGTGAGGGAGTTTTGGACAAGCGTGTGGGGGACGGGACATGGTCTGAGATAATACCTAAGGAAAGGTCCTTGAGTGTTTTTATTCACATCTTCTACCCATTTAGTTACATCATAAAACTCTGTTTTGGAGCGAGGGGTTAAATACCTGTGGGGAGGGAGGGAGGGGAGGGAGGGGGAAGTTAATGGACACAACACAAGGAGGAGGAGGGGGGAGGGGAGAGAAAAGGAAAGAAGGAAATGAAAAGGACAGAAAATCTCCAGAAATAAGCAAAAGTGTGGGGAGAGAGGGAGAGGAAACATTTTAGGAAAGCAGAGCAGAGCAAAGATATTCTGAACAAGATGCAATCGAGAAAATGGTGAGAAGATGGCGGACAGACCTGTGCGTGTGGTTTCAGACGGAAACAGCACCACGACAATCACAAACAACTGTGTCGCGTGTCACAGGCTCAGTCGCACATTGGTCACATCATTGCAGGCAGTCAGCTTCTCGTCAGTCTCATGCTTATAACGGTAACAGGTGCACTACAACAGACTACTTCATGTGCCAAGACCTTCAAACCCACAGACAAACAAACCGACACGCCGGGCTGGGAGGCAGCCAATGCTCACGGTCCATTAACAGTCAACAGGCAAATACGCAAGTACAGTTTGTACACAGGCTTTAAGAAATGTTTAAAAGATGTAGAGGTGCAGTAAAACTTTCACAAGCCAGACAAGAGATATTTCAAATTGAAAGAAGGACATTGTGATGTCAAAGTCTTTTAGAGTATTTTTCTTTCTATTCTTTTAGAATAAGGACATTCTTTGTTTTCTGTCAACAAATCTGACCAAAGACAACAATCCATTGATCATACTAGAATAATATATACGTAACCTGCCTTCAGGGATTCCTGTACACAGTAAGTCTGACTTTTCTAAATGACAGACATCTTCAAGATGCTCCCTAAACATTGTTCCAGTCTTTTTTGTGTGATTTGCTGACACAAAAAAAATCTTCAATGAGGAACAATAACAGCTTTCAGATTTCTTTCACTGTGACATCTGCAGATTATTTCTATTATGTCGTTCACTGACAACATGATCATCTTCCCACCGGGGACTTACTCTGTGGAGTT
The DNA here is from genome assembly GCF_022458985.1 of Mugil cephalus. Classification (NCBI taxonomy): domain Eukaryota; kingdom Metazoa; phylum Chordata; class Actinopteri; order Mugiliformes; family Mugilidae; genus Mugil; species Mugil cephalus. Next base: position 9,506,847 of record NC_061780.1, read on the forward strand.
AGAGCGTGCACGGAACTTCTTTCCTTTCAGTTTCTTACGATTACCGCTCAGATTTCCTGCACAGAAACACAACATAAGCACACACTTTAAATACGAGTATATACAACTGCTTGACAACATCTGTTGGAATGATAATGGAAGGGAGGGCAGGGCTACGACGTGTTTGCGTCCCCAAAACAAGTTCAGGAAAGTGTGGTCCAGTGCTTAAAATAAAGAAAGAATCCCCCCTTTTCTACATTAGTAAAAATGTATTGATCTGATCGGGACATTGGCCGCATGAGCTTTGGGGGAACAAACACACATTAGTCCACCGTGGAAATTAAATTTTTACCTTGCCACGAGTTGCTCCTCGGTCGCCCATTTTCACAGATGTCAGAGATGTGTTTGGCATCTGGAATTCTCTCACTCCATGAGTGGGACAGGCCGTTAGACCTACGCACACATACAGCACAATAAAAATAAACTGTTCAGCGATGTGCCACCTTGAAAATCATTTGCGCTCCCTGTGGTGAGAGAAGAGCCCGAGGGGTGGAGAAGATGGAGATGCCACGTCGTAATTACGGCAGTACGACAGCTGAATATGATATGAGAGGAATCAGCCATTTAAGTCTCCATTCCCAAAATGTTCACAAATATGCACATTTTGGTCCATTTCCCAAATATTTCAGGAAAGACCGTGAAAGCCATGATAGTGTTAAAAGCTTGACAGGAGCACTCGTTTACTGAGAGAGAATGCGAGACACACGCGTGCACACCAATTGCAAGCAAATGAATGAGTGATGATGAGATAGCACACCTGAAGCCAAACACTGAGATGTTCTGGGAAATGGATGGGATGGAGGGAGTGAAGGACAGAGTGCAAATCTGCAGGTGCGACAGGCAGGCTGACCTCTTCTTGGAGCTGCAGCCGGAGTTTGTGCTGACACCCGGAGGCATGTCACTGTAAAATGAATCTGCATCCCCAGGCTTTGTGACATAGTCACCTGGAGGCATTTGCCTGGAAATACAGTAAAATGCTTTAGGACGCTGCAGAAAGGAACATGACTGAAAGAAACACACACACACGCCTGAGGATATAGTTAAAAAGTTATTCATCACAGATTCATGAACTCGAGGATATGTTTTTTCTCTAGTATTTTACTTATCAGCCTCTGTTTGACTGTTTTACTGTTTTGTCATTGAACAAATATCCTTGTAGAGTTTCCTTTCTTTAACCCCTGTGGATATACCGTGACCCGGATGACTGAGACATTACTGAACGAAGCCGGGTTTCCACAACAAACAGCACATCTAGTGGTAGTGTCACGTTCAAATGCTGCTTTTAAGGAAGATCTTTGCATTTCTTTGTCTTTTGTGTGGATTGTACGCGAATGTTTCCATTTGTGCTGCTTGAACTCCACTGGTTTTCAAAGAAAAAAAGTTTTTTTTATCTGAGCAAGGTCTTAGCTGCTAGTTCCTTTGCAGTTTAAGATTTTGTGTACATGATTCTGTGCAGACAAATCAAATAAGACGATTGCTTGTAGTAGTAAATGTGTAAAGTTGTGTTAAAACCACTTTAGTAATGGATCTGATTGCGACCACTGGTCAAGGATATTTTCTTCAGATAAATCCCGATTTGTAATTCATACCTTACAAGGTTTTGGACTGTAAATAGTGGATCTTGTGCTAAACAATTAAATTAAATGAACTCTAAAAACAGAAAAGTCATCAAACCGGCAGAATCTTCTGTGAACCTCTGACTCGTTGAAGCGTTTCTGCTTGTAGCTCCTGTGAGGAGGACAGTGGCCATCGGTCATTAATCTTTCACCAGATCTGTTGCACATTATTGTGCGTCGCGCACAAAAGCAACACTCACTTGTAGCACCAGGCTGTAACAGCCAGTATGAGGGCGAGGAAGAGGATCGAGCCCGCGATAGCCCCGATGATGATGTTGGTGCTGGTGATACCTGAGACAGAGGAAGAGAGGAGAGCGGGAAGCCAGATGTGTGTTAATTGGATGCGAGCCTCCTGTACGCTGAGTGCTCTATACACACGGGGATACACAAACCACAAAACACTGCAGCAGGAGACGAAAACACACTACCATTAGCAGGGAAAGTTCAGAAGGAGGACAAGTAGGGACAAAGAAACGTCACCCTCCAGTGCTACTTTGAGAACAACTTACTTAACATTAAAAACGCAATGCTTTTTGTTTCCAATTTAATGAGGGTCACGACAAAGCCGGCCATGTTGTGCTGAAGTTTGGTATGAGAGAGGAAGAGAAGGACCGGGAAATGACATCAAAGACAGGACAAACACAATGAAAAATGAACTCAAATCTGACCTCAAGTCACTCCAGGAAAAGACATCAGCCTGTCGACAAAGAATGAGTGTGAAAATAATGACAAACAAAAAGAGTGGCATGCGTGGTTTAGTGAATACAAATGCAGCTGGTTGTAAAGAGCAGGTGTTAGCCCGCCATAAAATCTAAAATGAACGAACAAACAACGCAACAAACACAAATAAATGCAAAGAAACTGGTTAAAGTATCTGAGGGTCAGGAGAAGCGCCGGGGTAAGAAAAAAAAAACAGAAAGAGATGAAGCAGAAAGAGTGGAGAAGTACTTGTATGAAGTGCAGACCTGAATGTTGACGTATAGGGAGAGAATGGGACGTAGAGAGAGGGCTGAACAGAGGGAAATCTCTACCTGAAGCAGACGCAGTGGGTCCCACCACGAGGTAACTGAAAGGAGACATGGCGTTACAGTCATCTCCCATCCAGCCCCGGTAACACACACACTTCAGCTCATTACTGCACACCTGCAGAAATATAAAGAGAAGACAGCTTAGAAGAATACGTGGTTTTGGCCCAAGCCACATTTATTGTCTCTGATTTTGAACTTGATGGACATTGACACTGAATCTTTTCTAAACACAGAGATATTTTCCCAGAAATTTATAAAACATCATAATAAATACTTTTTAATGAGCTATATTATTACAAGCTAGCAGCAAGTAGCTGTGGTGTAGTGGTTAAGGATGCGGCTTGGGACTGAAGAGTCACAGGTCTGCATCCCCCCGAGCCTACTGTGGGACAAATAAAGGTTTCTCTATTCTTGTCCTTACACAACACTCAAAAACTGAAGGTTTTTAAGACCTTAAAACGGGAGATATTAAATTGTGACAAAGTCTCGTGTGGTTTAATCTGCTTGTGTTCCTCATTTAATGTACGACTTGAAGGTAGGATTTGAGGAACTGACCAGAGCAATGTCTTTAATGACTAAAATCAGCAATAGCCAAGATCTCCCTGATCGAAACCTGCTGATGATTTCAGCTGAATGGCTGATGTAGTTGTGTAAGTGTGTGACATGTGTTCACAGTCGGTGGGTACCCCGTGTCCAGAGCAAATGGACTTGTCGGTGGTCCCGGGGCAGGTGCTGAAGTTGAACTGTTGCACGGGGAGGCATTTGTGGTTGAAACAGATGCTGTCTGTTCCGCAGGCTGTCCCGTCCTCTACGTATCCCAGGTCAGTGTCTCCGTCGATCACCACGTGGGCGCCACTGAACAGCAAACACGACTGAGTCAGTAACGCTTCATAGGAGAAAGATTAGGCTTGCACTGTACGCAGTACACTAAGTATTTTGTATTTCATGTCTTCATGCGCTTAGTTATAGAGTAACTTATGTTATCAAAAATCCCTTGACAACAAATCATTTCCTAAAGGGCCCAAAAGTGAGGGTGAAACTATAAACTATGGAAAAAATGAATGGAAGTCATCAACAGTCATCAAGTAGAATATTATTTTAGAGATAGAGACCCAGCGAACTAAAGAAACATGTCTTTTTATAGTCTATTAGTTTTGCCTTTGAATACTTAAGTCAATGAGCTGTACCTGCAGTCCAGAGAAGCGCTGTGTCGGGCCACTGAGAAAGAGGTCAGTCCTCCCTGCAGCTCTCCCAGTCGTGGGGCAGGCGAGATATTGGAGCAGAGCAGGTAGCCACAGTGAACATCCCTGAAGTGCAAAGGTGCAAACGCAAATCAGTTTGAGAGAATAACCCAGAAGCGCGTGCAGCGGTACGTATCAGTACACAGCGAGGGCTGGCTTACTGTTTGTTGCACTGAATCCAGGTGTCCTTGTCCTTCCCACAGTTGCCTTTTTCCGTCCCCTCGATGTTCAGCTTCTCGTAGCAGAACTTGTCAGCTGCCGTCGCCTCTGAGAGAGACCCAACGCAAATAACTTTGAGTGCGAAACATCAGGGACCTCGTAAGTGGCAGCAATATTTAATTGCGCGAGACCTCCTCTGCAGAGATGCATGCGAGATAATACACTTACTCTCTCCCCAAATGTACTTGCACTGCCTGTCTTTGGTTTTACACCTTCCATTGAAGCAGCGGCCCTGTAAGGAGAGAAATATATTATGTGACTTTTAATAAATTAAAGCTTTTATCTAAGATCTCATACAGCCATCAGACATCGTACCTGGTCTTTTTCACATGTGTAACCATCCATCTTGTGCACATTCGGTGGACACTGCAAGAAGCAGAGAAGGCCTCAGTGCCGCTGTGACATGAATCTGAATATTTGCACATGTTTATACGGCGAAGGAAGCCCGAGCTCACCTGGCTGGAATTGCCTGAGCAGTTTTCTTGGATGTCACAATCATTCACTGCGTCCCGGCACACAGCTCCCCAGACCTCCATCTGCAGCGGCACACGACACAGATCAAAGAGACGGCAGGGGGAGGTTGAGATCAAGCCGCAGTGACAACTACGCCAACGTTTTATCTCGTTGACCATTTATTTTGGTGTATGTCCATAATTCTATAGCAATTCAAAAGGCAGTTGGGGATTAAAAAACAACAACAAAAAAAAAAAAAACGCATATTGTGACAGTGGCAGGGACAGTTCAACGTTGCAGTGTAAGAAAACGCATGCAAATTGTCAGAGTTTGTATATTTTGTATCCTCTTTCAAATTTGATATTGTCTTTTATTGTTTTTTGTATATACTTTTTACCTAAGTCTGTGCTACTGTCACAAGGTAACTTCCCACACATGGGACAAATAAACGTTGTCTCATGTTAATTAAGAAAACGTCCCCATCAATTTGACAACACATCTTACTCACACGAGCAAATACAAGTCCAGCAAATAAATGCAGCACAAATAACCCGGAAGGACCCCATACAGCGGGTCAGAATAAATGTTTAATTAATGCCTTCAAACGGCAAATGAATTGTGTGTTTTGATGGATTATCTCAAATGAAAGGCAATGTCATAACTTTAATGGCCGTTAATCCCTTTGTGGGTCCCTGGAAACATTGCTCGTGTCCTTTGCTCTATTTGTGCTGCATTTGTGCTGTTGTTGTCAGCATTTGCAGCACATGTACTGTCGAACTGATAAAGACTTTGTTGGTTTGTTTTTTTACTTTGTGTTTTATCTGTTTTTTGGCCTTTTTGTTTTGTACCTGGCAGTTGTTGCAGCAGAGTCCGTTGCTACAAATGGAGCCTTGAGTCAGGGTGCAGTTCTTACAGCAGTTCTCTCCTTCTCTGGCACACTCCTAAAAGACAAGCAAAACCAAAACTGATCTCAGTCGTGCTTTACATCATGTAATCGGTTTCAAAAAGAGTTCTCTGTGGACGAATCCACCGGAAACACGAGCCTCGATTTCTCCAGTGAAATTAATTCAGTGCTTCACATGCATCCTCTCAGACTACGCCTGACACAGCAGGTGGTTTTCCTGTCGGGTAATTAGCCCATCGTTTTGACCTCGGATGATTATTAAGTTAATTTTTCAGAATACATCTCCCAATTTGTATTCATCAGTTCAGCTGCAGACGTTTTAACTCACCGCTGCGTTGCCACAGTCACACTCCTCTCCTGGCTCCACGAAGCCATTTCCACATTCTGGAGGGTCCAGCAGCTGAGTGGAACAAGGTCAAAATGAATACACAAATTAATATATGCATGTGAAGGTGTGTGTGCGTGTGTGCGTGTGTGTGTGTGTGTCTGTGTGTGTGTGTGTGTGTGTGTGTGTGCGTGTGTGATATACCTTCAGGGGTTTGTTGAACAGACAGGCTCCTCCACCGCTGTTCAGAAAGTTATAGTACTCCTCCACGTTGCACTCAGAGAACTTCTTGGGCAGGTAGAAACTGTTCAATACAACCACAGAGTATTATGTTGTTACTGCAGATCAAATACATAAATATTACTGTGAGAGAGAGAAGGTTTGCTCCAAAACAACACTAGAGGACAAAACATTTAGCAAATAGTGTGGGGAAAATACAGCTTTAAGCATTTTTACCTATATAATAAATGTTTACCTTTTCTTTTGTACCATTACACTGTATTACTTAAAGTTTATATTCTCTAGTACAGACCTGAGCATTGTAAAGTTGAATTTCTTACCAAAGACACCATAAATATTAAGAGTATCACAGGTTTACAATACTCACAGTTCAGACGAGATCCTTACAATAACATGGGGACAGATATACAGGACAGCTAATGTTGTGAGGATCATATGGAGACGTGGTGAGGGATGTGAATGGAGACGCTCTGTTTTTACTTTGTCCTGTGAATTACCTTTAACTCTTAAATCCAGTTATTGCATTATCACAGTCTCTACAAAAGGCCGCATTAGTATTTAATTCATTTTCACAAGATGCTCAGAACAGTGACGGCATCATCAACTCTTTGATGTGTTCCAGGTAATTTAAAATAAACAGGTGAAGTGCAGCCAGGTGACACATTTACTTGGAGCCTGAAGTGAACAAATGTGTTCAGAATCACGGCTGGACTAGTTTAATGAAATGCCCAGCACTAATTCTGATGATTTAAATGAAATCAATCAACACATCAAACTGAGCAACAATTAAAAGTGAGTGTATCCTCTTCCCCCGTTAGGCCTGATCCTGATTATTCTGGAGACACGTGTTCAGCCAGAGTGGCTCTGACGCTGCGGCTCATCGGGACTGTCAGAGGAGACAATGCAATAACAGAGAGACTCACTGGGAGAGAGTCGGAGTCTGTATATTTCTTATGTAATGTGACTGAATGAAGGCACCTGTGGTGATGATGAAGGTTGTAGAAGGTGCCAAGTAATGATGCATTGAGGATGGGTGAAGGGCACTACAATATTTCATAAAGATTTCCTACAGTAATTAGGGTTCAAAGTCGTCCCAGCTGTTATCCGCCATTTGTACCTTTGATTTCTAAATTTGTGCCAGGGCTGAATCTTGTTAAAATTTTGTAGCTCTCATCCCCTTTTAAATTATAGCAAGGGGTGAAGTAAAGATGAGACATGCTTGGATGATTCACCAGTCAATGGGAGAAGTAGAGTCGTTACTGTATTATTATTCAGCCATGATAAAAAAACACTTTTCTTTTTCACATGAGACCTTTGGATCAAAATATGTATTATTGTAGAATACAAAAAATAAATAAAACACTGCTGTAAATGTTACACCTTTAGTACATAATCTATAATAGCATAGTGTACTAGGCACCACATGTATGTAGATTCATCACTTCAGCCCCCTGGTGGCTGTTAGGAGTCTTGGCAACATCTACATCACACAACCACTGGTTCATCTCTGCAGCACTTATTAAGTGTGCAGAGTCCATGACATGTCGGTGTATCCTGTTACAGCACATTTAATTCTATATGAATAAATATACATATTTTTTTCCTGCTTTTCATGGCAACATTGGCTCTTTCGTGAGAAGAAATGGAAAGGACATACAAGTAGTTCATACTTTCAGAGAATAAAAGTACTGTTTCCAAATCCTAACTCAACCTGCAAGCATATTCAGACAGTGTGGTTTCTACAAGAACTGTGTCTTTTTTACCAAGTTCATGCGAGGTGTAGTTAGGATTTAGGATGCTCATAAAAAGCTGCCACACACACAAACTGCATAGGAGTACACGTTGCATACACGAACAGACAAATCCACCCAGAGGCACACTCAAGTACATTCAATCACACATGGTGGCTAAAACCTGTGAAAAAATGTGTGAAGATAGTTAGTAGTAGTAGTAGTAGTAGTAGTCGGGTTGGTGAGATCAGGCATGCAGGGGCAGAGGGGAAAAATAAATTTTCGTCAATGGACATGACTGAGGTCGCGCATTGAATACAAATGTCTGAAATACCATTGACTTGATATTAGAGAAAACTAATTGGGGCCGGGTCCATTCACAGGTGACAGGCTCAAAAGAGCGGCCTGCCCTCTGTCATGTGACCTTGTGACGTCAGAGCAGGTTTATCCTGGTGACCCATAGATTTGGAGTTAGAAGGTTAAAGGAAGTGTACTGTCTTTAAAAGGGAAGTGAAGGGGACTGAACTAAGATGAGAATGACATTGCAGACTGTATCAATCGGTTAGACATGGACGAAAATAAGTAATGAAAAGTTTTGACTTTCGAAGGGCAAGAAGTGGAGAAAGAGCCTTTCAACAATTAGAAAAGACAACTTAATGAAATTTCCTTGGCTGATCAGCCCGCCAAAAGAATACATATTAAGTACATGTGAAACTGTACAAAACGATTATGAAAAATACAGCCAGTGTTTCACAAACAGGACATCAAACTGTATTTGTTCATATCAGTTAAATAAAAAGAGAAGCTGGGGCCACGTTGGCCGTAGTGCTGTACAATGAAACAGGAAAGGTTGTGATGACTGACAACCTCCTCCGAGGCAGCCAGTTGGTTCAAAATCAGCACAAGCAACGCTCTAGCAAGCTTCTGCTCACCTGCTGTCCCATTCGGGATAGAGGGGAAACGCAAGAAGTATTTAAGAAGAGGGGTATACAGTAGGCACACACACAAACACACAACACACAGCCACCTGCAGACAAGTACACACATCCATATGCTCGCTGTGGCAGGACGCCAAGCAAGCTTGCACTGCACACAAACACATTTTAAGACAAACACTGTCGTAAGTCCTGCGTGAAACTGACAACAGAGAACATACACGCGCTGATTTATTGTCTAGTTTCTAATCTTTGCAAGCAAAAAAATGACATAAGACAGACCTGGTGAATGAAGTTACTGTATATAATATGAAGAGACACAGTATGTCTGATTAACCTGGAGTGACTTCTAGTGGTGAATTATAAAACTACAACAACACTCCAGAGGATGGATTCACTGAAATCAGCAGATTTAAACTGAGATTCAGACAATTAACCAGTTTATAACAATAAGAAGGCTTAAATTACTTTTAATTAAATCTAATTACATAGAAAATATGTGTAGGAGAACATTCGAAATAGAAATTGCCCAACTTGATTTGGGATAATAGCCATCCATTCCAATAGATGTGATAAAACAAAACCATAATTTATAGTGTGAGTAATGTCGCCTCCAACTCAACACTGTGATCACAATCTGTGGCTCAGATGACAGATTCAGTCATCGGCATCTGTGACAGATCACATGACTGATGGTTGTGAGGTGCACTGACTTACCCAATGTCATCCATGATACATCCTGCCCAGCGATCGTCACACTTGCATTCCCCTGGAACAAACAAGCAAACGTTGCCAGTCACATCAAAACCAGGATTTAAATGATTGCTCGTCATTAATAAAGAATTCATTAAGGTTTATCTGGGTACCATTGAGGATCCTCTTCTTGTCAGAGAAGATGCCAATGTTCTGTCCGACAGACTGAGCCAGAGTTATGGCCATCTCATTTGTTTTCCCATACTGACGGAGAACCGGGAATAAAAGTATAAGCAGAATTTTTAATTAGTTGAGAGTGAAAAATCAATATAAATGATAGGAAAAATAGACAGGAATGCATGCACAGCACTGATGTGGAAAATCTAAATATGCCACATTTAATGAGAGAAAACAGAGCATCTAGCTGGTGTTCAGTGTCACTTTGAAATAATGAGATTAGCACATGACTGTACTCCATGTAGCCTGCATATTGTCACTAATTGTCCCTGAACCGAAGGTGAATTTGGAAACTCACCTCATTGACCCCCCCTCCTTTAGTAAGAGAGCAAACTCCTCCCATATAGGAAGCTCCACCCCAGCTGCTATGAAAGCGATTCCCTCTGAAAAAGGACAAAGTTGTGCATACATTTAATAGAAGGGAGTAGAAAACGCAACACAATAAATTCTCCTTTTGCATATCCAGACTCACGAGAAGAGGTGAACAGAGTCAGCTTTCTCCTTGATGAAGTCTTTTCGGTACTTCATGAACTCCTTCAGAGTCACCATGGGGTCATCGTCAATGTTAAACTTGTTCTCGGCTAACCAGGTTTCCATCGCAACTAGCACAATCCGGGTATTGAGCTGTTCCCTGAAAATCTGGGGGAATTAAAGTGAGGTTAACACCGAGAGGTCGTCTTTTAAAAGTCACAGAGCTTCGGGTACTAGAGGAACTGAATGCGCCAACATGACATGGAGGGATCAATATCATAACTGGCAGGCGTGCTTCACACTCATCGACATCCCCAGCTGTTTATTGTGACAGCGGTCGAACCGTCAGTGTGATCCGTCCACCAGACAGCAGCACATCACGGGAGACCAGACAGTCAACAAAGGTAACAGTCTGAAGGACGGAGCAAGAGCGAACGCGCTGACAAATAAAAATGTTTGCTTTCATAAGACGGAAATCTGTCGGGGCCTCAGGCCAGACAAACACGGGAGAAGAGCAAAGCTTCCAAAGTTAAACTGAACGCCAAGAGTCTGTCTCAAAAAGGAAGTGGTCAGTGATATATGCTTGGCTCAGTCCAAATGTGACCCCTACAACCTGACACTGCCTTTGGTTGTGAACCTCTAAGGAGAGTTGTGGTGTGGACGGAACGACAAAACCTTCTGACGGTGAGTCTGCCCCAGGTCTGTGCTACATGTTATTCTGCCTCCGTCAAATCATTTCACTACACTTTCCTTTACTTTTCTGGCTGATGGGGAAAGTACAACACGTCAGGCCTCTTTTCAGGTGCAGGGAAATAGTCGTTGGACGTAATAAATATTTCCTTCTGTTGGAAATCGATGTGTCCTTCCCAAACAGGGCCTACATATGATCATCTTCAAGGACACAACGCAAAGCATGACCTCTCTCCAGCGTCACCAGCCTATCAGTTTACCGGCATGACCCTGCAGCAGGTCAGATTTCAGTAACACAGCACACAGACGTGGCTACAAATAATCATTTAAATATCTGCCTCAGTACTATTGGGAGGCTGTCTCGGTCCTCTGACATCTGGAAACTAATAACTGGCTGGTTAATGGCTGCTCGCAGCATATTATGAGCCAGGAGAGGCTTTAAATGGAGAGAGTGAGGTTGGTTAAATGAGAAATCAGTGCAATGTGTACTCAGCTGTAATACCTGGGAGTGCTTGTGGCAAGCTTTCCAAGAAGAGAATCAATACAATTCTTACCATGTCAGCTATATTGACCACTGTCTTAGCATTGTTGTTGGTGTGCCCAACGGAAAGCCGATGCTTCTTATACTGAGGGAAAAAAGACAAAGAGAGAGAGAGGAGAGGAAACAAATAAATATGGGACTCATTACTGGAAAAGATCAATTTAAGCCATCTATATGTACAAAATGTCTGAATGTTTGATTTTTAAATGATGTTTGACGCTAAATATATTATATATCATAGCCAAGCATGTTTTGGATCAAAACTGCACAACACAGGCAGCATTTAATGTCCAGTTTTCAAGAGTCAACCGAACTGTTTACTACCTTGAATTCTAACGTAACGTCAAATTATTTTACTGCGTCAAATTTGCATATTCACATCAACCTGCAACTAGTTAAAAGCTTACCATCAAATGGTCATTGATCACCATTAGCTCGATGTACTTGGTCTCATCCTCAACGCTTCGAGACGAAAGTGAAGCCTGAGAAAACAGTGTCGTCACGTTAACACACACACTCCCAACCTTTGCATATCAAGGAGAACATCAGAACAGCACAGTGAAGCACAGAAGCCAACACATCCGCTCAGTCACGAAGAAAAAAAAAAGTAATCATGAAACAATAAACATGAATTTTGCTAAACCAGGTTTGTCTGCAGCACTGAAAGCTCAGGGACGCACAGCTGCAGAGACATGTGACTGAGAGAAGACGAGGCAAGAAGCAGCCTGCATATTTCATGAAGAAGAAGAAAAAGAAGAAGAAGTGACTACTGACTATGACTTAAAATATGTAAAACATATGGGGCCTGCATAGTTGGGTTTAGACCAATAACAAAAAAAAAAAAGTAAGATCTTCTCATTATCTTACACTTTCAATATACTCATGCACAAAATAAGTCCATCAGAATCCCTCGTCTGCTCATGAAGAGGATTTACCTGTCTCTTTTTTCTCCTGTGAACAACTCTTGATCCAGGAAACGGAGGGCTGGGGAAAGGTGGCTCCGGTAGATCTCCTGGTAAACAAGAGACGTTTATTTCTATCAATAAGGAGCAGACAGAGACACGTTCTACGTGCACCTTGAATTCAAGTAAATCACAAAACCAAACAGTCATTTTGCTTCAACAAATATCAAATGGAAATTAAATTATTCAGCCATCATCTTACCACTGAGGAGATCACCCAGTCCCTCTTCCCCTGCTGATTTATATATCATATGGATGCGAACATCTCCCTGGTAGACACAAAAAGAAGGATTTAATGACTTTGTCCATCAGACAAGAATCTGAGATGCAGGCTTTTCCTTCATGGTCCACAAATTTCTTTATCCACTTGTATAAATCTCTGCCCCCTCTACCAAGACGATGGGCACAGGTGGATAGAGCTGGGCAAATTGCAGAGCCATCCCCCAACATCAGTACAACGTACACAACCTTTTCACATTTTTACATGGAACAAATGCCCTTGTGTGGGAGTCAAGCGGCTGTGTTCATCAGAGGTAAAACTTAAAAAGTAAATAAATCATTTCCATGCTGCTAGTTTTATCAGCAACCAGACTGAGATCAATTCCAGTACTGTCAAATCTTTATTAACGGCATGAAATAGCAGCCTTGCTTTGAATGAATTAGTTTACACATATAATCGAAGTTGGTCAGTTAAGCTGGGACTACTTGCCAGAGTCATAACACAAACTAGACGAAAATAAACAATATATAGTTATTAAAGAAATGTTAAAGTTGGGTACAAAACATCTTACAAAATACTTAATGGGAAAAAGAATGAGATCAGATAACTTTTATTATCATTGTACTGTCACATAAACAAGTCACCAATCTTATCTTATCATAAAAAAATATCAATGGCAGACAACATGAAAGACACATGCGTGTTAAAATTTAATGCCAGTGTTTTTGACTTACATTTAAGTTTTATGCGTAATATACCTTGAGACAATTTGATATTAAGTATTATTAATCCATTTGAACCTAACAATCGATATTTAATATTCGATTTAATATTAGTGAACAACATCAACACTAAGTTAATAGTTAACCCTCCCAGTGACTGTATAGGGTTAACAACAACAACAACAACAACCACCACCTGTAGGAGGAAACGACTCCTACGTCCTGTTGACTCTCGGAGAGACTGAGGCCGCGGTGGTTTGGTTTGTGTTCACAAGTGTGTAAAAGGGATCCGGGGCGAAAATGCTGCCGCCTTCGCTGTAAACACGGTTAAACATCTGGATATATACGGTAATGTACCATTATGTTAAATGTTCTCATGTTTTGAGCTTCGCGTTAAAACAATCGGGATGCAACAGGTTCATGTTACTGTTATGCTAAGCTTTTAGCTGCCTGCTAGCTGGCTAGTTAGCTGACGTTTAGTTTGTTCGTACTAATTAAATCATCTTTATTTGTATAATTGGCACAAACGATTTTGCTGAACACGCTGGTTTACTTTAGATGTATCGTGGGTACCGTCTAGTTAGTGGGCTAAAAGACCTAGCACAGTAGGTGTAAAGCTACCGATAGTTAGCCTAGCACTGCGGGCTAACTGGCTACTCAGTGTAATAACCACAACTAGTTAAATATCTGCTATTACACAGGTATGATTCATCTTCAATTCCGCAAAACTGACCTGACAGTACAGCACGTCTTCTGTTAGTCACATCTACTAAGTCAATACCACGAAGCCAGAATATATATAAACTATTTAAGAGTTGCATTTTAGTTAATAGGAATTAAATATTTAGGGATTATAGTCAAATGTGATGCGTATTTAAAGTTGAGCAGAGTAAAAAATACACAGCAATAACCACAAATAAATAAATTAAACACTGTTCAGAAGTTGATAACCTTAAAAAAGCTCTCTTTAGAAATAGTGTAGGATTTCAAGCTGTTCTTGGGGTGGTGACCTCTGCAGAGAGGGGTCCATGCTTATCTTTAATTTTGAACCAGGATACAGTGTTTAAGGCGGCTTTAAGAAACTTGCCCAGAGACCAGAAAGTGATTTAAACCTTAGTGAAACCTAAACCAACTCCAGGATCGACAGCAGCTATGCAACACACATGTACAGTCCACTCTCATCTTTTTGGCTTTGGTCAAAGTAGGGCAGCTTTATTTTATATAAAAGTAAGAGTAGCTGCCATCATGTCACGTTGGCAGGTTCAAGTTTCCAATTCAATTACTTATTGTTCAGCTGTATCGTCTATTCACTGCTGTATGGACACTCTCACTGCAAGCTCAGCCATCAAGTCATCCTCACTTTGTTTGCTAATGAAATGAGAGCATTGTTTCTCTGGGACAGCAGATATTGGGTCAACTACACTGTGGTGAATAGAAATGCAGGGGGAGGTGGGGGGGTGCCCATAGCTAGGTCAGCCCGTGGCACAGTTAGATTCAGTACTAATGGGGCCATTTGGACAAACTTGCATAACCACGTTATTTTCAGGAGTACTGACCAGCCTCTGCTTTCTGTCGAACCTCCTGTGCGTATCCAGGATCAGGATCTCTCCTAGAAGCATCACCTGCAACTGCAACAACCAACCATGTCGTGCCGGGACATCCACGCCACCAACGCTTTCTCCTTCATCATTGCATTTGTGTCTGTGGGTGGGATTGTTGTGGCCACGGTGATCCCTCAGTGGCGTGTGACCAGGCTCGTCACCTTCAATCGCAACGCCAAAAATGTCAGCGTCTACGACGGGTTGTGGGCTAAATGTGTGAAGCAAGACGGCTACTCGGGATGTTACTACCATGATTCAGAGGTATTATCAGAAAATCGTTCTTCTGTTTGTTTGTTTTTTGTTTTCATTTATGCTTCAAGTGATTCTAACTCAAAAATAAATCCTCTTTTATTTCCAGTGGTACTCTAAAGTGGACCAGTTAGATCTGCGGCTCCTGCAGTTCTGCCTCCCGACGGCCCTCACGTTCGGCTCTCTGGCCTTGCTGCTGTGCATGGCCGGGATGTGTAAAACCTGCTGCTGCTCGGACAAGCCTGAACCGGACATTAAAACGATTCGATTCCTGGTGAACAGTGCGGGCTGTCATCTGGTGGCCGGGACGTTCTTGTTTCTGGGCGGAGCCGTCGCCATCGCACCCTCAGTGTGGTTCCTGTTCCGCACCAAGGAGATGAACGCCAGATACGACAACATTTTCTCAGATGGATTCGCCGTGTACGTGTCAATAGGCTGCGCTGGGGGACTGATGTTGTCCGCGCTGCTGATGTTCATGTGGTACTGCATGTGTAAGAAGTTGCCTTCACCCTTCTGGTTGCCTTTACCCTCCATGCCTACCTCCGCGTCCACCCAGCCTCTCACCGCCAACGGATATCCTCCTTCACCAGTTTATGGCCCACAGCCCTTCCCACCTCAGGCGTATCCTCCCGCGGTGATCGACGCACAGCCTTACGTGCCCATTCAGGGCTACACGCAAAGTGTGATCGCCCCTGCTGCCCCACAGGTGTTCATGCCTCAGCACTCTGCTCCAGAGGGGTATGGTTCAGAGGTGGGAGGGACCCAAGCTTACGGCTACGCTGCCTCGCATGCTCCCTCTCAGAGTTACGCTCCCTCTCAGAGTTACGCCCCGTCTCAGAGTTACGCCCCGTCTCAGAGTTACGCTCCGTCTCAGAGTTACGCTCCGTCTCAGGGCTACGCGTCCAGCCACGTAGGCCACCGCTACTCCAGCCGCTCACGGATGTCAGCCATAGAGATTGACATTCCCGTACTGTCACACTGAGACCACGTTTAAGGCCTCTGTCGGTAAACCCCCATATTATTCACCACTGATATAACTAATAGAGTATGATTGATGAAAGTTAATAACTCGAGAGCTATTTACAGACTATAGAGTGATGGCTTTAAAGATTCTGTCTGTCGGTCCAGGTTTGTAAATTGCTGATCACAGAGGATGAGAGTCAGTCAAAACAACCCTGGAGGTACAACACTATATGAAGGATGAGATTATTTGTCTAAACAAATATGACGCTAGCACTAGTGCAAATCTCTGTACTCCATTTAGTATTATGGAAAGGGAAGAAACTAACTTTTATTTACAGCTCAGGACAGACACTTCAACCAAGCTTGTTTCACTATTTACCAGCATCATCAAGTTTCTAATTTCCTGAAGTGGCCAATGGACCAACTTTCTTACTGCTGTTACCAAGTGGCTTAATATAAATTCTAACCCTTTTCTTAGCTCGTCCTCAGATGTATTATTTTCTGTTACGTATTTTGTTACTTTACCTTCCTACTCAACTTAATTGTGCTGGTTTCCAGCTAAGAGTATGGAGGTATTCTGTTGTCACTACTGAACATAACACTGACATGCACCACTAACTGGATCACCTGTCTGTATCTTATTTGTCGATTGTCGTAGTGTGAATTGTTAAAAGTGTCACTGTGCCATCTGAAGAGCAGCTGTTAGAGTTTTTTTCAATGCACTAATTATGTGAATACCATGCCAGTTTACAGTGCCCCCTTTTTTTTTCTTTTTTTTTACTTTGAGCATTGTTTTAAATGTACGTCTTCTTCTAACCATAACCAACCACAGCCTTCAAACAAAAAAAGGGGAGATGTTTCACCTGTCTTAATCTGACGCATGAAATGGTATTTGAAAAACTCTGTTAAATTATAATTATGAACTGTAATGTCAGAAACACTAAATGTGGTTTCAAAATGTGTCTACTACTGTGCTGTTGACATTTGCTAACTTAGCTGTGTGTGGTGGTTCAGTAGTTTTAGTCCATGTGATGACGCCAAATTCAATTTAGCTGCCTCTGGTGTATTTTTTCCTATTGAGCACTGGCGTGCATTTTTATTGTCCACTATGTTATTCTAAAGTGAAATTGTAAAAGAAACACGATTTTCTACACTGTCATCTTTTTATTTCAAATAAAACTAAAATCATGACAAAGTGTGTGCCTTTCGACAAACAAGACCAGGAATGATAAACATGAAACCGATGAAACCAAGCATCATTTAAATCAGTCTGGATTATAAATCCAAGGACATGATTTGCTCTTATGTGCTGCTGTGGTAGTTTCCACTGGTTATGCTAACACGTTTAAATAAAAGTAATATCTGAGAATCTGGTTTCAAACAAATGTCTCATCATAAAACATTAAAGGCCACTTATTTACTGTGGGACGCTGAAGTCGTTTATATCCTATTTAGTACCTTTGATGCTATTTGCATGATCGTGCCTCTTACAGTGATTAACAGTAATACTGAAAAAATGACCTCGGTGTCAACTAAACAGCAATTTTAAAGCAACTTTGAGAGGATAACGACTTTATTTGCTCTGCAGACAAATATTGAAGCTGACAGCCTCCAGATAGAAATTAAAGGCAATTAACAACACTAAACATTCAATTAAAATACAGTTTTAGCGCTGCTGTGCTTTGTCTTATCTTTGATGTAGTCCAAGCGGACGGAGCATCTGAATTAAAAGCCACCAACGTAAACTGCTGCAGTTATAAATGGAACCAAATCCTTTGATGTGACTCTCGAGAGTTTAGCGGTTGATGATTAAGAAGACTCGTAATTTGAAGCAGTGTTTGACAAAACCGCTCTGGTATTATTTGTTGCGCACA
The DNA here is from genome assembly GCF_022458985.1 of Mugil cephalus. NCBI lineage: Eukaryota > Metazoa > Chordata > Actinopteri > Mugiliformes > Mugilidae > Mugil > Mugil cephalus. Next base: position 9,524,800 of record NC_061780.1, read on the forward strand.
CACGCAGTTTCAGAAATCATTATCAGAGCAGCAGAGGCTGGATTAACTGTTGTAAAGTAACAGCTTCTCGCCCAGGCCTCCTTTGTTCTCAGATCATTTCTACCTGCCAATAATCTCAGTTTGGAGATATATATACACAGTGTACGGACTCAGCAGGTTGTGTGTAGTGATGGAGATTAAGGGTCTGTCCCCATATGGGATTCATACGTTGTGATGGAAAGAAACGGGGGCAGGGCCCAGGGTTGCCAATGGAAACGGGATCTCAGACACAGACTGCTGGCTCATGAATATAAAGCAGGGAGGGATAACATGCCTCCCACTCCCTCTGTGCATGTGTGAATGAACTGGTCCAGGTTTAGTAACATGAAGTTGGCTCCAGGCCACAGGGAGACCCCCTCCCCCCATGCCCCCCGCCCCCCTCTTTTTTTCTTTTTTAAATCCCATCAACTTCAATGTTATTCCCAGCTAGTGTGCCTATAAAAAATCCTCCCTTTGGCACCTAATGCAAACACCCCCACCCTAAATCCTGCCATCATCAATACGCACCCCCCTCATCACCCTGCAACTCCCCACCCTCTCATCTTCTGTTATCCCTGAAGCCTCCTCTCCTCTACCTCCTGCAGGTCAGATCCTCAGACAAGCAACAATAAAGCAAACCGTTTTCTGAACATAACAAGACGGAAATGCAGGAACGCTGAGATGCTAACAGTCCGAACCTCTGATTTAAACCTCTCATTTAAAAACATTTAAAATAGCAACAAAGCTATTTCTGTCACTTCACCAGCTTGTGAGTTCAGACTGTAAAAAATGTAAAAACAAACGCCTTTGAGCATAGCATCTGTGAGACTGTTAGCATGCTGATGCTGCACGTCCTGAACATTTAGAACAAAGACGTGGTCGTGCAGTAAAGCGTCAGATTGCTGCAAGACTGGAGACTTTTGGTCACATTGCAAAAGCTTCAAATAAACAGCAAATTGTCCACGTGTTATAATTTACGTAACAATGCAAATGTTACATTTAATTTCACTGCTCTTTTTGTTTTTTATCTTTCATAGTTGAAATACGCTGTAACGGTGAACTCACAGCTACTAGAGCATCAGCACAGAGACTTCACTCTCAGGACTTGTCTCAGTTCTCTCTGCAAGTCAATGGAAATTGGCATTTGTGCATGACCCCAAGGTGCAGGTGGGACTCGAAAGGTGTCCAAAACTCCCAGGCGGCTGGACATATGGTGTTTTCTGCAAATGCATATCAGCATCACACATCGTCCCTACGGTGTCTGCATGCACACACTCACACAGACACCAACACGCCGAACAAGTGCAAGCTTCATCGGCCCGAGAACATCACGTTCTTATCCTGTGAACTTTAATTCTGGCCTTCGAGGTGACTCACCGCAGTAGTTCACTTGTATACAAGCCGTGTAAACAACAGGACACTTTAAAACTAGTTCAGCTGCATGAAGTGACAGGAGCAGCTTGTTCACGACACATTTATCTAACGTCCTGTATAACTTCTTCTGTCTTGGCGGAAGAAGGACAGATGGATTTACCATATGGCCCTCAAGAGTCACGCTGGCTTTCCATCTCGACACAGCCCTCTCCCAACCACGTTTCTCTATTCTGTTTTTTAAACTTTCAACTACCCCAATTAGTGCAAAAGTCTCACAGTGGCATACGGCTGTTTGAATAATATAACGAGAGCATGACTGAGCGTGCAGCCTTTCAAAGACCTGCTTCCAGTGCAAGAGCCTCTGAATGTCACACGCTAGGTTTTTCCTGCAGACTTGCAGACCAAGTCACGTGTCGCAGGAGACAAAGAGACACAAATAAATGAGAGTGATATAGAGAAAGAGATACTCCAGTATAAATACTCCGATGTGAATCCAGAGGGGGAGAGACAGTCTGGATGGACTGTTGCCTGCAGGGAGCAGACGTCCAGAGTTCGGTGCTGACAAACTGACAGGGACTGCTGGGCCGGAGGGCAGCAGTGTACCCGGCATTAATATGCAGACAGCATTCCCAAACTAACAAGCCAAAAACCAATACTGCCGACGGAGTCGCGTACCTGTCTGCCAAAAATGTGTCAATATTCGTACTACAGCATGGGTAAATATGTGTTGTGATATTCTTAAAGAAGCACAATTGAGATATAGTATTTTACAGCTGAAGGTTGAAAGCTAAATGTTTGTTACACTGAAAGAAGAACAAGAAAATTAGAGTAAAAGTGGCAGTATTTCACCAATCAACCATTATGTTTAACCGCTTATTATGCGTTGAGCTGCAGGGGCCTGGAGGCTATCCCAGCGGACAGAGGCCGGCTGCACCCTGGACAGGTCGCCAGGCCAGTCTATCCCAGGGCAGCAGTGATACAGAATTTGTCGAGATCTCAGAGCTCAGCAAATAAGAAAGTGGGACAAATCCACAGATTACACACTTACATTCATTACTTTGTTATTACTTGACAGATCAGAATTAAAATGACTCATTTGGAAGCAACATAATCCATGTTAGTGTTAAAACTAGATATTATATTTTTATTACTATTGATGCATAAACGCATCATTAGACTTCAGTCTGGACACCAATGTGAACTAAGTTAATCAGTTAAATTGCACTTGATAACAAAATATGAAATAACAGTGAAGAACTTTTTCAAGCTGATATTTGACATTTTGTTTCATCCTACTTTTACTAATAATTATACTGAATACAGAAACACTGAAATATTTTTTTTAAAACGTGCACAAAGACTATGTTGCTTGTCACACGTGAAACGTTTTAATTAATGTGAAATGTTGAACAGACACATCTGTGACTGATGTTTTGAACACTGTCACTGAACACGACACTTTAGTGGTATTTTTAATATTTCATACACAGCAGCCGTGTACAGGAACTTAACTAGAAATAAAACTTTTCCAATTTGTCTGGATTTTACGTAACTGAATGAGCGAGGCACTGTATCTATGTAGAGGAGCAGAAATATTCTGAGTTTAGATCTACTTCTCCCTCTCTCTCTCGTCACCTGAATAATTCAGCCTCTCCAGAAAACATCGGAGAGGAACGATGGAGGCAGAGGAGAGGACGGAAAAGGAGGGCGTAGGAGAGGAAGGAGCGGAGAGACAGATATGACGTAAACAAGCATCCCTCTTTTTCCCCATCTTCTTTTTTATTTCAACCATTTCTCACCTCCACAATGCGCCCTTGCCTTTATTAAATTCACACTTCCTGGCAATAGCAAACCATTATAAATAAACCAGTTTCTCTTATTTTATGGTTTCTCTGCAGAACATACAATATTAAGCAGCTCAATTTCATTTTTCTCAACAAAGACCTCCCTCTACGCCCCTTCCTCCTCGTCAGGGATCTTTTGTCCGTCCATTCTCTTCATTTTGTCTCATACCTTCTCTTTCAGCTATTTCAGCCACTTTACACCTGGAACATCTGTTATCTGGTGTCTCCATCCTTTACCGATTAACACAAACATCTTCTGTAGGTTTTAATTAGAGCAGAAAGGACGTCTCTCATGAACCATATCTCTGTTTCGTTCTTTCTCTCTCATACTTTAGACAATCTCGGATCAGTCTTTTGGTTCTGGACCATGATGTTTGTAATTTTTATCGTCTTCTGTATTCTGGCTTTGTGACCCAGAACATCTCTGAGATCCCTGAGGTCTGTGTCTGAGTGTGTGTTGCATTCATGGTCCTGTAAAGACAAGTCCAAATGAGTGGTATGTGATCTGTAACTGACTGAGATTTCTCTCAGCTTCCTCTCAGGGCATTAACTCCCAAATCCTGTAATACCAGAAAAACGGCTCTCACCTGTGTTATTTCTATTCCAAGTGGTACTTCAGCATTTTCATAGGGAGAACACTATGAAGCTGTGGTGTGGCATTATCATTTGGTAAAAATTCTGATTAAATATGCTTTTTTTTTGTGACAGAAACAAATAAACTACCATGTCCCCTAGCCAGTTATAACACCCAACACCACGTGCGACGTGAAGAAGAATGTCCAACAAACACTTTGTAACTGAGAGTAAAAGTGTAAAGCGACGGCTCCATGTGGCGGGAAGACGGGTGCAAACGTTACCAAACCTTCAGCACTAAAAAACCAACCTAAGAAGACTGAAAATACAAGGGAGCCTACACTATGAATAATTGATAGTGTTAAATAACAGCCAGGCTGAAATCTTTTTAAAAGAGCATGTACTAAATATGTCGGTTAGTGAAGATAAAGAGGAACCTGAGCTCCTCAGAGGGGACTGTAGAGGACGACGAGACATAAAAATACTGCTGTGAAAAATGATCCAACCGCTGACAGCTCAACAGGACCGAGGAGCAATTCAACGCGAGAAGACGGATTGGTAATCCCTGCTGAGCAGAGGCCATCTCTGGCTTCTCGAAAGCCGCGCACACAGATTTGTAGAGTACTTACATTGCTGCCGTCCTGTCCTCCGGGCTCAATCATGTAGGTGTGATTGCCGTCAAAAAACATCCCACTGAACAGGACAGAGAGAGGGAGAGGAGAGGGCACATATCAGGGAAAGTTTCTGCAGTTTCATCCATCATCAAATGGAAGAGTTTGACTCCTCCTCAACAATCAACGTGATAGATTGGTCATTTCAGCGCCCGCTCAGGGGCTTAGTGTATTATTGGAGCATTTGTCAGAATAATAACTGTAAAGGTCTCCCACGAGACACGGTTTGGACCAAATCCTCTTTTGTCCTCATTGCCGTCCTCGGCATGCGTGAGGCCAGTGGTGGAGGACGTATTCATATCCTGTATTAAATACTCATTACTGTTGCTATTTTTGATCTTGAGATGTCAATAAAAGTCAATAAAAGAAATTGTACATTAAATATCAAAAATAAAAGTACTCAGTAAAGAAAATGTGAATCATATAATGTTGGATTAAGGTTACTGTAAGCAGCATTTTGCCACTGGTGGGGGTTGAACTGACTGAAAATGAAAGTTTAATTTCAGAAGATGACAAAGAAGTGCTCAATACGTGCTGAAAACTCTGTCACCTAGTAAGGTGACGACCGTAAGAGGCCACAGCGTTTTTGAACAAGCAACCGCTCTGAGAAGTTTCTATTTCAGCAGCTGGCTGAAGGTCTTCTCGTGGCTGGCATGTCTACATAAATGACACTTTAGCCATTAATTAAGTTCATCTGAAGCTTTTAGGAGATTGGTCGGGTCAGAGTGAAGTGAGAAGGGTAAACACCACAGGAACACTCAATCCTCTTTCTCTCTGAGATTTCTTTTACCCTTCAGCAGACGCTCTTTGTCCTGGTCCAACACAGCACTTAGAGCAGATTACACACAGTCAGAAAACACAGGTCAAAGAGTGGTTTTCTACAGAGCAGGACGTCACATGTAACATTTATTACATAAATTATTACAGCAGCTTTACCGAACGAGTAAAATGCATGTTAATTGATTTATTCATCTTATATTTTGGGAGATGGAATCACACATAATTAATCAGCGTCGATCAGCTCTGGTGGATTCAAGCAAGAAAATGTTAAATCTGCCTTGTCCAGCACTCTGAAAAGAGTACATGTGTAGTAACTGAAGTAATGTAATGTTTTGCACGAGTCTCTTAGTCATGACAGTGTACGTTTGTGGATTACATCAATTTGAAATTACACTTTGTTCAATCACAAGTTAAAGTGTGTGAGTTAAGTTTCTTTAGGTTTTTGTGCGTCCGACGTCACGTCTACCCCTCCTCTCACCCGATGACTATCCATTGTAAATCCATTGTGTTAATCGAACTTGCTAAGTTATGTTGATAAAACTAAATTAAATTGCCAGTTGAAGCAATTTGAAATTTAAGTCGGTCCAACAGTTTTTTTTTTTGTGGGGTCAGAGTTCAACATAAAGGTGATATCACAAATCTGTGAATGGGAAGATTCCTCTTACTTTAGGGTTACCCTTCCAGGGATGAACTCTTCTCAGAACAAATGATATTTACCCCTAACCTTAACTGTAATTATTACTTTAAAACAGCAGCAGAGAGGTTTTACAATATATATGCATTAAATGATAATGTAAATGGATTGCTTTTAGTGATAAACCTAGGAAGAATCAACGGGAGGTTCAGTTTAATGTTTTGCTGTCTGGTTTGCAAATTTATTGCTCAGGTTTTTAAAATGAACTAAAAAAAAAATCATCCATAATTCTCAATGTAGCTTTAAGGTTTAAAAACAGTTTTACATAGTTTTGCATAAGTTTCCAAATCCAAAGTGTCCAAAATAAAGACATGCAGATGATTCTCGATGACGTCAACACACTTCTGTGACACATGAGCCACGGATGTACGTTCAAGCTCTTGATAACCTGTGTGTGAATTTGCATTTCAGCCTAAAACTTTGGTGGCGTTTCAGCAGGGAACGTGAGTCAAGGATGAACTGACACCATGTTAGAGGACGCATAAAGCTGTTGGCACTATTCCTCCATACACTTTACAGGGTAAAGTTTGTGTGTGTGTTAGAGAGAGCGAGAGGGAGACAATGAGGGGGAGGAGGGAGTCCAGGGAGGTGCACAGTGATGTCGGGGGCTTAGACATTAGAGGGAGAGTATTTCCCTTATGCTGAGTCAGGTGTTTTACATCCTGCTCTGTCTCTCATACACACACACATTCCTACAGCATTGTTACAAATATTAAAAATAAGTATGACAGCAGCATCACAACATGCTACACTAACATCTGGACCAATTACTAGTGACTCATTGTGTTTTGTGTTTCATTCATGACAGAAGGAAACACCTCTAATCATGTCCATCACATTATAACGTATTAGTTCCCAAATATGCCGTTGTATTGAGCGCGCAACTCGTTCATCATCTACTTTGGATCTGATTAATTCATGACCCTGCTTTCTTTATTTTGCACGCACCATGATATAATTTGCTGTGCTGACAAATTTCCCACCATGCCGCCACAGTCCCATGAAATATGCAAACATCATTAAAAGCCGCCGCATGTTTTAGCTTTTTCAGCAACTATCAATCTGATTTTCGCCCCTTGCCATAATTAGCTGAAATTACATGTCTGCACTGGTTGCTTGGTTAATTATATTGAGGCAAGACATACTGCATCCGAGAACCGCTACGATACGGCGTAATGGATCGACAGTGAGTCATAATGTTTTCCAAAGCGATAATTAGATGGGATAGTGTACACTGTCAACAATTAAATGGCGGTAAACAGTATTAATGTCTTCGCAAAAATAACGTCTAAAACGGGAGAAAGTTACAAAGATGATCAGTCTGTTTTCACACATATATAAAATGACTTGTATAATTAAAACACTGTATAAGGATTAGTGTTAACCACTGAGCAGGTACCCAAGCGCTGCATTAGTCTTTGTTTTATTATTTATCCTAAATAATGACTGTAAAATTACAAACTAGTACAAAATATAACAGACACAATATACTTTATTGTTAAAAGATTTGACCAATGATGTGTACCAGTACTAGGAAGAAGTAGGGAAAAAAAAAGGAGACAAAGCCAGGGTGATGTCTGTCTGTCTGTCTGTTAACCCGTGCCATGAAAAATGCAGAGAGGCAGGGAGGGCCGCCTAAAACTAATTAAACTGACCTAATGAATAAAAGGGAGCAAGGCTCTGGCCCTGGACACGGAGAGGCTCCAGCAGCGGCTTAGAAAAACACACATGAAAATTCACATCCATATTACGTGTACTTACTGCAATCCATGACAGGTTGAGAGAGCCACGAAGGAGCGAGGGCAGTCTCTGACCTTTCCCTGATAGTAGCAGTGCTCTCCTCCCTGCGCACAAAACACACACACACACAACACGAGTTAAGTCGACACACACGCTTTTTTCTTCTGAAAACAAGAGAGAAATATTCCACTTGCCGCATGATCCATCAGGAAATGAGTCGAGGGAGATCAATCACACAGAATTCATTTGCTAATACACGCAAGTGTAAGAATGATCCAGTGCAAATATGCGAATGCACTTCATGTGTGTTTGTTTGGTGCTTTGCTCACGGAGATGAACCCATTCACATCCTACCATCTGTGTCTTGACGCCTCTGTGACTTCGCTCTTTCCCATCGCAACTTTTCCGCTGTAGGAACCCACGCCATCGGTCACTTGTAAATTTTTTTCCATCTCTGTCGAGCACTCATTCCAGCCGTCTACACTCTCTATCTCCATCTATCTATGGGTGAGTGCATCTCTTGCTCTATCTGCGAGCGTAAACACACATTTATTTTCAATAGACGCGTATGATGTCTAAGTGTCTGAGTGCTCTGCAGGCCATCTCTTGCTGGTCCATTTCTTTCTGCCTAACAGCCATTAGGCAGGAAGCGGGTCTCCCTGAGGAAGCGCAGCTTTTATCAAAGGATCAATTTCTGCTCCACCGTCTGATGCTGCGCACTGCAACGTACCTCTGCATCCACTACTACATCCAGCTCTCGCAGTCAACCCCGTCCTAATCTGTGTCTTACAGGTTTGTGTGAGGATGCACGTATGTGTTTGTTGGCATTACCAAACTACAAATACATGGGGAAACCTGAACTACAGCCATTACTATCCAACTACAACAGCCTCTGGTGGGCATTTTAATTCATCCCAAAGGTGTCGTATGTGTTTGAGGTCAGGGTCTGTGCAGACGAGCCAAATTCTTCCACATGCATCCTTCAAAATGTTTCTTTATTTCTCTGACTCAGGGATTGGCCTCAAACTGTTGCCGCGAATGTGGGAACACACTATTGTGAAAATATTGTATGGCATAGAAGTGCTTCTCCTTCATCTTTTAAGGCTTTTTAAAAACTTAGATCACCGTTATGGAGACTGCCTCCCGCAATATTATTTCCCATTTACCTTCATTCATAATTATTCAGATTTCTTGGTGATGGATGGATGAGAAGATTCAAACTACTCTCGTCTGATAAGGGGCAGGGAAGAACAGATTTAGTTCTGATCCTTCACACATCAGTGGAGCTGTCACAGGATATCAGATTATTGGAAAAATGTTTTTCTGATATATTTTTTGTGTAGACTCAAAGTAGTTGCGGGTGTTATAAACTATAATTGCTGACTCCCATAAAATTAAACCATGCAGAACGGAATTTGCCTCCTGGAACCAAGACTGAAACAGGAGATTGTACGAACACGCTCAAACCTAATGAATGAAGTGATGAAGTGAAGGATTTAGAAGGATTTAGCAACATTAATTTACAGAGAAACAAGAATGATTCATTGGTTACTACTATTAACATCATTATATTATTTCCATACTGACTTCACTATTAGAGGAATATTGGGAAACAATTTTTCCAAGTTTTTCAGTACTTATTTCCTTAATGTTAATTTTAGGATATCAGGCTCATATGTAGTATACAGTCATTCTGTAGAGCTTGATTGCTCTCAAATGAAGTGCTGAGAAGTGTATAGTGTTACAAACAAAGTGTGTGTGTGTGTCTGTGCATCAGCGTGCGAGGAACTCATCTGAATAAACTGTCATCATTGAATTATACGAGTGAAATTGCATCAGCCACGCTGAGACCGGTTTGTTTTTGTTTTTTTCTACTCTTGCTTTTTATGGTGACTTGCCTCTTCCCTCTCGTTCAGTCTCAGATATGTCACACTTGGCTATCATTTTCAAATCTGATTCTCGCAGGAAATGAAGAAGCGAAGCTACGAGTCCTCAGCTTTTCTCCGTCTCTTTGTTTTCCCGTTATCGCGTTAACAATGGCTAGATCTTATGAGAGTAAACAGCGGTGTTTTCCCTGACTGGCAGCGTAACGCGCAAAGGTGTGTGACAAAAGAGGCTGTGGAAGTGTTAGATAAACCTAACTGGAGCTACAGATGAGGAGAGAGAGGTTAAGTAAAGAGACAGAGGAGGCTATTTATAAGTGGCGCGGTGCTCTACTATCCCAGCGTCTCTTCTCCTGCTGTCGCCCTGAACCTTCTGCTCCACTTCTCCTCGAGGAGGAAGAAAAACCCAAAACCAAGCGATGTGGGTGCATCCTCAGCGTGTGTGTGGCTAAATATGTCGGATGTGTAATCTCCTAAGACCCTTACAAGAGTAATTAATCACCTAATCTAGACAACACAATGGACAATGAAGAGGTTGAGGTCAGATAGTTGGTAAACAAGTAGGACACGCTGCCCTATGAAAGTTTGTGAATGGTGAATCCATAATAAAGAGAGGTACACAACTATACATACATGTATTACAATAAAATGCACTGTTCATTAAAAAATACACATACTAAGCAGTGGCCAATCACTTTTCACCCAAACAGGAGATTAGTTTTTAAAGTCTAAAGTCCCAAAGCTCCACAGATCAACAAACATGTCAGACATTGAGTTGGCGAAATTTAAGTAAAAGGATGGACAAACCCTCTGCAATATGTCCTTTTAATGGCACAGTTTGACAGACAAGCTGGGGCTCAACAATATGAATCCGACCTATATGTTTATGATTGAGTATCTCTCAAGTGTAATTATTAAATAGATTTTATAACGAGGTGGAACAAGCTGAGTCAGTCAGACAATGAGGAATTAAATTATTTCATGTGGAATTTTAGCTCCACTTAAAGAAAGAGGAACAGTTAAAGGCACTATGCCCACTCATCACCCATGCGAGGAACAGTGAGACAACAGTTTAGAGAACGATATCAATTTCTCAGGTGGTGCAAAAGTGTATTATTTATAGTTCCCGTAATAAAGCTGACTCACTGTATAAATACTATATAACACTTAACTTATCCACTATGAAAAGTTATAAACTTTATCTCGTGTGATTCTGAATAGAATATCACTTCCTTAAGTTATTTGATTAACTATTTTGCAGTGTTTGTAACGTTAATCTTGACCGTGACGGCAATGTCGCGATACATGTCCGAATCATACATGATCAGAAGATTTTTAAGCCACCCCCGCCCCACAAAACACTCACATCAGATAAGGTCCAACTTTTCATTTGTGTTGGACGTACACACAACCTAATAATTTAGAAATCCATGAACAGTCAAGGAGAAATGATTTCCAAGATCTCTGTTGACCTGTAATGATTCAACCTGACGCTAACTAAGACAAATCTAAAGAATTACTTCAAAAGATGAAAAAAAAAGCTTTTTTGCAGAATACTATAAATAACTAATGATTTTTTTTTTCTAAATATTGACCCAAAGTCTCCATTACAGAGAGCCGTAGGATCATGTTAGCTTCAGCTGGTGGGATGTGTGTGGGACTGCTACCACATTAGCAGCGTGTACCTAGCGCCTCAATTACATATGTTCAACATGAGCTGAGAGGATTCTGACCTAGTTATCGGAGCAAAAGCTGTGTTACAGTGTCTGACGTGTTGACCTCTGCACTGAGCAGAGTAACAAACTGGGCTTGTCTCACATTAACCTCTGAATAGCACGTCATTAATAAAACGAAAGCAGCGTTTACTGTTTCCAATTAAAAAGGTAACGACGATAGAAAAACTACAGATGGAGAGTTTTGAATATTCATCTACACAGAGAATTAATTCACAGATCACTTTACAGTCAGTGCCATAATTACCAGTGGCCATATTATACAATACGTGGTGTAATAATCTGGATCATTCTCTGTGAAGTATCTAATATCTCGCTAATCTGCTACTTAGCTGAGTAAACCCTGACCATTATAATCCCTCCACTTATGTGATGTAACGCGACGCCTCAATGAGTGTCCTGTAACAGATTTTAGAGGATTATCACATCAATCTTAATCTCATGTTCGGGTTCAGTCCAAAGCCACAGATCCACTTGGGTTTCCATGAAAGTAAGACGAACAGAAGAAGCCTGGATGACCGGACGGGGCGCGGGTTTTCTCTGCGTTAAGACGGACTCATTGATTAACCAATAAAAGGATGTGGAGAGAGGGAGAAGAACCTGCCAGGTCTACAGGAAGTGCAGCTGTAAACTTAGAGCTGTGGACAAATTTCCATCGGTGCCAGTTCAGCGGCTCTGCTGTTTCCCGGAGTCAGGGAAACATACTGAGACAGCGCTGCACGTCTGTGCCCCCGCACTGATGTTAACATGTGATCTATGCGTGGACGTATTATACTGATCATGTCATCTGACAGATATTTACACTAATAATGTTTCATGTGTTGTGACTCAGCCAACATGACTGAATCTCACTGCGTGAATTCAGGAGGCTGTGCTGTGTTAGTGAGAATGAGTGAATAAGAGATATTTGAAAAGCACTTTGTACCGCTGAGGTTAGAAAAGGACATATAAGAGGAGACATCATAGTTTCATTTTTGCAAAAAAGCCACATTGGGATCATTTGTGGATTTATGCTGGGCTTGCTTGAGAGAGCACGTAGATATTTCTATTTCATAATATATAATGCTGCCTACACTGCCGTCATGTCTCTGGAGACCTGGTGAATACTATTCAGTATTTAATGACCTCTGATTTGATTCTTATTCATCAGCTAATTGCTAACTTTGACTACTGTTTGTTGCCGGGCTTGTCGTCTATAATTGCCCAACATATTGTACTGAAAGGGTCTATACTTTTGGTAGCAGTAAGAATCAGATCAGTAGCTGAAGGCAAATTAATCAAAAATACTTAAAGATTGTTAAAGTCTGGTCTAGGTGGGTAGTAACAGCCACATTAATACCAGGTGCAAGAGCTCGTCAGTGGTGTTTACTTCTACTGCCAGTGGTTTTAATGTTATGGCTGATCTCATACTATAGTATAGATCCAAACAGTAAGATGCATGTTAATACCGGGGATGACTGGTGTTAACACCATAAAATACTGCATCTTCCATCCTAACTGTAAATAGTGTCACAGTGCCAGGGAGCATGATGGGAGATAAGGAGATGATATGTAGAATCTTACACTGGTGACGACAGTCTTCCCATTTTGTGACAAATGCCTCTCCACATACCCCGAAGACAGGAGATCACTGGGAACACAGAAGAAGGGAAAAAAAGAGAATTCAAGTTAGAAACTGTTTGGTCTTCATTCAAGTGTCACTCAGCGTGACACTATTTTGTGGAACGACTGCATTCAGCGCTTCAGAGCATCAGCCCAGCTAATTATGATCAGTGCGCAGGGACGGGGTTATTTCCAGCTCACAAACTCAAACAAACACAATTACACAAATCCAGCCTTCTAGCAAATGGTGAGTGTTTGTGTGTGTCTTTATCAGAGGAATAAAGGACAAGTGAAGGTCAGTAAGTAGTGTAAGATGCAACACAGGCACAATGGGAAATAGAGTGAGAGCGCGCGGGAGAGAAAGAGTGGCATAAATAAGAAGAAATCAGTCGGTGTGTGCTTCCTCAGCAGAGCCGGACCCAGGACTCCCAATGGAGACATACACTGCAGGCCTGATCTGAGACAGAGATGTATGAGCTCTAGTGCACACACACACTCAGCCACACACACACACACAAAAAACAGAGGAATGCGGCATATGAATGGAGGCTTGTCCTTTTTTTAGTCTGTTTCTATTTCAAAATATAATACAGCTCTGAGTTTTAGCCTCTTATCTCACTTTTAGGTGACGTGAACAAACACACACATAGAACGAGGAGGAGAAATATATGCATACATTCAGTGAGCAGTGCCAGCACCACCAGTACACTGTGAGTCCTTAGTATACACACTGAGCAATGAACAACTCATCACCAACGGCACCAGAGGGTAATGAACAGCAAAACAATCTTGTTTTCGTGTGATTAATCTGAGTTTACTTTTGCTCAAGGAGGACTGCTGTGTTTGTCAGAGACACAAACTGGCATGAAGATGCGCAACCTAAACATTTTGCAGCATCTGAACAGGCCACTTGCCACAATGAACCAGAGAGACATCAGTCTATAGCAGCTTCCTGTCAATGACCAGACGCCGACAAGAGACAAGTAGATGGGACGGATTTTCACCCCGTTCAGGTCGATATAAGTCAGTGTTTACTGGGTAGATTTAGGCCACACAATGGAAAATATAAATTGATAAACCTTGAGTATTAGTTATCATGTCTTGAATTAATTCAAATTTGTGCAGTAACAATTTGTCTTTTTTTCCATTGGTTGCTTGGAGCTAATTGTTATAACAACAGCAGTAATCAGCCTCATTAGCGTTCTGAGATACTGTGATTAGTTTTCATAAAATGAAGAGTCGGGTGTAAGAGTTAGTTATAGTCGCTAACTGTGTGACAAGGCGATCTCAACTAAAAGTTTCGAACGTTTCCCGTGTTTCTTGGATGCTTTCGACCGTTAAGCAGACTAAACATTCATTCAGTCACAAATAAAGAAGCTCTGTAAAAATGAATAACCAAAAATAACAGATTCAGCCAACCTGACAGAGCAGTGGTGAACACGCAACCTCAGTGCTCAGGCCTTTTTCTTCCTCGAAAAGAGTCGTTTAATGATCTACAATGACTTTCTAGACAAGAGTTTGATAAGATTAATAATTCCACTCTCAGTTCTGTATAGTATGTGTTAAACTGTTTAGGTTGGTTCAGTATAAAGAACGGAAACAGGTGAAATGAGCTTGACTGAAAAGTGTATAAATAAAATAATTAGTGGTTGGTCCTCACTGCTCAAACCATTCGTAGTGGAAGTTCTGCCATGAAAAGATGAATTCTTATCATTTCAAAGCCCATCAAGAAAGCATTTAAAGGTATCCTCCAAAAACATGTCACTCAAGTGTTTGATACTGTGTCTGAAATAGAGATCGACCGATATGGATTTTTTTAAGGGTCGATATTGATACAGATTTTTTTTTACATCAACGATACGTGCTGCTGATTCTTTTGAGCTGCTTTTTCTCCCTCTGTTCACATGATAAAAATTACATGATGGTAACAAATTTTAGTCTCAATTTAACCAAAAACGTAAACATTTATTGAACTTCATGAATTCTAGGGCCAGACCTCCCAGAAATATAGAGAGATCGATCTCTAGTCTGAAATCTGCAAGTTAAACGCCTGATAGGCCCTTTTCTAGGCTTTCTGTCACAGACAATCAAGTTTCTTTCTTTATCCGTTTGTACAAAAATAGTGATATCATTGGCAAAGAACAAAGTGCAGCGTTAAAAGCAATACAAATAAATGAATACAGTATATTAATAGTACTAATTACGCAGTTAATAAGCTTGTACACAGGACACTTGTGTACTTTTCTAATATCAACTGAGAGCAGACGTTCTCCAGGGCTGTTATCCCACATATATTTTTTTCAACCGAAGGCCTGACATCAGTGCACACGCCCACAGTGGAAGGAGGCTGCTCTCCCTGATGACTAATGGTCAGTTTGCCACAGCAATATAAAATACGTGGGTAAAGGCGAGACACAGATAAAATGGAAAGAAGGAAAGAACTGTTGTCAATGGGGGAATGATGGCGCAGAGGGGGAGAACAAAGTTGTTAGCACAGAGCTCAGGGCCTGGACAGATATCCCATCATGCACTGCTGCCAATAAATAAACGTGCAGAACAGGCAGCCATACACACGTCGCACCCTCCAACCTCAGATCACCCAACACCTCAGAGTATTCTCCAGAGTGCAAATTAAACACACTCTTCAGACACAAGAAGCATATTACCAACATTTTTACATCAGAAAGAAGCACTGTCAAGGTATTCAAGCGCTCTTGTGATGAAGACGTTCGGTGCGTGCACGGGTTCTTGCGTCACAGCCGCGCGCTGTTAGCCTTTGTTCTGCTGGGATGTGTGTTTAAGATTCAGGGCTTGTGATCTTTATCCGGACTCACGCTGAGCCCAGACGAGGGGGAGCGAGCGAGCGGCATACTGAGGCAGCAAGGCAGACACACGGGGATCTAATGGAGGACGCCGATAACAGATTTCAGCTTTAATTGTTGTGGGATTTAAATAATTTATTTGACAGACAAAGACGCAAACTCAGCCCCAGACCCATCCCCCCACGCTGACACACGCTAATGTAGCGAGATTCCCCACCTACCCATATTGTACCACCTCCTTTTTTTTTTTTTTTTTAGCATTTATAATATATATAATATATTATGCATAACTGCATTTATGATATGCAAACAAACACAAAAAGCGCAATCTGTCTCTGGAATAAAAGGGAACGTTCAACATAAAAGATCTATGTAAAACAAGGCGGAAGATGTCATTTACATGAAAAAACAGACATTGAGGGAAATAGAGGAAGAAATAGAGGCAAAAAGCTCAATAATTTAATAAATTATCATATCTAAAACTATCTCTCTCGGATGCATGGTGGCCTAAGTGGTCCAATTCAAGTCAGACGTACTTGTGTGGCATCTGGCACCTGAGGGTGTCTGTGCAGACCACTGTGGCTGCAACAGAGATAGAGCAAAATGCATCCACAGCTTTCCCTCATTCAGTGTCTGTTACACTCTCTCTCTCAGCTCATTACTTCTTTAATTAGTCTGCTTGTCCTCCACTGTAGTGGAAGACAGTTTTCTTGGCCCTGTTGCTGCGGCAACATCTGTTTGAGAGCTTGCATCCAGCTGTCAATCAGGCCTGGAGGAGATCTCAGAGGTAGAGCCACAAGGCGCTTCACTTTCAGGTTGCAGCGCGCCGCAGCCTACCTAGCACATCCATTTACGTGGTAATCACAGCCTTCTCTCACTTTCCCTACACTTTAATGTCAAGCTGCCCACCCACACCCGCACCCGCTTAACCAACGCAAACACAGAAGCCCCTGGAACATGACGAAGATGCCTCCCCAAAAAGCTTTTACTGAAGTGACTGGGTTTTCTAAAGTTAAAAACTGACTGAAACAGCGACTGAGCTCATCTGGGTGTCAGTCACGACAAACTCCGTCCTTCTTTTGAAGCATTTTCCTGCGAGTTGCCCTGGGCATTAAAGACATCTGCTGTGGCAACCCAGTTCGATGTCATGAGGTGACCCGTGCGCACACATACACAAAGTTCCTGCGCGGTCTCAAATTCCTCTCACGGACCGTGTCGCCAAGCACTGCCATGAAAAAGGGCACATAAAAGCTAGATTGGCAGGACTAATGTTTATGTGTGTGTGTGTGTGTGAGAGAGGATTGGCAGAAGTGTTGGGGTACAAGGCTTTTCATTGCTTTCACACAGCCTTTTCAAAGGCTCTTCTTAATACACTCTACATCCCAAAACACTCCAAGCAGACACTCAAAACAAATCTGCAAATTTAGTCAGATTCATAGGACCACGCAGGCTCCACAGCCATCAAATGGACTTCTGCGTTGTATATATATATGGATTTGCCATTTAACCCGGTAATAGAAGGGCACTGTCACACAAAGGACTGAACATGTGCTGTGTCAGGCGTCCGTAATGGGGATGGGGGGAGTGTTAAGGGGAGAGAAAGCCACAGCCAGAGCTGAGAGAAAGGATAAGTGCACCAGATGAAGGATAAGGGGGACACAGCAAGATGGAAAGGTACACAAGAAAGAAAGATGTGAATAAGAAAGAGGAGATATGGGGGGGTACGAGGTTCCTCCTCGGTGAAAGCTGCAGCTGCTTTCACCTGCTCACCCTCCCTCCCACTGAGGCCTCATTAAGGTCTCCAGGCTATAATTCATTCACCCTCCAATCACTTATTAGACGTGCAATTCCAGCAGCAGACTCGCTGGGATAGCTGCTCGTGTAGAGGGAATACTGATGCTGACAAACCAAAAAAAAATGTTAATACTGTAGAAAAAAAAAAAAAAAAAAAAAAAAAGACGAATCAAGCTTTTATTCCCATTCTCTGCAGTGGGTTGATAACATGCAACATACAAGCCAAACAGAGTTGAAGTCTGAATTATGCAGCGGCTGGGGACGCTGCAGGCACTAAGGAGAACATGGAGATCTGTATCTGTGACAACATGTGGATGCTTAGTGAACTCCACGCAACGAAAACAGGGTTAATCGAGAACTGAGATAGACTCCTGGAGCCTTGTCCCCTTGGGGAAAAAGCAACGGTGCCTTGTTTATTTTAGGTCCTAACATGCCTCCTTATGTGTGTTAGTTGGTAAATCTTGGTCCAAAATCCATCCAGTAACTCCATCTGATTTTAAGGAAAATAACTGTTAAACAGTTAATCTCTTGACACTAAACCATACGCTGACATTTCTTTTATTCGGCATGACAGAAGAAAAGGAGTAAGCTGAGATAGACAAACGTCTTTAGAGGGGCATTAGTATCTTTTCCTGCTGAGAGAACAACAGTCTTCCTCCTGTGCTTGTCTTCAGCAAGAGCCGGCTTCAGGATCTCTCTTTGTCTCCACTAATCCTCCATACAGAGGGAGACGACTCGACGGAGGACGGGGGTGGGATAAAAGGGTGGGAGAGACAGAGTGGGGAATCAATAAAGGAATATAACCAGATAGAGGGGGGGAAAGGGAAAGAATGACAGAGCAGCTAGAGCTTTACCCCCAATATCTTTGACACAAACCGTGCCCTTTAAAGACAGCTGACATTTTAGCCACATCAGTGTCAGGGAACTAGGGAGGACAGTTTTTGTCGGATGCTCGGCCCGTTACTCTGCTCCAAACTGAAATGCCGCCGCAGTTATCAGATGGGTCCGCATGAAATTTAATTCATGAATCCTAACGACCAATCTGCTGATTTGTCTTGTGCGTCGCCATGAGGTTTCTTTGCTTCGCTTCGCTTGAAATTTGGTGCAATTATAAAAAATTATGCTAAACTGAAAGCAAATTTGAACCCTCCCTGCTCTACCTACTTACTTCTGGGTTAATTATTTGCAGTGAACTTTGTCATTTTGCCACCACTTACACTGGATCATCTTAACGGTTAATAAAAACAGGAATTAGTAAAGACGTCCAAACTGTGGCGCCCAAGCCTGCCCACTTATACACACAAAAAACACATCATACAGAGTTTATGGTGTGTGTGTGTGTGTGTGTGTGTGTGTGCAGAGTTGAACACCCTCACATGCACAAAAACATGCACTCTCACAGCCTTTCCCATCTGGTACAGTGTGTACATACTGTACACAGCGCTGGATGTGGCGACGAGCCTCTTAGCAAACAAGGCCTGTAATGTATTATTTGTGAGCACTACATTAGCTCACAGGTGGACGCACACGAGCATGATTCCCAGCGCTATCGCTGCAGTTATGAGCGTTCGTGTGTGCAAAGTAATGTGATGACACATGGAGAGGAGAGGAGAGGAGAGGAGAGGAGAGGAGAGGAGAGGAGAGGAGAGGAGAGGAGAGGAGAGGAGAGGAGAGGAGAGGAGAGGAGAGGAGAGGAGAGGAGAGGAGAGGAGAGGAGGTTGTTAAGTTGTTATTGTACTCTTTCCAACTTCCTACCAAAACCCACATCATACCACATCTCCTGCACTTACTCAACCCACCCACCAAGACTCAAGGGTGCATGAAGGACATCCTCACATCTCTCTCCTCTGTCCTCTCCATCCTCGACTATGCCTTCCTCCCGCTCACTCTTCTTCCCTTCCTTCCCTTTCTCCCTCGCACACACTCCCCTCTCTGTGTTTTTCTCATTAAGTTCGCAGCAAATCAGATCACGCCTCCCTGCAATAAATTACAGAGCAGGGAACAGAGGAGCAGAGACAGAGATGAAGGTGGAAAAGGAGGAGAAGAGTGGAGTTGGGCTGTAGCAATGTCAGGAGGCAGATAGGGAGGCACGGCTGGATGATGAATTACCCCCGAATGGGACATGAGAGAGCATTAAATCATATACATGCGGAGATGTGAGATGCTTCCGCATGTAAAGACAAGCAGCGAGCCCATAAATACGGGCGCGCGCAGGCGTGCACGGCGCAGGGACACACACCAGGGACACAACAGCATCAGCACCTTTCGCGGTGCGAGGCGGCCGGACACCTACTCACAGTTAGAGGGATGAAATGGAAAATGTCACAGCGAAAGTCAGAGAAAGTCACCATGAACATGACATCAGCCGAATGGCATTTTGATCCACTTATTAGTGAACAAGGGATTATTGTTGGGTAGAAAGAAAAAACACACACGCGCGCGCTAGAGCCTGCTGCTCGACCCGTCATGCTTCTCAAACACGAGTGGAAGGAGTTATTTTAGGAGTCTGGAGTTCCCAGAAGTAAAATTCCAGTCATCTTCTACAAAGACACTGTTACATGACTGACATTTAGAGCAGGGGATGGACAAATGGGATGGACAACATACTCTTCCAGTTGAATCATGAAAACAATGAGCAAATTGAGAGAGAAAAATGCAAAACAAAAAGAGGGAAATTGCCTAAAAACTCTTAAGGATCCTTTTAGTAAAAAAAAAATAAATAAATGAACAAAATGACTTGAAAATGTTTTGCAGCTATGGTGCTATGTAGTATTTACAATTACACTAACACACTGCTCTGTATTTGTAGCACCTCTGACTGTTTGTGACTATTAAGATCATAAATTATAATAAACTTAGTCAGTGTTAACCTACAGTGTAAAATCGCTGTGTGCTACAAAGATGACAAACGCTGACAAAATAAGTCTGTCCTATTGTCTTCATTTTCCCCCTACTAATTATTGATCCGCCCTCTTTTTCGTCTGAGCGTCATTTCTTCCGATCCATTCTTGTTATCACTAATTAAGACAACACTTCAGGTTCCTCTTCTGCACCTGAGGCCCACTGAGACAACACACACACAGACACACACACAGAGACTCAGCAGCAGGAGCAGCTTTTCAATTTTCACCTCTTATTGCCCACCACAATGGCAGCGACATTCCTGCTGATGCACAGATGCACCGACACATACGCACACATTCGTCAAACCGTTGAACCATGGGATGTGTGGTCTGCTTCTGGCCTGACACAGACAGCTGGAAGGATCCCATGGTTACGTTGGAGCGCCATCCCCTCCAGCCCCCCCTCTCCACCAACACTCTCCTCTCTGGTGCATATCCACACAGCCTTCGTGAAAATGAGTAATGCAATTATCGTTGCCTGTAGCTGACCCCCCCTGTTTACCCCCTCCCCCACCCCCACATTAGCATAAATAATTAGTCGGAAAGCCGACACAGTCGAAGAAATAACAACGCTCCGAGTGTCTGTCAGTGTCAACATCGCGCATGAGGAGAAGGAGTCGCTCTTCTCTTTATGGAGCTGCAGGGGCTTATTTCATAACTCTGAGATTATGAAACTCTTGATTCCCAGCTGGACCTGCCCACCTGTTCTTCTGTCTGTCTGCGCTCGCACATTGTCATACATATGTAACCCACATACCGTATGAATACTAAAATATATGGACGTGCTCACTCACTGTCTTCCCGCTTTTCACACAATGTAGCACAGGCTGGCAAGTATCTGGCTGGTCGCTGTCAAATGACACTTGATGGGAACTCACGTACTATTTTCCTATTTGTACATTTTTGTGTAAAATAGCATAAGCTATAAGAAAAGTTCATTAGTTTAATTTCTTGTTTTAATTTGAAATCCCCACAGTTTATTTTCATGTTTAAGTAGCTTTTTGCTAAAATATATACATTTATATATAAATCTGCAATAATTTTCTTCTGTTCATATTCATATGATCTATACGTGTGTTCCTAGGACTTGCACTCATGTCCTTGGACGCCTGCGGGCACGTGTACTTCCGTGGAAATGAAGTTATACGTATCACTGTTCACTTAAACCGGTCAAACATTTCCCACATGATAGACAAGGCGCAGAATCCATTACGCACGCACGCTCACGCACGCTCACGCACTCCCCTTTAATGTTACAGCGCCCATCTATTATTCAGCGAGAGCAGGTGGGAGGGGTGGGCTGACGGGGATAGCAGGGGCAGGGTTGAATGGAGAGTGGGTGTGGGGCGGTCGAGGGTGGCGACGTGTGCGCGTGCGTCTGTGTGTCGGGTATGAGGCTGATTAAAAAAAAAATAAGAGAGAGAGACAACCCCCAACGCCGGCGTACAGCTCACTCTAGCCCTATGAATGGCAAATTGCAGGCGGTCGCTGAGACGGAGGGGCTGAGGTAGACAAAGACCAGGAGGGGGAATAAAGACCCTATGACCCACCAACCCCCTTCTTAGTTTCTCTATAGACTGGCACACTTCAGATGGATGGGGGGGTTGTGTCAGTACAGTATGTTATGTGATGAAAGAGCCAAAGAACAGAGCACAGATTAACTGATGCGATTAACTGATCTCACAATAAAAGAAAGAAAAGCTCCTAAACAAAATGCCTGTGACAGCGTGTTTCTGGTTGGACGCCATTATTTCTTCAGGTTAATTTGGGGTTAATCATCCAATAAACTGAAAATGTCACCACCAGAGGAGGAATCTTACACAAACTATGAAAGTCTATACAACCATTTGTGGCAATGATTACACTCTGGATGGAAGTGCGTTGTCCTCTATAGAGAAACTCCTATATCACAGCTAGCGTCTCTAAAGACGGCACAAGCATAGGTAACATTTTCACACCTGTAGGGAAGACATTGGACTGAGAATTTGCATATTCCACAGCCACTGTGTGTCAAAAGAACCCAAAGCGTATGACTTTAGAACGAAACGCCTACACTCCCATTGTTCGCAGTCTGAGAGCAAACACCAACTCCAGGCGAAGACAGAAAAGCCAGAAAGATGATAATGCGGCATTTGAGACACAGCTGATGACGAAAACTTGAAAACATTCACCTCCCTTGTTTGTTCAGGGCAACAGTTAAACACACAAAATAATGCGCCAGAGCGGAGTCACTCATTGATCAAACTGAGAGAACCAGGTTTAGTTGCCGGGAGCCAAAAAGTGATGGTGGTCCATTCAGCTAAAATACCTCCTACTCCGACACCCACGCACACATCAGCTGGGTTTATTTTGTCTGGAACGGAAGCTATCGGCAAACAAAATCAGTGTGACTGTCAAACGGGCGATCAGCTCACTGAGGAGCGTTGTAGAGAGACGAGAGGAGGACACCGCGAGGAAGAACATTGGGGCGTATTTACCGAGACACGGTAGGAACCTGAAGATCTTTCCTCCTGGGAAAAGACAGCTGTGACAAAAGCAAAACGTGCAGTCACACGCAGAGAGACAGACTATGAATCGAAGCATATTTTTAGATGAACTGGTTAATCATTTGGTTTATTTAATGTAAGGACGTACAGGGATAATCACAGGGCGCCCTGTTGTCTAATGGTTAAAGCTTTCGCCACATAAATTTCCACCGCTCAATACCTGATGCCGACAGACCTGCCGACTGGCTGCACGTCAAAAACCTCTCACTCCGCAAATTTCCTGTCTCTATAAACTGACCACAAAAATAATCAATGCACAAAATGCACATAACAATTTCTTAGAGCCCAAGGTAATTTTATATAATTTTTTTTAAAGTGTCTCGTTTTATCCAACCAACAGCTCAGATATGTTCAATTTAATAGTGATGAAAAAGAAAGCGCACTGGAAAGCTTGAAATCGGTCATATTGGGACTTCTCAGTCTGGTGGATGGTGTTCAACTGATGAAACTATGAGTGGGAAATTGTTCCAATTGAGAGCTAGAAGGAGGAAATGTTTGATATTTTAGCTTGAAAAGGAAGTTAAGCAGTTAATTAGAACAAGTACACGGGTTGATTATATTTCCTTCGATCAGCTATTTCGCCCACTGACCTGATCGTTTCAGGATTATTGGGGGAAACAATGATAAAAGGCACACCAAACAATGCTTAATTTCACTGATCTCATTCTTATAATAAGAAGTCAGTTGGTTCAAGTGAAGCATCCTAATTCACTCTCCTGAAAAACAGCATTTTATATTTTGTTTCTCTCCACTGATTCATATCCTGACAGACTGTCTCCACCACATCCAGTTGAGTTGTTATAGGGCTGCTTAACGCTACATTTGCACAGGTTGATAATTACTTTACATTAAACAGTCCAATCGGGTACTGACGGAGGCGTGAGCATACGCGCATGTCTGCGCGCAACACATGGGCGTCACGCGGCGAAGCCGCAGGATTTACAGAAACATAACTTCTAAACCTGGGAATTCCTGTGATGTAACGTTTTACTCAGCGGGAGAGTGACTTCCTCTGTGATGAGCAGGCAGCATCACTGTAGGCCTGCGTGCCAAGTTCACAGGCTTTTAGGATAAATGAGGCGAACATGGTCTGAAAGAGTGACAGGGAGGAAGGAGAAACAGAATAGAGGGAGGAGGAAAGGTTTGGACGGGGTGATGCCAAAACTGGTCACGTTAAAGAGGTGGAGGGAAAAGAGACAGAGGCAGACAAAAGAAGCGTAGAGGAAAATAAGAGGAGGGAGCTGCTCACTTTCTATCAACACAGGTGTGATCAGTATCAGCGTCTGACAGGGCGCTGCTCCGGCCTATGCAGCAAATCACTTCCTATTATGATGGAGCTTCTAAATCACACAATAACTGGCTGGCTGTAGACATAAACACCTATACATAGATACACAGGCATCCATCCTTAGACCAGCCAACAGTGGCAGCCACAGGGTTTAGGTGCTAACTGCATTGCTAAAAAAAAAAAAACAGGCAGTCAACAGAAAGCGGAGAAATGTGTGTATTTCCCTACACTGACCAGTGTCACTTATAACACTGGAGTCAGCACGAGTTTAATGTGCAATATGTGCTTGGGGAAGAACATAATGTAAACGTCTACTCAAAGGTGTTATTCAGGCCTGAGAGAACGACTCCTGCAGGGGTCATTTCAACAAGCACATTAAAGTCATTTCACGGTCATTTCAGGGAGAAATGCAGTCGTCCTCTGATCCTGTAGTTACCCAATCAGCTACAATACAGGACATTAACGAATATTAAGAAAAACAGAGTATAAATCTCCTGCTAACAGATAGAAAAGAAAAAAAATCATCAGCATTCAGACAAATATATAGTTAGACGGCCTGGTGCACAGACAGACAGACAGACAGACAGACAGAGTCAATAATGTAATACTCACTGATTCAGTTCCACATCCAAAATGAATTTTCTGCCGAAAGCATCAACTTGGAAGCTCGCCTTGGCCACATGGTTCACCTGAAAAGACAGGCAAGACAAGTTATTTACCACCACTAGCTACTACTAACAGCCATTATCATATTCATGGCTTAATTCATTATCACACGCATAGATCAATTCTCATCTGCATTGACGGATGCCTGTGTTGTCTTTTTCAACGCCAATCAGCAGTAAGAATAAGACTGTTTGCATTGAGACATCAGTCCTCTTCTTCTTCGTCTGGATGCCTGACATGGATCTTAGCGCAGCATTTCAGCATCGCGTCGGACGCTGATAACTTAGATGGAACCTTTAAAAAAAATCAGTCGAACTGATTTTTGTGTTCACCAGATTGGTTTAGTCACAGCCCAGAAATTCTGGATGAGTTTATCATTTTGGCCGCCGTGTTTTTGTCCCTCGGCCAGGACACACAAGCGCACGCGCACAAACACTGAAATGCCGTTTCTTCTTTGCCAGCATGTACTGCGTGTGATTGATGTGACCGGCACACGATCTGATGTATGCGTTCAAACGCCGGGCACATCTGGCACAGGCTTCATTACACACCATGTGGTTGAATGAGAACTCCAAACAATGATTCCTGTGGTCCAGGAGAGTACCAATGTTGACCTTAAAAAAAAAAAAAAAAAAACGCTCCCTCCCCCTTAGGCCCGGCCCACGCGCTACCTTCATTACATATTGGACACTGCTTGACAATGAGGGGAGGAGGGGTTTTTTGTTTCCGCTTCAGGAATCGCCCCTGTGCTCACCCAAGGATGACCTTAGCCCACGACGTCCCCAGTGACCACAGACTCCATTGTTTGTAGGAGTGTGTCTTTGTGTGGTCAATGCATACATGAGCAGCTAAAAGGGAGCACGCACGGATGACAACCCCACACTTCTGATGAAATCTAATCTGGCAGACTGGACTCGTGATGGGAGGAGGTACCAGTAATTGCGCTTAATGAAAGCACACCCCAGCTTGACTGAGCTGGGCCAATATTAAGAGACAATCACTGACTCTTCTTACATTGATTTCTGACTTACAGGAGGCCGGACTTTCCACTCGTGATTATCAAAGTATGACTGGAAGTGCTCTCAGTTCTCCGCACAGGGAGGCAGAGCGGGGGAACATGTGAACCAGCACATGTACATTACTCACACTGAATCCACTCGAACCGTTTGTTTTTCCAAACGAATCAACAAGAGCACTTAGCTGAACTCCCCGCCACTCATTCAGTGGTGTTTGTGTCTGGGACTGAAAATAGGCGATGCAACGAGGTCTATAAATAACTGCCCGTGTATCACACATTTTCAGAACTATTTGACAGATTTGTTTTTAGGCTGTTGATCTAAAAACAGACGATAACTGATCAAACTTTATGGAAGAGATGTCACATGTTCCAGCTCTCTGGAGAATAGAGAACTAAGAACATAAATTAAATCAAACCTGCCGTTGGCTCTCTCCTTCCCCACTAGTCTGTATTCCTTTGCCAATATCAATTTCCTGCTCTATAAGCTCAGGACTTATATGCTTCCCTTAACTGACCAGAGAGAAGGAGGGTTTAGGCGATATATATGGTGAGATTTGAGCAAATTTTAAGAATCTGTGCAGAAGTCTGTTCTGCTGATCTACACAAATGTATTTCCTGACTTTAAAATTCAGCTCCCAGCACGCGCGTGTCATAGATCTGTGATGAGATTAGTATCAGCTTCAAAGGGAAAATATTAAAATGATATCTGACGGCAGATGGTTCCTGTTAGCTTGTTTACCCATTGCGCTCCAGCTCAGTCTGAGGTGTGACAGAGACAAAGGGTTAACACCTCCCTGCATGCCACCATCTGTAACCCTCTCCACTCCCCGAGCCTTGAACAGGCTAGCCTACACAAGTCACACAAATTAAAAAACGCATGACTGGTTTGCACAATGCTAATTGACTCATCCCTGAAAAAGAACCGAGCAGACTTCACTGAGCACCCTTACAGTGATTATGACTATTGGAGGAATACATTGGTTATTACTGACAAGGCCAAATAGCTACAGTAAATTTGAGGAATCATTTTCTTAGACTATTGATTTGTAGGCGATCATGAAAACCACAATACAATATAACGTTTACATAACACATAGCCAGATTCACATACATAATTGTTTTACTACGCAACACAAAGAGACTAATATCCAACAAGCCTACTGTATAGAATGACATTCGTGGAGGATGAGGTTCTACTTCGGAGGAAATTCCTGCAGGTAAATCGACTTCAATTTTTTGATATTCAGCCAGCCAAATCACTTAATTTGTACTGGATGATTTAACCCAAATCTGATAGCAATATTACAGCGTTATGAGAAACTGTTTAAAATATTGTATTTTACATAAACAACAGCAACATTTTATTAAAGAGCATTCTTTAAGTTAATCATTGGAGTTTACAGTGCCCCCTGTTGGACAACCTATATAACGCTAACGCTGTTTCTGGATGCCCTTAAACAAGAGAATCTAGCATTTCTCTACTGTAATTTACTGTGACAAGCTAGCTTGTGGTCCTTCTCATTCATGAATAAGGTAATAAAAAAAAATTGTGCTTACCAAGACAGCTGTCCCAGCAACAAGGCACACAGGATGCAAGTTAGCACTAAATTATTAATTATGTGGTTGCCCAGATGATTTTTGCTGACGATTTCCTAAATGTACAGAGTGCTCAGTGTGACTTGTAACAATTAAGGAGCTAAACTGAATATTTTAAAGCTATTTATATGTAGGACAGTCTGTTTTTAAGAAGGCAGTAATGACCCATATAGCACCTGCAGACTGTGTAATTAGCACGGTCTCCTCCTGTCTAAATGTTTCAGTTTTTTTTGTTTTTTTTCTATTTCGCATGTTATTAACCGATTATGAAATCCCACCGAGCATGAAAGGAGATGAGAGGAAGGATAAACAAGCTGTAAACAGAGAGGTGTCGGAATACATCACTGCAGCTCACACAGCCTCCATGCAGACACTCCTCTCTCCACCCTCACAACACGAAAACACCGTGTACCTGCGTGGAGTCGGAGCTGGCTTTCACCCTGGTGCTGAGCTCATCCTGTGTGATCTGGCTGTGGTTGTGCTTGCTGTAGAGCAGGCGGAGAGGCACCGTGTCCTCTTTCCCGACAAACCTGCCCGCATCACGAAGAGCCTTCAGGCTCGACAAGGCGTCTCCTGCACAGAGAGGAAAACACCGATTCAATCACACGCCTGTTCCCCCTCGCTGAAATCACCAGTGATGGAAACACATTCACCACAAACACTGCACACATCTGAAATGTCGATTGGCCCTTGCTCTTTTGATAACACGGAACAGCTATCGGCTGGGTGCACATTTCGGATGCAGATCAAACAGCAGTCTGGGCTATGATTAAAAAATAAACACGGGCCTTTTGATAACGATAAAACGCCTTTTTTTGCGTGATAATAATTCTTATAATATTCAAATATTATCAGTTACCATTTGGGGCATCAAGGCTGCTCTGATGACCGACGTGCATCAATTCATAGATGCACAAAAGGGAAATCCACCATCGCGGGCGCATCATCGGCATCATCACCTTTCTCTCTCTCTCTGCCTGGAAATGATAAACAGTGCGGTAATCCAGAAGAAGGCTTTCGGAGTCCTGCCTTCGCTAGGGGAGCTTGAAGCCGGGGCTGATCGTCTGGTTAGCGCAGTCCCATTGATGGGGGGCCATCGGGGGGCTTGTGAGTCTGAACGCCGAGCGCGTCTGAGCGCACCGAGACCCCAAGGATCAGCGGCACGGAGGAGGCACGGAGGGGAGTGAGTGAGCGAGAGGGAGGGAGGAAGGAAGGGAGGGAGGGAGGACTGGGGACACCTCCTTAAAACATATCAATGTCCGGCGGCTCACTGCAGAGACGCCTAATGCATAAATATGAGCGGAGGCAGGATGGAGAAAAACTGCGGGCCCAGCCTTCCGCTGGATGGGGCGATTGGGCTGATAGCCTATAAAGAGCGCCATTCCTGCCCAGTTCACACTATTATTATTATTGTTATTGTTGATATCACTCGCTCAATTTTTAATTGATTATTTTTGGATCAATAACGATGGACCATATCGAGAAAATGTTAACTGAAGAGGAGAAAGAATAACTCGTCTTCGGACAAATTTCAGTCGCGCAAAAAAACAAAAACAAACAAACAAGAGTAACCCAAAAAACATCCAAAGTTATAGGCGGTTTAGACTTCTGCACGAAATTGACGCAGAAGCTACAGCGACGGCGCAGACTCTACGCAGACCCCCGCTTAATTGTAGCATGTTTCCGCTTGAGTATTTCCGGCTACTTCTCAATCTCTACAATTTTTTGAATTGATTGTTGGATGGAACACATCGAGCAAAGATTCACTGAGGAGGTTTGGTGATAAAAACATTTGAAAGTGAAGGAGGATTTAGAAATTAAAATTAAGGACTAGCAAAAAAAAAAAAAAAAAAAAAAAAAGACAGCGCCATCTAGTGTTTGGATGCCGTATACAGAGCTAGCCAGACAAACGAGGCACAAATATAAATGACTCACACCAGCGCAGGCTGCGCGTAAGCTACGTGGCTATGCGCGTAAGCTACGCAGTAGGCTATCTAAAGAGACTTTAATGCATTCCTGAGGAGGATTTTATCGTTTCTGTGAACTTTTTCGGACAGAAGAACTTTTTTTTTTTTTTAGCAAGCACATTGTTATTTTTATTGATATTGCAACTGTATGTCAAAAATTACTTAGGCAATTAGGCCTTATTTCAGCAGCCCTGGGGGAAAAAATGTGTTCAGTTTCAGGAAAGGCAGGTACCGGATAGGAAGGTGATGATAAAGCACAGAGTAAGCAGCGACTGCAATATCTGTCTCATCCATTTTATTAGCAGTATTGCATTCACTGCAGCTAAGAACTCGTTGACACGCCTGTAATTTTAACTGCGGAGGCACGGATATTCTCAATTGACCCAGCACATTCATTTGAGAACAGAGAGGGAGAACATGTGCTCTATACTAATAGGCGGCTTAGATGTCTTAAAAGTGCGCAGATGGAGAAGCAGCCGGAAATATTGATACTAAGAGGACCAATCACAGCTCTTGTAGTCTGCGTCTTGTAGTGACATTTCTGAGGAGGTGCTCAGCGTCAATAACATGCAGAAGAATAAACCACTTATAAGCGCGGGGAAACAAAGTTTAACCCTGGCAATGGCTTCCATTTGTTTTTTTTTTGGCTGGATGACAACTCACATTCAAACACATGCCCACTGTAGTAATAGCATACAAATGTTTGCATCTTCATCTAATTTTATGAAGGAAAAAAAACATTACATTGCAGATTATATGATGTAAATATTTCCATGATCTTTGAGGCCAGTAGCAAACATGATTATTAACTGTCTTTAAAATTCTAATAATGACAGAGGGAATAAGCAAAGTAAGCTGAGATCTGTGTATAACATGTATAAGACTGGTAAGGTTAAAAAAAAAAAAAAACGTTTCACTGCCCTCTGGTGGACATTATGTAAAGGTGACACAGTCTCTACATTAATATACTGAATACATCTGCTGTATTTTGTTAGTGTTTAGCATAAATGCTAATACCGGTCTAGACGTGACTAAATAAAATTACTGGATATGAGGCAGGTGTAATATGCAGAAGGAAGGGACAGTTTTTACCCCATGATGATAAAGCACAACAGCAGCAGTGAATAAATCTGTATGAGACGCCAAGACGACCACATTCAGCAGTGCCTTACCCTTTTCATTTACAGTAATGCTGTGGTTGTACCTTGGAATATATTGATGCTCATTCGTTTTATGCCAGTGGCCAAGAGATGATTGTTTGACACGCGCGTCAATTTGAGAGAAGCAAAGGAGAACAAGGGCACTATGCTCATGCAAGCTGAACTAATGTATGAGAGGGGACAAAGAAAAAAAAAACCACATGCATGAAGGCAGGTAATAAAGTGCATTTTCATTCGAAGAAAACTAAAATGTCACAATATAATGCCAAATACCACTCACTCAGCCAGCAGGTGTTTCACATTAAAACACAAATATGTTTATTTTAGTAAAATTAAATCTCAAAAAAGTATTTTATAGTTCTTCAAGAGGCAACAAAAAGTAGAAGGTATTTCTGAAAAATATATTAATGCATTCACAAATCTTCTAAAACCGAAGAAGTGTTGGAACTTAACGACTTATTTTCTCTTACTGAAACTCAAAATGTTCTTTCTGAATTAAGTCCTTCAGCCCATTTTTGCCAAACAATGCATAGCCTAAAAATATGTACATTTTATTGCCACTTTAAAAGTACAAGTACAAAAGTACCACCAGCAGTTGCCTTTATCCAGTATGAGACAGCAACTCTTTGCCTGCAAACACAAAGGTCTCCGTTCTTTAAAAATGTTTTTGAAGAAAATGAAAATCTGACAGCCTTGGCACAGAAAGTCCAGTTCACCCCATTAGTTTGTCTCCTTTACATTCTCAAATCCATGAAAGTCCATGTCCATGTCCTCACTGGACTGAAAAAGCTCCCAGAGCTTCAGTAGGACGTTTTCAGGAGTATCACTTGGCTTTTTACATTCAACGTTTGTTTCCATTTTTCGTCTTTTGCGCTTATAAACTCTGACTTTCCTCTGAATTTTATGGCCTGGAGAGAGGGTTTGTGTAGGACGGCTTCCTTCTTCCTTTACTGAGAGACCTTTTCCAGTCACTTTGTCTGGGGATATGTCTCTGTCCTGAAGAGTCTCAGAGAGTAAAGCATCGCGGTTCATAACGGACTCCTCTTGTTTATTTGGAATGAAAGTGACACTTTTTGAAGCAACTTCATTTTGCATGTTCAAACTACAAAAGTGAGCGGTCGAGATGTCTCTGTGAGGTATTTGGTCCTCTGGGTCCACCCGAGGACCACTGGAGGGAAATGAGGGCACACCGTCACCTCTAGAGGGGGCTCTTTCCAACTCAAACTGCTGAATTTGAGCCTGTGCTTTTTGTGTGCAAGGAGTCAAAGAATTCTGTCGGCACAGACGTTTACGTGCAAGAGATTTATGCTTCGATCTGTCTGAGTAAGTGTAACAGTTCCTCCGTTCACAGTCTTTACGAATCCGTAGGGGAGCATCCGGTGATGATTTAATCTTTAGACTGTGTCCTGAATGTGAATCTTCACACCCATCCACAGGCCAAGGTTTTTCTTCTTTAACAGTGTCTGAGGGATCAGGATCTACTTTGTGCCTTTGGTCAGTTCTCACACATGGTCCAGGAACAATCACAACAGAGGACACGCTGCACTTTGGTCTGATGGGGATGAAAGAAAAATCAAGTTCATTATAATTAACAGTTGTAAAACAACGGTTATGAAAAAGTGGATTTTACATTTACAGTATATATTTTTCTCATGTAGCTGTATGATTCAGAGTAAAAATGACCTTTTAGCTTTGGCTTTGATGTGGATGAAGTTGCAGGGGAGAGTTGAAATCAGTCGGTCCACCACCAAGTACTCTTCGCTCTTAGAGAAAGCTGTGTGACGTTCACTCTGCAGATGCTGAACAAAAATTACCCAGATAAATTATATTATATAATTACAGCATGAGCAATGAAGACACTTTATTATAATGTAAAACACCACAGACTCTTACACTTATGTGGAACTCAAAGTAGAGATCAGTATGAGCTCGTTTTTGTGGACACAATTCATAGTTCTTGCATTTCTAACAAAAGACTGAGACTATTTGTTAATAATAATAATAACAATAATCCTTCTAGACATAACCTGATGTCGCTCTGTGACTTAGAAGTCCCAGGACATATAACGTATTTGCAGTGTGTGGTGTGAAATCTTCATAAACGGATGTAAATGAGCTAACTTACCGCTGTGAGGTTTTCATATTTGACCATACAGCACTCGCAGTAGCCAGCTCGTTTCTTATCTCGGTTCTTCTTTCGACCGAGAGCTCTCTCCTCGCTCGCCATCGCCTTTTCACCTCTGTTCCACCAGGAGCCCAGAGGGTCAACAAATACATTTTTCAAAAATGAAAACAACAGTACACTTTGAAAAAATTTCCATCGGTCTTGATGAGGTACTCTGAGGACTTTTGACAGGCTGCAGCAGTATCATCCCAAAATTGTGTTCAAAGACTTAGACGATTCTTATAATAAAATGTACGGGAATATTGTGACTTTAGCATTAAAATAAATGAACCGTCATCATCAGATTGTTATTTTGTGTCTCATCAGAAGCTTTTACAAAAATGTCCTTATAAATGTGAGAAATCCTACAGTGTCAGTCTTACTCTGCTACACAGACCGAAGCCATGTGGAGATGAAGCCACTGTACCTGTGTCCCCGCTGTTTGTTTCCAGGAGGATCCTTGTCTTCCAGACCAAAGGGAGTACAGGGAGCGACGGCCTTCAGGTTGAACTCTGGCATGTTTGTCATTGTGAGGTAGATTGGACGATAGTGTCTGACGAGGAAAAATATTTAGTCCACAATTTAACGATAGCAGGTGGATGTCAGGTCCTTTTTGTCAACTATGTCTTACCTGCTAGAATCCTCAACCTTGATGAAAGGTTTACTGATCCGCCCCCCTGAAATGAACAACCGACGTGAGCATGTAATTACGGGAAACAAGTATAACAGATATGCAACATCTGTGCCTGAGATTTAACATTTACAAATAAGTCCATCGACTGAGAAAACCTGATGAGTCCAAGAAAATAATTTACCTTTGACTTTTTGACCACCTTGCTTAGCTGCAGACACAGATTTGACCTATTAAGAATAGCAGACAGTTTAGGATAATCTTCTCCCAAATACAGCATCTAAGAATGAATAAACCTTTAAGCTTACGGTTGTTTTGGCCACAGCAGACACGGGAACCTGGCTGTTAATAATTCTTTTCTTCTTCTGAACATACGCCATTACATCTAGTGGTCATAGAAAACAAAACCGTGAGTCAAAGCCAAATTAACTGTATTTCATGCACCACACAAGCTTTGTGAAAAGGTAAAAACACCTGTGAATGTGTACAACATACCCTCTATGTAGAGAATTTTCACACCCCACTCCAAAGCATTTGACAGGATCTTGTTCAATTGTACCCTCTCCTAAAAACAAACAACAAACGCTAGCACATAAATGAAAAGAGGTGGTTGAAATTCCTTCGTAAATATAACAATGACATAACAAACCTGCTTTTTCACCACTCTCTCCACCAGAGACTTCCCTCGGCTCGTGACGTACTGATAAACAACAGATTATTAGAAATTAGAAAAACAATCTACAAGGGAAGAGCAGACGTGAGATAAGAAAGACCGAAAAAAAACCTTTGTGGATTACAGTTGATGAAATAATCCACATGAACTCACTGTGTCGGTTTGGCCTTGAGACCTGCTCTTGATGTTGTCCCCGTGGCTCCCGGGGTAGGGTGGGTTTGAGCGTGGATGAGGTGAACTCGGTCCTGAGTCCGGGCTGGGGACAGGAGAGTCCTGTCTGAGGCAGTGCACATACTTAGCCTCCTGTTTGTTAGACACCAGATACTTAATGTCCTTGCTGAAGAATTTCTCCACAGTCTGAACGATGGAGAAAAGAAAGACAAGATACGAGATTAGAGATAATGCCAGCACAGCAACGTTTATAACACAGAACATTTAAATGTAGCTAATTTTGGAGTCTCAAAGTAAATGTCCGGCACTACAGTCGATGTTTAGCCATAAGAAGTTTAACATTTGATTAAATCTGCAAACACAACTCATGCATCATAAATAGCATCACATTGAAGATGTGCGCAAACTGTAATAATATAATGCTACGAAACAAGACAGCCTACACCAAATATAAAAGGGATAACAGATGATGTCGTCTGCAGGCCTGACACGGACCATGTTATGAGAAGAAACGTGACGTTATGTGTTGTGATTAACTCGACGTGCTTTCATTGTGCAAAAGTAAAGCTGGCACAAGTCAGAATTTCAGTCTCAAACAGTGAAAGTAAACATGTCTCACCCCTCCAAGAGCTTTGATGTCACTCTCCAGTGTCTCTGCTGTTCTGTTTGATGGCAGGTCCAAGTAAAACACTTTACCAGCAAAAGGAAGGACGAGTGCAGCGGAGGATAAAAGTGATGCTCGCTTTGCCTGGTTCAGGGTCGTCTTATCAGCAGTGTTTCCACTTTTTCCTAAAATATAATCATTAAAGGGCACGGGGTGAGAGAGATATCTGGACAAGTCTGAACTTATTCATCAAGCATTAACTCAGTCACTTTACCAACTGGCTGTAATATCAAGCTGTTAAATACATATTTTTATGCTATGTTTACCCTCGTAGAGGACATTTTCAACTCTTGAATCGACACAAATAATCATTAACATTACACAGTATTAGTTACTTCGTGTATCAGCGTGACGCGTCACCACGCGGAAACAACTCGTTAACTTTAGCACAAACACGGAAATAAACAAAATCATTACCTTTCCAGTTCGGCCCTGAATGCTTCACCGTGCGTTTTGGTCTCATTTTATTCTCGTTCATGGAGAAATAAATGTCTTTTCTTTGCCTCCTGTCACGAATAAACATACCCCGTGAATCCTTGCTTGTAAACAACGGAAGTGGTATTTACAAAGACAAAGGTCGCAACAAAACAAACGTTTAGTTTGTAATGCGTTAAACGAGCAACTTTAACTGAGTCGAGTTAAAGTTACCCGCTGTCCCCATATTATGTAATTTAAGCTGCTAATTTAAATGGAAACCTAACTTACCTTTACGGTTTCCTTTCCCCAGCGGACAGACAACGTACCGGTGCGACACCATTTGTTCAATTTTCTTCATAAATTAACGTCGATATATGAGCCGTGATTGCATATATTTTTTAACACAGACAATCCGTTAAACGCAGTTTTATAACTAGTGGACGAGCCGGAGGAGAAAAGTTTTAAGTTATTGTTTCTCTCTAACCGTCAGGTTCCCGCTTTAAATCCATTGGTGGAGAAGTGGACTTGTGTTGCCACGACTGACACTTTCCCCCTAAATAATCCCAGTCACATTCAAACGCATTCTGTGAGTTTGTAGGTTAACTTAACTCCTCTAATTAAAAAAAATCGTATTGATTTCATATTTAAGTTGTTGACACGTTTGCTTTTATTTAACTTTACAGCAGTTGTGTCTATTTATTTAAAACGGAGATGTGTTGCCGTTTTACGGAAACATGGCAACACCAACAAATAAGTAAATGCACATTTTGTGTTTGAGTCTGACGTTTCAACATATTCGTAACATTAAATTAAATTCGACGTATGGAGGAAATCACAAATACCAATAAATGTGTACGAAAATATATGTGCTCTACACGTCAATTTATTTTATCTTTTTTTGACCTAACGTTTAGAAATGTTCAAGACGAATCTGCTAAGCGGAAGTCAATATTATGTCATTTTGTAATGTTTGCGGCGTAAACTGAGGGGCTACCTGACCCAGGACGTACACACGTGCTGAGGATTTAACAGCCCGCAGAACCGCACTAATTGAAAAACCCGAGAGGAATGTGTTTGTTCACGGGAGACGCTGTTGTCGCTGAGGTTTTGAGATAAGCAGGTAGGAAGTTGGCTCGGCTAATTAAGCTAACAAGCGTTAGCCAGAGCGCAGTCTTCATCATGTAACGTTTAGACATTAACGAGGCCAGCGTTTCTGTGGCTACCAATCTGCAAATTTGACAACTAAAGTTATTGTATGCCTGTTAACAAACGTGCATATTAAAATACGACTAATGTCATGTTGTATCTCTTATGTTCTCATGAAGACAGCATGAGTACTCAAAGTTCTGCTGCTCCTGCCAGCAATGGCATTACTCCCGTTCAACAGATGGTGGCGTCCTGCTCCGGAGCCATCCTCACATCTCTGTTTGGTGAGATACATACATTTAACATTTTTAACAGGAAGCCTTTCCTTGTTGACAATCTGAAGTGGTATTTTTTCCTCAGGTACACCAGATAATAATGCAATTTAAAATAATGCTGTACATGTTTTAATATTAGCGAATATGATTGAATATAGCGAGTTTACATTAAGTTTATAAAGCGTTTTCATATCAAAACCCCACAAGAAATGATCACCTTTCAGGAAAAAACAAAAAGTGACTTGATCCACTGTGATGAATTACTAATCTGGATCAAGTTTTAAATTGATATTCAAATTACTGTAGTAATAATGGTTAAAAGTCACATGGAAAATAAATCTATAGTTTACTTAAAAAAAATAACAATGTGAAATATAAATAGCATGTGATTTGTTTCAGGAGAAGACGCCGTGCATTAAATGCATATATTAGTAGTGATTTTACTTGTGTAATGGTTGGGGGGCACCATGTCAGTTACATAATAGTCATAGCGTAACCATGGAGTCATTTTAAATTATTGCTTTTTTCAGTCACACCTTTGGATGTTGTGAAGATCAGACTGCAAACGCAACGAAGTCCCCTCCCCAAAGGTATACATATGTATACATATATATATATATATATATGTGTCATATATAATATGAATCTAAAATGTGTTGGTCCATTCTTATGGTTACTGTGGACATTAGTGGTAAATATGAATGTTAACATTTTCAATCTTTCAGGCAAATGTTTTGTCTACTGCAATGGACTTATGGACCACATATGTGTGTGTGAGAATGGCAACTCCAGGGCCTGGTACAAAGCCCCAGGTCACTTCAACGGCACACTGGTAAAATCACATATCTTTCAGTGTTTATCATAAGATCTTATAAACATTCAGGGTTAGTAGTCAGACAGGTTGCTTGTCTTCTCAATTCATAAAATCATCTTGTGATGGAAAATCCACACGGACATCATCCTTCACTGTGTTTCCACTCTGCCTCACTGCAGGATGCCTTCATCAAAATAGTGCGGCATGAGGGAATCAAGGCGTTATGGAGCGGCCTGCCTCCAACCCTGTGAGTGTGAAGTTTTCTTGTATCTTCCGATCCCTCATTGTGCTGCATTTCACCTTTTGACTTCTTAAATAGATATTTGGCAAATGAGGTTGGACATTAGTTAGTTAGCCAGTGGTTAATGCACTTATCTTTTGGAGTGGTACCAATTAGTGGAAAGCCACCTCAGAATATCATGTAATTACCCAAAATAAATCGTAGTATTGTTTAACTAAATGTTCTTTACTTCACATTACTTGTTCATTTGATAGTTTTTCGGTTGATGAGAAGGAAATCGCTATAAATGTGTACTTTCCATATGTGCTGTCTCCAGCGTGATGGCAGTCCCAGCTACAGTGATCTATTTCACGTGTTACGACCAGTTGTGTACCGTGCTGAAGGCCAGGATGGGAGAACATGCTCAGACGGCTCCTCTGTTTGCAGGAGCTATCGCCAGAAGTGAGATATCTACTGTCCTATTCCTGACTCTCACAGGGCACACAGGATATTGATAAAAGCTATGATGTCAAGTATTGTAAATTATATGTAGTTGAGTACAGAATGGAATATGTCTATCTAACCAAAAAAAAATAATGGGTTGTATCAGAGAATGGGTTGATTTCACAGCATAGTTACCTCCCAGCAGTATTTTAATAAAGCTGGGGATTTCATTTCCAGATTAATTTCCAAGGGCAACCACCCATAATTGTTGTCCCGTGGTGCTCTGTAATTTTATTCCATGCTAGATTTGATTGAGAAAACGAGAGATAGTGTTACCCCGACTCACTGTCTCTCATTCTCTCTTTTTTTTTAATAACTGCTTGTAAGCGATTATTAAAAATAGAATAAAGCAGCACGCTAGGTTAGGAGGAGCACCACTGCTGCAGCAGCCAGAGTGGTTATAGTTTCATTAAAAGATTCAATACCTTTTTAATTAAAGTGTTCAAACCAAGACATAGATTTTTTATTTTTTTTCCAGTGTAGGTCAGTGTCACCTTTCTTTTCAGTGTTACGATTTGTGCTCCCTCCCTATGACAGATATGATGTATGTGTTTTTAATATTTTAACTCTTGTATTATCCTCCTCTCCTGCGTGTCAGTTGGTTCTGCGACAGTGATCAGTCCTCTGGAGCTGATCCGCACCAAGCTGCAGTCTCAGAAGCAGTCGTACCGAGAGCTGAGCCATTGCATCCGCTTAGCGGTGGAGACAGAAGGCTGGCTTTCCCTGTGGAGGGGTTTGGGGCCCACGCTGCTCCGAGATGTGCCGTTCTCAGCCATGTACTGGTACAACTATGAGATGGGCAAGAGCTGGCTGTGTAAATGGTACAACACCAGACAACCCACGTTTGCCATCACCTTTATATCTGGGGCGGTGTCAGGATCTGTAAGTCCTCGTGATAATTTTGTTTAAATATCTCACTAATTTTTAAGCAAACCGTGTTTTTAATTCGTCGTATTTTATCTATTCAGATAGCGTCGATTGTCACTTTACCCTTTGATGTCGTCAAAACGAGAAGACAGCTGGAGCTAGGAGAGCTTCAAGCAAAGAACTGTAAATATGTCATTATTATGTCGTTATTATATTAATTAATGCTTATAAAGCGTTTAATGTTTTACATTTGTGGGAATGGGTGAGACTGATTGAGTAGCTCATCCAGTTTAATAGAACTGATTATGTCTTGGTGGGTGAAAACAAGACAGCAAATAAGGAGACAGACCTGTGGGATGCAGGACTTCTGTTTTATTGTCATGGCAACGTATGATTTCAGCAGAGTTAAATCAAGGTGGCAGTAGACTCCCATCAGGTCAGACTCTCTCAGGTGATCTTAATACGCTCCTTCACACTTTGAGAGGCCACACGGTTGTCATGTGACAGTTGTCAGGGTCAGGAGTCTGAACAGGTCAGGAGGGCAGTATTGTTGTTTGAAAGTGGTGTCATAGACCTCCTCCTATTGTTCCAGTACAGCATAAATGACCTCCTTTGCCCTTTAGTTGTATGTAGTTTACTCTATTGGCCCTCGTTTTTAGTGGTTGGTATGTTAATAGGTCTGAGGAACGGAGAATTAAATATGAGGTATTTAAACTGACCATCACTAAGAGCATGTTCAAGCTGATAGAAATATTAAATACAGTCTTAGTGTGGAATAAGATGATCTGTCTGGTTTGAAGTTAGTTCATACAAGTTCTAATATAATATGGGCTTGATGAAGAAAATGAGATAAAAAGAATAGCTGGGAACCAATGTTCTGCTTTACTGAATTTTCACCGGTGTTGTCGTGGTCAGGTTTTGAACAATCATTTGAATTTTGCCTCGTCAGTGTCGTGTAAGGCCTCCTCAACCTTTAGTGTGATGAGGAAGATTGTGGAACAGGACGGCTTTCGTGGACTGTTTGCAGGTTGGCACTTCCCTCATATTTT
Source organism: Mugil cephalus (assembly GCF_022458985.1). Classification (NCBI taxonomy): domain Eukaryota; kingdom Metazoa; phylum Chordata; class Actinopteri; order Mugiliformes; family Mugilidae; genus Mugil; species Mugil cephalus. The sequence continues at coordinate 9,565,067 of NC_061780.1, forward strand.
ATGAATTATAGTCGTACCAAAGTAAATTATATATATACCCCCTCCTCTGATGTGTTGCCTCTCTTGCAGGTTTCCTCCCCAGGCTGATAAAAGTGGCCCCAGCCTGTGCCATCATGATCAGCACCTATGAGTTTGGAAAGGCATTTTTCCGCAAACACAACCAAGAGAGGATACTCAGGCCGCTGCAGACCAGTAACACCTGATAGATTTCTCTCCACAAACGAACAAAACAGACACCACTGCTACTGCTAGACTGTACCTGGAAGGAGAACACTAATGTTGCCAAAGTAAAAACACAAGCAGAAATGAAAACTATGAAAACACAGACCACTGTCTGCATTGCAAAATATTTAGGATGATCAGAATTTTTATTAAAATTATTTTTTATTGTATTTATATTTAATTTTCCCTTGCTCCATGTACACTGTCATAGAGTTTATACGCACAACTGCAAAGAAATGTTTTTTTATCTGAATCTAATGGATTATTTAACACCCAGCAGATGGAAATTCTGTTATTTTTTAATTGTCCAAGTAAACATGTGGCTGTGCCCGAGATTTGAGCTATACGATTAGTTTATTTTATTCCTCTTTGTGTTGTTTGTGTTGTCTGTGTATCCCACCAGTACTAAGATGATCTCTTTTGGACTTGGTCTTCCAATAATGTGTTACATGTAAATATGTGTGTGAAGAGAGAGACACAATGCCAGTACATCGTGAGTGTACAGCAACAACAGAGTTGACAAAAGAGGACTGACTCATGTAAACTTGTGTTTACATGAGTCAGTCCAGTTCACCGTGTGCATGGCAATCCAAATGTTCACCTGTTGTTGGCAAGAAGCTCAAATGTCACTCTTCCACTTGTCAGTGTTTTAGCAAGTAGAGTTTATTCAAAATGAAGGATAAAAAGGCAAATAAATCCAACAAAATATCTGCTGTACGTCTGTGCAAATGACCGCTGGAACAAGCTGAAGGCAAATAGTAAAGTTATGAGTTCAGTGTTGAGGTACACGGCTAGTCACCAACAATAAAAATATTCAGCTCTAATACACTCAGTATACCTGCTGCATTTTATTACTGGTTACTAACACAGATGGCTCCGCAGATATGGGCTCAGTAATGACCCACTACAGTGAAGTACTGTAATTAATTAACGATTAAAGGGAATCCTATAATAAAGCTCAAGTTTTAAGTGAACCCAGAAACAAAAGGTGAATATCAGTCATGAGGATCTTACCTGAGAACAAAACCATATGACACTGAACGATGCACAACTCTGACAAAACAACTCTGATGAAAAAATGAGGAAGAAAAAATATTTACACCTTGAAATAAAAGACTGCATTACCCAAAAATGTGATGATACATTCTGACACCATAAATAAGTGATAAAAAAAAAATAAACAATCTAACATGAAACAGAAGGAACGGATGTTTCTAACTGCGGAGGACAGTTCGTAGTGACACCCAGCCTTGCTTTGTGTTCTCAGACGTCTGATCTGATCTCCAGTCTGTATTTAGAGCATGACTGAATCCTTTAAAACCTTCTCAGAGACAGAAACTCAACACTGTCTCCTGAATACTGTGAAGTGACAAAATTCATTCGTCATCGAGCTGTTACGTTTAAAATTCATGTCCGATAAAGGAGAGACGATGGCTCACAGATAAAAACACCAACTAAAGAATTTAAACACACTTTGACTGTTACATTAATAAGACGTTATTCAGTCTGATGGAGCCAGTCACAGAATATGCCACACCAGATTCTCGGCTTGCCTCCGTCTCTCACAGCTCAACATACAGAACAGAAAACAGAAAATCGGTAACACCTACGTTGAGAAAGTTCCTGGTTGGCCTGGTCCTGCTAGCGACACGTTAAAGGCTTAATTTTTTATTAAGCTCTTCGCTGCCTATGAAGGTGTGATGCCGGGGCTGCTGATTTCTGTTGCAGGACTGGCCAAACACTCGCTTGACTTCAGGCTGGCCAGAGACTTGTAGCTGGCTACTGAGGTGAGGGAGCCGCACAGACCTCTTAGTGAAGGGGTTTCCTCTTTACCTGGATGGCAGGGCACATACAGTCAACACCCTCATCGCGAGCGGGATCTTATTTACAGGAGGACGCGTACCTTGGTGCGGCCACTGCGTGCCGGCTGGTTTGGCGTCGAGACTCTGTGTGTGTGACGGGTCGAGGGAAGTCTGGGAGAGGCTCATGTCTGCAGACAGCTGCTCCAGACTCTGGAAAGTCTTCCTGCAAGGAGCAAGTAAGAGGGTCAGTAAAGACAGCATAAAGATCGGTCCTGACAAGAATGGAAAATTTTGAGATTTTTAATAAGACAAAACGAGCACATGTGTCATCTTTGGTTACGTTGCTTGAGATTTTTCTGTCAGCGCCAGCTATTCTCACACATTGTTAAAGATACCAACCAAGACTAAGGCTTAAATCTATGGAACTGTAATGAAAGTAAAGATTTTGCCGTCTGAAACGCTCTCTCCACTTGCCCTCCTCACTGATTGATCTTGCTTTTGTAATCAGTACTTCAACCCACGCCACACCGCTGATTTGCTGCAGCATCGATTTAGTTATTACACTTAGGAGACCCTCCAATTTGAATCAATACTGGGGTGTTAGGGACACTTTTCTTTGGGGAGAAGTTGATGCACCGATCTAAAATGTACCAATTTGTGATTCAAAGTGTGTGAAGACAGTGTAGAGCATTTTCCCTAAATTTAGTGCATACAGACACGAGAGCAAGATCCCACGTCTGGAGTAAAGATACCTGTGAATGATAATAATATAGAAGCTAGAGCAATGAAAGTCATCTAAGTCCTCCTCCTATGTGAAGAACAGTATCATACATTATAGTGGCCTACACTGTGTTTATAGTTTTAATACACATGTTAATTTCTGAATCCTTGATTATCTCCTTAATGTTTTATGAAGAGGCAGCGTGTTGCTACATACTCCTCCCACTGTCCTGTGCTCTTCCTGTACAGCAGCGTATCCAAGGCAACCGCGTTGACGTCCAGGACGTCGGGCGATGGCCACTGATTGGTCAGATGGGCCGTCAGCTCTTGTCTGGAGCGCAAATCATTGTTCTTCAGCACCGTCCTGAAAATACACAGAGTCACAGTGATGACACTAGATTGAAAGATCTTTCACTGGGGAACATGAGCGAAACAAGAAATCTAAGTAATTCATAAACGTAAGATATTTTGGTAGTGAACTAATCCTGACATCCATAGCCTGACTAAACTTTCACACCAGTGTCAGTATTGGCCTCAGAAATCCTTATAATCAGTCTTCTGTCGTCATTAGAGTTAAGACATTTTCAATTAATACCTCCTGTCATCCCACAATCACTGTAACAACCTCTCACTCTCTCTGCCGCTCAGCTTTTCACTGCATTTGCATATGAAACCATCCACTGAGTCATCATGCCGCAGCCCCAACTCTCAAGATCACAGCACAAATCGTCTTGACACTTCGTAGCTTACATTGAATTACCGATCAAGCTGCGAAAGGGTTTTCTCACTGATTAAAACATTAATGGAAACACACAACGCTGTGTCAGCGTTGTGTGCGCCCCGGCTAAAAGCAGCCCCGAGTGCAGCTAATTCAAGAACCTGCGAACAACAAACCACCTGCAACCTCCAGACTACTTGCTGTGTCCTAAATGTCACTTTCACAGTGGGTCCTGCTGCAAACCTCTCCACGTTGCGCATAGCGACCTGACATGCACTCGGTGACTAACACAAAAATAGGCACGCGGCAAAACGGACTCACAGTTGGTCCTGTAGCTCCAGTATGATGTACTCAAGCTGTTCCTTCTCCAGTGTGTGGGAGATGTGCTTGTCTCTCAGGCTCTGCTCAAGAGCCTCGTTATGAGACACGGCCTCCGACAGCTGGGCTTCTCGTAGACGGACCAGCTCTTCCAGGTAACCCTGAGGCAAACAAACACACGGAGGCACACGCACACTTTGGTTTCTCTTGTTTATTTAATGCAGCGAAGGCACGGCTTTATGAAACCTTTGTTGTTTTTTCCACTGACAGCGCACACACACACTTTCACCACGGACCACACGCTTGCAGTCAAACAGAGGTTTCTGATACAACACATCACATCGGGCTGAATGTTTGTGTTGTGACATTTAGCAAACCGAGCCCCCAATTATCACGCAAAAAGCAAAATGTCACACCGCCATCCTGTGCCTTGGTCGCAAAATGACAGTCAAATTACGCGGGCTACCTTCTGCTCCAGGGCCATGCGATACTTCTGCTCGAAGCGCTTGCACTTGCTGACCAGGTTGCTCTGCTCGGTGAAGATGGAGGCGGCAGTGGCCGCCTTGTCGGGGGTGCTGCTCTCGCTGCCGCTGCTGCCCAGAGTCCTCATCTCCTCCTCGTCGCTGCTGATGCTGTCCGCACTGCACGGGGAACCGGGGGGGGGGGGCGCCACATATTAGCACAGATCCCGTGCAGCATCAGGTGCTAAGCATATGTTGTCTTCAGGCCCCGACCATGTGGTCCAGGTAACACATTTGTCTTTTATATTTAAAACTATCACGTGACTTCTGAAAAGTTTGCTTTAAATACAAACCTAATGTAGTTCTCTACAAATACAACACAAGATTTATTTTGTGTAAGAAAGGTGGTAGTTTAACTGTTTGATCATTTTGGAGAATGCAGTAAACTGGACTGAATTACACACAAATGTAACACGCGTGTTGGTGCAACACAATAAAATTTAACGGCACTATAAACTACTGCCTTGTAAAGGAAAATGCTGTTAAAATAACAGTTCTCTCAGCTATTTTTGAACGAAAGCTGAATACCATAACCTTTATGAAGCTAAGACTGTTATATTAGACTGCATTCATTTTCACTGGTGTACTTGGTGTAAATGAGTAATCTATTACTAACGTCTACTTATAGAAGAGTAGGTACCTCACTTACTTCTGAGTGAACTTCAGATAGGGCGTGTAGTCAATCACCGCAGGACAGCTGCCATCCAGACCCTCGCCTTTCAGGCAGAAACTAAAGAGACAAAAAAAAGACCAAAAAAAAGGGAAAAATGAAAGCATCTCCTGTTACATTATATGTTTATGTAAGATCCAACAAATGACGTGTAATAGTATTCACATGATTTCACCTCGGTTCTGAGGTAAAGACACTAGTCTCTGTTACAACATTAATCATTAGCTTATCAGGACTCAAAGGGACATTGTGCTTTAGTTTCTGTCACCTGAGACCATCTTTTCAATTGGCCTTTTGCAGAGCCAGGCTCTTCATATATCTTGGAACTTAGTTTGAATTTAGTTTGACCCTCCACACACCATACAGACAGGTGTATTCATGCTGCAGGGAACAGAAACTTGTGTTATTAAAGACAAGCGATTTGCTTTCCTGTCATGGTGAAGTCAAATGCAGAAAAATTGCAGAAACAGAAACATCTGCAACCATAGGAAGCAAATCGTATCAATTTGAAGCAAGTTCTGTTCAATGTGAGCAAACTGTGTTTTCACAGGTAACTGCAGCGCCTCCTTGCCCATCTTGGAAAAAAAAAAAAAACACGAATAATGCAAAATCAGGTCATGAGGAACTATTCATCACAAGTCATTTTTGTCTTCGGTGCATCCTTAGATTTGGTGAAAGGGTTTTTTTGCGCTCCAGTAACCACACTGCAGAATTACACGGAGAGAAATCATGGCTGACAGCCAGGGAACAAAAGAGCAGATCACGGCTCGCACCTGAAGTCGATGGTGTTCAGTCCGATGAGCGTGTCCGCCAGCAGCCCAGCCTCCTCTCCCAGTATGATTGCACCGTCCTCATAAAACCTCCTACAATCACCACACAGGATTACCATTCATTCATCTCACAGCAGGCAGGTGCAGGATGTGCGATATCTGGCTACTTAGTGTCATGTGTTAGCGGGACACCTGCAGACAGGTCTTAAATCAACGCGCAGCACACAGCACTGATGCTCGACAGAGACCCTTTGTATGTGTATCTGCTTTGATAAAACTTATGTATGTATTATGTATGTATATATATATATATTCTGTAGTTATGGATACTGAACTGAGACCTGGTGGTTTTGAAGTCCCTCAGTGCAAATGTCATGTACTCCGACAGTCTCTTCTCCATGAGGACGACTCTGATCCATGCCCTGCCCTGCAGACAGATGTACAAGTAGCACTCAGCTCTAAATAAATAACCATGCACATACACAAAACACAAAGCACAGCTGGAATAATGATGCCAAGAATCTTGCATGTCTCTAGTAGAAAATATCATATCAGTCCACCAATCTGTGATATGCTGCAGCCATATGGAAGAACCACAAACACATAATTTATATTACACCTCAACGCCTTGATTAAATGGCTGCTGGTGGCACAGCATCTAGAAACTATGGGAAACACATCCTAACAACAATTCAGCGGAATTAGACATCGGCGTGATTTCACTTGAAGCTGTCTCTCTGATTTAAATGCTTCAACATCTTCTTGTAAAACTGGGTTCATAAGCTGAGTGTGTTTGCAGAACAGTGTTAGCTCCTCTTGTTTGCTCTCTTACACATGAGGTGCAGTGACTGAGTCATGCTTTCTGCTCGTGCTTTCTTAACATTTTTTCGACTGTGTTTCCTTTGTTCTTTTCCTAAGAGGATAATGCAAAGTAAAGCCAGAAGCACGAAAGCCCGATTCTTCACCCTGAGCGTGTTGCACTGGAGGTCCAAATATTTTTAAAGTCAATGCGGCAGATGATGGGGCTGTATAATTTTAGGCAAAATCAAATGGGAATATTATCGCAATCAAACGCTGTTTGCTTATTTAAGATCCCAGTTATTTGCTACCCCGGCAGTATCGTGAAATTAAATCTGATCCAAAGATGCTCTCAGCCTCACCTTCGCTCTCGATGATCGCACATTTTCCATGCTCTCAATGCTTCGAATGCAATTATGAGGTACTTTACTGCAGGCGGCCTTTAAGTAATCCCAGAAACTTCGAGGACTCTCATAGCCGAACCATGTTGTCTGACCTGAGAGATAAATTCACACGTTTGTGCGATGTTAAAGATGCACAAAGCAACATTAACTGTGCAGTTAAAGCACTTAATGCCTGTTATTGATTATTAGAATTAGCAGTGGATGCCTACCTTTTAGTCGGTGACTGAGGATATGTTCCAGGATGGAAACAAAGTTGATGAACTCTGGGGATGAATCATCAATTGTATCAAAACAGGAGCGGTCCAGCAGCGTCTTCACCGAAAACCTGGACATGAAAGAGCACGTATCATGACTGATTATATGAGGGTCACCTTAAGGAGCAACTTTACTGTAGATATATGATATCAGGTTTTTCTCTGTTTTGCCTTTGTGACTGAATTCGTAACAAAATATTGAGAACTGCTGGTGTAGTGCATTTGAAAGAATTTGAATTTAACCAGGGGAATAAGGGAATGGGAAATGATGAATGTGCTGTTTGGTGCTAAAAGGTACTTAAAATTAGGATATCATGGCCTCTGCTTCTTTAAGCGTTCACCACTCTGTCTCCTGCGTTTACAGAAAAGACTAACACACGCTCCGACCACACAGTCAGAAGACGCTTATCAAACGTCCCACTACTCCTTGACAGTTTGTTTTACCAAAAACATACTTAATTAACAAGCATTTTTAATCAACTGGAAGGCACAGAAAATAAACACGAGGCCTCTGTGTTGGTAATGAGGCTTTGATTAATCTCTTGTAATGAATCCAGCCATAATGTGCAGGCCACTGTCACAATCTTGTGTGCCATGCGACCGACTCTGCCTAATCTGATTTTGACTAATTACACAGGAAGCAACGTTAATGGAAGAGGCTGCGATGTGTCTATGACTTGGGCCAAATGGTGTGTGCAGCCCTTCACATCAACTCAATAATCTGACTTCACATCTCTCTCTCCGCTTTTCTAGCTGCCCCTCGTTGCTTAGCAGCAGGGTGACTACGGCCTGTAAGCTTCCTGTGACAGCAGAAAAAAAAAAAGATAGATTTTCAAATATCACGTATATGATAAGTTTGAAACAAACCCTCCCCTCATGGATCAACTCAGACGACATTTTAACTTTATGTACTGCATCCAGCACTTATCCTAATCATGAACTCTTTTTAACATTCACTCGGTTAAGACCTGTTCACATGGGCTCCCAGTCAGTGCCTGAAATACACACTTAAATACAACACTTCACATGATACCGCTGTGAAGATGGCTTTAAGATAAATTGGCCGAATCAGTTCTTTTTTTTTTCTCACCACATTCATTTAAAAACAGCCCAGTCATTATGACACCCAAGTGTTCAAGTGCAACTCCTAATATTTTCGAAGTCATGCGAACAATGTTAGTGTTGAAGTGGATCGGAGTTGCGAAAAATAGTTGCCAGGCAACCGGCAGCAATAATCGACGTGCACTCGGCCCCTCTTCAAAAAATAGTGAATAATTTGTTTTCTGCACTTCATGGTTTCTTTATGAATGGGAACGGTTTCTACGTTTGATGGACCTGAAAATGAAATTCATGAAATAATATCAGCTCTACTACTAAACTACACTTAAAGCTGGATTGCTATCAGTTTTCCTCCTTCTATGACAAAATGTCTCTGATAAAAAGTGATTTGCTAGATACCTAAGACATCTGTTTATCTCTTCCCTTAAACTTTCAGAAGTTTTCAGAAGTTTTACTGAATTTTTAGACCAGTTTTTTGTCTTGAAAAGAGGCTGACTTGCCTACCTGCTACTCATGGACGATGAATGTTGTAACATTTGTGTGCATCACACACATACACACACACCTAGCCTCCATTAGCACACCGAATGTGTCAACCTCAACAAATTCCCAAAATGTCATGAACAAGAAGAGCATGAGCAAGCGAAAACAACTGCGACTGCGAATTTCTGTAAATAACATTTGCAGAAATTGTTCTGGCAGACTCACAGTAAATCAACAAAACCAGTTGGTAAGGCGCATTAGATTTTATAAAAGCAGATCTAGCTGAGAGCGTTCATTAAGAAGTGTAAACAGTAGTTAAGAGGCTGCTTTGGACTAAGACACATGGCTTGTACTGCTGCAGAAAATTGTGCACTGACACTTTTAAATGCAAAGCGTGTCCACGGTCATACATTTTACTCTTTACCCCACCTCTGATTTAAGTACTCACAATGACAAATCCATCACAGATAATGTTTCCAATTAAATTAAATTGCTATTCAAAATGATGTGACAGCACGAGTGGTAACGATGGGTAATAATAATACTAATAATAATAATAATAATAATAGTATGCTTCCCTTTCACACTCATGCCTAGTGATCTATTAGTCCAGTTTTAGTATAGATATAAAAAGACGTACAATGTTACAATGACTGTCTTACAGATATATATAGTTTAAATACGCAGCTGCAACAAGCCAATATAGAGTATATACGTTATAAAACATCAGAAAAATAGGATTTAACAATAAAATAAAAACCCCAGACTCTGACGTGAGACTGAAATCAGGTGTTTTATCCAACCAACATATCACTGTAGGTTTACTAAAATACCGCAGAGACGAGCTCATGTTCCATTTGTACGGTTCTTTGTTAATTATCTGTATATCGATTGTCAGCTTTACTAACTGACAGGCTGATAAAAGGTCATTCTGGCTTTCTCAGGTATTCTCTTACTCCTCCTCCTCGCTGTACTCCGTCTCCTCTTCTTCCTCCTCCACCTGTGCCAGTCAGGGCGCTGATGGTGGCTCATGTGGAGCCGAGGGGAGGTGAGAGGGGACCAGCCCGGTCACCATGGAGCACCTGTGCCTAACTAATGACCTTTCTTTGACATGTCTGAGTACACTTTTACCTGACCGTCCTCAAGACTGAAAATGAAACCTTGCCAGCTGATTTGATCCAAAAAAGGCCTAAAGAGACATCAGCCAGAGCAGGTGCCGTATTATCAGTTTGTTTGAATAGGTACCCAAGTGTATTCTCCCCTTTTTCTCTGACCCATCCTGCTCTTCTATCTTGAACGTAACACGGGGACTGACATCTGCCAGCTCCACTGAAACAAACACAAATCAACACTCAGAGCAGCGTGCTTTCACTAGAGCTGACAGAGACAGAAAGAGAGACAGACTGGTGACATGTGTGTGCACACCTCGGCGTCTGTCTACAGTATGCAAAGAGACAGACGCTCACTGTGTTTAACAGCTTATCATTTATAACTGCAGGGGGGACTGACCTCAGTGATATACAAAACACTTAACATGTGCAGTGTTTTCTAAGTTCAAAAAGGACATGGGGGTTTTCTGTATTTAAATTACATTCCTAGTAGATTGAAATGGCTTTTTAATGGAAACAGGTATTTTAAAAATGATTTCCAGGTAATTTAAATAGAAATGTGATGGCATGAATGTTTAATGGAGGCTGGTGTTTAGTAGGCAGGTGTTTGTAAGAGATTGATGAAGATTTGTTGGATTCACTGTACAAACTAGCTATATGAAAAGAGATTTGAGATAAACCAGCTAGCAATATTATCTAGAATTTTATTGTAAATCATCCCACAGATACGCTGTTTGTAAACACACGAAGTCATTTTTCTTTTAATAGTTCCGTTAAACTCTTCATGAATTAAACGATCCACCGTCACATACTCAGCCGAAGACGCTGTTTTTATCCCCCTTGTCGTGAAAACACCGAGCAGCATGAGGAATTCCCACCTGCACACAGTGAGCAGGTTCCTCCTCTCCACCGCGGCGCTCCTGCCCGCTCCACGCTTACGGACGAGATGCAGCCCCACGCCGAGCGACGCCATCCCCGGCTCGTGTGTGCGGACGGGTCCGGTGGTGTTGTGCCGTCTCCGGGTCCTCTCGGCTCCCTGTGCTGCACCCGGGATGAGCCAGCTGTATCCGTCACCTCGGAGGAGATGCTGAAGGAGGTGTTGGACCCAAACCTGTGACAAGTCAGAGTCACCCTGAGCATTTCCTGATGGAGCTTTCAAAATAAAAGCTCCTATATTCGAACGTGAGTCTATAGTGATGATTTATTCGTGTTATATATGTTTACAGTGCCACTTAAAAACGTTTGCACCTCCACAAATTGTCTACATTTATGCATAACATTGAACTCCATCTTGAAAAGAGACAAAGAGAACCCAATCAGCGAAAATGTAATATTATACTTGTGAATTTACTGATTCAAGAAAAATTAATCTGGTTAATCTGTTAATCTGACAGCACCTAAACATCTCAGGTAATTTCTGATCAGGTGTCTTGATCTTCTCGGAGGGATTTTAGCCCAGAGTCTAGAGTCTTGCTTTTGGAGGGATCTTTGCTGCTGGACCACATTTGCACATCACAGATTTGTAATATTGGCTCATTTGCATTTACAGTTGGATTTTTTGTGTTGTCGTCCCTTTTTAGGACAGATGTTGAAACATTCTGGACCCGTAACTCAGCTTCTGCACAGAAATTAAAGCCAGAGAAGTGTTGTAAATTTCAGATTTGTGTTTTGGTAATTGGCTGCCAGATGTCCCTTCACACCTGGAGCATATTTGGAGGGAGATGGAATAATGTTTAGTTCAATTGATCAGCTCAATTTTCAAATAATTCTCATAGAGGTCTATAGTCCTGATCTGGGTTTTTGTGATTATACAAAAATCGAAACACACGTAATCCTACATATTCGATGAAAAAAAAAACAGCAAAAAAGAAGAAAAAAAAACAGACGTACATTCTCAAAGTTAGTCTCCATAATCAAACTGACATATTCCTTGCTAAGCAGCTGTGTACATGCATGAAAGGATTTAAATTAGTAAAGATACTTGCATGAACACAATTACCTTGTTAATGTTGAACAGGCAAGGGATAGTGGTGGATTCAAGTCCTGCCTGAGGTGCTGAATTTACAGACACCTCAGACATCCTTTGATGATGCTGCTGCTGCTGCTGCTGCTACTGCTACTGATGATGATGATGGCAGAGAAAGCAGCGTCATGCTCCATGAAGGGGAATGAAGTGGGGAACACTGCCCCCTAGTGCACCATCATTGTTGAGACAGTGTCTGAATCAAAGACACTCCTCAGGCCTTGGGAAGCTGACTCATCCAACAAAATGAATGAAAAGATGGTCTATTTATTTCTCTGTTCGAATTTCAAGAATGAGTTATAGACCCAGTCTCCAGGAGGCCATTTTGAATCCTATGAATTTGAGCTATTTATGCATTCTGCGCGTTATTGAAGTGTTTTTTCACAATCAACATTTTACAGAAGCCCTAAGCAGCCATAGGCTCACATATTTCTCAAGATCTTGAGTTATTTATCTCGTTATCTCGGTAAAACAAAGTTTTGTTTTCTCTTTTGTTGTCTTATGCTGCGTTTGCAGACTTTGCATTATTCCACAAAGTTCCACTGTGGGTTCAATGTGTACGATAAGATAAGATAAGATAAGATAGCACTTTATTGATTAAAGAAATTAAATCGGTACAGTACACAGGATAATAGGTAACAACAAAAAGTACCGTTCACAAAGTGACAGCAGTTGTGGATAAAGTGACGGTGTAAATATGCTACATATGGGCTCAGTGAGGTCAGAGCTATGTGTTGTTCACGCTGCTGTTGTGCAGTCAATGAGCTGCCCATCAGCCACAGCTCCTCATGCAGAGGGTGAGAGGGATTGAGAGAGTGTACTATTCAGTGGCAATTTAACTCCATGAGGAACTGGTGTCTTTTATCGGATGAAATAACTTTAGGCATCCCCAAAGGGTCATTTAACAGCACACTGATTATTATTCTGCACATGTAAATGCACTCAGTGAAAAAAAAACAGTTCTTTACAGCTACTGCCATGTTACTGTTTTAATGATTTAGAAAGGATCCAAATCCACTCGAGGTGGAGGTGAACGAGAGTGATTTCCAACTAAAATGACAGTAGAGATATGGACACAAGGAGAACAGGGAGAGAAAATAAAAGATTAGTTTCATCGACATCAGTTTCTGCTTGTGGACAGCCTGTACAGTAAATTGATAGAATTATTGCATCACATTATCATATTCAGAGAAAACAGAGGAAATTAATTTGTTACCACAGGAAAGCGGAAAAAAAAAAATAAATAATATATGAGCCCTTGGCCACTTAGGGCTTCCATACATTTTCAGACATAAATGAATTAAAACATTAAAAAAAAAAAAAACACTATAAGGTTTTTAATGTTTAGTGTTAATGTTTTTGTTTTTTTCTGTAGCCTGTTCAAAAAGACCCTCCAGAACGCAATGTGTCTTTAAATGTCTTTAAAAAACAATGAAGTCATCTTAAAGAAGGAAGTCCTCCTCTACTGGCCTCAGATAAAAACAGCAGACTCTGAAAGGCATCATGGATTTAGTTTGTGGTGCTGTTATTCATCTTAGCCCACTGACCCAAATGGGGTTGTTAAAATATTAGAAACATGTGTCAGTATAACACAATACAATCCTACAAGACTATAATACCACAGCACACAGTTGAGTCAATAGCTCTCAGTGTTATTTCAGTATGTGCTGAATACCATAACGTCCATTATGGTAAGATGCAAAAGCATTAAATTACAATAATATAAACATAATGTATGTCATTTCAGTCAGTATTTTGAATAAAACTTTTTTTAATCCAGCTTTTGCCTATAAGTAAACTTTCCCCAATGCTAAATGTTTTAAGATAAGGACCCGTTGCACCTGCAGGCAGAGGAGCGTTTTATATTTACCACAGAGTAGTTGGGAAAAAATATTTTTTCATTTTATATTTGTCTCCATCTATACAGCTCTTTAGTGACTTCCCCTTTGTTAGACATGATGGAATGACACCTGTAATGTAGTTAAAAACAAGAGTTTGCTGTCAGACACATTTTCAGTACAGGTAGTCACGCGCAAAGCAAAGAACTACGACACCGTCTTAAAGTGAGGATGATCATCTCTGTCATGTCTTCTATGGTTAGACTATTTTCTGTGACAAACGTCAGTTACGTGCAGAAAATGAGGAAACAAAACCACAGCAGCAGCATCTTGCATTGATGCGTTCCACCCAATGTATTGTATGTGGTTTTAATTTCAGACCTTTTAAACCTCTGCGGAGGCAGAACGTGCACTTTTCAAAGAAGTGACGCACATTACACACACCGACAAACCAATGGAGTAACATGTGACAGGAACACACAAAGGACATATTACTCTGCTGTAAATATGATGCTCTGTGACATTGTTGGACATAAGAAATTAATTCTCTTCTATTTTTGACATGACTCAAAGCTAAACGAAACATCACAAGAGCTCTTCATCCACAATATAAAATCGACTAATTATTTTGTACTTCTTATTTGTACTTATGATGACATAAGTACTCTTTATGGTCCATTATCAGTGAGAGACGCTGTCAGAGTTTAACCGGAGGTATTGTAAACTGAATCATCTAGATCAGTTTGATTGGTTGGTGGTTTCATTCAATGAATCACTCATTTGCCTGCAGTTGCATCTCCACTAAAGGTGAAGTTAAGTGATGTCAGTAGTTGTGAGTAATGAACCTTTGGCCCCCAATACAGAAAGATTATGGCATTATGTAGCTGCCAAAGCAAACTAAAGGGCAACTGATAAGCTCTACACAGTTAAACCTTAGGAGCACATGCTAATCCACAACACAGCTCTTAATGCACTGGAGGAGACACCTTCCTCATATTGTTCACCTCTGTCCACAGTACCGAGTGTGGTCCTCATCACGAATGAAGAATGTTTATAGCTGTAATGCAGCATATTTTACAGCCGTCTGAAAGATACACAATTACACTTACTTACTTACTTGCAGAAACAAGCAGAATCAAGATGTCAAGTTGGTAGTCTTGTCGTAAGGTGTAATCAGATAAAATGTTACTTATGAAACTATTATCAGCAAAATTATTATGAAACAGCCGAAGTAAAAGTGACATTTTTAATGTTAGCCTCAAAACCCAGCGACTAACCCTACCTCAGTTCAGATCTCAGAGTTCAAGTTTGTTGTTTGGAAGTGATAAATAATCTCCGCAACTGATCGATGTGTAAATAGTATTTATTACTGTAGCTGGTTGAGCTGTTCTTTTTATTTTTGTGGGCGAGCCTACAGATCTGACGGCGTCCTAAGGGTGACAGGATGCACATGTGCTGCAATCACATACTTTTTGAGTAAAACAGAAGAAAAAATGTCTCATAAGTGATAATCTATTTATTTTTTCATACTCTTACTCAAGTTCAATAGTTCTTCCTCCACTATGACCACAATTGGACAATCAAGTGCAACTATATTAGACATTTAAAGGGGAAACTTTTCGGTGATGTAATTCCCAATAACTCGTGACAAAATAAAAGACTGACAAAAAGGTTATTAACCACTTCTTTAATGTGATATAGAGTAAAGTTTGGACTTACGTCATTCAAGAGATTTTCTTTATTTGTACTGTTTTCTACAGCGTCCAGTGAAACTAAAGACAAACAAAAGAAATAGAATATGAAGAATTATGTAGACAGAAAAATGTAAGCAAAGCAAAATGAGATTAATGTGATGTATTTATTAAGGCTTTTTTGGAGACTATTGACAAAGTTTTAACAAACTTAATGAGTGTGTCTGCTGAAACTATACTGCTGAGTATGACATTAATGTTAATGAGTCTGGAAAATTTCAGCTACTAGACGGGTTCTGCCCTTCAGAGGTGGATTACATTACTCCATTTCTACAAACTTCTAACTCTCTACAAGCATAGTCACAAGCATCACAGTGAGCCAAAACAAGCTCTGTAATGTCTATTTAGTCTGAGCTATCAGATGGCTTGATATGATAAGATTTAACTCATTTATGCAGGAGCCTGATGAGCAGCATAATGGTTTGTGGGTTTTGTTTCTTTCACATGAAACTCTTTTCCATTTTCAGTAATGGACTAAATGAAGACTGGCCTGGACACACATGGCGAGATGACCTGTAAATACCTCAGTACAGAGAGCAGGCAAAACACTGTATACAAGTCCAAAATCCAAGGTTTAATTAAACAAAGCACTCTCCAAACACAGGAAGTCAGCAAGAGAACCAAACAGAGTCGACAGAGCTAATCCTGTCACACTTAAAAATAGACAAGACACAAAAGTCACATGGGATAAAACACGGCTCACAGGCGAAGCTCATAATCAGGCAAACTAACACAAGGAATGGGTTTATGCTCAACCAGAGAAGCATGAAGGCAACACAGAGACTGAGTGGTGAACAGCAACACATCAATAGACAGGAGACGGGTGAGTGACTGCCCGATGAAACACAGGTGATGCACAAATCAGAAGATGGAAGAACACTCACACAAGGTACAAATATCAGCTTGCTAGCAGTAGCTCTGACAGCTGCTATGTTATCAAGTCGACGAGCCATCGCTCCAACCTTGAACTGTTAGTAGCCTGCAGAGAAGGCACATGTATTGACACCTACGTTACAGGAGGCTATGGATATTTGTACCGTTGTTGTTTTCTCGATTCTGTAAAGCAGATGTTCACTTGCATTTGTGACTTGTGACTTGTTTCATAAATGAGCAGGTCTGCCACCACATCTTATGCTGTGTGGTTTTGACCTTTGTGCGCTGTCCTGTCCATCCAAACTAGCCTAATCTGGCACACATGTCAATGCACTGCAGGGTCTTCCTTTAAAGGAGACATAATTGTCATTGCAAAATATGCCACGAGGTGGCCAATCGGGGGGCCACCGTCACTGTAACTCACATGTCCCCAAACAATTCATTTGTTTCCTGATGGTGTGTACAAACTACACAATTTGTCCACATTGTCTGAGAGATGCCATCAAAGTTGATACATTTGCTTTATAATGTGACCCCTTATTATATTATCTTCCACTTTTCGTTGGAAATGAACTGCAGCATGTCATGTGAATACATTATTAGTGGTGATAAGTCTTCTCAATTTAGTTTTAGTTTTTTTTTTCTTAAAAAAAATGTATTAAAACGGATTTATGTGAAGATTTCAATTGTTGCCGGCCGTGTCGTACATTTTGAATGTTTATCCGCCCAAAATAACCGCTGGTGCTGGTCTAATCTATTGCTGCCTCCTCCAAACTCGGGCGCTTCAGTCGACATGAACCTTGAACCTTATCACAGACTTCCACTTATGAGGTCTTGGACGGCGACTACAACACCGTTTAAAGACGATAAATTACCATGTCACACGTGAGGCGATTAGTCAGCGTCCGTGCAGGCGTCGCAGCTAGCTGACAGCTTCCATCGCACACATTTTGATTTATCACAGCAGAGAAAACAAAGGTGCATTAATGATGGCACATTTCCAACACACAAAACACAATGTAGCCATGACCAGCACACCTGGGCTCGCCTTACTCTATCAGTCTTCTCCTCAACTCCTCAGCAGGAAAGTCACAAAATGTTCAAGTATCAGACACTGTGACAAAATATTACTTTTGCTTTTTTCACCTACATATTATATCTTATTTTTCTTTTTTTGTTTTTATTGTTGTTGTTCCAGTAACTGAATTTATTTAGCTCACCGAAACTAAATTCTTCGAAGAATATCAAACTACTATGACAATTTTCTATTAATTCTGTGAGATAAAATTAATATGGGGTCAGATTTTATGGTGTGTGCCTATCAGAGGCATGTTTAGGTACGGGCATCCTGGAGGGGAAAAAGGCGTTCGTTACATTTGTATGTTACTATCACCCTGCACGCCACACCCTGTCAGTCTGACATGCACATGGGGGCAGGTGGATAGCAGGTGCGAAGCAGGGAATTTATTCTACCGTTAATACTGACCCATCATTTCACAGAGAGAATGTAATAAACAATGAAGTTAATACAAAAGCAGTGTGTATCGAGGTGTATCGGTCAGACTCTTGACTGATAATGCAGAGATTCTCCACCATGGAGAAGAAGAGGTCAAAGACTTCACGTGCAAGAGATAAAAGTATACTGCTGTGAGTATCATGATGATGATATCATGCATGTAATAACGAAGGATGGTCAGCACAACCATGTTAGCATGTTCCTGTTATCTGTCAAACTGGTTATACTTTCACCTGGTTTATAATGATTTCGTCATGTGTGACATCTATGATGTCGACCAGGACGTAAAACAGGCTAGCCAGGCTAAACACCACCTCTGATGCCCATGTATAGATATGATAGTGCCAATGGCAGGACAATAACGGAAAACACCTCGTTCGTTTGTTTTTGTGGCAGCAACAAGTCGCCACACAAGACGGTGTTCGACGCCTGAACCTCGAAGCCACGCCCCTCCCTGCCGTTGTAATCAATTATGTCCAATTAAGGCGACGGCCAATCAAAACGGAAGAAGCCGCGACAATCTACTTTCGCTTCCCTCAGGGACCTGTCCGGAGATAGAGAGGAGAAGCCACAAAGCCACGTGAGGGGAGGAGGAAGAGGAAGAAGAGGAGGAGGGGTGAGGTGGGACATAATTTTCTGTAGGCGTATGAAATGAGCATCTACATCGATCTTGAGCAGAGGACCGAGACGCCTGAGGACAGCTGCAGAGACACAAGAGGTTAGCGGGCTCCGTGTATTTTTCCGTCCTGTCCTGTTTTCTTTATATTTTATTTAAAACAGAAATAAAACTAAATCTCGCAGCTTTCAATCGCTGGCTGATATTTGACGGTGCGTTGACTTGTTCTTCTGACAGGACCCGGACATGAAGAACGAGGTGGAAATGAAGTCCGCAGAGAAACACGAACTAAACGGAGACGCGGGGTAAAACACGCTTTTTAATTCTCTGTCATTTCTGTAAGTTTAATGTTGAGAGGTACCTCTTTTAAAGTACTTGTACTTAATATAAATACATTAAATTACTTTATACTTCTGCTAACTTACATTTAATAGAAAGTTACTTTGTAGATACAAAACAATAATAAGTATTTTATATTTTGTTCCTAACACTTAGATACCTACTCTGTGGTAGACTATATAAGAAATACGCAGTTAGGCTGCACGTTTGACGTAATGTTTACTTATTTATATATATATTTATGTATGTGACTCCTCCAGAGGTATGGATAATGATGACTTCGATAAGAAGAAGAAGAAGAAGAAGAAAGAAAAGGAGCCAAAGTTGCCCATGGTCGGCCCCATCGCTCTGGTAAGCTCTGCCTTCACACCGAGAGCTCCGCGGGTCAGAGTCAGGTGTTTGTGCTCTCTAATCGTTTCTGAAGCAATTCAATTTTTTTTTTTTTTTACTTCAACAATGCTACTTTCTGCCGTGTGTGTGTGTGCGTCGGAGGTTTGTGTGAGCGTGTGATGTAAGAGGGGAAGCGGGGAGAGAGGATGGGAGTGCGGCACATCCTCCCGTTGTTTGGGTGAACTCCACCTGTCCCCTGCTGGGAGAAGATAACAGCTGCCAAGAGTTTAAAGTTTTGCTCCCTCCTTTCTTTGGTCTCCCCTTTTTCTTTTTGTGAGTGCAGTTCAGGTTTGCAGACAACTTGGACCTTCTGATGATCTTTGTTGGGGGGTTGATGGCCATTGCCAATGGCTTAGTGCTTCCTCTCATGTGCATAGTCTTTGGAGACATGACAGACAGCTTTATTTCGGACGCTGCGATGGGCTACAACGCAAGCAACCCAAGTAGGTTTTCAGCCACACTCCTGGATTTACACAGCTAATTCAAATAGATAATGAAGAACCAAGATAGCACTTTTTGATAATGTCTTTTGTTACCTTTGTGTTTACAGATGCCACAAACCCCACGAACAGCACCTTAGAAGAGGACATGACAGTGTAAGGCTTTATATGATCAACCACGTCACTGAAAGCTTTCTTTGTGAAAACGTCTCCAGTTAAAGCAAATCAAAGTTGAGCGTCATACTGTATATGTCACTTCTCTTCTTCCAGCTTTTCCATTTACTACTCCATAATGGGAGCTGGTGTGCTGGTCGCAGCCTACCTGCAGGTGTCGTTGTGGACCCTGGCAGCCGGGCGGCAGGTCAGACGCATCCGCACCTTATTTTTCCACCGCATCATGCAGCAGGACATCGGCTGGTTTGATGTCAATGAGACGGGAGAGCTCAACACACGTCTCACAGAGTGGGTAACAAAGACATCACACGCTCCGGTTTATATTTCTTTATATACGGACGTGTGTAGGATGTTGTGCACATCATGGATTGTTGCCTTTAGGAATCATAAAAAAAAAATATTCTCCTCACCAAGATCTTTGCACGTTGTTGTTCTGTTTGCATTCACAGTGATGTCTATAAGATCCAAGAGGGCATTGGCGACAAGGTGGGGATGCTGGTCCAGGGTTTCTCCACCTTTATCACGTCCTTTGTCATCGGCTTCATCAAAGGCTGGAAGCTCACTCTCGTCATCCTGGCTGTAAGCCCCGCACTGGGCGTTTCAGCCGCACTTTTCAGTAAGGTACGCTGTTGTTCTCCTGTTTTGTCGTAAGCACTCAGGCCTCTGCAGGTATTCTTAATGAGACCCTCATCGTCTGAGTAGGTGCTGACGAGCTTCACCACTAAAGAGCAGTCTGCGTACGCCAAAGCCGGCGCTGTGGCAGAAGAGGTGCTCTCCTCCATCAGGACTGTGTTCGCATTCAGTGGCCAAGAGAAAGAGATTGAGAGGTGCGTATGCAGTATGTGTATGTATGTTGTGTGTTGACAAGCATTTGTATCAACTCTCGCACATTATCTCGTATTTGACTGAGCCACTGTGTCTAAATTTCCATGGTATGAAAAAAAACAAAACTGTACTTGACTTTGTGTGCACAAAAAGCAAGAACGTAACTGCAGCAGCTATTACTACTATGAGTACAATATTATAAATTTTTTAATTAAGATTATAAAAGGTTGGCTGAAAAAGGCTGTAATTAAATCAAATCTTTAAAAATTGATTTCTGCAGATACCTACCCTGCACTAGTCTGTGGAAACATGCCTTGTTGTCACTGCCATCTCATTTTGGCGATACAGTGTCGTTGATCCTGGCTTTCACATTTAACTAGCATGCATGTTTGTGTTTGTGTGTTTCGCACACAGATACCACAAGAACTTGGAGGATGCCAAGAGGATGGGAATAAAGAAGGCCGTCTCTTCTAACATTGCCATGGGATTCACCTTCCTGATGATCTACCTGTCCTATGCTCTTGCCTTCTGGTATGGCAGTACGCTCATCTTAAGTGGAGAGTACACCATCGGAACTGTTCTCACCGTGAGTAGAGAAGTTATGACTGAATGTCTCTATTACTGTGGTACGTAGACACGGAAGAAGTCTTACGATGTAGCTAACACTGATGTGTGTTCATGTCTTAAGGTGTTCTTTGTTGTGCTTATTGGAGCATTTACGATGGGACAGACCTCTCCCAACATCCAGACCTTTGCCAGTGCCCGGGGAGCTGCATATAAAGTGTACAACATCATTGATAATGTAAGGAGTGCAACATTTTTCTCCCATAGCGCACACATCGAAAGAAAATTCCACACGCTGGACAGTTGTCAGTTTGCATTACTGAGCATGCACCGCTGTACTTTGGCACTCTGGAGGGCGGCTTTGATGCAGCTGACAGCCTCGGCTCAGTAATGGTACAGTGGATTTTGTTCTAATTGAGCACCTGCTGCTTGAATGAAGAAAACAGCAGGTGATTCGGTGGAAGTTGCACAGCTGAGGTTTTCTTCTCGCTCGTTTTGAATCTACTTCCACTGACTGAATTTGACTTATTTTTCAAAAAAATACTAACAATATGATATTAATGTAATAAGATTGTGATCATTCTTGCAAACACTGCTTTCTTATCATGGAAATAACATTAGCTGGATTTAAAGTGGTCGACATAGCCACAGAAACATGGCATGTCCCTAACCAGTTTGTTTAATTTATTCACTGTCCCCCAGCTGCTCTGGGACAGTGGTGTGTTTAGCTTGAAGTGCAAATGTTTATTTCTCACCAGACCAACACACTCAAGTTAGTTTAGACACACAGATACAACATATTACATGCTAGAAACTAGAAAACGGCTGACTTGCAACTCTTTTTACACAACATCACAGTAGATAACCTCAAGAAAAATTAAAATCGCCTGCATCATAGCTTTATTTATTTCTTTTTCTGTCTAATATGTAAGGTATGTTTTACTAGTCTAGTCTAGAGTGAAATCCCAAAAGGTAAAGCTTCAAGTGGGACATTAAACAGTCTCAAGACAAAGTTCAGCCTTTGTCAGGAGCAAAGTTAGAGCAAGAATAATAGATTTGTATATATGTGTGTCAGGGGGTGGGGGTAGATGGGGGCAGGGGGCTGTGTGCAGCAAGAGAAACAGTGAAAATACAAAGCAGTGTGGAAATAAACATTAGCCATGTTAAATACCCTCACAGTGACCTGGAGGCCTAAAAGCCTTCCTCCCATTGTCTGTTTGAGGTTATGATAAGAATCAGATTCTTGATCCGACTGTGGACAAACAACAAATGAGAACAGAGAAACTGCTTTAGGGGTAAGTAACATACTGTGGACTCTCGTCTCAACAGAACCCAGCCATCGACAGCTATTCAGAGTCCGGCTTCAAACCCGACGTCATCAAAGGAAACATAGAGTTCAAGAACATTGACTTCAGCTACCCCTCAAGGCCGGACATCAAAGTATGTTTCCCGTTGACACTGTATAACAGACATCGTATTACATCCTATTATATCACATAACTGACGATGTTATCATTTGCAGATATTACGCAACTTGTGTCTGAGTGTGAAGAGTGGACAGACCATTGCCTTAGTGGGCAGCAGTGGGTGTGGAAAAAGCACCACGATTCAGCTGCTGCAGAGGTTCTATGATCCCCAAGAAGGATCTGTAAGTGACACTTAGTTCCTGGAAAATGGGATAAAGATAATGTTCTGTTCTGTGGAAAATATGAGCACTAGTATAACATGACTTAAGAAAAATTGTAGTGACGACACAACGTCACAAACATTTAAAGTGCTGCATCTGTTGGCTTGATCGTTATAGGTGTGCATTGATGGTCACGATATCCGTTCACTAAACGTCCGCTACCTGAGAGAGATGATAGGGGTGGTCAGCCAGGAGCCCATCCTTTTCGCCACCACCATCTCTGAGAACATCAGATATGGCCGACCTGACGTGACGCAAGAAGAGATCGTACAAGCTGCCAAAGAAGCAAACGCTTACAACTTCATTATGAACCTTCCTGACGTAGGAACATATTCATGACTTCTTGTCATCCATGCATGATTGTGGTTATGTTATTGCTAATATTGTGACGCTTAATTTTGAGCAGAAGTTTGAAACACTGGTTGGAGACCGGGGGACTCAGATGAGTGGAGGGCAGAAGCAGCGGATCGCCATCGCTCGAGCTTTAGTCCGCAACCCCAAAATCCTTCTGTTGGACGAAGCCACATCTGCTCTTGATGCTGAGAGTGAGACGATTGTGCAAGCTGCACTCGATAAGGTAAAAAAACATGCAAAGTCATTTCGATACCTACCCGAGTTAAATAATTAACTTTATTGTACTTTAAATTACTTTTATTACTTTGTTTCAAGACACTTTGGTCCAGATAGCAAAAATTCAATTGAACTGCTATGAAATTTGGTGCAGACCCTATCAATTCAATTGGTTTTGTGTTCTAGTGGCGGTGGTCGATTTGTCGACAACTTTAGTCCATATTAGTAAATATAGATATTTGCTGATACTAAAGCGTTACCCGAAAAATTGTCCTGCACAGCTTCTGCCGGGTTCATTTTTGGCCAGTGCAGCATGAAAGATAGTCTCTCTTGTTTACTACTGCTGTTAATGGACCAAATTCTGTCGAACGTCCATAGACTGAAATACAAATATCAATGTCTGTGTGGGTTCACAGTAATCCAGGCCACAGTATATCCACAATATATTTTTTTAAATGTACAAATATCCACAGGTCATATGAGATGAATGGATATTGAACTTTCTGCTACAGTGTGCAAACTTCTATTTAAAATTCGACTTGCTTGTTGTTGACCTGCTAAAATAATGGATATCATCAGTTTCTAAATATGTCACTATGCGATCGTTGTCATTGTGAACATAGTTCCATGAATACATATCAAAGCACCAACTGCTCTTATCATTACTGTCGGTAACAATAAAACGTCCCAGTTGCGATCACGTTGAAAGCACAGACGCAAAACCTCTTCTCTCTGTGTGCAGGTTCGACTGGGTCGTACCACGCTGGTTGTGGCCCACCGCCTCTCAACCATCAGAAATGCTGATGTCATTGCCGGCTTCCAGGGAGGGGAAGTTGTAGAGCTGGGCACTCACAGCGAGCTGATGGAAACACGGGGAGTCTACCATACACTGGTCACCATGCAGGTAACACATAAACACAAACAAACACCGACTGTTTCGACTGGACCTCGAGTGGAACTTTGTTATTTCAGAGCGAGCGAACTTTGATATTTGTGTGTATGGTTTCTTCCTGCAGACCTTTCAGAAGGTTGAGGAGGAGGAGAAGGAGGAGGAGGAGGAGGAAAAGGCAGAACACGATTCCTATGTGGGCGAGAAGAGCCCGTCGGCCAAGTCTGAGACTTCGCTGTTCAGGAGGAAGTCAGGAAGAGGTGCCTCTATGGTTTCCTCAGGGGGAGCAAAAGAGGAGAAAGATGAGAAGTCTGACACGGACAACGCGGAAGAGGTGAGCTGTTCTACGGCAACTTGGTGGTGTGTTTGAGTGGGTCAGCTTTTGCATTTGGAGAAGCTTATAAATAGAAAGAAGAAAGAACTGAGATGTGAATCAGCCCGTACTCTCTCTCTCTCTCTGCAGGATGAAGATGTTCCCCCCGTGTCGGTCTTCAGAGTGATGCGTCTCAACATTTCCGAGTGGCCTTACATTCTGGTGGGGACCATTTCTGCCATCATCAATGGAGCAATACAGCCTCTGTTCGCTGTGCTCTTTTCCAAGATCATCACCGTAGGTTGCTCCTAGTTTCACAAAATATTTTAGTTTTTAGAAGTTATTGAAAGCTAAAGGTTTTCTGTTTTTATCTCCTCTCAGGTGTTTGCAAACCCAAATCAAGATTATGTCAGAGAAAGATCTGAATTCTTTGCCCTCATGTTTGTAGCTATCGGAGCCGTAGCCTTCGTCACCATGTTTCTACAGGTATGCATTCACATGTGTTGATCAGCCTCAAATGAATATGAGTAGGAGCGGCACGGAAGCTCCCGGAATATCTTGTACTATTATTATATTGTATTTGTATTATTGGATTAAAAAATTAATGTTAAAACATAAAACTGAACAAAACCAGGAACCATTTCCTAGGGGTCGTATCAATCTTCTCTTCTACATCTCTTGAAGATGTTCAAGTGTCTTGAAACGTGGATGTCTAGACCCAAAAACCGATTGTCATCTCGTGTGAAACCTTAAAACCAAGAATGGTTAAGAAAGTGTAAATCTCATCTATCACACAGTTCACAGTGTAATATTCCAAGAGCATATCTACCAGTGTTGTCTCACATGCTTGCTTTATGCAGCAGTACAAACACCAGTGTTTGTTCTTCCAGGGTTTCTGTTTCGGTAAATCTGGAGAGGTTCTCACCCTGAAACTGCGACTTGAAGCTTTTAAGTCCATGATGAGACAGGTGAGTGCAACAAACTGAAATTCATCACTTTTGGACTTTTTGACTGTGATTACTCATTATTCAGGAATTCGTTTTTAATTTAGACATATTGTTTTAAGGGCTGCTAAGCTCGGACATCAGAGCAACTCAAGCTGGATATGTTGCATTTTAAAAGTGTTTATTTCTTGTGGGGTTGCAGGATCTCGGCTGGTATGACCACCCCAAAAACAGCGTTGGTGCACTCACTACGAGACTGGCCACAGACGCAGCCCAAGTACAAGGGGTGAGAGCAGACTCACATGCAAGAAGCTGAATTGTGTTGCCAAGAGCCTCCTCTGCCAATTATGAAATAAAACCAATGACGTTGTCGTCTTCTTTGTTTCTATCTGTTTCTATCCTCAGGCCGCAGGAGTACGCATGGCTTCATTCGGACAGAACTTTGCCAACATGGGCACTGGTATAATATTATCCCTGGTGTATGGCTGGGAGCTGACCTTACTCCTCCTGGCTGTGGTGCCCTTTATAGCTGTGGCTGGAGCTGTGGAGATGAAGATGCTCACCGGACACGCTGCCGAAGACAAGAAGGAGCTGGAGAAAGCTGGAAAGGTATGAATTCAGTCTGAGATGTGCGAGACTTTCACAAGTCAGCTGCAGATGGACATCCAACACTCAATGAGCTAGATATCAGAGTTGAGCTGGTTTCTGCAGTGAACCATCGAAGTACAAGACTCACAAACATATTCACTTTGTTACTTTCCAAGCAGGTATGTGTTAAGGCACTTGGGAGAAGATAAATGTGTGATTACTATGTGTCTCTACAGATTGCCACAGAAGCCATCGAGAACATCCGCACCGTTGCATCTCTCACAAGAGAAGTCAAGTTTGAGGATTTGTATCAGGAAAACCTCAGAGTGCCTTACAAGTACGACTTCTTTTAACCATAGAGGATCTATGTGACATATATGAACAGCATATACACATATTTAATCAAAAGTAAATAACACAACACACTGATAATGCCGCTCTCTTGATGTCCTATAGGAACTCCGTGAAAAAGGCCCATGTGTACGGTATAACCTTCTCCTTCACCCAGGCCATGATCTACTTCGCTTATGCAGCTTGTTTCCGCTTTGGAGCGTGGCTCATCACGTCAGGAAGGATGGATGCTGAAGGAGTATTCCTGTGAGTAAGCAGTGAGCCTGGCTTTGTGTCTTAATCAGAAGATTAACGATCAGGGTTTTTAGGTTATGATGCAGAAGATCTCTAGCAGTTTGTGTGCAGTTGTATGTGACTGGAGATTAAGTCTGACCAGAGCGTTGTTGCTGGGCTGGCTGCTTAATCATTACTCTGGAGGCAAGCATGTGAGGTGCCGCTGGACATGTAGTCACATAAGACACTGCTCAAGTTGCTGTGAGCGGCCAGACCCACACTCACATGTTTCAAGGTTATTATCTCATTCAGAGACGCCTTGTTGGGAGGAGCCATGGGATTTATATTCTACCTGTTGTAAAAAGAGGAAGTCTAAAGTTCATCGCGCTTCACACTTCAAAAGACCATAAATTTATAAAACACAGAAATATTAACTCCTGTACTCCATAGAGTGTTTAAACCAGCACATGAAGACCTGCCAAGTTGTAGTCAAGGAATTATACAAGGAGAGATACAAGAAAAGCATAAAATAAATGATGAAAATTGTGACAGTGATAAGATAAAATGTTCATCATATTTGTAATCTTAAAAATTTGCTGATTAGCACTAAGCACATAGTTCAGCTCATACATTCATCTCATACAAATTTTTCAGTGGATGAAAAATGAATAAACCACCAAAGTCAGTAGGATTCAACGTCTGGGGACTATGAATGAAAACAACAAAAAACATCAAATGCTAGTCGAGATATTTCAGTGTGGACCCAGCGATCGCTGCTATGCTGAAGTCACCGTGGTAGCACTTTTAAAAATGTTAAATCTAGTTTAGAGGAGTTCACGATCAATTATAAGAAGATGTTTGTTGATTTAGTGATTCCTTTTCGCAGTGGCTCCTAACTGTTAATGGTGAAACTAAAGTTGCTTTCCCCTCACAGTGTGATTTCGGCTGTTCTGTTCGGTGCCATGGCTGTCGGGGAGGCCAACTCCTTTGCTCCGAACTATGCTAAGGCTAAACTGTCCGCCTCCCACCTCATGATGTTGCTCAACAAAGTTCCTGCCATCGATAATCTTTCAAAGGAGGGAGAAACCCCAGTACGTAAAACAAAGCCCCACACATTAAACACAGTACGCACAAGACTGCTTTTTAAACAAACATCATTCTCCTCTCTCATCTTAAAACTCCAGGACAGATTTGATGGTAACGTGACCTTCGAGGGTGTCAAGTTCAACTACCCTTCACGTCCTGATGTGCCGATTCTGCAAGGGCTGAATCTGAACGTGAAGAAGGGGGAGACTCTGGCCTTAGTGGGGAGCAGCGGCTGTGGAAAGAGCACCACCATCCAGCTGCTGGAGAGGTTCTACGACCCCTTAGACGGGAGTGTGGTGAGAAAACGAATGCACTCTCATTCTTTGCGGAAATGGCATCCTGACACTAGTGCCTCTTCACCTACTGTTAGTTAATGGTTAACTGGCCATTGTGTTTATGGCTGCCTTACAGCACCACGCTGATTGGACCTTGACACATCATTGGTCTGTGAGGTTAGACATGTTTTTATCTAGATTACTGCTCTAATCAGTCATCCAGTCCAATGAGAGAGAACATAATATAAGTTTTGGTCTCCTGTCTGATCACAAGACCAAATTTCAAATATAGTTTTATTTTTATTTTTATATAAACGTTGGATCACAAGTGATAAACGTCATCCAGCTCTCTAGCTGGGAGCCCAGGAACTTAACTCATAATTGCCTGCTAAATTATGTTGACAATTGACAGTTAAATATTTCTTACTGACACTGACATAGTAAGGACATTCAAGGAAGGAGTAATTAATAATTACCAGTCATCTGTAGACTTAAAAGTGCCTCATGTTCTTTTGTTGTTATACAATAGTGTAATTTAACCATTCTTTCTCTACTCCACTTGCTTCTTCAACATACTGTCTGTCACAAACTAGGCCAAAGTAATGTGTTTTAACTTTGTTTTAATACACACCCACTCAATCACTGTATCACCCTCAGGGTGCAGGAGGTCATTTTGATGAAAGCTTTGTACCCATAGCAGCACTAGATTGAGGAGGAGGAGGTGGAGATGATGACAGACACAGAGTAAATGAGTGTGTACAAAGTGAATGCTAATCCTGTTCCTTTAAAACTCCTTTTAAACTCTTCCTTTTAAACTCTTTAAAATGTTTTGGCTGTTGTCAGGTGTCTAAAAACAGGTCATAGCAGATTTAAGACATCAGCACCCACATCCTCCTCTGAAATAATTTCCATTTTCTCCTTCAGATGCTGGATAATATGAATGCCAAACAACTGAACATCCACTGGCTGAGATCCCAGATAGGCATCGTATCCCAGGAGCCCGTGCTGTTCGACTGCACCTTGGCAGAAAACATTGCGTATGGAGATAACAGCCGCACTGTGACCATGGAGGAGATAGTGGCAGCTGCCAAAGCAGCAAACATTCACAGCTTCATTGAAAACCTGCCACAGGTACTGTAACATGAATTGAATTGCAAAGTTCATATAGTTTTGCAGTGTGTGTTTGGCAAAACACAAAGACTGTCACATAAAAGATAAATAAAAACATTAAGAGAGAAAGGAACAAACCAGAAAAAATAATTTTACACCTGTAAATTATTTATAAGAGCTTTGTAGAGGGAGGATTACACCAAGGAATGGAATGGATGAAATTGAAGGTTTTAAATTAATTAGTGCTATCAAACCATTAAAATGTTTACTCAGATTAATCACAGGGTTGCTGTAGATAATTTCGATTAATCACGATTAAACATCGTCTTTAATCTGTATCAGTTGCATTCCATCTTGTATGTCATTGCACACATTATGATTTGGATTATTTTAAGGATGCATTTTATCCTAATAATTTATGTTGTGTATTTAGTTGTACAATATTATTTTTGGACTTCGCAGGATTAAGTTTATTTCACAATTATTTCTTTTTCCGCTCCTGCACTTTATTTACATGTTTATGATTTTTGTTGTTATCTGACCCCACCCATCTTGAGTAATTCTTGTTCCTACGCTCTTTGTTTATGGTGGGACAATTAAGAGTGAGACGCTCAGTCTCAATTTTCCAAGAAGCGTAGGAAGCGTAATAGAGTATAGAGTGATTGGATTACGAGTGGTTTCTGTCATTAATTACACTAACACCACTATATGTGTCTCTTCCTGTTTGCATGAGCAGCAGTACAACACCCAGGCAGGTGATAAAGGGACTCAGCTGTCAGGTGGTCAGAAGCAGCGAATAGCCATAGCCAGGGCCATCCTCCGCAACCCCAAACTACTGCTGCTGGATGAGGCCACCTCTGCACTTGATACTGAGAGCGAGAAGGTGAGTGTTGGTGTTTTCCTTTTGTAAGCATTCACTCCCTGGTTTTGGGATTCGTCATGAATAAATGTCATGAATAAATGTCATGAATAAATGTCATGAATAAATGCTACTCAAGCTGAACACTTTCTATCCTTCTATCAAAAAACACATACTCTTGATTGTTTAAGCTTATGCTGTTAAAATTAAACAGAAAGGAAAGATTGTTTAATCACGCCTTTTTATGTGATAATAACAGAGTAGAAACGATCAAAGCTAGATTATGATTTTTCTCCAAGCATTAATGGAAATTATCGTCCTAGCAGCAAAACTTTAACAGGTGAAAAGCTGAAAATGCTGCAGATCGGCCGTTCCTTAAACGTTTGTTTTTTAACACGAGGTCTCTGTCGTCTCTCTGCAGGTGGTGCAGGAGGCCCTGGACCAGGCCAGCAAGGGCAGGACGTGTATCATTGTGGCCCACCGTCTGTCCACCATCCAAAACGCAGACCGCATCGTGGTCTTCCAGGGAGGAGTAGTGGTGGAACAGGGGACACATCAACAGCTGCTGGCAAAGAAGGGAGTCTACCACATGCTGGTCACCACGCAGATGGGCCATGGGCGGGAATGAGAATACAGGGGAAGCATCTTACAATCATTTGTTTGTAATCATTTTGTTCAAGGAGGATTAAACACTGACTATGTCCTGTTGGTGAAGGCACTTGGTTATAAAGTCTGTGCTTTTGTTGACAGCAGTCGCTTTCATGCATCGTTTTCAATAAAGCTGTTTTGGTAAGTGACAGTAGGAATGCTGCAGGTGTAAGCGGTAAAACTGATCACTGAACTGAACATGCATGTTGGTTTACTCTAGTTGATCTCCTCCACTTTGATGGGAGACATTTTGACTGGTCACAGTAGGGGAAGTGCTTTCAAGATGTCTGAATTCCACTTAGGAGGAGATCCTGCTTTTATGCTGTTTTATGGCAACACTTAATGGAACTGATCTGTATTGTGTCGAGTCAAAATGGCTTACATTTCAGTTTGCCTTCTGCTTCTGTCTCTAATTCTTGGCACCTCCTACCTCAGTCAGCCTCACCTCCTGGGGAGTCTGTAAAAGCGGATTTCCTCCCAAGATTTCTGCCTCCTGAAAGACTGGAGACTTTCAGGCACTGAACTCTGTTTGGTTTGACTGTGTTGGGTTCATATGTTGTTCAAGGCACTTACACACTTATGCTTGGCGTAACGAATGATGGGTGTTAATTAAGTTGTCACTGTGGAGATTGTCTTCATTTGTTATGGCCGGTCCTTGTTTTATGTTGGAGCTACTTGATGCTAACCTAGTTGCTGATTTCTAATGCAAAATTTCTGTGAACTACTGTACATTGAGCTAAACTAATGATGCACTGGATCTATTACTTTCAATTACGCCTTAAACACTGGAATCATTGTGTTCTGTAGGAAATGCATTTGGACAAACTCTTAGAATATTTACAATGTCTGAGCTAATAATGGAGCAGAAGCAGTTTAACCCTGTGAAATACTACGTTCTGAACACTGAGCTGCTCAAATGTGAATTGTCATTCACAAAGTTGTGCTGCATTCACCAAGAATATTATTCTGTTTCTAAAGTCACTGATATTTTTGGAGTTATGGTCATATGTAACTATTAAAAGATTTGTATTCAAACTGAACCGTGGCCTCGTTTATTCATTCAACGGGACAAAACTCAAGCATGTTGAAATACTTTATTTCAGACCCTTCATAGTACACTAAGTTTCCAACATGACACACAGTGAATGTGTGTGTGCCCAGACTTAAAAACAGTACAATCATATAAAATCTATAAGATCACATTCAGTGTAAGGCTTCAAATGCAAGCAATTAAACAGTCACAGTTTGTATATGAACATTCGTGAGTCTTTACCTTGACAGACATGAAAAAAGAAAACTACATAGTGTGCAGAACTTAAGTGCTGTGACCAAGACAGGAAGGTTTTGCATAAAACAAGAATGCAACAAACAACAGTATCTTTGTGTAGGTACTAAAGTCGTACTGTGTGAGGAGTACTTCGATAAACAGTACATTCCCTTAGTTTTTATACGTTAAACTCATTAAAGGTAGAGTCAGCTATTCTGGAGAAAGTCAGAATATGGACGTGCAACCCTGAAGAAAAGGCACCAACCAGAGAGAGTTAACAGTGACACAACAGCTACAGCTCATTGTGTGGAATTGTGGAAGGATCTATTTACAGAGACATTTGCTGCATGACTAACTTCAGTGTTAAGGACGTTTAAAGACACTGATGAAACTGCTGCTATAAAAAATGCCGTCATTAAGCTATAATTTGATTTGATGTATCGCTAAAGACAAAGCACCAAACAACGGTGCTGGATCTAGAGGCAGCATTTCACATTTTTTACGACCACCTTCAGTTCTTCTCCAGTTAGAAAGGTTTCATTCTGTGACCTCACTGCTCTGACCATAGACAAAAGTCAAACCCAACACTAAGGACATCGTGTTTAAACATATTTGATTAAGCAACTACTTTTATTAACATGATTGTGAGTGTAGATTTTTAGTTGGAATGCCCTTTAAGACCTAAAACTGAGATCTGCAGTCTCTTCCTCGAGGGAATCTCAGCTTCTGTTCAGTCATTACGCATTAGTGTAACTCAAACCTCAGAATTCATGCAGACGGGATTTGAAAATTAAATAGCCTCAATAAAAGTCAGGCTACAGTCATAAAAATTTCCACAAGAGAAGCTTATTCATGACTAAAAGAAATGTTAACTAGTGGAGATCACCTTTCCACACACACACAGTTGTAGTATTGCATTGATTTGTGCTGATCTAGCTGTTACTATTAATTCCAGAGTAACAACGTGTGCATTAATACCCGCACATTATTACATCTAATAACTATGTGAAGAGGTCAAAGTTTGAATTAACTTGTGTTCTTCTCTTAGAGCTGAGATGTGGTGGCCAGGTGGAGCATCTCGTGCATGGAGCTGCTGAAGTTATTAAAGAGTGACGGAGGGTCTGTCTGACGGCTCGACTTCCATGATGAGATGGAGATCACAATCCTAGAGGGAAGAAAGACAGTCTGGATTAGAACACAGCTGCTGAGACAGTATATACATCTGGATGAATCCGAACCCTGAGCAGAATATCGCTTCAATAATAAGGGCCAGTTACAACCGGAAAATATAAAACTGATTTATTGTTGGTAAAACCTGCATTAAATAGACCCACACAACTGAATGACATGATCATCACTTTTACTGAAAACCTAAAGCACAGGTCTTCAACAGGGGGTGCACAACTCCTATGGGGTCTACGGAGGTACTGCGGGGGGGAGGGGGGGGGGGTCGCAAAATCTTGGTCTGATTAGATATTTTTTATATAAATATTTTTTTATTTTCCCCCACAAATTGAAATTGAAATTTCTTTTAATACACATTAGCATGAATCCAACGTACTTCAGTAAAGGGATAAATGGAGGCAGAACACGTCATGTTTCACTCAGCACTTCACTCATTCAGTGATACAGGAGCTGTCTCAACATCGCACTGTTTCACACACAGCGCCACACTAGACATGTCAATCTAAGCTTCCTGTACACAGTAAGACCCGCCCCTATCACTCCTGAGCCAATCATGAGGCTGCATATTAGCAGAAGAGATGCTAACAGCTAACCATCAGCCAACTACTGAGGCAAAAATGTCCTAGTGATTCACTGTCCCTACTACATTTAATATGGGTGGGCGACACTGGGAATTATGGTATCACTCCGATATCAAGTAAATACAAGGGTAGTGTCGCCTATATCGATACAAGTACTTTTCACTTGAAATGTCATGATCAATGAATAATAATAATTTTTTGCCTTGAGTTAGTTGATTATGATAAATCACAGGACAATATTTTAGTCAAATACACGTGTTTCCATTAAATAATTACAATAAAACAAATTAACAGAAAAAAAAATTAAACAATTCTCCTTGTACTATACACATTAGTTTTAGAAAAAAAGTCAGTAGAGCAAATAAGTAAACAAAAGCAACAATGTAATAATGAATATAAAAATTGCTCAGAGAGGGAAATGTTGCCTCATTCATTTTCCACCAAAGAAGTCTGCAAGTCATGCACATCTTCACTGCATTTCAACAACAGCATAGTACCAGGTGCTGTGATGCTAAGATCTGAGTATCACATTACACCACAAATGAGGATGGAGAAGCTCCTCCAGACTTGGAGAGAAGCTCCGCTCACATGAACTCTGTGAGGAGTAATTTACTGGATGTATAGATACTGATACTGGCCTTGTTATCAATACTATTGATATTTACGATACACCCATCCCTGACATTTAGCTATGTTTAAAGTTAAAACTTGAATCTGTCAGTTTTACACACACACACACACACACACACACACACACACACACATATATATAGGTCTAGTTTAATATAGAGCACATATAATAGGTAGGGGGTCCCTTTGTAATCTCTCCATCAGTTTGGGGTGCTTGGCCTGAAAAACATTGAAGACCCCTGATCTAAAGACTAAAGATTGTTTATTTTTCTTCGGTTCCTCCCCTGTGTTTCTGGGGGATTTAATCTGCCCCGTAGCTTTTAGCTCTATGAAAACATAGCCATACGTTCTGCTCACCTGTCATCCCTGATCCGGTAAAAGAAGCCGTAGCCATGAGGCACCATGGGAGCCACCGCGCCCAGAACTGTAGTGTAGCCCACCAGACTGGACGACAGCACAAAGTTACCCCCACCACCACTGCAGACACAAACACAACTCAGTTACAGACACAAAGCCAAGTAGTAGTTTTCAACCCAATGTAAAGTCTTAAGTCTCCTTGATGAGAATGAACGCGGTTACTCTTCACTAGTACATTCATGTATACCTCTCTTTGTGTGTCTAAATTCACTGAACAGATGCTTTATTAACAGCAGAGCATACAGAATCTATAACAACATAAAGATCCAGGGTCAAATTAAGGACTATCTAGAATGAAATAAACACAGCGTTTCCATTTAATAACTTCACAGACAGTACCTCCTTGAGTAGAGGGGATCCATGTACAGTTCTGGAGTGGGACGTCCCTCCTCTTTAGCGATAAGATACAACCCAAAAAGATGCCGGTCAAAACCTGGAGACGATGACACAAAATAGCATCACAGTCACATTCAGCAGCTATCACAAAGTTATTTTACACTGAGTCTACTTTACGAAGACAAGCTTTCACTATTGTTTATCAACTCACTAGTATTGGGACTTTTTTTAAGTGCAAAAATATAATTTCATTTGATGACCTGTCGACCTGTCAACTTTTTTCATTAACATTGCATCTGAATACACCAGCATGCACCTTTCTGGACACACAGCGCTGTCCCTGATGGAGCCTTGTTGCCAGCTGGAGACTCATAACTGTGATAAGCAGCCACACTGTGGGACATTTATAGCAACAGTGTCCAGTGATTTTATACTGTAATATTTCTCTTAGTAATAGGATGCACTTCACATGGTATTGGTTTAATACTAAGGTTATCGACATGATTAAAAATAAATCACATGTTTTAGCATGTTTGTTAGCACAGCCCTTTACTCAGCCAGGTTTTTAAGTTTGCCCAGAATTCAAAGGAAATAAACGTTACATAACTCTGTGAATCATACTGACATCGGACTATTCCATCTAAGCAACATGTAAACACAATTTCAGCTAAACCTTCTGTTGCCATAGCAGCCAGTGCTGGCATACGTCCACAGTAGTCTAGTTTAATGCCCAACCCAGTTTGATTAATGTATTCCTACCAAGTCAACAATCATTAAGTCATTTCCTTCATGATCCCTCCGGGCTCCGATGAATGTCACCAGGCTGAAGCATTATCGTGGAATACCGAGAACATATCTGCTTAGAAAAGGTTGCGTAACTACTCGACAATGAATGTTAAGTAGAATAACCTTTTCCCTCCTGAGCATCAGCCATCAGGGTGTTGTGTTTGCTGAAGGCCTGCAGCATGGCTTTCCTCTTGGAACTAGCCTGAAGGAAAACAATTGTGTGAAATGTTAAATAAAAGGCAAAACAGCTTCCAGAAGTTCCACCAGCAAGTGCACACTTACATCACAAGTGGGGTCCGTCATGGCTTTACACCAGTTCACAGCCTCCTGGGTGCAGGGTCGCATCGTCTCAGTCCTGCCGTGGTAGAACTTGCGCGTCATTGCTGTCTCGTAACAACTTCCTGGCCTGAGAGGGCGACAGTAGACAATAGGCTCATTCATTCCAGTAGCATCAACAAATATAAGAATGAGAATATCCTTAAGCGGTGCATCATACCGTTTGTGCAGTCTGTAGTAGGCTAACTGCATCGCCAGCTGAACGAATGTGTCGGGATGCAGCTTCCTCTGTTTGATGGCCACTTTCCCAAACGCTGTGAAGGCGTAACACACGAGCTGGAGGTCCTGTATCTGCAGATCCAAAGAGGCAGTTGACCACCACAGCGCTGCGACTAATGTATGTACAAGACATTTTTCACCAGGCTTTTTGTAGTCTAGAGTGGTATTTAACGTTGTCTCACCGCTTCCATGTACTGCTGCTTAGCGTGGCTAATATCACTACAGGCTTTTTCATCCACAGTAAACACCAGCTCCTCAGGAAGTGGTACTGGTCTGATTACGTCTGTGCCCTAAAAAAAAGATCAAAATGTGTGAAAAATGAAAGGAATATAGGCAGTGGAGCTGTTTATTTCAGAGGCAGTGAATAGTCAGTGATTACCTTCCATTTGCCTTCAGTGGCTTTGAGCTGCTGGTCCACGTACCAGCACAAAGACACCAGCACCATGGCATCATAAGGTGCATGCTGCAAAACAACCGTGTTTTTTTGTTTTTTTTATCCTTTACGAAATTATATTTTTGATTTGATTCGCTTATTTTGGTCAGGATTTATCCAAGACGGCAAGAAGAGCATGATGACCTTCAATCTAAAAATAATTCATACGAACTCACATCACAAGTGGAGCCGAAGGTGCCGTCTGCGAACACGATTGAATTGTACGATTTGTCGCCCCAGCGGATGGTTGGGTCGCCTGTAAGGGCTTCCAAAGTCATCTGTATTCAAAACAAAAAAAGCTCAGAAGACCAGACACACAACTCTTCTCTGGTGGCTACAGCATTACTCATAAATGATTCAGATGTGTGCAGCCCTTACATTTGTGTAGTTCTCTGGAGAAGAGTAGGGTTTTGTGCCATCCAGGGATATGACGAACAGGCTGCTCTGAATGGTTTCCAGGATCGTCTTGTTGTGAGGATCGATACTTATTAGATGCTCTCTGGCCTGCAAAGGAAAGGAAAGGAAAAAAA
Source organism: Mugil cephalus (assembly GCF_022458985.1). Taxonomy (NCBI): domain Eukaryota; kingdom Metazoa; phylum Chordata; class Actinopteri; order Mugiliformes; family Mugilidae; genus Mugil; species Mugil cephalus. The sequence goes on from NC_061780.1 coordinate 9,602,517, forward strand.
TGGATCAATTAGCAGACAGAGATGTTTTAGTAACATGAGAACTTAATGACAAACATGCTCCATCATCCATTTTAGATCTCAAAATGGTGAGAACTCTTACTTTTGCCCAGCGGGTCCTCTCCTCAGTGGTGAGCGCGCCCACTCCATCTCCCTCTGGTTCTCTGTCACAGCGCTCTTTCACATAGCTCAGTTGCCTGCGCAGGTTAACACACAAACACATGAATCTTGAGCGCATCCCATTCTGCGGGGCTAACCAAATTACACACTGGGGTAAGTGGGTGAACGGATGGATCGGCTGATCCGTGTCCTGGCAACAACAGTGAGCCATAAACCATGTTTACAGATGGTGCTGCACGAAACTCCACAAACAACAGCTTGAAACCACTCTCCATTCAGTTGAGTTACATAAACAAAACACAATGAGGGATGAAGCTAATTGAAAAGGTGTATTATTATGTCTACCCTTTTTACAAACAAAACATCCTTAGCAGAGTGACTCTTAAAATACACGATCTGTATTAAATAACAGGTCTCCACATCAGCAAACTTTCATCTTTCATCTTCCAAAACCATTATTACTTCTATATTTGGAGTCACTCCAATGTGTGAACCTCAGACGCAGATATAACTCACGTTACTACCCACAGACGACAACAGAAAATATTGAAACCTTCCATAAATGATATTTAAATATCTAAAAAAAACTACCGGAAACAGGAGGACAGCCACCACAGATTCACTAACAAACCTTGTGTACTTTTCAGTCTCATGTGAGGTATTAATATTGGTTCTTTACGGTCATATTTTATATTTTTTGCAAACATAAACTTGGATCTGAAAATAACAGGCTCATATCGTCCCCAAAATGATACGTGTAAATGTCTCTGGGGGGATTACGTGTCTCTGTAGGTCAAAGAAGCTCTCAGAGCCAACAACAAATCTTCAAACTGTGCTGCAAAGACTTGTGCAACCAACTCGCTGGAGCAGTCTCCAAGCATCGTTCACGTTAATTTGCTCACATGTATCTATGGACAAACATAAATTGTAGTTTAGTTTACCCCTCAGCCTTCTGCAGGCTAACAACATATTTTATTATGGGCTGTTACAGACATTTTTATTGCTCCCAGTCTGTTCCTGGGTATCACAACACTCTGTGTTTTTCTATAGTAAAATAATACGACCAGCCTGCCACTCTCTGTGAATCCCTGGTACTGCCAAAGATTTAAACTGGGTGTTTTTCTTTAACAATGTAAGTGTAATATTTCTCATGTAGTATTATAGGAGCCACCGTGTATCTCATGAATGATTTGCTTGAAATATTTCCTCCATCTTTATATAAATTCCTCTGCTTCTCTCCTTCTGATTTGAAGACAGAACAGAAACACCATGCTCTCCTAAAAGTGTGAAGGCCTCCTCAGATCAGTTAGCGCTGAACCCCTCGATAAGACGTTTGTTGTTTCTTGGATACTAGGTTTCAAATATGGGTCTCATTTTTGGGTTTTGTGTGCATTTGGAATGTCATCGCTACCTGAGAAGTTCTGGAGGAGTGAGGATTTGTCCGTCATAAAGTGCATCAAATGTGAATATCCGTCCACGACACATCACTACCAAGTGGGAGGGGCAGGGACCCTCACGCTCTGCGACATGACACAAAACGCACGTTACACAATGGTGACCTTGCAAGATGAGAAAATGGGTCAAAGTCCTGCAGGTTCATCTGAGATAAGCAGATAAGAATAGAGATTATTCTACCTGTCTTGAAGTAGTTGTGAATGGTGTCCTTCTTTACTCCGGGGACTTTGCTAGTGCAGAAGAGCATTCTGAACTGGTCCATATCCAGGACAGTTTTACCAGCTTTCTGGGGAGCCAGTCTCTCACTAAAATGTGCAAAAATTACATCCATACGTTATCATGTGTCAAGTAGCACAACCTGTACTTAATATACCAGAAATCCTCAGCTTGAAGAAATAAGTGTGACCGTGTCTTACGTGTGGATCATGTTCCAATACTGTAGGGTGTGCCACGTGCTAACACTGGCCCTTTGCAGTTCAGTTCCCTCCGCAGGCGGCCAGCAGTGCTCTAGATACGGCGCCGGCCCGGCAAAGTTCACATTCAGCTGAGAGGGGATGCGGAGCTCCAGGTACGCCGCATCTAACCACCAGTCTTCCAGCTGGAGGATAGAAAAATAGTCTGCTCGTCAAAACATCCATGTTGAAGAGCAAAACAAGACACTTGCAGCTCAATTACGCACCCAGTTCCTCCTCGTTCTGGCTCTTTGCAGCAGTTTCTGGTGCAGATCTTTGCCAGCACCCTGTTGGAATTTTCTCACAATGTCCACCGTAGCTTTAAACTCTTCCTCGGATGCAAACGGACGAACTGGAGCACAGTGAACAAAATACAAAATGAGTCAGTCCATGAAGAATGTGAACAGGCTGGTGGGGCATAAAAAAAAACCTGTCTGCCTTGACACAACTTTGCAAACTATTGGCAAAATCTTAACTGTGTGTCCTTCAGCCACCTGCCAAATACATCTACTTATCACTATTCAACTGCCAAACTAGAAATTAGAAAATCTCTTGAACGAGTAGGTTTCATTGGTACTATACATATACTTACTGTGGAACAAAGTAATGCACCTACTGACACATCTACATGTGTCCTGGCCTACCATTCAGAATTAAAGACCTACTCAGTTTAACCTGATACAAATCAAGAACAGTTCATTTTCTTAATCTTGTAGGATCCTATTCTGCTCTAAACTGTAACATTAAGGTGTATTTATGGTTAGTTGGGACGACTGATCAATATCCCAGGCAACAGTTCAAAGGCAAATGTACAGGCTAACACATAGCATACACATTAGTCTGTACAATCAAACAATAAGGAAATATACTAAAAATACAATATGATATGTGAATGACTAATATAATTCAAGTTTTCGTAATTATTATTTGCTTGAGTAAATATTTTAATGTGAAATATTTACACGAGCCAAACATTAAGAGTAACTCAGTGAGAGCCTCCTCTGAACATCCTACCTGCATCCAGGTACTTGGACAGGCTACTTTCTAACGACGGGACAGGCAGGGGCGGCAGGGTGTTTTGGTACTGGAAGGTCCGCTCTGGTGAAGATTCTGACAAATGGTTAGCCATCTCGTCTCCCTGTAAAAAATAAATAAACGTGACAACGAGATGAAGCTGAGGTTGACCTCGCTTTATATAACTGACAGAACAGAGTCTGACTCAACTGCTCGTCACGGCATCTTAAGTTCACTATCTGTAACACGTACTGCCGACAGCGAATAACGTTCATCTTCTCGTCACAAAGAAATACTCTGCTGGGAAACCTTTTCTCATGGCATGACTCAAGTGGATATTAATTAGACGCATGAACTGTTTGTAGATGGCCGATCACCTCCAGGCCGTAGAAACAACACTCCCTGACGACCGCAGCCATCCCCAGCAGGACCGTGTGGCTTGACACGCCAGATAAACTGCTCAGTAGCCTCAGGTGTTGGTCCGGGCTCCAACATCACAGATCACAGACTCACCGAGTGTAAGCGAGACGTGCCGCAACAAGCTAGGCAGGTGGTTACAATGTTGTGGAAAGCCCATTGACTTAGTGCAGCTACTATTAGTCTCAATCCACCTCTTTATTGAGAACAATGGGGCTATTGTATCTTCAAGAAACCTTCAATTGCTTTTAATGGTCCAATAACTCAGATATAAGGACTTTATTCTTGTTTTACAATCTTGTAATATATTCTGGGTTTTACATTTTGCACAAAACAAGGCCAACACTCATCACTGGGATATTATGGATTATGATGCTCCCACATAATCAATTTATAGCCCATACGGTTTAAATATGTCACATAATCCACACATATTTTTGCTGCAGTCTTGGTTGTGCATATCTGAACTTTGGTGTAAACACATTGATATCGAACTGTTTATTCTCTAGATAATGATTACTACTGGCCATACTAGTCATTGTGCTCCTTACAGCTAGTTATATATCTCTATTACATAAATATTATCTCAGCGTTTGAGTGTTTTTTTGATGCCAGAATACGCATCAATAAGTTCAGTGTAATCTGATGTATTGATCGGTAGTAACTTAAAATGCCAGTAACAGAAGCTAAATGGTTAATTGAACAAATAGGAAGTTGGGAAGTTTTTTGACTTCAATGTTTACAGCTCGTTTGTCACGATACTAGAATATATTTTTACACCATTGCTAATGTCCCACGTGGTAACTGTCATATATTTATTACATTTTAAACGCGTCTGTACAACGTTTCTATTTGTCTCCATAATAAACTCCTCTGGCTCGATACGTCCCGTTAATGTAACTCGGCTATTAGCGTCTACGTCAGCAGAAACACGGACTACTTATTAAAGTGCCTCCCATGCTTGGTCAAATGAAAACATACATGTGTAGAACGCACCAGTTTGTTTGTTTTTTTATTCATAATGCTCTACCAGTTTCCGTGGCAGTAGCTCCTTTAACCTGCGGCTAATGGCTGATGCTAAACCCCCAACAATGTTTGCAGCTAGTTGGCTAAGCGGACCCTAACCTAACACTTGCTTTTCAAAGCTGACTCCGGTAGCTCACCTTCTTCTTCATATGAGGTCTTGGAGTAATTGCATCCGCGCACAGCTGAAATATCGAGGCGCTGAGTCTCTTGTTTCAACTCGATATTGTCAACACGGGGACTCCTCCAGTCACCTTTACCCCACTGACTGAACCAACCAGTGTCCCAGCACGGACAGTCAGCTGGAAACCACCGCTGCGCATGCGTGGATTTGATCCATTTTTTTTCCTGTTTGTTTATTTTGTTTTCATGAGTCTTTGAGTTTGTATGCTACACAGAGGCGACAGCGGATTAAGTTTAGTTAAAAGACGAGCATAGTAATACGACTTAAAATAGCACCCATTAATACTATGAGGATTTAAATGAATAATAAAAGAATAGTAATAATCTTAAGTAAAGCTTACAGACAAATAGATTCAAAGGTCAGTGACACAGCAGATATTTATGAAGCTCAAAGCCAGGTCATTCTTGCAGGTCAGTCATATCAGCACCAGTCTTTTTATTGTTCCGTGCAGCTAATGAATGCAGTTTGGTTCATGCATTACCAATAGGCTACTTCCAAAAATGTATTTTATTTAACACCAAATTACACTGTTTTATTTCTACAGTTCTCTATCAGTCACTTTTATCACATGCGTGGTTAAATGCAGGACTGTTCTAATCTAGCAAAAACTGTTCATTTAGCACACAACGGCTGCAGACAGCAACCGTCGCTGCATGGAAAGGGCGATCCCACATGTTATAGATCCATCTATCCCAGTGCAGTCTTCATTTTAATAGCCAAACATGTGGGTACCCCCATCTGCATGTTTTGTATATTCTTGGTCAGACTCTGATTTGCATGTCTTTAAGTCAGGTGTGTCCTAGTGTGGCCATTGGCATCAACGAGGTCACCAAGGCTGTGGAGAGGAATGAGCTCAGGCTGCTGCTTGTGTGCAAGTCAGTGAAACCAAACACATGACAAACTAGGACACATATTCCTGTATTACAAAATTATTTATATTTTATTTATTATGTTATATCTATTAAAATAATTTTTGTTCTATATTTTTATTATAACATGCCTGTCAAATTTGCTATAGTTTTTTAGTATATATTCTTCGCACTATGACGAGGAAATTTCCCATACTTGGGATAAATAAACTTTGTCTTATGTCATCATAAACAGGTTTTGCTTGCTGTACTTATTATTCCTATAGGAATTTGGTGTAATTCACATAAAGTCAAAAACATGGACAACAGGACAAAGACATGAAGCTTTTCTCTGAACGTCTGTATCAGTGTGTACCGCTACCATGTACTTTCACTGAGTCAACACCAGATGTCTCCTTTCACAGCTGAGCCTGAGGCAAATTGACCTTCTAAAGGATTCAAACATGTATTCAAATGTATGTTTGACACATAACTGGAGCTGATTATCTTTTGCACACTATAGACACGACTCATTGTAACTCGTTACTGTCTGACTGTCCGAATAGCTCTTTAAAAAGCCTCCAATTGATTCAAAACGCTGCAGCAAGAGCACTGACAGGAATTAGTAAGAGAGATCATATTACTCTTCATTGGCTCCCTTTAAAATCTAGAATTGAATTTAAAATCCTCCTCCTCACATACAAGGCCTTGAAAGGCTTAGCTCCATCATATATGAAAGACCTCATAGTGCCATACTGTCCCAACAGATCACTACGATCTCAAAGTGCAGGTCTGCTTGTGGTTCCTAGTGTTTCTAAAAGTAGAAAGTCTCATAAACTACATCTGCCCCAGTCTTCATGTCCTCCTCCAGTTGTCCACTCCTACCTAGATGAACAATTCACCAACCTGCTCATGATTCCTGTTATAGTCACAAACTGTCACATAAGATCATCAGCTATGTGCTACATTACTAGATCCGTGTTTCCTTCAGCTTGATGTATGTATCTGTGACAGAAGTTTGTTTATCCTGTTTCTCCTGTTCTTCTTTTCTCTCCATCTTCTCTGTTTCTACCCGGCTGGCCTTCAGCAGATGGGTCCCTCCATATGAGCTGGGTTCTGCTCAAGGTTTCTTCCTGTTAAAAGGGAGTTTTTCCTTTCCACCGTCGCCCTCAGGCTGATCTGGATTGTTAATCTTCTCAATATGTTTTATTCTTTGTCAGAAACATAATAACTGATAACTGAGAAAGATGTACAGAATGTCAATAAAAAGCAAATTAAAAAAAAAAAAAGGAAAAGTCAATATCCCGGCATCCTTTTCCTTTCTGGGTGGAGTTCGTATGTTCTCCCTGTGTCTGCGTTGGTTTTCTCTGGGTACTTCAGTTTCCTCCCACACTCCAAAGACATGCTGGTTAACTGGTGATTCTAAATTGCTTAGAAGTGTGAGTGTTGTTTGTCTCTGTGTTTGCCCTGTGATAGACTGGAGACATGTCCAGGCTGTACATGGGACAAGCTCCAGTAATCCATGCGCAACCCTAGTGAGGATAAGTCGTAGTAGAAGATGAGATAAAGTCAATATAAAAAATAAATAAATAAAAAACAACACAAGTAACAGACATTTTAATTTTCAAATTGTGCAGTTTCACAGTTGTCAGCATTTTATTTACCTTGATTTAATTCAAGCTACAAATCAGTGCTGTATGCAAAGTATATCACATCAGTTAATAGTTAAGTTAATATTTTTAACATTAAAGGCTGCATTGAAGTTGTGTAGTTGCACAACTTAACAGTACTAGATAAAAAAAATTAAAAAAACATTAAGAATGTGAGAAGAAAATCACATATTGTTCTGCATAATCATGGCCTCTGAAAGCAGAGGGCTGTCCATTATATAAAAGCAGCTTAGTTTTAGTAGCTGAATTAGTTTGTGCATTAGTTCTGCCTCTTCAGCTTAATGCTGATCTTACATCCCGTATTTGGCGATGACTTCCTTAGCTTGTGTGACGTAGGCTGACATAGCATCGTCCTTGGACATTCCTGAAAAAGTGCAGAAACAGATGTAACATAGTTTTTTAGTCTGGGCTGAGAATGGTGGTACTTTTGTTCATTTCACAATAACTCAGTAAGAAACCGATATCAACTAACAATCCTTGTCCACCATTTTACACCAACACAGAACTTGTTACCTTTCCTCGAGTCCCAGGCATCCCACTTGGCTTTTCCTTTTCCATCCAGCATTCCTGGTTTATCTACATTTGTGGAAGCACACACAGGAATATTGTGAATCTAGGGAGAGCGCTCCACTGAACAGATTCTGTTTACCCGCAGCGACTCATACCAATATTAACGTCTCCAACGAGAGCCTGTTTGTAAAGGCCGTACAGGACCAGCAGCTCCTCGTTCGTTGGCCTTGTCTTCACCTTCTTCACATCCTCTGCCACCTTCTCAAATTCTGCCTGCAGGTGAACAGACGGTCAGAAAAGTAGCCATCCATCCATTATGCATGTTCAGGGGGAAGCTCCTGTATACTAGATCTACTGTATCCTCTCCTCTCTTTTTTTGCCTAGTCTGGCAGATGAAGTGGTACAATTTTGCGCCAGAATGTAAAGTTACATAATATGTGAATATTAATTAGTTACAGAGGAGCTGAATGAGAAATGTGTGTGTAGTATTCTGGCCACGGGGCAGAGTCTGGGAAACTGCCTGTTTCACAAGTTGCAGATAAACAATGGGCTTTTATTCCAAGAGTCTAGTGCTTTGTGCCCACTTGAATAATCTGCCTTACAAAGGATCTGGGGCATTGCAGAACAGATAATAATCGACCACTAGAAACCTTCTAGTAATACACTGTAAATAAAACTCACAACCTAAACTGCCTTTGCATGTAGCCATACGTTATTAAAACCTTTTTTTGTGCGCTACAAAGATTCATTTCTACAAATTAGAATGGTTAAGTCAAAAACTATTCATTTAAATTCATGTAAAGGCAGATCCTGTTTTTTTTTTCTCAATCGCGATAATATTTTTGTTGACTTCTTTGTTGTTAACTTGCTGTCGGGACAGGTTAACTGTGAGCGCAGCATCAGGACCACAGAACCAGAGGATGTGCAGTTTATGTTCCAACTCGGTGTTGTTACATCATGCATCATCACACACACTGTCAAAGATGGATGAGATCTCATTCAGCACAAGGCGAGAACACAGCACTGCTACAGACGCTATTCATCTGATGGCGACGGCGAGGCTTCGTGACAACAAGCAAAACGAAAACTAAAGCAGGGGTTTGGTTTACCTGTAGAGACATGTCGGCAGGTGCAGAGTCGGAGAGTTGATCGAAGCGTTTGCTCGAGCGGGATTTTGTGCAGCTGTAATTGCAGACACAGCTGATCGATGCAATATTGTGAGCCAAGGAGAGGCCTGCAGAGGAGGGAGCAGGGAGCTGCAGAGGAGCTGATTGGATGGATTTGAGCTGTCACTCAGTGCGACACACACGCGCGCACACACACGCGGGAATACTATCGTAGTGAATAATATTTGTTACAAACAACAACTGTGCTGTAGCTCATAATAATATGGGGCATTATTATGATACAAATGCGTTTTGTTTTTACATTCTTTACTTTAGCAAAAGTAGAAATTATAATCTTTTTTTTAAACTTCATTATTCCTCCATAGGATGAAATACACCTATGTATCCACCACAACTGTATTATACAAATACACAAATCATTTTCTATATCTTTGGATCACAATTACTGATTTATTTTAGTTGGGACTACGGGGCAACGCCCGAGGCTCTAGTTTTAATTGTTGTTTTAATCCATTGAACGGAGGCATAGATGTCATGGCGGCCCTTCGACACAGGTAGGCGCTGTTGTCAGGTTTTAAATAAAGTTATTTAAATTCAAACAAAATGGCGGCGCCCTGTGGTCCCACCGTGCCGTTTCACTGGCGACGTTAAGGCAGCAAAACTTTAAAAAATAAACGGAAATAGCTTTCTCTGAATAAATTTCCAGGTAAATGTTGTGGTAACTAAAAGCCTCCTCTTGATTTTCAGGCATGTGGTTGTGAAAATGTTTAAAGAAATGCGAGAATAGACGAGCAGAGTTTGAATTTAAAATCAGGGACAGTAAATACATGTGTGCTCTCCCATTATAAACAGAATATAGCTGATGTTTACAGCATCCTCCTCTGGTTTACATTTAAGCCTTGAAAGTCTCACCAAAGCTGATTATTGTTTTATACTTTGACTTTTATATGGGCAGTTTGGACATGAGTTGGACATAATCACAGTTTATATAAATATTGTTATCGTTTTGATTGCCTCAATGTGTATTTGTTGTTCCCTACATATTTTTCAGTTCCTTTTTACTTTAGCTTAACTCATATATCCTTCAGATATATTTGTGTGTGTGAGTCAGCTACTCTCTGGTGGACAGAGTTCCTGGATCATCTCTAACGTATCTTTGGCTTTTCTGTAATTAAATTTCTCTCCTGTTTTAATTTCAGATGAGTCATGGCGACTCCAGTAAAGCCAACTAAGAAGGAAACGAAAAAGTACATTCCGACTAAGACTTCCTTCACCTCACCCTTCACCCCAATATGGAGCCCACTTCCCCAAGAAGACATGCATTTCATCCTGAATACTTTGAAGGACAAACTGACCTCCACAGGCCTCGAGAAGAGAGGGGTTAAAGTGTTTCGGCCGTGGAGGAAGAAGAAAGAGCAGAAACCCGCCTCCCCGTCAGAACCCGTTCTCCAAGCGAGCCGGGACGAACCAGGGCGCGAGCCGGTCAAAAACGGCTGGACAGATGTGGCGGCCAGACAACAGCTGGCCATTGGCATCAACGAGGTCACCAAGGCTCTGGAGAGGAATGAGCTCAGGCTGCTGCTCGTGTGCAAGTCAGTGAAACCGAAGCACATGACGGACCACCTGATAGCTCTGAGCGCAACGAGAGGTGTGCCGGCCTGCCAGGTGCCTCGTCTGAGCCAGAGTGTGTCAGAGCCGCTGGGGCTGAGAAGCGTCCTCGCTCTGGGATTCAGACGGTGTTCCTCCACGGATGGTGAGGTGTTCGCGGACACTGTCGATGCCATTAAACCCAGAGTGCCTTCACTCAACGTTGCGTGGCTACAAGGGGCGGCGCCTACAGTGGTTCCTCAAGACCCTGCTGGCGGAGAGGAGAAAGAGGAGAAGATGGAGGAGGGGGAAGAAGTCGGGGAGATGAGAGGCCAAAAACGGAAACTGGAGAGTGAACGTGAGGAGGTCACAGAGTCTCCGTCCTCCGTCACTCTGCAGCCTCTCAAAGTAAAGAAAATTGTTGCCAATCCTGGAAAGAAAAGGAAAGCAAAGCCTAAGAAAAAAACTGTCAAATGAAACAGAGACTCTGGTTTGATCATTAAATGGCCGTTCCTATGTTCTACATGCTGTTACTACTTGTGACACCTCATCGTCCCTTCTGGTCTCCATGGAGACAGATGAGTAACTTTTCCTGCTCTTTTTTTTTTTTTTTTTATTCTTAAAGGACTTTTGGAAGCTAAAGGAGGTTACTGTTTAACTTAGTTGGCATTGTTTTTTGTTTATATGTATATATATGCCTTTATTGCAATGAAACCTACTGAAGATTTATAATTCATTACATCTTCAAGAAGATTCAAGAATCTTATATAAATTTTGGATGTTGGCTCCTGGCGAAACTAGTGCAAATATAATTTCATGCGTGGGGGACTCCCAATAAAATATTTTACAAAGTTACATTTTCAGTTTATTGACACTGTCTCAAAGATGTTAATTCTACATTATTATTAGGTTGGACCAGAATTAGAGAGAGAAAGGATGTTCTTAAGTGTCAGGCACCTGGACATTGGTTCCTGTGTGTTGGTGGGAAGGAGTTCGGAGGCCAGATAGAGACCAGTGTTTGAGGCGTGGCAGGCTGTGTTGTCCTGCTGAGGATGGCCGCTGCCACCAGGGGGCGTCTTTGCTGCGTCTTTGTGGTGGAGGTGCCTGGTCAGCAGTTTAGGTGGTAGTCCAATTAACACGCAAAAGACTCCCAGGGCTACACATCTCCCAGCAGAACATTGTATCCTGATGAGATGATCACTGCTGATAGTAACATTTTTTTAATTTCAAAACATCTGATGTGTGATTAAAGAAACTCATCACTCATGTTCCTTTTTAAAGTGAGTTTATTCAATCAAATATCCATGCTGGTATAGCTGATGTGTGTGTGTGTTGTGTGTATGTGTGTCTACGTGTGTGTGTGTGTTGAAACAGACTGTTGTTTGCATGGGCTCATGTCTAAATGATGCTGGTACAAGTTCTTCAGCTTTTTCACAGCTTACAATGGAATTGAATTAAAAAATTGTTCTTCAGTTAGAGAAAGCTGTATGACAGTTTCAAAAGTACACCCTCCCCCAACCTCCAAATCTATAAAGAAAAAAAAAATGTTTTAAATAAGGCAGGTACTTCTGGTTGAGTTCTCACTAAAGGGCATGGCTAGGAACATCGATGCTAAAATCAACACGGCACCAAAACTGACATGCTCAAAGTTCATTCAAACAGCTGCAGGCAACACATCTGTGACAAGACAACATCCAGGAGGCACACCGTTGACTCCGTAACCCATTCGCAGTGTTAAATTAATGCCGGTAACATTGCTCTTTGTGAATGTAACACGTTTAAAAATAATAAAATAAAATAACCCTGAACTGAAGCACTACTCGGAGCAGAGAGACGATTTGAAACATGTAAGCCTTGAGTAAACCAGCAGCTTTTCAAAGATCCTCGTACTGCTCGTCTGAGAGCAGAGCACTGCCACGTGTCCTAAAATTCAGTTTTGACGTTGCCTATTTAAACTGGCGTTTATTTTTTTTCACTGGAAAGAACATAAATGATGCTTTAAGACATTTCGAAAAGTACAATTATAAATATCAGAACTTTCACGCGTTTAGCTGCACGACACACTTAAAAAAAAAAAAATGACCTACATTATAGTTTTCTTTTCTGACACAAAATACAGTACCATAAAAATAAGAGAAGTCAATAAAAATGGACCCGGAAAACAGCACAAGCTCAAATTTGAAGCTTTTGTTGATTTAGCCACTGTACCTCCTGTTACGATTCATCAAGAGTTGTGCTCCATTTCTTTTTGATTGCAAACACAATAAGCATCCTGCAGGATGGATGGTTTTGAATGTATTGACAAGAGATGCACAGTGTTGTAATTCTGACCAACCAGCCACTTAACACAAGCAGCGCGGCTTTTTCCAACAACGATGGCTTCTCCGCAAGTGATCTGTGAGTGGCAATGACTAAATGAACAAAAGAAAATGAACCTTGTTTGCTTTAAACACGACTGAACTGAGAACTTCACCCTCTTAAAGCCATTTTTACATTATAAAACTGTCTCTAGATAGAAAATATTTATACAAAATCCAAATCAAATGCGTCTTCTTCTCATTCTCATTGCCCTGTTTGTGCGCTGAGCGTGTCAGCCTCTAATTTGACAGCTTTTAACCGGACGGCCCCACCACTAACATGCAGATAAGCCCATCCCGTCTGTTACTACAAAGGTTCTGCACAAGTGGAAATATAACCGCTATGTTGTAACCGTGGTGTATTTAAAAAAGACCAGCTCTAGAAACAGCTTTATAACGTGAGAACAGCTCCTGTAGTTTGTAAAAACCAGAGGTTGCACGACCCCTTTAGCTTGTTTAGGAACTCAAAAATTGTGCTTCGTCAATGCAATACATTCTTCATTAAAAACCACTTAAACCCACGTTGAACAAACTCAGTGACTTCTACACTACTTATGAGGAAAATACTTTGGATCGACCCTCCCACACCCCCCAAACTCACACTACAGGAATAAATATGATCTGGCTTTAAATGTACAGTTAACTATATATTTATAACAAAAACATGAATATCAATGCACCAGTTGAAAGAGTCCTTCTGTGAAGACACCCTTTGTTGTTCATGTGTGTGTGTTTTTTCTTCTTTGTATGTATGTGTCTCTTTGTACGTGAACGTGTATGCCGTTTAAAAGTTTCTCTGTTTGCGAGAAACACTTTGAGTATTTCTAATTCTACCGAGGCCTGAAACAGCCAGCAGAAACACCTGACCCACCACGATGATATGACGAAGGGAGGGAACAATTATAAGTGGAGGACGGGCGGCTAAACGTTTGGACAAAAGTAGAAGGGCTGTTAATTGTCTCTACCTGGTCATGTTTCACTTGTTGATTATCATTTACATAGTTCCACCCGCGTCAGTGAAATTAAATGACATGCCAGTCCCTTTGCGACGGTTGAGGAAGAAGAACTAAACAAAATGTCAAGGCATCCTCTTGAATGTCAAACTGTTTTAAATGTGAGTGCGCATGTCAGGAGCATTGTACTGTATGAGTATCTCAGGCATAGCATGACTTCACATTCAGGATGATTTAAGAGTTTTCACCTCCAGGTGAGCTGAGAATGTTCTTGGTGACACGAGCGTCGAGGGAACCTCTTCCCGGTCACCAGGTTGGTTTGACTGTTGTAGTTCTAATTGTCTAGCTTGGGCTACCTGTGTGTCCAGGTAAGGAATATCCAGAGGTCACTGACGACCTCTTGCGTTTGTGTCGTAGCCCCGGAGAGACCTGCTACTGAAGTACGAGGCCAACCTGGAACACAGTTTACAACATTTTAGCTTTAATGAGAATAATACACTTATACTCAATGTGATAATACACTAACACTTTAAAATCTGGTGTAAATCTAGTACCTGGATATACACACACACACACACACACACACACACACACACACACACACACACACAATTAGAATTACTTTAAATTTATAAATACAACATACATAAAATTGACATGCTAATAATAAACTAAATGTCCAAATGTTGCCATTTAGATTAGATTAATCTGATATTATCCGTCTTTAAAACTTTATTTATATGCACACGTTTCACACCGACACTAAATATGTTATTACTGAAGGTTTATTACAGGTTCAGATTGCAGCACTGGCTTCCTGCTTTCAGAGCTAATTGCTCTTGACTGGTACATTTATTTATATGGTACTACACTCAAGATTATACAATAGTTTTGTTGCTGCCACCTGATTTAGTAAATCACTAGTCTAAAATTAGCTGGCACCTGATAAGAACGAAGGAAAGCCTTTGCACACAAACTTAGAAAAGGATTTACGAATAGCTGCTACAAACAAATCTACATCTAATGGAAAGTGTTGTCACCTTCACCAAAGCACTATTTCTCACAGCTGAGAACTTCACTCCACTTTCAGTACTGGATGTCATGTGACAGAGCAGTGTCTCCGCTGACCTTATCAGGGTCCATAGGGGGACATTTCCAGTTGTAGAGGTAATACTGCAGATTTCCGTCTCCTATGCCAAACTTGAGCTTCTCCAGAAACACCTTATTCTCCATTAGATCCAAGGCGTTGAACACATCGAAACCTTTCTGTTGAACACACAGAACGAACATCACGATTAATCACATGAAAACGGTTCTGTTTGCTGCTTGGCCAGGACTGTGCCCTGTTTTCCTGTACTAGACTGAAAATCAGAAGAAACCTCAAAGTTAACAGCTGATAAGTTGATAATAAGTGCAAAGGTGTGACGTTCCCTCATATCATGCAAACATCTGCATCTGAACACACCACAAAGACTGCGGCCAACAGCCTCAACAGGAACATATGCAAAAGACTATGAAACTACTATTAACTGGTCGGCGACAAACTGTCATTCAGAGCTCGCCTCTCCTGAATAACGCTGATGAGTTGATCCACGGTTTATTCATTCTAGTTGATCTTGTTGCATAAACATTTTATGTTTATGCTGTGTGCCGTTTTAACTTTTTTGTTATGTTTCCACCGTCACTCCAGTGTCTCTTCTCGTGAACTCGTTCTCTAAACTGAACAACCAAACGGAGTGAACTCTCTCACTGACTCGCTCTGCAGACGCTTAAACATGCTGTGTAAAGCCGGTGTCAGGGGTCCAACTAGTGCCAGTGGCGCGGGACATAAAAGAAAACCTTCAGCTTCAACAGGTCCGTGACTCTTCAGTACTTCACCAACAAAAATGTAGAATATATAAAATCATTTTTCAATCATCACACATTCAAAAGACCTGAAAGGATTCCTGTCCAGGAAGCCCTGGGAGAACTAGAGCCAGATAGTCCCTGAGCTTGGTGAGTCACAGACCTTAATATTATATTAATAATATATTGACAGTATTGGTGTTGTGTGTTTCAGAGTACAAGGTTACATTACCAGTTTGGCCAGGATCAGTGCATCATTCATTAAGTCCAGTAGTGGGGTTTGTGTATGAACGTTGTAAAAAGAGTAAGCAGCCTTCAGGCTCCTATGAAGAGGGTGATGCATCACAGTCGAGGGCAAAGTGTAGAAACTAGTGAAGTCTGTCAGTACGCCACCAGCACCCTGAGAGAGAGAGAGACACGGGAGAAGTTCAAACGGGCCGAAGACTCAAACTGTTGACATGTTTGACAAAGGAACCGACTCAACAAACCTCTACTACAAACGTGTCGATGATGTTCTCCTGCGGTAAGAACCAGTGAGCCACTTCCTCCTCTCCCATTGACGGCGCGAGCTGGAAACGTCTCAAGTATTTCTGTAGCAGTTCTGTAACCTGGTGGATGTCACGCCTCTCCATCGGCCGCAGACCTGGAGTCTTGGTGCTCTATATGTGGCAGACAGACGAAGAGAGAAAGTCTTGTAGCCCTTGTAGCCATTACATAGTAACAGAGAGATCCTGACAAGTTGAAGTGTTTACATCTGGTAGTCTGTAGAGTTTCATGGTTCTCTGCAGGGTCATGTTCCTGCTCAGATGGGAGAATTTAACTTCCACAAGCTTCCTAGGGTTCAGAGAACGGTGCCAGTACCTGAGTGAAGATCGGTGGAGAAGGAAAGTTACCGATTATTTTTCTGACACTGCATCCTGTGTTGAGTTTGAGTACTGTATAGCAGTGTTGAGTAGTGTATAGGACACCTGCATGTAGACACAGGTTTAGGCAGCACGACTCCTGCTGTGTATACGGCTTGAAATATTCCTTCTAGGTTCACTCTCCGCGTTATCTCTCGGATTAGCACAGGAGCAACGCGCTTCGAGCGCAGCTTCTTATGGACGCACAGGAAGTTGATTTCTACCATCCTCTTCAGTCTGGAACGGCAAACATAAAGAAGGTGGACCGTGTGTTAATGTAAAAGGGTTTACATCAGCTCATATCTCCATAGATGTGATGTGTCTGAAGCGCTCACGTGTCATAGATGCGTATATCTGCAGGGATGGCGCTGATGAAGCCGACGAGCTTCTTATTCGAGGACACTCTCACTCCACAATGCCACTGTGGTAACCAGCCAGGAGGACGCAGAGCCCTGAGAGGGGACCACGTGTTATAGTACAGGTAGTATAAATGTGATAAACATATATAACATCAGAATTAAACACTTACCATTTGAGAAAGTTTGGTGAATAATCAAATCTGAACATGTTATCGTCATCCTCCACATAGTTTTCATTTAACAAAGTGTACAACTCCTTCAGCTGGAAAAGAAAGACACAGCCAATAATGCATCTCTTCTATTATCATTATTATAATTATTATTATTATATGAGTATTTTAGGACAACACTTACTACATCTGCATTACTGAGATCCAGAGTGTCCCACATAAAGCCTTGAGGTAAAGAATATGGCTCCTGTCTGATGTTTTCTTTGTCAGCTTCGATTGGCCCGTGACTTGTCACTACTTCATCTGCAAAAATAGTGCAGCTCTTGTCAAAGCTCCCATCAATATACTTCCAGAAGACCTGGAAGTTTCCTGTCCTTACATTTCGCTCAGGAGATTTTCATCAAATCGCCAGCCCGGCGTGTCTCTTTCAAACCACAAAACTGCTGACCGCATCCATCGCGCACTGAACAAATCTGCTTATGTGGTCCTGTGTTGACCAGACACGCCCATGACTCAAGCGATCCCACACAGACCCGACTCTTTGGGGAATAGTTGTCATGGAAACAGTTCAATCTAATGCCACGCCACTTAGCACGCCCAGCGAGAACGGACCCCCACTGTCCCACACAGATGACATGTTTGAGCAGCACATAGTGATGAGACAAAACCAAGGGGAAAGAAGCGCTGCGCTTTTGTTGACAGCATAAATAATTCTGTTTAGTCAGGAATGCAATTTTCTTTTAAAATGTCTTTTATCTTCTTTTAGAGAATGGTCATTAACAATCGCTGAATTGACCAGCAGTAAAAGCTTTACCTCAATAACACATTAGGTATTTTTGCAGCACAATCAGAACAAATCAACTGAGCAATCGTTGCTGTCGGCCGCGCTCCTTAAGTAGGTACTTACTTAACTTCGGGACGGGCTGGGTGTCCCAGAACTGGTACTTGTGCTTGGCTGCCTCGTCGATACTCTTTGCTGGACCCTGGCAGGAAAGCAGCTCCATGGCTCTTTGGATATCCTGCAGCTTCTGAATGGGCAAGCCAGGGTTCTGAGCATAAACAAGGGACATGTATACAAAACAATGTATAAACAACGGGAGTGTACCGCTCTCTTCAATGTGTGACTTTATATGTAGCGTGTATCATTTAGCCACAGGTTGAATTTCCATTTGAAATGTAGACAACAGAAAGCATGTTTTGGATTAAACAAAAAACCGTGCGTGCCAGGATTTATTTCACTACTCACAGCAGACTTGTTATGGTTAGCAACCATAATGGCTGACTAAACACTAGTGTTTACAAAAGGACGTCTAATTAACACTGTATTTGTATTCCTCCGTCATTTTTCATGTTCATCGTTTGCACTGAACATGACAAACTTGGATAAACATGGCTTTGTTTAAATCACCGCCTAGGTGAACGTGAGTGCAACTGACAGCTGTGCGTTAATATTTCGGTCTGCAGAGCATCACTACATTATTCATAACGATGCTTTTATGTTTAACGGACTTCCTACTGTAACACAAACTGAGCAAGCACGAGCACACAGCACAAATGGTAAAGTAGTCCAGGAGGCGTGCAGAGTTCACATACAAGCAGGGTTTCCTTGGTTTATACAACCTGAACGCCACTTGTATAAACACAGACAAAAAAAAAATAATAATAATAACTGGGATTATGTTATGTCAATCATGGCTGAGCTTCTAGCTTATAGACAACAGTAATTTAATGCCACATTCATTCTGCTTTATCTGCACTACCGTCAACACTAGGTTCAGGTTGCTCTTGAAAAGGGTGTGAGCACATTTCACTGGGCCACCACCATCACACCTTGATCTCCTGAGAGTCGGAGGCAGAGTCAGACTTGGCTCCCCCCGAGCTTGGCTTCTCTTTCTTCCTCTTCTGCTTCTTCTTCTTCCTCTTGGCCCCCAGGTCTCCCCCAGGACTGCTGCACACACCGAGACAAACCCACAGGACATCAGCGGCTCAGTGGACAGAGGCTGTCTCTGCTGCTGCTTCTCACACACATCAAGCTAACGTTAGCTACCATAGCAACGGATGACAGCTGAGCTACTTAACATTAGATAACTAACTAACGCGGTTTGTATTAACGCGTCCTTCAGTCGGGACGCTAACACCGAGCAGAAACATACGAGCATTTAAAGAAGAGGTCACGGAGGGATAAACGCTTCAAATGAACCCATCCCCGGAGCTTAAAATGACGGCCTTTTAGCAAACATCCTAGCTGTGTTTGGTGTGGGCTAGCATTAGCAGGCTAACGGCGCATAAATAATGTCGCTGCGTTTCCCAGTCGGGCCGGGCCGGGCCGGGCCGGGCCGGACCGGACCGGACAGGCCCCCCTCACCCTCACCCTCACCCGGGCATATGCTCATTCTCCTCCTCGTTGTCTCCGTCAATACCGCAGGTGTCCTGGTCGTCCAGCTCCAGGCTCTGCTGACTGGCCGCGGACTCACTGTCCTCCGCCATCATTAAAAATGTTTTTTAAAAAAAATAGTGAGCCAGCCGCCGTATAACAGAGCCGACCGACGGCAGCAGGCGAGAAGCGGAAAAACAAAGAAAACGTGGAAGGAAACTGCGCCGCCCAGAGGCCCAAACAGGGAAAACCTGCTCTCCTAACATCAAACACAGTCCAGTCAGTGGTACAGAAACTAAACAGATACCCCAGTTTACAGACACACGCAAGTCTCATTAATTACCCAGTTTATAGATCCACACAAATCTCATTAACTGCCCAGTTTACAGATGCACGCAAGTCTCACACAGTTTGCAGATTCATGCAAGTCTCACCCATATTTGTTAATATTACTGCAGCAGCTTCCAGTACCAAGTGGTTGATTTTAAATGCCCCTTGTTTTCAGGAAATAATAGACACCTTGATGTAGCTGATACTTTACTTCTATTACACGTAATCAAATTGTAAAAGACTGATATGCACTGAATCTTGTTTTTCTTTTTCTTTTTTATGTTGGTCAAACTGAGGGGTTAATCCAACGCTGTTAAAGAATAACTAATATTTGATATTTTTCTTGAGTAATGCAATTCAATGAAGACAATGTTTTATTTCATGTGCATTTCTTCTAAACAAGTCCATAGTAATGGTAGAAATAACAATGTCAAATATGATAATGATAAAACACTGACTGAGGGATTAAGTGTTATTCTTAAAAACAAAGGTATTGCTACTAATCACTGCACAGGCAAATTTATATTTAAATTTTAGCTTCTGGCTTTAAATGCAAATTAATGTTTAAAGTATTACTTTAGCTCTATGATGTCCTTAATAAAGCAGTTCGCCAGAAGAGTTGCCATATTCATATAAATGTATTTGGTCAAACAATAACAATAATAATAAAAAAAGTTCGATATTGCAAGCATTCATTCCTGAAGATCAAATTACAGCTAAAACGGGATTGTGACTGAATGTGAACTTCCTGACCTGTGGAAAAAAAAAAACAAAAAAAAACAACAGAGGATGACTTTGCAAACACAGACGCACACGCAAATGATTCAAATTTGGCTGTTTATTCAGAATAATAGGCTTCAAATATAATGCAAGCAACCAATTTACACACTCCACCCAAGAAACAGGAGGTTGCTGTGGGATACTAAGAGAGAAAATGCCAGTCACAACACCGACTAGCTCATCATTTTTGATCAGGCAGAGGTAAGGAAATAACTATACACACTCTGTATTATGATTGCTATGACTATATGAACCAAGAATGGATGTACATTGATTATTCCTCAGTCAGACAGTCTGACAGCAAACTCAGCAGCATCACAGAAGGACACCACCACCACTACAAACACACTCGAGACATTCACCCTCTAAAGAAACAAAAATAAGATAATGCACTGAAATGACCTGCAGTTTAGCTTCACTTACATTCGCACTTAGCTTTATCTATCCCGTGCTACACGTAAAAAACCTCTGCAAATCGTTGACCGCTCGCTCTAAGAGAGATCGGTGTCTTGCTGATTACTGTAGAGGATTTTACGATAGCAGCAGCTGGTAGACATTTTCTGAGACGTCTGCAGTGTAGCTTGTAATACGCCAGTGCTGAAGAAAGTTTACTGCATGCTTTCTTTCACAAGCAGGAGAGGAAGGAGGGGCTGAGGTAGAGGAGGAAAGCTGAAGGCAAGAAAAGGCAAGAAATAAATAAGGTAATCTGTTCCACAAAGAGTCAGGTGGTTCAAAGGCACTTGGATTGTAAGGAAAATGAAAAGGTGAAACACATCGAGCAAAAACAAAACAAACAAAAAAAGGCTGTTTACAGGTAAAAGGTGAAGTAGTGTTTGTTTTTCATAGCTCTAACAATAAGGCGGGTGAAGAAGAAAAGCCCTTAACATATTTAAAAGAAATAAAAATAGCCTATTTTTAGGTAAAATACTTCATGTTGGCAATTAAAATCATAGTAATTAAATTTACAAAAAAAGGCATCTCAAGCAGCCGTATAAAAGTGATGCATAGCCTTTCGAGCAAAAAATTTGCTAGTCAGTGGTTCAACAATTACAAAACCCTTCATATTAATACAATTCACCCAAATTATTTTGGGTGGAACTACAGTCTTGTAGTGGTTTTACATCCTTACCAACCAGCATAGTGGTGTGTCACATTATCCGATTACGCTAAAGAGCAGATAGTGGTTTCATTTCCTCAGCCCCTGTGGAGTTCATGTGAAAACTCACAAGCCTTAAGACAGGCGACATTAAACTCTAGCAACACACTAAAAAATATTAAAAGTACAGGATTTACATGTTCATATCGGGGGTCACACTCAAACTAAAACCTGGAACACACAGAAGACTTTCAATTTCCAAACAGACTGTGACAAAGAAGAAAAACCTGCCTGATTTCGCACAGATGATTCCCAATCGTAAAACTCAGCCGGCTTGGTGGATATAACCTCAGTTTAAATGAGTGTTCCTGGATCTTGTCAGTGGATCAAGGCCAATATGGCTCAAGAAGAAACGTTACTGTTTGATTTTTGAGAACCACTCATCAGCTGTTTCTACCAAAGTTCATTGCTCAAATGCTTACAAGGCTATTTATATAAAAAAAAAAGGCATAAGTTTGTTGTGCATAAAATATTCAGATTTCTTGCCTCCAAAGTCCGTTTGTTTCCCCCCAGGCAATGTGTACATAATGCCTAATGAGTGGTCAGTTTATGCTGTGTGTTATGATGATGACAAAGTGGTCATTTCATTAAGGGTCCTTGAAGTTCACAGAGGAGTGGATTGTTCATTTCTGGACTGCAAGGGATCCCAGTGCTGGGGTATTTTATCAGTGCTACGTGAAGGACAAAGGGCTTCAGTTTTAACAGATATATCCTTCATGTTATGATCTGGGCAGAAGAGAAGTCGCGGTTGATGGATGGGTTTACATTTTTCCAAGCTCGTCTCAAAACAAAACCAACACACTAATTCCTTATTATTTTTCCTCCTGTCCGTGCAGACTGCAAACGAGAATTTAGTGTAAGAGATGGGGCTAAAATCCAGTCCTCACTCTCATAGAGAATCAAACAGCGTGACACTCACCATTTACATATTATTACTGGACAACATCATTGTCTGTTAGAGGTTTTCAGACTGATCCCGATGTCCCACTATAAAGCCAAAATCCTCTTTTTTGGTCTGGATGTATTACAGGTGAGTGAATGATCTACCCATCAATCGTTTACTCTCTAGAAAATATGTGATGACTCTCAGTCGTCGTAGTGTGATTTCCAAGTGTTTTTGTGTTCATTATGATTAATGTTTAAGCATGATGGACATGCTCACATCCCTCCCACGGTTCCTCTCCTTCACCTTTCCACTACACGATCTGAAATGCTCTGTTGTATCTATTTAAAGTCCTAATGTCTAGATCAGGTTTTTAGTTATAAGACTCTATTTCTTGGGCTCGTTCTTCATTTTTCTTGCATGATAAATTTCCTATCGTTATCATTGATAAAATATTTCATCTGTCTATACCCCTCCTGACTCGAGTAAACTCATAAACTTCTAATCAACTTTAGAACAATTCTTTGTAAAGAATGAGGACTGGATTGTTCCACTTGCATAAATCACTTGAAGAAATTATCAACAAGGAACAGCAACGAAAATGTATGCTGATATTGACATGTACGTATTCTGTTGAGACAGCCTTAAAAAAACATGTGAACCTTTCAATTAGTTGACATTTGTGAATCACTTGAGGTTGAAGGCCAGCAGGGGTCGCTCTTCCCTCCTCTGCCAGGGGCTTTTCTTCTCCTCCTCTCCGTCCTCTTGTGCTGCATCATTGTCCAAGGAGACCGACAGCAGCGTGTGATCAGTCCTGAAAGTCACTCCATCGGGTGTCGGCAGAGGAGGAGGCGAAGCTGGGGAGGCGGAGGAAAGCGAGGGCGGCTCCTCTTCTATTCGAACTCCCTCGGCTTTTTCCCCCTCCACCTGCTCCGGGCCCTGATCCCCTCTGTTGCCCTCAGCTTTGTCTGACAGGATGGGCTCTGTTTTGCTGACCTGGGGGCTGCACTTCTCCTCCTCGTTGCCTCCCACGTCCAGATCATCCACGTACACGAGCTGAGTGTAGGCCGTGGCTGGTGCTGCTCCCTTCGATCTGTCTTTCTCAACCTGTCTCTCCTCCCGCTCCGCGTCTCTCCCCCTGCGCCCCACTCTTGGTTCATTCAGGTCCACACCAGAGTCCAGACTGGCGTCGTTTCCTTTGCCGTGTCTCCTGCCGCGGACGTTGCCTTCCTGACCCCCTGCGCCAGAAGTATTGCTATGGCACCCTGCCCTCTGCAGGTCTATGTACGAGTGGCGTATGTGGGCGTTGGAGCGTCCGTCCAGAGAGACAAACCAGGCTCGTGGGTGAGGTAGAGGCTTCCCTCCTCTCAGCTCCATCAAAGTCTTTTCGGCTAACAAGGTGTCCTCGCTGTTTATTTCCATCAGAGCTGATTCACCAAGTGCTGCGGGAATAGACAAAGACTCCGACAAGCCAATGCCCTCTCCATCACTCTGCTTGGCAGGTCCCGGGGTGCAGTCTGTGGGGGTTTGTCCCAGAGGCTGCTGGGAATGCGAAGCATTGAGCTCGGCCTGGATGGTCTCTAAGTCACTCTGCTGGTCAGTCTGCAGCAGGAGGGCCTGACCAGACAGAGGGTGCTCTCCGGGAAGGCGCATGTAGTGCGCTGGGATCACCAGTGTGGGACGCACCCTCGGGTAACCATCTCCTCCGCTCAGCAGATCTACGGAGCCGCAGCACAGTAGCTGGCCCGGTCGGGAGAGCGACTGGAGATTGGGGCGCTCCAGGTGATCCACGGAGCGCGACAGAAGGTAGTCAGGGGCTCTACACTCACCTCCGTCCCCTCTACAGGGGGAGTGAGGGGGAGAGCAAGGGGAGATGCAGTCAATAATCCCGACGCTGCTCAGCTGTGTGGCCGACACCTGACCGTGATTGGTCGACGACAGCGCATCCGACATCTGGTTGCTGGACGAGCAGACGGAGGTGTATGATTGACGATAGCCCCGGTCTGTCCCGGACGAAAGCGCGGTCTTTAGTTGGAACGTCTCCGCAGACTGCCGGTAGTCTCTGCTGCGGGGCGTCAGGTTGCCAAGGGATGAGCCGTGGTGGCTGTTGTTGCCAAGAGAAGAGCGGCTGTGTTTGCTGTGATGGATTAGGCTGTGCTGGCGTTGATTGTCTTGATGCTCGTACGAGGAAGGCTTCAGCATCGGAGTGGTCATATCAGGCTCGGTTGCTGTGGAAACAAGCTCCAGCTGCACCTAAAGGCAAGAGCGAGATTTAGTTTGAGAAACTTTTTAAAGTATTGTCCCATCAAGCAAAATATAACAGACATAAACCAAAGAAAGAATGGTAATAATTGGAGCAGTTGGAGAATTTCACCTGCGCACAGTCTGCTGATCACAGGGTCAAGAACTGCAGGGTGAAAATCTTTTGTGTCCATTACCCATAATAGAATCAAAAGTGTGTGTTAACAGCACCTAATGTAGCCCCAACACCTCGAAACGGGCTTGGAAGTGTATAATCAATTCCCAGTTTAAAAATCATAGAACAGTCTGGTCACTGAGCGGTTATTTAAAACTGAGACAGACCTCATTGTTGATGAGGTTTAGGTGGGACATGGACGTGGCTTGGTCCCTCTTACTGCTGTCCAGACCAGAAGACAGGGTGAGTTTGCGGTGGGACCCCCGAGGTTTCAAACAACGGCGTCTGGGAAACACAGAGACGCAAAGGTTATAACGTTGATACTTCTTTCATTAACATTTCGACAGCGAACAGAACAGATCAATAGTTTGTGCTTGGATCACGATGAGACTGGAAAATAGCATTTACAGTTCATTGCTTATATTTGCAGTAAAAACTGTCGGGTGCTGCAGCTCTTTGCGCAGTTCTACTCTGCTGTGTTTACATTTAACTCAGATAAATCTAACAGCTTATGTTGTGGGACAGCTTTTATTTCCTCTGGATTTGTTATTATCCCAACTAAAGAACCAAAAGAACGAGACTTGATGATAATAATTTCATGTAATGTAATGTTAATGTAGATATTGTCAACCGGCCTGATCTCTCCTCTGTAACTGTGCTGAAGCAGTCTGTTGTGCGGCAGTAACGCTGGAGGCTGGGACATATTGCTGAGGAAAGGTTTTCACACACACCTGCAGTAGTACAGCAGGAGGCAGAGCAGACAGAGCAGGATGAGGGCCATGCCTCCCAGTATAGCCAATAAAAACACAGTGTGGTATGTGCTGATGTCCCTCGCAACCAGCAGACCTGTTGGAAAAAGACACACATGGAACAAAAGAAGAATTTAATGACAGATAAGCTCTGTAAAGTGTTAATTAGGATCTTGATTATTTCTACGTTCTGCAGAGTTTTGTAAGACTGGTATCGGACAACATTTGCGTTTTGCTTTGTAAAGTCACTCACCTGAGTGTAGAGGGGACATGGCTGCCATCCAGTATCCCAGCTGAGGAGCAATGTAGGTCAGACTGAGCTGGTTACCGTCCTTCTGCACGTGACCCCAACTGCTCTTTATCCATGTGCCTGCACACGCACACACACACGCACACACGCAATCGCAGAGCTTAAAATCAAACATCCCAACAATGATCGCGTGCGACTGCGTGTCGATGGACAAAGCATCAACAAACCTGATAGAGGCAGGTGGGTACAACTCATGTGACATTTACAGAAAGTTCACGGGGCGTAATTGGATTTTGGATCCAGATAACCAGCAAAAATGACTCCAAATAAAATGTGAAATGAAATGAAAATGTAAACCTCTTGCGTGCAGCACCCACTGTTGTTGTTTCATTCAGTTAGACAAACATTTCATAACCTCCATCACAGTCTATGAAACGGCCAAACCATAACATCATGACTTTTGATAACTGCAGGGGCCTCTTTCAGAAAACTGATTTGAACGCTATTGTTGCGTTAAGACCTGCAGATAATCTTATCAACAGCTGCAAAGCTGGTGAC
The DNA here is from genome assembly GCF_022458985.1 of Mugil cephalus. NCBI lineage: Eukaryota > Metazoa > Chordata > Actinopteri > Mugiliformes > Mugilidae > Mugil > Mugil cephalus. Next base: position 9,629,003 of record NC_061780.1, read on the forward strand.
CAAAACTGATGAATGTGTGCGAGGACAGTGTGTTTTGGTAGTACTTCACTCGCCCACAGGGAGGCAGTATGTAAGTAACAGCACAGAGCTATGAATAGAATCACACTGAACACAACAGCAGCTCCAGCATCGCCAATACAAAAAGACTGCAAAGCCAAAGACACTGATTGATTGGCCCTCACTAAACATGCTCCAAATGGAAACACTCAGTTGTCCCTTTACCCTTCCAGTCCTCTGGATCTCAGGGCTGCAACGGTGAGAACTACTTTGCTTCTATTGTTTACATGAAGTTGTCAGGAATCCACATCAACATAAAGCACGGGAACAAAGGGAAGGAGAGGATATTCAAGGAGGAAACACAGATATACAGAAGACGCTGAGATTGGAAAATACATCACAAGCAAAGGAAACGAGAGTTGACAAAAAGGAGGAATGGATGGAGAGATAAGAGCGAAAGGCACACGAGACAGGAGCAGAGAGAAACGAGAGAAGCCGGGTGACTCAGCAGCTCTGTAAGCCTCGTGTCCAGCCCTGCCCAGATTCATCCTGGTCCTGTCTGAGCTGTTTCCACAGGGGAGTCCTCTCTCTATGCCTGACCCGTTTCATAGTGACATTTAAAGACTCTGTTCCCACGCTGGCGCACAATACAGCGCTGACAGACGGGCAACTACTCAGACACTCAATGCAAATATTTATAACGTCAATACATCCCATACATTACTCCTGCTTCTCGCCCGTTCGCACAAAGTCAACACGGCTAGCGACAGATAGCAGCCATGTCCATCCGAGGGACCCGCACTCATTTGCATCGTCACAGCCAGGCTGCAGGTGTGTCTTGTTTATGGCCGACACACATGAAAACAGCGAGCGAACTTGATCTGTTTGGATATGACATCATTTTGTTCCATGCTTTCTTGACATCCAACAATACACGGGAGGCTGTCAGTTACGCAAGAGAAACAGGTTTCAGTGTTTTGTCAATGCGCGCCACTTTATAAACAAAACAGGTTTCATTGTGAGGCAGCTTTTATCAGACAACAGATGGCTTTCAAGTCAAGTCCTTTCTCAGATTCAGTTCATTATCCCCAGTTAAACACATGTGTAACCACACATAGAGTGTCCACACTTCACTGCTTAGTGGAGAAACTCAATCAGGAGTCGGGCCTTTCTGTTGTGTTACTTATTTGGTGGGTTGCTAAGGAACATGAGATGTAGCCCGGGGAAGGGAAGGGGTCCGGGGACGTCCTCTGTTGTGGAAATACTCGCCGCTACAGGCTGCGTGGTGGCTACAAGTGTGTGTGCTCTTTCAGGTTTTATCAAAGCCCTTTTCAAGCTCTGGCTGTTGATCATCTGAGGCACTTTATAACAGACATTTAAAACACAAGTCCCCTTTCACTCAAAGATGTGTTGTAGTCATTGATATTTCACTTGGAAGTTTGTCCTTTACTCCGCAGAAAAATGTGCGTTCAGAGTTTGACACAAGACGAATGTTTTCAGTTTCATCTGCTGGAATTTGAGCTAATTTCATAGTTGAAGGTATGTATATGAAAGAAGGACTTGTGGTGTTTGCGGGAGCCAAACCACATCCATATAGGAAGACCAGTGTAACACATACATGATGAATAATCCTTACTAACACAGAAACCTCTTGTACTGAATACTTGTGAAATGAGGCACAGAAGTCATTTTCAGACCATTATAGACACCAGTGATTCCCACAAATCAGTCATTTATAGGAAGGATTAAGAGATCCTATTTACACATGGGATCTATCTCAGTGACAAGTAGCACTATTCCCATTAATAAGAAGTCTGGCGCAGCCTCGCTCCACTGAGCCACAAATGTTTTCTGCTTCAGTTTGCTGCTACAGAGGGGAATCAGAAAATATTCACGAGAGAACTGGGAAGAATTTCACTTAAATGACTTTAAGGGGTCACTCGAAGTGATGAGTCCACAAAGAACTGTCATGACTATAGAGTTTCCTTCTGCAGCATTTTCAGCATATTTTTAGCTCATTGTTTTGGCTTTGGGGCCTGAAACCTCACGGCTCTGGTTTGAGTCCACTGCTGTAATCAGTATCGTTTTCAGCTGCAGCAGGTTTTCAGAAGGAATCTGTGGACTTTAAGACACTGCAAATGAATTTTAGCGGCGTGTCCTATCTGCCAACTGTGTAAACACCGTTTGCTGCTAAGTTGCTCAGCAAATTAATAGGTGCTAATTTGTCAGTGAGGAGCTCTAGCTTGTTTATACTTGCTTGCCCTATGACGCCGCAACATAAACAGTTTCCATAAATCAATTATTAATATTGCTATGAGTTTTTCTGTTGAACCTATTTGATTAACTGGTTGTTTCAGCTCAAAACCAAACAGAGTAGATCATTTTATTTCACCAGAAGAATTTTAATAGGTCTTGAAAGACCCTTTAGTGCACTGGCAGAGCACAAACGTGATGCAGAGACGCAGAGCACATCTAGAAATAAGAGACTAATGTACATGCAGGGGGATGTTTTGTAGTGCAGACACGTCTGACTCAACTGATGATCTAATCACTGCCTTTCAGAGGAGTCTATCCAAGAGGATCTGGGTGTGTCACAGTGTGGGACATTTTGACAGCGCAGATTGCTGAAATAAATCAAGTGGGTCCAGAGAGGTTTGAAATGCCTCTGCTGTGTGAGCCGACGCAGCAGAGCTTTCGGCTATTGTTTAGTTGAGTTGAAGATTTAACTGGGTCTGAGGAGATTACGTTTGGTCTAAACTTGTGATGTGAGGCAGTACTTTGATTTCTAGATTAATGTGGCACCGTCTGTTGGCGATTTTTATAACCTCATGAATTATGCCATTCATTCTCGGAGCTGCGAGCGGTGACCTGGCCGGTCCGTGTGAGTTTGTGAGGCTTGTGTGTTAATGCTCGTACTGTGACCGTTTGACAAATCATTTACCAGTGGAAGCAGGTCTCATTCACGCACATGTAAATGTATTACAGAATTACACTTTCGAAAGGGATGAGGTTGTTTTTCTGAATATTGTACCGGAGCCAACAGCCTTGGAAAGTCAGAAAAGCTCATGTGTGTATTATCCATCAGTACATACCCAAACGAGGGTCAAATCTCCAAGCGGGGATGTGATCATTTTCCTTCAGGCCACTGTCAGCCGGCAGAGGCAGGGAGACCGTGATTGGCTCGTTCACCTGCAGCTCCGCTCCATCGCTGGCCAATAGATGAACAGAAACAGCCGCTACAGGAGTCAACTCAAACCTCTTCTCAGTCCCTGCGAGAGGAGTGCAAGCAGGACAGTGTAAGAGAGAAAAATGCAGCGAAAAGGAAAGGGAGCGGGAGTAAGTGCACGGGAGGAGGAAGCAGAGAAAGGAGCAGCCAGCGGGTGGGGGTGGATGGGGGGGTAACATAAAACAGCTTAGATAAAGGAGAGCTGTCAGTGGAAAGACAGACAGGAAAGAAAACAAGGGAAAGACAGGAAAGACGGAAACTGGGTGGAGAGTGAAAAAAACCGAGAGGCTGAGGTTGGAAAGTAGTGTAACAAAGCGCAGATACGCCTGCGTTGCCTGGAGGGAGAAGGTACATGCTGTGGGGATGGGGAGCTTTTGGAGGGCTATTCAAGCTGAAGGAGAAAAAAAGGACACACAAAAATCATACAATACACACATCAAGACGTGGGTAGGATTGCTTGAGAGCGTGTGGCCATGGGGCTTGTGTTGGAACAGAGAGCACACACAGGGGTTATTGTGTTTCAGGAGGTCAGATAGAGAGGCCTCTCCGGGCCAGCGTCTTTCTGATGCACCAGTGCTGCCACTCTTCCCTCCCTCCCCACCCCCCCTCCCCTCTCAGCAGCAGCTTTCTCCCCTGTCGTCTGCTCTCCTCGGCCCGAAGTCTTTGCACTGAACTTCCGAGTCTGAGCCTCACCTGTGCCGTTGCCGCCTTGAATCTGCAGGTGGGGAAAGTGCTGGATGTGCGAGGCCGAACTTGCCACGGTGAACAAAGCAGTCAGGTTTGCGTAGGACGTGTTGGCAGGAAGACTAAGAGCTCCGCGCGGGAAACGAACACTGGGCTGACCTCTTAAACCTTTGAGAGACGAGAGCAATTATGCAATTACAGAATATTAATATCTGATAATTGACACAGACCTGTGGAAACTTGTGCAAAGCTTTGCTTTGATGCCACAAATCATCAGCAGTCGTCAAGTGAGATTAATTGGCATCTTAAACCAAGATTGCAAGATTTCAGTTTTGTTTTCAGTTTTGTTGAAAGTCACCGTGAAACTGTCCTGCAGCACAGACTGTCCATTAGCCCAAAACATTTCTCCATCTGTCCCCATTAAAAGAAAAGACAACAACAAACGGATCCTTTTACGTGTGCCGTCTGTATAGACAAAGCCTGAACACAGATCATTCCTGTGTGCCAGAGGTCATTTTGTTAAATAAACTTCACGGAGTAACACACTTAGGCTGCGTGACACTTTCCTTCATTCCCACAAACCCAAACATTGTTGTTTATTTTGAGAGAATGCCGCACGCACTCCTAAGTCCCGTGATTACTAACTAGCACACCAAATCAAGTGTTTTCATGCGCGGCCTAAAATAGTCTGCAACGGATACAAAGTTTACTCCTGTGCATTTAGTGAAAACTACAGTAGGACACTGTGCCAGGAAATGATTTAAAATGCATGTGTGCTCGGGACTGGACGCAACAGACACGTGGCTTATAAACAATTTAAAAAAAACAAAAAAACTAAACAATCTGGTGAGACTTATCCTATTAGGGATTTTATCATTGAAGACAGTATGATAGATGTGATGTTTGCTTCAAATTATAATAAATAAAATAGGAGTGCACGTATATTATGGTGATATCTAGTTCAGTGTCTCTGGCCAATCTACCACACTGACGCTTGTTTTAGCTTGTTTTATAAGGCGCCTGTGCCTTCGCCATGTTTGACTAATGCCCTTTTATAAATTAAGCTTAATGGAAGCAACCCTGGGTCGATGCGTAAACATAATGCTTCGCTTAACTTCTTCCATCCAGTGCAGTTCTTCTTTCTGATATATCACCAGGGCGATTAATAGTTTATTTGTCGTCATGGCCGCCTCCCGTGCCGTCTCTACCTGCCATCGACTGCAGATTAAATGCAATAAACAGCAAAAACTGCATGTTGCTGGACTCAGCAAGGTGATGTCATTGTGGCCCGACCGTGCCGAGCGCACATTCCTGAGCAGTGAGACACAGATCCAGCTGTATACGAGTGTTCACTGTTACTTTTTAGGCCCAACATGAGTTTTGGTTCAGAAGCGTGAGTGTGATCTCCACGTTTCTGGTTCGGAGACGTTCAGGTGCGAGTCGTATTTCCTGTTCCGTGACCGTTTGCGTGAAGGGAAATGACCCTGTTTCTGTTCTTTGTGTGTTTTCCCTTCCTACACTTCGTTTTCCCCTCCACTTTTTTCTCACCTCATCTGTTCCTCCTTCTGTTGGACACCGCTCTGCCCATCCCCCTTTCTCCCCCGTTCCCTCCAACTGCTCCACCCTCAATCCCACTGCCCTGTACATACTGTATCCTCCTCCTCCTCTTCTTCTTCCTCTTCTTCTCTCTTTTATTATCGTGCCCTGTGCCATCAAGGTTTATCACCCCCCCGGCGACCAACTTCACAGCATTGTGATAAACAGAGTGTGTCGGACAGAGGGCAGGAGCGTGCTCCACTCCGACACGTGCTGCGGGCACTGTTTACTGGAGAGGTTTACATGTTAATGGTGTCTGTATATTTTAGTGTTTTTTGAGTCAGACGGCACAGCTGACATGTTGAATTACTCCCTTGTCGGTCGTAGATACACAAAAGAGGCAGCAAACAAAGAGGCTGAATTGATTTGCCTGAGTGAGGGAGCCTTATCTAATGTAATTACACCTTAACAAAGAAGATGACAAACAAAGACACGCTCATGATTTAAATTTGTAACGTACGTGAATGGACGGTTCTTTATCCCTTAAATTAAATCACACACGGCAACAGGCTGTTTAATGTATACCAAGTGAATTTATTAGTGTTTATTCTGTTTTTTTTTTTTTTAAATCTGGTGAAAAATGGGAATTACTCACAAAGCCTCAAACGAGGTGCACACACTAAATCAAACAGATTGCCCGTGGCATTATTCTCTTCGCCTTCTTTCCATAAAGCGCACATCAAGTTTGCAACGAGCCACAGAAATCGAAATAAAAACAACAACTTTTGTGTGCACGAAAACAAAATCTGGGAGAAAACCTCATTTGGCGTTTGGGAAAAACAATCTGCTCACAAGGTTCATTTGATTTCGATTGTATCACATGATCATCCCTCACAGGGAGAGTTAGCCATGTTATCCTGAAAGAGTTAATGTTGTTTCTATTTTTATGAGCATGTGAAGGACTTTGCCTTTTGACTTAATATTTGAAACTTTCAAGTTCATTATATCACAAGATCTGACGAGGACGCTCAAAAGGTCCAGACTGTTCTGGTCAGACTGTTTAGGCGTCTCTGCAAAACCTTGTAAAATCTTTTTTTGTGCGTGTGTGTGTGTGTTTTTTTTTTGTGCTTACCTTCCAAGCCTGAAACTATCTCCACGATATCTTCGTACACCATCAGGGTAGCAGCTCTTTCTGGCAGCAGGTCCAGACTGATGGAGGAAAACACTAGAAGAGAAACACGCATTTTGTATTAACTCGGAGCATAAATACACATCAGATTAGAAACATGCCGCAATCCACCTGGCCACTTTACTGCTGATCACTATCAGACATAACAAGTCATTGAAGCATCTTTATACATTTTTAATGGTTCTGCTTTCATCGTGTCTGCTGTGTACGACACAAATCTGACCCAGCAAACTGGACTTCTTTCCTCTTCCTTCCTTCCATTCACTCTTCCATTGTTCAGAGCTGGTAAGCGTGATAATCCAATTGGCTGCCGTTCCGTTGCCTTGTAATAACTCCCCAGTCGCCCTCCCCGCTGCAGCATGCACACAATGTACTACAGGCTCCTGGGAGGTATATTGTGTGTGTGTGTGAGTGTGAGTGTGTTAGTGAAAGGGAAGCTTAAGCAGCCCCCTTGCTGGGTTTTGGCATCTACTGTAATAAATTAGTAATGGAGCTCTCCACTCATCATTAGCTCGCACACCTGGCTGAACTTCTACAATTTTTTATTTCTCTTTGCACTCATAACACTGGCAGCGCACACAATAACCTGAGTGTGCATACTTTAAGGAAACTAACTTACCAAATGTGGACAATTCACAATTTACTCATCCTGATAACACCTACCAGGTAATCTGGAGGGAGTCCAGGGCACAGAGTTTGGCACATATCCTCGTTTGGTTGCGGTGACGACCAACGGCGTCCCGAGGCGATAGAGGAAGCGCAGGTAGGTGTTGCCGTCAGCTGATGAGGTTTCTGTGGTTACAGGAGTGTTGTTGGCGAAGAGCTGCACAGTGGCTCCAACCAGGGGCTGATGAGTGCTGGCATCGCTCAGGTGAACCTTCAGAGTCACCTCTGTGAACGGACGGACGGTTTAGTAAGCGGCGTTGACAGCGGCTGTTAGGGTTGTCTGTAAACTCCAAACCGCCATGATAGGCAGCGATATAAACACGTAAAACATGGTGGTGTTGTAATTACAGTCTTCTAAAATACGGCCATTTCATTAACTGGGTTTAGCTCTTGTGCCAGGCCCTTTGCTTCCAATCCAAATACAGCCGATCGCAAAGAATGAGCCGTCTGACCATTTCCTGGACTCTGGCCAAACGGCACTTCCCCTTTAAAACAATGGACCATTTCCCTCTCTCAAAGAAGCCTTGGACCTAAAGAGAAAAACAACTGAACATATAAACACTCTCTGTGATGTAGACCAGGAATAAAGAAATGCCTCGCTATAGATATATAGATATGTATATGAGGTACACAGTAGATGTTGTTGTTAGGTTTGTCATATATCTGTGTTTTGTGAACTGTTCTGCAGTTTTTCTCCCACGTGCCAGTAAAGTGAAAACCTTTAACAGGTTATCAAACAGTTAATTAAGTAATTAAGGAGTAGAAAATGACACCCATCACGATGCTGTATGTTCTGCGTCTCCTAAGGACGCATGTCACTTGGTTCTCAAAATGTACAAAATCCAAAAACAAGCACCGACCATTACACTGAGAAAAAAAGAATGAGGATCTGGAGTTAAACCACATAGTGTGACGGCATAGTGTGCTGGAAGGTGATTGTTCAACATTTATCTGTCTTTAAGGTGGGAGAAACGAAGCACATGTACCAGATGAGTTTCGGACGAGGCAGTTTTTTTTCTCTCAAATTTCTAGACTTCTGATGTTCTTAGAAAGCGAAGACAAAATTGCTGCACCAATAATTATCAGGCTCTGAATGACACCAAAAAAAAGGTGATTTTAGTGACATCCAGTGAAAAGAAGGCAATGGGACAGAATTTGTATAATTTAATATTGTACTCTACACTCACCGGCCACTTTATTAGTGACAGACGGGCTGGTCTGAGTATTTCAGAAACTGATGATCTACTGAGACTTTCACGCACAACCATCTCTAGGGTTTACAGAGAATGGCCTGAAAAAGAGGAGATAATATAGTTGTGTGGATAAAAATGCCTTGTTGATGTGAGAGGTCAGAGGAGAATGGGCAGACTGGTTGGAGATGATAGAAATACAACAATAACTCAAATAACCACTCGTTACAACCAAGGAATGTAGAATACCATCTCTGAATGCACAACACGTTGAACCTTGAAGAAGATGGGCTACAGCAGCAGAAGACCACACCGGGGGCGACTCATGTCAGCTAAGAACAGGAAACTGAGACTACAGTTCACACAGGCTCAACAAAATTATAACAGAACGTAGGACAACAGAAGATTGGAAAAACGTTGCCTGGTCTGATGAGTCTTGATTTCAGCTGCAACATTCAGATGTCAGGGTCAGAATTTGGTGTAAACAACATGGATCCATCCTGCCTTGTATCAAAGGTTCAGGCTGGTGGTGGTAGTGTGATGGTGTGGGGGATATTTTCTTGCCACACTTTAGTACAAACTGAGCATGGTTTAAATGCCACAGTCTACCTGAGTATTGTTGCTGACCTTAATGACCACAGTGTACCATCTTCTGACAGCTACTTCCAGCAGGATAATGCACCATGTCACAAAGCTCATATCATCTCAAACATGACAATGAGTTCACTGTACTCCAATAACCACCACATTCACCAGATCTCAATCCAACAGAGGAACCTTTGGGATGTGGTGGAACAGGGGATTGGCATCATAGATGTGCAGCCGACAAATCTGCAGCAACTACGTGATGCTGTCATGTCAATATGAACCAAAATCTCAGAGGAATGTTTCCAACACCTTGTTTAAAATATGCCACGAAGCATTAAGGCGGTTCTGAAGGCAAAACCACGGTGTCTCTAATAAAGTGGGTTTTCAGACTCTTCTAACACTTTTCTTTAAGGTGTCGTTCATTGCAGAAATGTGACATCAGTTAGTCCTCTATCTAAAAAGTTAAATACATTTTGCTACATATTTGCCTGAGATATGTTTTCACTAACATTTGAGCATCTCGTCTCTAACATGCATGAGCAATTCAAACTGTGAGTTCCCATGTGTCCGAAAAACAAACAAAAGTTCAATTTCATCTTCAATCCAGAAGGTACGATAAAAACAAACACTCGAGCGAAACACTGTAATTTAACAGAACCACAAAAACCCACGCTGTCCCTCCATCTTTGCACACATGACGACGTGGGTCCTGTTTGATTGTTGACCCGTGGTGACCCTTCAATTACGGCTGAAAGGTTTCCCTCCTCTCCGTCTCCCTTTACCAAAACATGCCGACCACCCCCACACTCGCTGAAGCCAAATTTTGTTGTAACTCTTTCTTGAAACCCCACCCACCATGACACACACACACACACACACACACACACACACACACACACGCTAACACATTCATAACCCTGGCTAGACAAATCCCCCTCCCCCCACTCAGGGATCCTCTGGTCAGCGAGGAACCACTCTGACAGTGTGGAGGGTTCAGTCTGAGTGCAGCCTGCTCCACCTAAAAACAGCAAATTATACCTCTGAGCGGGAGGAAGGTGAGATCTGGCAGAGTAGCGTGTCACTCTAACACCAAACATATAATTATTCTCTGGCGTAAAGACCTGTTCTCAACCGTCACTTCATTCATACCCTTTATTATATCTACACCAATCAGCCATAACATTACGACCACTTGCCTAACGTTGTATAGATTCCCCCTTTTTTCTGACCCGTCGATGTGCGAACTCCAGTAGATCTGTGAATGTTGGCAGACACTTTAAATCCAACAAATGCTCAACTGCATCAATATCGGAGGAATTTGGAGATCCAGAACCATTTTTGCTTCGAGGCAGGGTGCTTTACAGGGCTGATCGAGACGCCTGATAGCAGGGAATAAACACGTAACAAAGCAGAGAAGGAAAGAAAAAGTTGGCAGCCGTGTGCAATCTGCTATCTCTAATAATAGTTCACATGTACCAATTTGACCAAATGTCTTCATTAAAAGTAAATCTCTTTATCTCTAAATGATGAAGTGCGTAAAAAGGACACGGTACCCAATACACAATACAAAAAGTACATAGTACAGAATATAAATACAGAGTAATTTACATAGTTCGGTTTAGCAGTCGGGCAGCAGAGCGGATAAAAGACGTAAACTGACCCGAAGGCAACAATAAAAATTCATTCGCTAAAATGTGCTCAGAAGAACACAAAAGCTGCAAAAGCTGATGCTCTGATCCAGATGACAAGCCATCAAAACCTAAGACGCTGTGACAGATTCTCCTACCACTTGGCTCGTGCTTCTAAAACATCACCTTTGAGGACAAACGTCCGCTTGCTTCCTAATACATCCCACCCTCTGCCATTGACGGCAAGTTAATCAGTGTCAGAAAAACCAAGAAGAAGAGGACTGGATTTCCCCTTAACGGATTCTCCCCACCGTGTGCACTGGAGAGATCATGGCCTCGCTTCCCGTCCCACTCCCACTGATAGGCTGCTCGGGGTACCAGCTGTGCTCACTTTAAAATAAACTCCCCTGGGAGAATCCAAACTGACATGAACACACACACACACACACAAATGCAACAGTCCCCTCCCAGTCTTTATCCAATAAATCAGTGCTGAGGTGACATCATTGTTAAACAAGCTAGGAGCCTCCTCTCTGCTCCGGCACAGAAGAAAAGGAGGTGATGGGTCTGAGGAATGAGCGCAGACCTTTATTTTGCAGCCTACTTAACTGCTTCTTACTCACCAACTTCCTATCTATCGGTTTGTGTATCGGGCACCATATGGAGGATAAAGGCATCAAAGAGTTGTGCCTGACCTACGCTGCGATCTCAGACCAATTATCCACGGCAACAGCCGCCAAAGCAGCGGGGTGGTGGTGGTGGTGGGTGTTTGGATGCGAGTCCAAGGAGATACAAAATATGAGGAGAAAACAAATAAGAGAGAGCGAGCGCACGCGTTCCCCTCCCTTCTACGATCTCAGCTAAGTTTCAGAGAGGTCAATCATTTCAGCGCCGTGGAGCTGGGGTGCGAGGAACTGGAAATGGATGGTATGGCTGGACTCCACTGGGCGTGTGAGACGGTTTGATGTTGCTCCAAACACAGTAGGGGGAAGCTGATGGCCTAAACCACACCGAGTTTAATAGTAGCAGCCACCCCTGAGCTCACTGCTCATTACAATCACAAGTTACTGGAATCCACGGTGATGTCAGCCTGAAGAACAAAGCTTTTCATTCATAATTACAAACACATGGTTATATTACAGTAATAGGAAAATGTTGATGACATTATTAGATTAAGTTGATTTCATTGATTGATCACATTTCATTAATCTTCTGCTGAGTTGTTCTTTTATTAATTACACCAAGTTATAATATGTCATTTTTTTTTTAACATGGCGCACTGCTCACAATCACTGGTCAAGTGAATTACGCTAATTAGCTGGTTATCGTGGCACCCATCCGTGGGTTCATCAGTGGGTCAGAACATCTCCATAACTACATTGATTGTCTCTGGTCTGCAGTCGTCAGTACCTTTTAAAAGAGGTTCAAAGGAGGAAAAGTGGGGAGTTGTGTTGGTTTTGTGTGGGGCTGCACCACTACAGACCAGTGATGGTGTCCATACCGACCCCTGTACACTGGCAAAAACATCTACAAAGGACAGCAGAGCCCCAGAACTGGACCACAGAGCAATGGAAGAAGGGTAACGTATGGCACCAGGATGCAAAGAACACCCCCATGCTGTTGCCATAAGGATGTGCTCGGTCTGCAACAATGTTTAGGTGGTAGTAGGTATCAAAGTAAAAGCCACATAAAGGCCAGGACCCGGGTTTAACAGAGGATCGTTGCATTGTAATGAGATCATTGTCATTCACGCCACGGTTTGGTGGTTATAATGTTGTGGCTGATCAGTTATTTATATAAATGCTATTAAACTTCATCCATCTTCCAACGTTCAATCATCAGCACAGTCCAACAGTATCACAAAAGACAAAGAAAAGCAGCAACCCCTCACAAGTCCCACGTAATCAGGATTTTCTTGGAAAATCTTCAAACGCTACTGACGGACGTTTGCACTGTATTTTACTTTTCTATCAAACCGGCTCCTTACATTTAAGTCGAATGAATTGGTTTTGCGTAACGCTGCGGGACCGCGTTGATAAAACTGTTTATCAACAAGAGGGACAATTCACCATCTGAAGCAGAAGCACGTGGCAGACCCAGAAATCATGTGAGAAGAGGGGAAGACCCGAGGACTAAACAAAAACACAAACACTGCACTGGCCTTGAATAGCTGCGATGGGACCGTTCACAGCGCTTCAATAATTAGTTAAAGAGATATTTGTGAATGCTTATGAATATTTTTACTGAAAAGATTATTACATTTATTTTATAACATTGTCGGCATCTTCGTCGTTAAGGTTCATCACTTAAGCAACGCTCTTAAGTAGTCGAGACTAAAAAGGCTCACGTCTTAAGCGCCAGCAGGCTGTTTTTGTTTTTGTGCGTTTCTGGATTTAATAACTTGTTCAACCACAGAAAAAGGCCTCACAATTACTGAGAACTTTTAACTATTCCGATAAATAACAAACACATGCTGCGATTTTTTTTTTTTTTTTTTTTTTTTTTTAGAGGAAAAAAATGTGAACAGAGAAGATACGATATTAATCACCAACAGGGAACATACGAAATGGCCAAACCGCTCCTCAACATGTCGCAGCATGAAACACACAGGTGCAGGAGTTAAGATAATAAGCAAGGTACTTTCAGTTGAACTAATGCCTCGTCGTTGCACACAAAGAATCAGACTATCAATGTTGTTGACTATCAATAGGTGTTCGGGCGCCTGTTTTCCTTCATCTGGATTAAATGTAAGATTAGACAGTGACCGTCAGTCCCGTTAACTCTGCAGGGGGCAAAGAGAAAAGTTGACATTAATCAGGCTAAAGAGCGAACAGACTCTCTTAACCTGCAAATATTCCAGTCTGAAGACCTCCTACTTTCAGTAGGTCGCTGACCCCCGCCGACTATAAATGCAACTCTGTTTCATGGACCTGATGCCTTCTCTCCAAACTGGGCCATTGTAAACACTCACACCAGCTTCTTGTGATTAAAACCAAGCTTGGCTAGCTGGTGACAATATGATTTGATTGGACTACTTCCTGGCAACCCTTGCCCAGCTCCAGTGAATGTTTGTCTGTCAGAGATGCAATGCCATGCCTATTATGGGCAGCAGTAATGCGAGCGAGATCTATATCTGCGGCCAGATTGTCTGTCTGGCTCCACTCATCTGTGTTGTTTGCCGGACAGACCAGGAGAAATCCTCGGTATCGACCTGAACACACCCCCTCTGGGACGGCCGAAGGTCAATCTGAGGCAAAGTGAACACCAGAGGAGGAGGAGGGAAGAAGGAGAGAACAGAGAGCAGATAGAGTCTGGGACTGACTTCAAAGCGCTGCAATCTGGTGGAATATCAAGGCATTTATACCCTGTTTTTCAGCTTAAACCGAGCTCCACGCTTTGGATGTAACCGCTTTCAAGCAAGACAACAATCCTTAAATCAGATACACTTCAAAAACCACTAACATAACAAGGACTAATTAAAAGAAAACCAGTACCCATAGTAACATTTTTCCAACTCAGGCTGATTTACAGTGATAGTTAATGTATGTTTACATTCATGCGGCTACTGTAAACATGGTTGTAGTGAGGGGACCAAATGTAGGCCTGTCAAAAAATAAATAAATACATAAGCAAACGTAGCGCGATGTGTGTGTTCTTCAGCACGCAAGTCAGAGATAAAAGTGATGTGTAAAACAGATGTGGCCCAACGTTAGGAGTTACAATGACAGGGCAGCTTTGAAGTTTGTACCCGAAATGAGACGACAACAAATTATTGCGTGTCTGCTGCTGTGGTGACATGATACCATGTGACAGATCTGCAGGCGTCAGCTTGTATATTACATGTCCACACATGTAACATAGTTTTTTATTGTTATTATTATTATTAATTCTACACTTTATTGTGTCAGTATGCATCAGAGTAAATATTTAAACTTAGAGTGACATTGGGTTATTAATTGAGTTGATGATTATTTAAAACTGATACTGATGGTTATATTCTAAACTAACTTACAAAATATTAGAAAATAGCATAGGATCTTTCAATCATATGGGTCTTAAGACAAAGATAATGTCCTCAAACCTCTCGTTTTGACTCCTTTTGCAACGATATTCAGTTCAGCACAGGTCACAAGATAAGCAGAAATATCTTTACACTGAAAAATCAACAACACTCTTATCACATTATTAAAATAATTCTGTCAAATCATGCAAGTTCTGCTATTTAATGCCTTTAATTCAGGTTCTAATGTTTCATTTTGTGTATGTACATGCATGCATATAATATGCTAACCACATTTTAACTTGTATTGTACCTACAGAGACACGTGATGTAAATCTGAGGAATAATAATTGGTTGCTTGAACAGTTGCCAACTGACTGAAAACTAATCTCCAGCTATTTCTGCGGTATACAGCTCTGTATACAGCCTATAGTGGAGACTGGTGACTGAACTAAACAATCAATGTGAATATGTTAACTTGGCCTTTTTTTGTAGCATTGGCTTCCAGTAGAATCAATAAGATAATCGAAATATTAATCAATGATGAAGTGCAGCTGTAGCTTGAGATAAAATAAACCAGGATTAAGGTATGTAAGGTTGCATTTACGGGCAGTGGGGAACCTGAGTGAAGTGCATGGTTGCTGGCTTTCAGGTTAAATATTTAACAAAATAAATAAATAACATATAAAATAAAATTAAATTTAATTAAAAAAATGTTCTGTGGACACAAACAAGGAAATAAAGTGTTTACTGAAACGTAGCAACGCTGAGTAAAACATGACAAATCACAGCAGCTGGACTCAGTCACTGCTGAATTATCCTGCACAATATGAGGGCTTGTTTTCAGCCACTTACAGCGTATTTTCCACTGGTGTGAGTCCTGAATAAAGTTGGCCCGAGCGTGGTTTTAGCTGGTGCACACGACAACACAGTATTTTAGCAACAATTTCGGACACGATGAAGTTTTCGTGCTCGTTTTTTTCTGCCAGCTAACTTGCTAATGTTAGCTAAGTTTGGACCCCATCAGCATCCCAGCTGGCTAGCGTCACCATTAGCCTCCAAAAGGCAGCCAGCTAGCCGCTCACCCCGACGAGATAAGCGGGCAAAGATAAAGACATTGTATTTACCTTGTGTGGTTGTGTCCTCCGCCAATGTTTTGGTGGAAGCTTTGGAGACAAGGTATCCGAAAAGGCAGAGTACAATCGCCGCGGTCCTGCTCCGGTCCAGAGCCCGCATCATTGCAGATGTGTGTCAAAGAAACAAAGTAAAAACCAAATATGTCGCTTTTAAAAACTCACAATGTGTCCACAACAGCGTTTAATCCACAAAGGAGGCGACACTCCATGTTCAGCAGCATCAGTAGCACTGATTTTCTGCCCGTAAAGCTGTGTTTCAGCTGCCCCGTTGTGCATCCCCAGCCCCTTTTTTTTTATTCATAGACGGGTCCGGGAGGAAGACCACGGCCCCGTTCCTCTGAGCCTCATGCCCCAGAACAGCACCAACAGGCGGCTACTGCAACACGACAGCACCGCTGACATCGGCGGATCTCCAGCACCACCTGCCGGCCACAGGATCCAACGCAGTTTGGAAGCGCAACTTCTCATTTTTGCCCTCAAAATTATTAATTTACGTGACTGCGGCTGTAAATATGTTCACTTGACCGTTCATTGGGTAAACTCGTTAACATGAATACATTTAAATTCTACATAAAATCTTCATTAAGGTTACGGTATTCAGCTTTTGATTAAAATAATTGAGAGAGATGGGTCCATCTGCCTTGGACTTCGAAGTCCATGGGATGTATCTTTCATACATTATTATTAAAAGTAAAATAATAATAGTAATGTTTTTTATGTATATTGTGATCATGTCTTTACAAAAATCTATTATGAAAACAGTCAGTTATTAATAAAAAAAAATATTAGATATCACTTAAACGTCAACTAAGATGAGATAATCATGACAGATATTTCTTTCTTGGCAATATATCAAATTTTATACGGAAAATAACAAATTGTGTCTGTGTCTGAGAAATCACTTTCAGTTAAGTTACCCATTACAAACGCATTACATAACACTTCTCAAGGAAGTGTGTTAAATCTGAATCACATGGCCTGCTCCAAGTTATGTTGTTTCTCCTCTTTCTTAATTATTTAGTATAATGGAGTGTGTGAGTCAAGTGTGGATTTATCACACGTCAAAAGTGTTGACAATATATTTATAAATAACTCTCAATTTCTATTTACTCAGTTGTATATATAATAATGAGAAGAATCGTTCTGTAAAAGTGCCATGTGGCTATAGGTGGTTGATTTTAGGCCTGACAACAGCCAAAGTGCGATCAACTATCATACCTGTCAACTATGTGAAACTCAAAAGTCCCACAATTATAGACTGTGGTTTGTGGAGCTATTGAAAGGTTGTGGTATTGTTGTAACTCTTGTGGTATTCACAACCTCGAAAGTGGAAAGTCCAAGTTTATTGTCTACACTACTTCCCATGTCATATCCACAAACTCACTGAGTTGCATTTGAACGCAACATTAGTTTCAGACAATGAATCCCAACCACTGTCATTTCCACTAGCATTATCATAATGAGACATTTTTGCCATTTTTAGGTAAAATGTCTAAAAAATAATTGCTAAGTCACTGCACACTTTGTTCCTCTAAACACATTGTTTGTTTTTCATGTAGTTTCACATGTTATTATATTCACGTGTTTGATACTTTGTTGTTGCCTTGTGAAGCTCATGACATCCCATTAATCCTCCGCTGTGATTTTGTGTTTAGTTAGCGATGTTAGCAGCCAATACACTGAACTATGATGGGGAAATTTGTAAAAACTAGTGTTTACCTAACAGTTGTGCTATCATGGCTCTTATCTTTTATGGATCGTTACCAATCATCTCCTGTTTAGTTGATTTCTTGTGTCTGTTTTGTGTCTTTGTGTTTAACATGTTCTACCTCTTGTGGTTGATTGAAGGCACCTAGCAGGCTCCTCACTCTGCCCAAGGTCTCTTCCTTCTTGTCCCTTCTTGCACCTGCTGCACTCACCTTTCCTATAAATAAATGTTGCACTCTTTGGTATGTAACCTGGTGTTGGGTCCCTCCTTAAATTTTTTATTTCCTCCTTCTCAACCAAAATAAATGATACTAGAAACTCACGCAATGGAAAATGCACTGAAGAATAAATAAATAGAGCATCCTTGAAGGCGTTTAAAGCTTTATTTACATACCATGAAGATCAGAAAAACCAGTTGGACTTCTTTTTCATATCCACATTGATCTTCTCTAACTAATGTATTATTCAACATATTATCTTTTGCTCGTGGGTTTTTCTGTACAGTTTAATTGTTGTTTATTTAAAAACATATAACAGTTTTCTCCAGTATTTCCCTGCTATAGGTTTGCGCTTTATTTAAACATGCGACTGGAGTCTTCTTTCAGTAATGACCACCTGCAGCTTCGACATGAAGTGCTCATCTGTTGCTGTAATCCTGATCCTGAACACTCTCTGTCAAATCGATTTTATTTCTATGGCAAGTTGGCTCATGCTCACAGCTTTTTTACTTCCTCCATGCTGCTTCAGGTGTTTTCAACAGAAGCAATGTTTGTCCGTCTATTTGTTTCCTTGTATAAGACCTGCAAAAGAACAATAGAAATATGTCTCTAAGTAATGCCGTAAAGGTTGGTGCACACATTCATGTTCTCACATCACAACGTTTTTTTTATGTGCTGACCACTGAAGATCAGCTGCATTTTTACCCTTTGCCAAGTGAAAGCATTAATACACGTTGATGGGATCCTTGTTTTACTGTCAAAACAACACTGACACCTGCATAATCTTTATACTTTGTGTTTCATTAGCAAAAGTTAGCAGTGAATATGATGAACTAAGATAGTAAACACATAGTAAACATTAGACCTGCAAAATATTATTTACCTCACATTGCTGTTATCATGACTTTTTACTCCTATCTTTGCTTTTTGTTTTTTTAATAGGAGGGTTTTCAATTATAGTGGCTTATTCTAAAGTGGACAATCTTTATTCTTTGTAGTTGCTTTGGATTTCATTTCCTCCTTCTCTTCATGCCAACCAGTGTTAATGATGCGGGAAAATCTTGTAATGGAGACCTGATATTTCCCCCTTTTCATCGTGTACATTTCTTAGCACCTGATAAAGCTCTATTTATATACTCAGTAAGAAAAATACCCCAAAACCGGTTGGTGCTCATTTTTTTTATTCACATGCTACTAGTATGGCAGCTGTGCTTGAAAAAATAAAAAATAAAAAAGCGTCATATTATTTTATTTTCATTTTTTATTTTCAAGTCATATTATTTTTGTCAAGTTATTTTTTACACCAAGGACATGATGAATTCATTGACCACCAACACTGTTGTAGAGTCGGATGATGAGGAATGTTCTTTGTTCAAACAGCAGATAAATGATAAAGTGAAGAAGGGACTCCCCCTGATAAACCTCCATCACTGCTTTTATATTTATCATGGATTAAGCTATTTCAATTTCAATTTTCCTTCATTTATGTTTAGCCCCTGGCTCTAACTTGAAAACTATTAATTTGATCCATTAAAAAAAAAAAAAAAAAAAAAAAAACAGTCTCAACATTAATGGCCTGCACTGTTTCAAAATAATAATAATAATAATAATAATAAAAAATTATTATTTAAAAAATAAATTAATTAATAACAGGTAATGTGAATGTTTCTGTCATTACAATGTTCCCAAGTACATTTCGTATGCATGACCCTCTTGTGGTATTCACAACCTCAAAAAAGGAAAGTCACAATTCATCGTCTAGATTACTTCCTACGTCATAACCACAACCTCACGAGTTGTTCCAGTCCACTCTGCCCATGGCCTCACATCAGACCTCCACTGCATTCGCCTTTCCTGTGAACGAATGCTGCACTCTCAATAGTCAAAGGTTTGGACACACCTTCTCATTCAATTCACTGAGAAGGTGTGTCCAAAGTTTTGTCTGGTAGTGTAGCTACTCCGCAAGATCACAAATGTTTTAGCTCCAAAACTGGTTAGACTGTTTGTTTTTTTGATATCCACACTGACAAAATACAGAAGCTGTGTTAGAGCTCTCTTCTCTACCTAATGCATTACTTGTATTTTGCTTGTGGGCTTATCTGTGGAGTTTAATAGTTGTTAATTTAATAATATATTCCATTTTTTCCCTCCAGTTTTTCGTTCAGTTTTGTGCTTGATTTGTCTGTGAATTTCCCTGTTTTGTCTGTGAATCAAGGATCTGTAAATCCGTCCAACATGAAGTGCTCATCTGTTGCTGTAATCCTGATCCTCAACACTTTCTGTGCCTTCTCACAAGGTAAGCACGGCTGGTAATCTAACAATTAATTAATAATAGTAGGCCAACTACTCTCTTATCCTATTTCACTTATGGAAAATCTTCAAATGCCTGAAAGAAAAAATAAATTGATAAGACTGTATATACACTTTTTGTTCTGATCTATTTATATCCATTGCATTGTTTTTCAGTTCCCCATGAACTAATGTATGTTGTGGGCTGCTTTGTGAATGGCACGGCTGAGGCACAGTATGAGTTTGATGGTGAGGAGATTTTATATGTGGATTTCCTAAGTAAGGAAGTCGTATACACTGTACCAACGTCTATTAATCCGGATCCAAGTCAGGTGTTGGTGGATTTGAGTATCTTTACAGACGCTGTGAACAGCAAGAAATCATGTTTGGAATTAACAGCAGGCACTCAAGTGAAAGAAGATTACCCACAAGAAGTAAAAGGTAAGTTAACAGCATAAGTGTCTGTGATGTGGTGACATGATCGATAGATTCCTGATGAATTATTTTCTACTGTATTGTCTTTCAAACCACTTTAGACCCTCCTGAGACTTTCCTCTTCCCCTCTGGAGACGTTGAGCTGGGAGATGAAAACAGACTCGTCTGCTTCGTAAATCATTTCTACCCACCTTCAATCAAAGTCAGCTGGACCAAAAATGACCAGCCAGTTTCAGAGGGGACGTCACTCAGTCGATATTACCCCAATGACGATCAAACCTTCCGCCAGTTCTCAACTCTGACGTTCACGCCGAGCGAGGGCGACGTTTACAGCTGTACTGTGGAGCACTCAGCGCTGGAGACGCCCAGAACAAGAATCTGGGGTGAATATTTTCTTACAAAGGTACTTAAAACTGAAAATGAAGTGTTTCACTTTCCGTATAATGATTTATATTCTCTTTAATTTCCACTACAGAAGTTGAGGCCGTCAAAAGTCTTGGACCAGACATTTTCTGTGGAGTGGGCCTGAGTCTGGGCGTGTTGGGGTTTGCTACTGGAGTATTTTTAATTGTCAAGGGATGGTACCATGAATAATGTACATACAGTGCATTTCTTTTGCTTTCACTACAGGTTTGTTAACTATTTTTCTTGTAGCAGACGGTGACGGTGACGTGTATATTCATTTCATCTGTCACAGTGTTTTTCAGCAGGACACAGAACAATAAAGTCATCATAATTACCAACCCACATAAAAGACTACATGTTTGTTTTTTCTGTCTTTTATTCTTCTTCATGTCAGACATGTTAAAACATGAGCACACCTGTACACATGTGCTCAAGAAGGGTATAGAGCAAAAGTTTGGGTCTAAAGTTGCAGCAGGCTGCCGTGTATCTTTTTATTTTTCTTCTTCCATAGGGTGTTGGATTCTTTTTGTTGTTGTTGTTGTTGTTGTTGTTTTTGTTTTAATAAACTGCTGTTTTACATCTCTGTTTCTGACTTTTAACTTGGTTAAATGAAACATTGTTACTCCCCCTCATCGCCTGGACTTTCTTGGGCAAGTTATGTCACTAAAACATGAGACGTCTGTGTATGTCTTTGTTTGCACTTCCTACCTCTTCTTGACCCCCATTCACACAATCTACTTAATATGGTGTAAGTTCGGGACAGGTGGCCATTATGTTTTGGCCCAAAATAGTTTCCTATTACGCTTTCACAACAATTGGACATGCCAACATGCCATGTGTGTCTCCATTCCCATAGGAGAATGCTGAAAACAAGCAACCAAACATAAAAACTAACTAGCTAACTGTGCCAGTGTTACCACAGTGGATTAAATTAGCTGTCATAACCTCTTGCTATTAGCCAGTGTTTTTGGAGGCAGAGGTCTCAAATATCTTGTAAACAAAGCCAACAGGAGGTTAAAAATTGCTGTGGATTGTTGATTGTGAGAAATGGACTTAGCAGCTAAATCTGTAAAGTTTAAAAACTACTGATCCAAGGGAGATTTAAAAAAGCAAACAGCATGTCTTACTTCACATCCAAAGCATCAGGACAACATAAAACATTTATTATGATTTTGATCTAGTAGGCTAACACTTATTTTTTGACGCTACTTATCTTAGCTACAGAAATGACAACATTCCCATCAATCTTCGAATGTTACTGAGAAGCTTATAGGTGGGAACATTACTGCAACATTTAGAACATCGCCTATATATTGAAAACTATATTGGACGTAGGTATTTTTTTACCAACAGGGACAGGACTTAACTGCCTGACTGAATCAAGTGGCAACATCTCTTAATATTTACTTTCAGGTTTGGGAAAAGGAACACACTGATTTATGCTGGATATTGTGAATCACTGCAGTAGCTGCATGTTACAGTAACTGTGGTGGGAGCCCTCTGGTTGGAGGGTTTATAGTATTTGCTCAGCTTGCAGCTTTGGGTGGGTGGCACATGTCTTAGTTGCCCAGTCTAAAAGTTTCAGCAGAACATTGTATTGTTACAAAATTATCAGTGTAATTTACTTCTCCTGTCAGTGGCCATAACGCTGTAGCAGACCTGTGTAGCTCGTATGCAAATCAGAGGGAAGGTCATATTACTCGTGATGACGACAAGGCATGGGAAACAAAGTGTTAGGGGAATACCACACATGCATAGGAAAAACTGTTGTTTACAAATCTGCAGCTGCACTTCCTCATTGTTGCTCACAGCTCAGATGCAATTACAGCATTGTTTTCGCGGTTAGAACTTCAGTCACGTCTCTCATATTTGCCTGACAACATGTCTTGTGCTCATAGCTTCTACACTTTTCCTTTGTTTCTTTTGGTGTTATCAACGGAAGGTAAGTAACATTGTAGACGAAATAGCGTCAAGAATAACTTACTTAGTTAGCAAATGTAGTATTAAACTACAACTGGCTTTCCATATTAACTTTTGGCACTTGTTTTTCAGGTGCTCTCTATGGCATCGGGTTGAACCGTTGCCAGTTTAGTTCCTACGATGCTCACGATGCTGTGTACCTGGAGCAGTACTACTTCAACAAGATGTTGTTACTCCAGTACAACAGCACTTTGGGGAAAGCGATTGGTTACACGGAGGAAACAAAAAAAATTGCAGATGAGCTCAACAGCCGACCAGCTTTTCTGATAGATGAGCTGTGGAAACTGGAGGTTTGCAAGAAAAATGTCCCACAAGCTTATAACAACCTCATGCGGCCAGGTGATGATAACAGACCATACTAAGAACAACCTTAAGGGAATTACACTTATTATTTGTATTTTCAAGTCGTATAAACCATATGAATGAATCATAAAAGGCTATATAGTGTAATTTAATATAATTGCAAATCCTGTGAGTAAAGATGTGACATTTTATGCAGCATTTTCTGTCTTGGGCTTTTTCCTTCTAGTCCAGCCCTACATACGACTGACGTCGGCCAAGGAAACAAGCTACAAACATCCAGGCATGCTCGTCTGCAGTGTGTACGATTTTTATCCTAAACAAATCACAGTGACGTGGCTGAGAAATGGAAAAAAGGTTACTTCTGATGTGTCGTCCACGGATGAGCTGCCCAATGGGAACTGGCTCTACCAGATCCACTCCTATCTGGAGTACACACCTACACCTGGAGAAAGGATATCCTGTATGGTGGAGCACGCCAGCCTCATGGAGCCCAAGGTTACTAACTGGGGTAAGAATGTGCACACAGTGGTGAAATATATTGTGCTTTTCATTTTACTATGTACGGTATCTTTCACAGGTTTAGTTGCTAATTAATGTCTTCAAAGATTATCGATACAAAGACTGAACTTATTAGTGTGGTTGCCTGTCTACGCGGAAGTCTTCAAATGCCCAAATGTCATGACTTGTAATAAAACTTTAAACATGTTAGTAACAAACTGTCATGCAGGAAGAGAGTTTGTGATTTTTGTAATTTTATTTCAAAGCCTGGCTCCCTGCTGTTCTGACATAAATAACATGAACATGAATAATAATGGACATATAATGTATGAATCTAATCATTGCTTGTCATAAATCTGTTGTCAGACCCATTGCCTGATTCAGCGGTGAATAAGATCTCTGTTGGGGCTGCAGGCCTGCTGCTGGGTCTGGTGTTTTCAGTTGGTGGGCTGATTTACTACAAAAAGAAATCTGCCGGTGAGAGATTTATTCTGATTTATTCTGATTAACTAAGTCTGGAATTCTTCATTTAATGAATGTAGTTTAGCCAAATTAACAGGTTCCTATTTGACCTGTTTATAAATTGAGGGTTTTTTTGTTTTGTTTTTGCAGGGCGGACGTCGGTGCCAACGACTGAGGTACGTGTCAACATTTAGTGATTTTCTTCTCTTCTCTTTGTTGGTATTTTTGGTATAAAAGTTTGTTTATCTGTTCTACAGGTTTTATATCCAGACGACACGCTTTAAGTCAGAGATGCCTGTGGGAAGAGAATACAACTGAAGCTACTGGACTGCTTGTCATGTACAGTAGATGCTTAAATGTGTTTAGTTTATTTTTAAAAAATTCTGTGTACAGGAACACGTTTGTAAATCAGTGACAGTTTATTTGTATATTTGTAATGGGCCAGTATATGGAGGAAGAGATGGACAGAAGTTTTTTGTGTTTATCTTTGAAACATAAAGTATCTGGAAATCAAAAAAAAGACCTTGATAAAAAATATTCTCAGTTTCCAGCATCTTAAAGGCTTGTATCTGTGTATCTGTGCATAATATGTATAAACGAGGAACTGTGTGCCAACCTTCAATGTAAGGACTTTAAAACAATAAGTGTCAGACGTTGTTCTACTTCCCCCAAGTGGCCAAAATGTGTCACAGCTTTTCACCATTTTTTTTTTTTAACACACAAGAAATTGATGAATGTACACAAATCTCTGTTCCCAGCTTCAGTCATGGTTTAGGCCACGACTGATTGGTTCACAAAAGATGCACATCACAGCATAGGAAATACTGGCTCAGCTTTTCCTTTCTCCTCCTCCTTGTCCTCGATGGTCTTAACGGCCTGTTGGACCTTCCCTTCTCCACTGATACAAAAACTTCAAGCTGATTTTACACAGGTTCAACACAAGAGAGACTGACTGGTAATCAGTGTTTCTAGGTGGACAAAGAGTGTTAAATGAGGAGATCATTGCACAACCTCAGAATGATCAAGTTGAGGAAACATGAGGCTCAAGTTTTCAGGTCTGTGTGCGTAAATGATAAAAGTCTAAATTAAAAATGTATGATGATATTAAAGATGAGGAGGATGTAAAATTATTTTGTCAATCGTATTGCTTCCTAAACTAACACGCAATTAATTTTTTTAAACATATCAATCAATCCTCAGTCTCCATGCTTTAAATTCGTTGTAAATCTGACACTATGCCTTCAGACGTCTGTCATGCAGCCCTCCTCAGTCCTCCTCCTCGTCCTCCTCTTCATCCTAGAGGTTTTCTTCAGCTGCTCCACCACCAGTAACATCCAGACTCTAGAGGGGCCGTTCAATATTGTCAGATATTTAGCTCCATGACACCATCGCTCATCAGAAATACCTTTCATAATACATGTTCATTCTACATTTCCACTTGATCTCTCCTTATTGATGTCAAACTCTGAACGTATGGCACACTGGTCTGTAGTTCAAAGGTCAAACATACAAGAGATTAATTGGGATTAATGACATTAATGACACAAATGTAAGTAAACGTCAATACCTTAACACATTATAAGGTGTTTAAACTTACAAACATGAGGTTTTGCTTGAGCCACTTTTGAACTAAAGCTTGTTCAGGCACAGTTTTGACCCATGGACATGATCAGGACTGGATGCTGCGTTCAGGGATGGCGCTGACTTCTGGGGATCTACAGGTCATCAGAAAATACATGTTTAGGCAATATCAGCAATAAGAGAAAACTTGTTTATCATGGATAGGCATGCCTTCAACACATCTGTCAGAGCTATGAAAGTACACTGTACAGTTTGTTGTGTAACTGATTATTCTCTGGTAAAAAGGAAACCACGTGAGAATCGTTCATTATTATTAAGACACTTCTGCTTTTAGGAAAGGTTCTATATCCTGATTCAGTTTAATGAATCTCACGTGTGCAACCTAGTGGATGCAAACCTTCGTCGTGGTAAGAATCGATCACTGTCTTATCAAACAGAAACAAATTTGATTTAACATTAGAGAGACGTGCGTTTGGATCAAGTTATTCTCTACAAAGTAGCAGCACAAGACTTGGAACTATTTTTCATCTCTATAAAGGACGTCTCAAGCTTTTTGTCCATTTTTTGTTGCTTAACAGTTCTATCGCCTGCAGGGTATGTTCTAAAAACAGCACTTGTCGCCCTCTAACAATTCTATTTGACTGTGTTGCTTTTGCTTTTCCAGTATATCAGTAACACTTGCATTAATGTACATGAACATGGCAGTACTGAATATGAGTGTGTGTGTGTGTGTGTGTGTGTGTGTTTTGTTTGTGTTTTTTTCATGCCCGAGACCAATGGCCATCTTTCTTTGTATACGTGGGTTTGACCACCAAAAGAAAAACATGTCTTTTTGTACAGACATAGGACAATGTTTATGATTTGCTCAAAAATATGTTAATTTGTAAAAAAAGGAAACGTGTGGCTTTAAACAAAATGCTACAAATGTGCTCATTCATACAGCGCAGTCAAGAAAGATAGATAAGTCAGAGATTTGATGGCTTGAATAGGTTGACTTGACACTTTAGCCCTTTACTTTATTACTTTATTACTGGCTACCCTTGAAGTAGCTTTCAGCTTCAAAAAGGTTGGTGACACTGAACTACACGTTTGTGCATATTCACAAAAGAAGCAAATAGCCTTGATGGTTCGTACCACAAATAGGATATTGTAGGATAATGTCGAGAGGCAATGTATTTCTTGAAAATTCTTCATGTAGACGCAAAACTGCAAAACAGTTTAGCCGTAACATGTAGGGATGATTTATTAACTTTTATAGCAGTGAAACTTCACTGACAACCCGCAGACCTGCAGGTAAAATGATTCACCAGAGACTAACCAGAGACTTGTTGTGCTCAAGACTAGGTCAGATGTGTGACTGTGTGAGTTCCCGGCAACTGAGATTAGAATTGTTGTGTTCACGCTCTCTGCAGAGCAAGAGTCTCCAAATAAAGACAACTGGCGGCTCAAACATGAAGCTCTTCATCGCAGTCCTGATGATCAACAACTTCTGTGCTTTCTCACAATGTAAGAGCGATTTCTAATTCACTCCATTGTTCTAGCATGATGAAAAAGTAACTCGTAACTTATTTTTTTATATTGTGACAATGCAGTTTGGAAAAGAATGGTTAATATTCTGCTCTCTTCTTTCCTGTCCCAGTGTCTTTTTTGTATGCTTGTATCTATTGTTAATCATTTTCCCCCTTCTGTTTTTTTCCAGTTAACCATGAAATTAAATATGTCATAGGATGCTTTCTAGATGGCACAATTAACATACAATATGAATTGGACTCTGAAGAGATCTTGTACGTGGATTTTGAAAGTCGTTCAGTTGTATACACTGTGCCCAGGATTTTTTCAGAAGACCCAAGTCAGTTGTTTGAAAATATGCACGTGTACGAAAATGCTGTGAAAGCCAAGAGGTTTTGTCCAGCAGCTCTGATATCCTACATACTACTGGACGGAAATCCAACAGAAGTTGAAGGTAAATGACGCTCACTGCATGCTGCGTTAGCTTCAATATAACTGTCAGATGGAGGTTTTCACATCTTGTTTGTGACTCTCCATAGACCCACCTGAGAGCATCCTCTACCCTGCAGATGAAGTTGAGGCAGGAGTTGAAAACAGCCTCATATGCTTTGTCAACAATTTCTTCCCACCTGCCATTAAAGTCAGCTGGACCAAGAACGGTCTTCCTGTCTCCGAGGGAGTGTCACGCAGTCGATTTTATTCCAACGAAGATCGAACCTTCTACCAGTTCTCTACTCTGACGTTCACACCGAGGGAGGGAGATATTTACAGCTGTACCGTCGAACACACAGCACTAGAGAAGCCTCTAACAAGAATCTGGGGTTATTATCTTATCCTCTTGAATTCTAAAAAGTGTTTCCTGTAAAATATTTTCCATTGTGTGATGATTTATATTTTCTTTCACTCCTCCACAGAACCTGAGCTCAGTCATCGCGGTCATGGACTGGATGTTTACTGTGGAGTGGCTGTGACTGTAGGTTTACTGGGCATCGCAGCTGGAACATTTTTGCTTGTCAAGGGCTGCAGAGGAAATAATTGATCCAAGACTCTCGAACACGACACTAATAAAAACATCTGTTGACTAAGTTCTCAAAGAAGGAGTGAATTAATCAATACTTAAATGTTACGAATGTGCACACAATAGTACCATATAAAAGGAAAACCAATCATCAGCTATGTTTTTATGTGGGATGAACAGGTCATATGCTAGATTATATTTAACTGAACACATAAGCAGTGGCTATCATCTGCAGCTTCTTTTGATACAACTTTTTATGATGAGAAGTGTTTTATATTTACCCTGTGACTATTATAGGGCCTTGTATTTTAAAGGGGGAATTTTATTCTGTCATTTTATGGTGCCTTTTCTGGTTTGCAGCATTGTTTAGTACATTATGCTGTAACAACACTTGTTGTGAATATTGTATTATTAGAACATGTTGGGACTATTGAGTTTTCAATCATATTAATATATTGTTTGTTTATATATAAAACTGAATTGTAATTCTTTCTGTGCATTATATGCATCATGGTAGTAATTTGACATAATTTGCCAATAAAGCTCATTCTGATTATTTATTTTTAGTGTTTTAAGTATTTCCACTCTCTATTTATTTATCCTTCTATTTCAGATAGGAACACTATTATATCTTTATCAGACAGCTGTAGTTTAAAGTCATCATATCATTCTCATTTTCTATAAACACTTGAGGGTCATGGGGGGAGCTGGAGTCTATCCCAGCCATCATCGGGCAAGAGGTGGGGTACACCCAGGACAGGTCTCCAGTCCATCTCAGGGCTAACACAGAGATTTCTTAATTGTGGCCCTCTCTCTGACTGATTTTGACCATTTTGTTGCACTTGTGACACATTCTAAATAAATTCTAAACAATAAAATGCTTCTGATTTTGTTATCATAATCTCTACTGTTCAATAGTACGAATGTGTGTTTTTCATTGACATTAGATGTTTTACAATTAACATACAATATGAACTGGACTCTGAAGAGATCTTGTACGTGGATTTTGACAATAGTTCAGTTGTATACACGGTGCCCAGGATTCTTTCAGACGACCCAAGTCAGTTGTTTGAAAATATGCTGTCAGATGGAGGTTTTCACATATGAATTCTAAAAAGTGTTTGCTGTAAAATATTTTCCAGCATGTGATGATTTATATTTTCTTTCACTCCTCCACAGAACCTGAGCTCAGTCATCGCGGTCATGGACTGGATGTTTACTGTGGAGTGGCTGTGACTGTAGGTTTACTGGCCGTCGCAGCTGGAACATTTTTCCTTGTCAAGGGACTCCAGAGAAAATGATTGTTGCTCTTAAAGAGATTATACACAACACGCTAGAAGTGATCGTACAAACATAATTTTGGGAGAGCAGTATGGTTGCGTTAGCTCAGGCACCCAGTGGTTATTTAACTATGTTTCATTCAAAATAGAATAGAGAAGACTTATTCCACAGCAGACATATTTGCTGTCTTCAAATGAACTTCACCAGCTTGTGTTTACAATAACTCGATTTCAAGTGCTTACATCAGACATGAGTTACGAGACCGCTTCAAGGCGGCTGACGGCATCTAACCAGCTAATGGCTGAGCAACTTTTCAATGGAATGTAGGAATATAAAGGCATGATGTGGCTGTTGGGGACATGTTGGAGACATTAACATTTTCCTCAGACATAAATGAATAATATATAACTTACACACACGTCAGTATCTCTGTAAGTATCAAGAAACTCGTCCCAACGCTGTACTAATTGAAAATGTTAACATACAAGGTGGTGAATGCTACAATCTGACCTTGTTCTCATGATATTTTCGTAGTGTTTTGAGTTCACAAGCTTTCTTTGTTATCTTAGAATATAGGATTACCCAGATGAAGGCTAACGTGCCAGACTAATACAACTATTCTTGACAACTTCTTTTCCTCCTCCATTCACCTTGGTAGCAGGTGACATCACACCAGAACTACAGTTTATTTCTAGTCTTATAATATGTCAGAGGAAAATGTCACCTTCCAGCGATGTTCCCAGGACCTATGACAAATGCTACCACTTGAAGCAACAAGCAACATCACATCCTGTAACCACAAGTGCACAAGTTCCATTTGAAGGCAGCAACAGACTCATGTTAGTGGGGAAAGCACAGGTGGAGCTGCTAACGTTAACAGTGGCTTTGTTCCATTGATTATCCCAGAAAACCCGTGTAGTGAACCAACATGCACAACACTGAACCAAGGCTGTAGGTCAGCTAAATGGAATACAGACATCAGTAATGGTATAAAAACCCACTGAGCTGATGTTTTGCAGCCTGAAGGTTTTGGGTTCAAATCCATCAGCTGAAACAGTCTCCATCCACGACCCTCCAGAGGACAAGCAGTTACAGAAAACGAGCGAACTCTCGAACACGACACTAACATCTGTTGACTAAGTTCTCAAAGAAGGAGTGAATTAATCAATATTTAAATGTTACAAATGTGCACACAATAGTACCATATAAAAGGAAAACCAATCATCAGCAATGTTTTTATGTGGGATGAACAGGTCATATGCTAGATTATATTTAACTGATTACATAAGCAGTGGTTATCATCTGCAGCTTCTTTTATCAACTTTTTATGATGAGAAGTGTTTTATATTTACCCTGTGACTACAATAGGACCTTGTATTTTAAAGGGGGAATTTTATTCTCTCCTGTTATGGTGCCTTTTCTGATTTGCAGCATTGTTTAGTACATTATGCTGTAACAAGACTTATTGTGAATATTATGTTAATATTAGAAAATGTTGGGACTATTGAGTTCTTAATTCTGTAGTCATATTAATATATTGTTTGTTTATATATAAAACTGAATTGTAATTCTTTGTGTGCATTATATGCATCGTGGTAGTAATTTGACATAATTTGCCAATAAAGCTCATTCTGATTATTTATTTTTAGTGTTTTAAGTATTTCCACTCTATTCATTTTTTTTTTCCGCACAGCTATAGGTTTAAGAATAAACATTTGATAAAAACAAACATGATGCCTTCATTTCACAGTGTGGTGTTTGCATGTTCTCCCTGTGCTTGTTTTCTCAGGTGCTCAGTCCAAGAACAGACATATTGGGATTTAGTGCAGGACTGTTTTATTATAATGCATTCCTGTCCATTAGTGTACCTAATGATGTGACCAGAGAATGAAATGAAATGAAATGAAACAAATCAGACATTCAGTCAATCATGTATGATAAAGAATGTTACTAACCTCAAGACACCAACACTGAGATCAAATCATAATCTTTTTTATCACCTTCACTGGCGTTTTTTCTTGCAACTGTCTCCCGCCTCTGATTCGACAAAATAAAAGTGTTATTAGAGGTTAAAGTGGCCAATGACCCACAGCGTAAATTCAGCGGTTTGTCCAACCACGCCTCCTAAATGAAACTGAGAGAGACATCTGTTAATTTACTTCCTCAAAGTAGTTTTTTTTTTATTTGTCTTTCACGCTGTCGCCATGCGTCTTCACGGCTTTTTGTTTCTCCTCCTGTCATTTACGAGCGCACGTAAGTAACTTAACGTAAACACTGTCTGTCTGTCGCCGTTTAATTGTGTCGCAGTCTGAACACAGGAGTTAATGAAGCTGTTGATAATGATCGATCATGACATGTCTGTTTGTCACGGTGAACGATTTCAGTCAGGACGCATCATGTGCTTCGATTAGTCTACTACGTCGACTGCATTTAAATTGAATGTGACATTTCCATATTCCACAGTATCATCTGCACCAAGTTTGATGTGTATTTATTACAAATGCGCACATTATAGTTAAGGTGACTCCTTCAGTGGGTAAATTAACAGTGACTAAAGTTGCATTGAACCATTGTTTTCCCTTCAACTGAAGTAAATACACATATGCAGTATAGTGGAGAGCTACTGTACATCCTGACAATATCTTTAATTAGTTTGACTCTACAGTTAATAGATAAAATACCCTGATTATCAACAGATGGGTTGGCATTAGTAGTTCAGCACCTTTAGCACAGTTTTGCACCAGATGTACACTATTTGTGTTCCTTTTGTTGTTTTCTTGGGTACACTAGTGCAGTCCTGGACTAAGCCTAAAGTCACACCACTTTCTTAATGTGCTTTATCTTCTCTGTGCATATATACTTTTTTTCTAGGTCTTTGTACTTCAGGAACATTTGGCCCACTTAAAAACTACATTTTTTATTTGTACTCTCTTTTGTACTCTACATACTTAGTCTTGTACTGATCCTGTGTGTTACTACATCCCCTCTGCAACCAATGACCTCTGCATCTGTAACAGATGCCCCTAAACTGGGTTTAATAAAAGATTATCTTGTGTTAAATCCCCTTTCATGACTGTTATGATGTTAACTTTATGTTGAAACAGCATAAAGTAATTCAGCTGCATGATCATTTTGAAGAATATAGTCTGTGTGGCTGTAAAACTGCATTGAGTCTGTTATTTAGTCTCTAGGTCACTGATTAAAACAGGGCTGTCAAAATAATAGAAACATGTGCAGCTACCACACAATGGCATAAAAAACAACAGCCTCCGAAATGAAAACCCAGTTAAATAAACAGCTCTCTTGGTTATTTTCCATAACCGCTGACGTTTGACTCTCTGCTCGGAAAGCATCGCCAGCCAATCAGTCCAGACAAACAGGTTATGCACAATGAAAGAACTCTTAACTCATCTAAAGTTTGGGAAAAAACAAGTCAAGAAGAATAAAGTACAATATGTATGCATTCATATTTTCTCATGCTCCTAATGTCACTATTACTCACATCCCATGCATAGACCTCTTTCTCTAGGGCACTTTTTTACAAATTATAAAAAAATAAAACATCGACTGCATATTATTACACTTTTAAAAACAAAAACATGTCTTAACAATATAACTTGAACAAGAACGTTTCTACATCACCTTACACTTGTCTTCTTTCTGTTTCAGATGCTTTCTTTGGATACGTTTTGGTGCGCTGCCAGTTCACTTCAAACACTGATTACATTTACCTCCAGCAACTATTCATTGATAAGGTGTTACTGGGCCAGTTTAACAGCTCTGTGGGACAGTACGTCAGCTTCACGGAGAAAGGGCAGGAATATATGGACTTACTAAACAAAACCGAAGGGTTTATGGAACAAACAAAAGAGAATGAAGCAAAGTGCAAAGACCACCTCTCACTAATGACTGACTTCGTTTCAAAATCAGGTAATTCTACTGCTCGCGGCTAAAAGCTTGACAAGGCTTCATTTTACAGCAGCCTGCACGTTACATTGTTATATTTATGTAGGTTTACGTAACCCCTAGTAGCAGAGAAGGCAGAAGGGAAGAGTTTCAGTTGATCAATGGGACTGTCCACGTATGCATCATAAAAGGACCTTATTGAATTTTATGGGGAACTGGAGTCAGTGTTGGAGGAAGTATTGGTCTTTTAGTTTACTTTTTAGTTTCTCTGCCCAATCATGTGATCGTCTACTCTGCCCTCATTTATTTGAGTTGCGTGTTAGTTGTCAGCTTCTCTGTTTGGAAAGTTCATTCATCCTCCATGTGAATTGTCCTTGTATGCCTTGGGCCACACTTGTCAGGAGTCCCTGTTTGTAGAACTACTTTATTATGTTCTCTAGCCTTTTAAGTCGTACTATTTGTCCAACCTTGGTTTCCTCAGGATGTTTCTACATTCTTTGTCAGCTCTTACATGCTACTTTATTTATCAGCTCAAGTTCACTCACTACGGTTTCTTCTCATTGGCTCCCAGCATCTTGCATTTGAGTCCTTTTAGGAACTTTTTTGAAGTGATGTAATTTTTTAGTGAAGATTTTTTTTTTTTAAGGAATTTTATTATTATTTCTTTTCTTATTTACGAGTCTCCTCTTTTATTTGTGGGATTTGCAGATCTCCAAATTTGTAATTTGGAGATTTGTAAATCTCCAAATGTTGTCATCACTATAACCAGTGAATTGTCCATGTGAGGGGTATTTGCTTGCGCATATTGCATGAAAGTGTTTCTGGCAAAAATAGATCAATATATAGAAAGTAAAAAAGCACACTGGGTTGAGATTGGTCCTAACATGGTGGGACATAGAAATATGAGAGTGTTTTATTGGCTACAAAATGATTATATGCCCCCACCTGCAGGATGAGCCGTCAACATTTACCATTTTTTGGCAGCAACTTGATTTTTAGGCCAGAAATTTTACCTATTAAATCATTAGTTTGATCTTTTTGTCTAGTATAGTAAATGTATCTATTGATCTGCCTGTTTTTTTTTTGCTTTGTTTTTTTTTATCAGCTACTGAGGTAAATATCAGACTGTTTAGTTACTAAATGCTTCAGGTAGTGAATAGTGACTTTCAGATGTTTTTGGTTAAAATATCTGTCTGTCAATGGTGAAAACACACTAGGCGATCAGTGAGAGAAAACAAATACCGTACAGATGTGAGCAGGAACTCACTATGATTGGCCGTATGTTCAAAGCTTTTGTTATCTGAGATTAACTGAGATTATATCAGCTTTAATGGACACAAAGAGGATTTCTGCAGCTATTAACAGTCAAAATATCAAAGTTAACATTGTCATTATTTAATGACAATGTTTGAGACATTCATGTGTATTGGTGCGTAATTAAATAATGTTTATTTTTGCCAAATAGTTTTGTTTTATTTCCCTCCAGTTGAGCCGACCGTCAGGGTGAAGTCAGTTAAAGCAGCGAGCTCCGATAAACCAGACATAATCTCCTGCAGTGCGTACAACTTTTATCCCAAAAACATCCGACTGACGTGGCTCATTGATGGAAAGGAGGTGACATCAGACGTGACGTCCAGTGATGAGCTGCCCAATGGGAACTGGTTCTACCAGATCCACTCAGAGCTCGAGTATACACCCGCAGCAGGAGAGAAGATCTCCTGTATGGTGGAGCACGCCAGCCTCGCGAGCCCAAAGATCTACGACTGGGGTAAAATAAGAGATTGACTGGAGGCGTGAGGAGCGACGGCATCGATTGGAAGAACTCATTACATCTGTTTTGATGTGTTTCCAGACCCAGTGGTTGAGTCAGACAGTATTAAAATTGCTGTTGGTACAGTGGTGCTGGTGATAGGTCTGGTCTTACTACTTGCTGGGCTGATTGTCTACAAGAGGGCTGGTAATGGTAAGTGATAACACTGACCAGAAATGATATGAAAGGAATCTAAATCTGTAGGTCTCCAGTGTAAGCAGCTGCAGTCTAAAGTGTCCAGCAATAAAGTGTCTTTTTACCCAACTATCATAGTCTGTAACACATCGCATGTGTTAATTTAGCAATCCCACACACTCTTCTGTGTAATCTCCAGCGTAAATTTTGTTGTGTTCATGTGTGGAAACAACATAGTTCACTTATTCTGCTCCTCTTTATATATTTTTTTTTCTTTCTAGGCCGGGAGTTGGTGCCAACAAGTTTAAGGGAACTGCTTCCGATGCTGAGATGTGAAACTATCTGAACATTTTTATGGAGGGATACAGCTGTTATATAACTTCTCTTTATTAGATGTAAACTTTAATTGAGGACTAAAGAACTGAATGAATTTCATCACAGCTTTAACTAGAGGACATTTAGATTGTGTATTTACTCAGCATCTTCTTTCTTTCATTAGCTCAGTGCAGTAAATGGTTCTGTGAATAATTTCATTTAATAAAGGAATCAGTGGTGGCTGGTTGTAAACACGACACAGTAATATTCATTCAGTCATTCCTACAGGTTAAAATAATCAGACCATGATACAGTTTTTCTCTGCCACTCCACACATAGTTGGTGTCACTGAAACATAAGAAGCTCACAGCGGTACAGACTGTGTGACCCAGGTCAGCCCGTTAGCATTTTGTTATCTCGAGGACAAAAGAACAGTAAACTGACACACTCTAGATTAAATTAAAGGCTATAAAGGATCCGTGCATCATAAGACAAACCCAGATATTAACTGACATCACAAAACTCCATAAACCACTCGTTTAACAGCACCAGCAACTTATTTCAGCCTGATTGTACAGTTTAACTTCTCATCAAACGTAGCACTTTGAATAAATCTAATTACATACATTTGTACTTTAGATATTGCTGGTAATAGATCATAAGATCTGTATTTGTATGATTCGTTTTCTTGTTATTATGTATATTTCTTCAGATGTCGTGTATTATTTAATTATTATTAAGTATTTCTAACCAATTAACCATCACTTTTAGAAATTCACTGAAAAACACATTTGGATGTTGCTGTTATTTGATGGTACAGATCTGATTGTCTATTTGTAGTAAAATAAAATCCAACAAATGATAAAAACATGTGGCTGACTTTTCCTTCGTAGAGTACTTATATATTCTAAACATTTTTATTTCTAAATGGAATCATACACATAATTTGCCTTTTTACACAAAGCCATATTATAATGGTGGTGGCTTCTCAGTAGTAGGCTCTGGACAGGGGGCTCAGTACTTATACAGGAACTTATTTTAGATGATACATTTTCACTTTGTTGACATTATTTTCTAATTAAATTTTTTTCTAATTTGTTTCTAATTAGCCACAGTGACGTGGCTGAGAAACGGCAAAGAGATGCCTTTTGTTGTAACGTCCTCAGAGAAAATGTCCAATGGAAACTGGCTGTACCAGATGCACTCTCACCTGGAATTTACACCCAGAACTGGAGAAAAAGTAACGTGTATGGTGGAACACGCCAGCTTCATGGAGCCCAAGCTTTATGACTGGGGTGAGACAGTGTGAACAGATCCACGTGGGGTTCAAACGAACAGTGCAAACATTTAGGAACCTCACCTCTTCAACTTCACTTTAATGTAGCGTTTGTGAACAATGTGTTTTCAGATCCGCTGGCTGTGTCAGAGAAAATTAAGGTGGCGGATGGGACTGGCCTTTTGAATCACCGGGATGATCGTCGGCGTTATTTTTCAGTAACGGGTAATCTAACTGATTACAATGTCTATGTTACAAGCCGTTACTGAAAATTAAGTGGGGCGCGTTATAAAAAAGTGTGAAGTGTACATTTTTGTGATGAAGAAAATAATGGAAGTACAGTAGCCTATAACCCCTTTCACATCGAGCTCTGATACTGATATATCTGCCTGTTACATTCTGACTCGACGGCAGATGCTTACTTAAACTTAGAAGGCGGAGAAGGCGAGGGAAATTGTGGAAATATTCAACAAAAACAAACACTTTGTGGAACAAGAAAAAAGGGATGAAGCAAAGTGCAAAGACCACCTCTCACTAATGTCTGACTTCGTTTCTAAATCAGGTAATTCTGCTGCTCGCGGCTAAAAGCCTGACAAGGCTTCAGATTATAGCAGCCTGCACGTTACATTGTTATATTTATGTAGGTTTATGTAGCCCCTAGTAGCAGAGAAGGCAGAAAGGAAGAGTTTCAGTGGGTCAATGGGACTGTCCACGTACGCATCATAAAAGGACCTTATTGATTTTTATCAGGAACTGGAGTCAGTGTTGGAGGAAGTATTGGTCTTTTACTGTACTTTTTAGTTTCTTTTCCCAATCATGTGATTGTCTACTCTGCCCTCATTTATTTATTATTTCCCTCCAGTTGAGCCACTGTCATGGTGAAGTCAGGTAAAGCAGCGAGCTCCGATAAACCAGGCATAATCTCCTGCAGTGCGTACAACTTTTATCCCAAAAACATCCGACTGAAGTGGCTCATTGACGGAAAGGAGGTGACATCAGACGTGACGTCCACTGATGAGCTGCCCAATGGGAACTGGTTCTACCAGAATTAAGGTGGCGGGTGGGACAGCAGAGCTGCTGGTGGGTCTGGCCTTTTTATTCACTGGGTTGATCATCTACAAGAAGAGAGGAACTGCTGGTGATATTACACCAAATATGAAAACATGGATTCTTCCTTAATAATATCTATTTTAATTGTTTGAAGCTGTGAAAAACTTGTTTCTGTATGTGTCTGCACTGTGAGAGAGGTGCTAAGTTCATAATTAACATAACAATATTCCTATAGGTTTAAATCCACAGCATGGAAACAGAGAAGCTGTGAGGACACATGAGGACTCTGACTAAACCCAACATCACTGTCTGTGTGTGGATCACTCAACAGGTCGGATACATATATTATGTGTGGAGCTCGGAAATATTTAAAAATAAAAATCCTCATTTCGGGAAAATCTGAAAGCACTGTGATTGTCTTCCTTGCAGTAAATAATATGTGACCCACGTTCACTGTGCTCTCTTGTGCAGTTGATTCAACAGTCCAGCCATAGTGTCTAGTGTAGTGTCTGACAGACAAGAGATAGTAGCTGGACAGAATGGACCAGGAACCTTGACTAATATAGGCACATAAAGACAAGTAGAAAGTGGGAGGTGAATTATTAAAACACCACTAACTTGATGACATTTGTTTTGTTTTCTTTACTGGAGCTGATTTCAGGTGAGCCATTACTCTGGCTGAGTCTCACACTCAGTGCGTTTACATGCACGTGAAAAAACGGAATTATTGCCTTAATCGGACTTTAACAGGAGAACTTAAGCGCATGTAAACACGCTACTCCGATTCAAATCGGAGTTCTCATTGTCCGATTGAGACACCCAGATAATGCATTGGGAATCGGAGTTTTCGTCGGATAATGCGTGTGCGCATGCTCCACCACCGATGCGCTGGCGTGTGACCCCGGAACAAACACGTCCAAAAAAGCCGGGCGCAGAAGAAGAAGAGAAACGGAGCCGTCTGAGGGATAGCGCCGATCTTACCTGCATCAGAAGTAACGCGAATATTACGTATAAGATTAAAAAATGTACTATTATCCGTCTGTTTTTTTTTTTTTGTTTGAGATGCCGGTCCGCCGAATGAACGACTCTAGTTTATCATATCGCGTAATAGGTCAACCCGGAAATCGGGCCTTATTAACGTGGTATTAACCCGCTGAAAAGACACGTGTCGCCACCTAGTGAGGAAGAGGAGAACAGTTATTCAATTTTCTTGCGCTGCATGTAAACGCACTGGCTGATTAGGACCTCATTGTGTTAGTTAGTTTGGATAAACTAGTTAAACTGGATTGAAATAACCACAGAAGTGTTCTGTTATTTAGCTTAACCCACTGACTAAAACAGGGTTGCCGAAACAACAGAAACATTTGTTGGCGCAAACAAATAATACTAATACTAAAACTAATAATACTACTACAGCTCTCTCTGTTATTTTAGACAAATGCTGAATACCATAACTTTGCTGAAGCTTTAGTGATTTAGGGCAGGACTGTAATATGATCATTCCATTATTCCAAGCCATCACAGCATTATTAGACTGGAAATACTGCATCAATGCAGCTAACAGCATGGTGCTTCAAAATAAAACAAATACATAAATAATAGTAATAAAAAATATATATCATTGATATTATATTGAACCCTGCAGGAAAAATATGTTCCTGCAATTCCTGCAAATATTTATCATATTAACTTGGTGACATAAAAAGAAATGCAAACAGATGAAGAGATGTTAACAGCAGCAGCAGCACTGACGATGCAGGGAATCGATTCCTGGCCATCTAGGTGTAAGGTGGTACTGGCGTCCATTATGATGACGATACAAGCTCCAGTCCTGACCTGTTTGTAGGCGTCCTCCTGCTCCACTGGTCCCTGGCCAGCAGAGTTAATTTGTTGAGTTAATTTGAGAGGACAACAAATTTTCACTCTTATATGAGATGGACACTCACTACTTTACATTGTATCAAAGTGTCATATGTTCAGTGTTCTATGAAAACTTATATTAAAATATTTACAAAAAGAGATACTGTGAGATACTGTACATGTCACACTTGATGATATAAATGACCTTGAGTTAGGAAGGAAAATCTCATAAAGGTGATGTGCAGCATGATCTTTTTTATAATTTACAATGTAAATTATAGTATTTTAAGAAGATATTATAATAGTATAATCGATATTTAAGTAATAATAATAATATATTTTTTTAAAATCGATATTTAAGATATTTTTTTGTTTTGTCCTGTTTATATCTCAAACACAGTATGATTGTGTGATCGCTTACTGACATGTTACCCATCCCTGTACCTACCTGTTACCAGTACAAGCAAAGAATACTGCTGCTTTGTCACCACATTTCCAGTACATAATCAATTAATTACACAATATGTTGTTGACACAGTCAACTTCAAGTAACTTACTTGGCTTACAGTATTAAAAAAAAAAAAACTAAAAACCATGGCTGCAGTTGTTGCAACGCTCCTTTAGTTGTGCACATAATAAGACAGTCATCACCCATGAAGTTCTCAGGAGGCATCAATAGAAACATGAAATTTGGACATAATATAACCGTTAAACTAGTGTTCTTCTCCTGGATAACGCTGCTGAGTCCATCCTTCACAGTCATGTTCTTACACGATGAACCACAGTCTTTGAAGCCCGGATCACTTCTCCAAAACTGGGATGTTCTGTTCTGTTGTTTACTTATCCTGATGGAGCCATGACGAGTTAATATAAAAATTAAACACAGTAATACAACATAAAATGTGCCTAAAAGACTGGCTGCATGTCACCGGTGGATCTGTGAAGAATAATATTTTTTGAGTTATTCTTAGTGTGTTAATGGTTGTTTTTTGTCTGACCTGTTGTTTTTTTTCTACCCAAAATGGTTTTTGGTCATTTTTGTCTTTTGTGCTGTTTTTATTTTGTTTTTGTTTTTTGGCTGTGTCGTTGTTTTATGGCTGTGGAGTTCTGCTGTTCCTGCTATCAGCTGTCCATGTCCCCTGAGCTGCCCGGAGTGAGGCCAAAGTGCTTTAGAGGCCAGCCTGAGAATCCTGCTAAACCTCCGAAGAAGTCCTGGGGATGCCAAGCTGGAGTTGGGGTGGAGGAGCAGAGAAGGAGCTTTGTGTCGGTGGTGCCATCTGTCCTCAACGGAATCGTGAAGTCTTCGGCAGCAGGATCGATGGACTGTGTGCGCTTGATGGGACCCACAGGGAGTGTGTTATGAGAAGTGCTTTGGAGATCTCGTTCAGTACATCTGTGCCCGAATTCAGACTCTACGGGTGGACATGCTCCATTTGAATTTACATCCCTCCCTCAAGTACAAGAGATGCCATTCGACCCGATGCCGCTGTTGCTATGCAACTGGTCAAATTGCCGAACACCTTGGACAATGTTTTTGCCAACTTGTAAGCCTAATGCTAATTCTGTACATTTTTTGATTACATTATTTATTTTTATTCAATTTGATTTCATTTGTTTTATCTTTCTTGTGCTTTTTGTGTTGTTTACTTTTATGTGCAACAAAGTAATTTCCCTTGTGGACCATTAAAGTCTAAGTCTAAGTAAGGTTTTACAATATATGAAGTATAATAAGAGTGAGCTCTTACTTGTTTTTTTTTTTACCTATATACTGTGTGTTAAGAGACATCTGTTACAGAGTGTACTCAGTTGTTATGTGACATGTGATTGTACTGCTGTTTCAATGGAGTGCAGTATTTTATTTTCACCACAGTGAGGCGCAACTCACGCTATGTCATCTTCTTTTTGTTTAAGCCACACCCAAGTTTGCTCAACCTGTGAGGTAAGAGTTCATTCCCTCCATGACCTGAGAAAAATGAATTGAGTTTTATTTGAGTCTCAAATAAAAGATGCCAAAAGGGCTGAAGTATATTATTGCCTCTGTAAGATTACTCCCCGAGATCAACGCTGGTGAAGCCGCGTAGCTCAACAATACTGCTCTATTCTTTCCTGTCCCAGCTTCTTTTTTGTATGCTTGTATTGAATATTAATCATTTTCCCCCTTGTGATTTTTTTTTTCAGTTAACCATGAAATTAAATATTTTGCAGGATGCTTTCTAAATGGCACAACTGAGGTACAGTTTGAATTTGATCAGCTATGTTTTTATGTGGGATGAACAGTTCATATGCTAGATTATATTTAACTGAACACATAAGGAGTGGCGAGCATCTGCAGCTTCTTTTGATACAACTTTTTATGATTTATGAGAAATATTTACCCTGTGACTATTATAGGGCCTTGTATGTTAAAGGGGGGATTTTATTCTGTCCTGTTATGGTGCCTTGTCTGATTTGCAGCATTGTTTAGTACATTATGCTGTGACAAGACTTATTGTGAATATTATGTTAATATTAGAAAATGTTGGGACTATTGAGTTCTTCAGTCATATTAATATATTGTTTGTTTATATATAAAACTGAATTGTAATTCTTTGTATGCATTACATGCATCGTGGTAGTTATTTGACATAATTTGGTATTAAAGCTCATTCTGATTATTTGTTTTTAGTGTTTTAAGTATTTCCACTCTCTATTCATATTTATGTTTTTTTTTACACCACATTTCAGACAGAAATATTCTTTTTTTTTTTTGCACAGCTATAGGTTTAAGAATAAACATTTGATAAAAACAAACACGATGCCTTCATTTCACAGTGTGGTGTTTGCATGTTCTCCCTGTGCTTGTTTTCTCAGGTGCTCAGCCCAAGAACAGACATATTGGGATTTAGTGCAGGACTGTTTTATTATAATGCATTCCTGTCCATTAGTGTACCTAATGATGTGACCAGAGAATGTATGTGACTATGTAATTGTTCTATTGAGTATGTCTGATAATAAAATGTAGAAAATAAGTAAACAATAGCATAATTTATCTGAAATTAAACAAATCAGACATTCAGTTGATCATGTATGATGAAGAATGTTACTAACCTCAAGACACCAACACTGAGATCAAATCATAATCTTTTTTTTTTTTAATCACCTTCACGGGCATTTTTTTTCTTGCAACTCTCCCGTTGATATTTATTGTTATTTATTACCCATACTACTTTACATTGTATTTCTTTCACTTTACCATTACAGTCATGA
Source organism: Mugil cephalus (assembly GCF_022458985.1). Lineage (NCBI taxonomy): Eukaryota > Metazoa > Chordata > Actinopteri > Mugiliformes > Mugilidae > Mugil > Mugil cephalus. The sequence goes on from NC_061780.1 coordinate 9,672,127, forward strand.
TTACATTTGTTCTTAAGAGTGTCTTGTACGTCTTGTGCTGCTGACATGGGCCAGTGACCCACAGCGTAAATTCAGCGGTTTGTCCAACCACGCCTCCTAAATGACACAGAAACTCAGAGAGCCCTCTGTTAGTTTGTCACGGCTTTTTGTTTCTCCTCCTGTCATCTACAAGCGCACGTAAGTAACTTAACATAAACACTGTCTGTCTTTTGCCTTTTATTTGTGTCGCAGTCTCAACACCAAAGAGAGAATGTGTGGTGTCTTTTTTTTTTGTTTCAGTGTACAGAAACACGTTTGTAAATCAGTGACAGTTTATTTGTATATTTGTAATACGCCAGTATATGGAGAAAGAGATGGACAGAAGTTTTTTGTGTTTATCTTTGAAACATAAAGTATCTGGAAATCAAAAAAAAGACCTTGATAAAAAATATTCTCAGTTTCCAGCATCTTAAAGGCTTGTATCTGTGTATCTGTGCATAATATGTATAAACGGGGAACTGTGTGCCAACCTTCTATGTAAGGACTTTAAAACAATAAGTGTCAGACGTTGTTCTATTTCCCCCAAGTGGCCAAAATGTGTCACAGCTTTTCACCATTTTTTTTTTTTTTTTTTTTTTTAACACACAAGAAATTGATGAATGTACACAAATCTCTGTTCCCAGCTTCAGTCATGGTTTAGGCCACGACTGATTGGTTCACAAAAGATGCACAGCACAGCATAGGAAATACTGGCTCAGCTTTTCCCTTCTTCTCCTCCTTGTCCTCGATGGTCTCGACGGCCTGTTGGACCTCCCCTTCTCCACTGATACAAAAACTTCCAGCTGATTTTACACAGATTCAACACAAGAGAGACTAACTGGTAATCAGAGTTTCTAGATGGACAAAGAGTGTAAAATGAAGAGACCCTTGCACAACCTCAGAATGATGAAAGTCTAAGTTAAAAATGTATGATGATATTAAACATGGGGAGGATGTAAAATTATCTTAGAATCAGAATTATTAGTTAATTATATATTAACTAATATGCAGTTAATTGTCTGTGTATTGGCTTTGACAGTTCAAATATATTAAAGTCACTTCATTCTCAATATCTACATCCCCACTGTCACCCACTGATCCACTCAGCATTCTCTGAGCCAATCAATCCTCAGTCTCCATGCTTTAAATTCATTGTAAATCTGACACTCTGCCTTCAGACGTCTGTCATGCAGCCCTCCTCCTCCTCCTCCTCCTCTTCATCCTAGAGGTTTTCTTCAGCTGCTCCACCACCAGTAACATCCAGACTCTAGAGGGGCCGTTCAATATTGTCAGATATTCAGCTCCATGACACCATCTTTCATCAGAAACACCTTTCATAATATATGTTCATTCTACATTTCCACTTGATCTCTCCTTATTGATGTCAAACTCTGAACGTATGGCACACTGGTCTGTAGTTCAAAGGTCAAACATACAAGAGATTAATTGGGATTAATGACATCTTAAGTACACAACAAATGTAGGTAAACGTCAATACCTTAACACATTATAAGGTGTTTAAACTTAAAAACATGAGGTTTTGCTTGAGCCACTTTTGAACTAAAGCTTGTTCAGGCACAGTTTTGACCCATGGACATGATCAGGACTGGATGCTGCGTTCAGGGATGGCCCCGACTTCTGGGGATCTACAGGTCATCAGAAAATAAATGTTTAGGCAATATCAGCAATAAGAGAAAACTTGTTTATCATGGATAGACATGTATCTGTCAGAGCTAAGAAAGTACACTGTACATTTTGCTGTGTAACTGATTATTCTCTGGTAAAAAGGAAACCACATGAGAATCGTTAATTATTTTTAAGACACTTCTGCTTTTGGAAAAGGTTCTATATCCTGATTCAGTTTAATGAATCTCACTTGTGCAACCTAGTGGATGTAAACCTTCGTCGTGGTAAGAATCGATCATTGTCTTATCAAACAGAAACAACTTTGATTTAACATTAGAGACGTGCGTTTGGGATGCTACATTCAGTTAACCATGAAATTAAATATGTCATAGGATGCTACATGAAAGGAGAAGAAAGACCTGGTGGTTGCAGAGGTGGTCAGAACATAGGAGGAACAGTATAAGATCTGCATATACAACAAGCTGCAGAAAGCTGGACAGCCCACGAAGGGTCAGTCCCCATGCTTTAAATTCACTGCAAATCTGACTCTCTGCCTTCAGGCTGTCTGTCATGCAACCTTCCTCCTCCACTTAATCTTTCCTTATTGATGTCAAACGCTGGTCGTAAGGCACACTGGTCTGTAGTTCAATGGTCAAACATACAAAAGCAGTAACAACAAGTGCATTTTTGAATGCAGGTAAACTTTCTTAATTATCACATTATAAGGTGTTTGAACTTAAAAACATAAACAAAGGGTCATTAACACGGCCCAGAAGATCATCGGCCACCCTCTCCCATCCCTACAGGACCTCTACAGCACCCGCTGCCCGAGGAAGACACGCAGCATCCTGAAAGACATTTCACACCCAGGACACCGGGTGTTCCAGCTCCTGTCCTCTGGCAGATGTTTCAGGATGCTGAAAACAAGGACAAACAGACTGAGGGACAGTTTCTACAACAGGGCCATAGCCGTACTGAACAAAAACAGCTGACACAATCGTGTCACAACGTTTCACTTTCATGAAAATAATGACTGTGCAATAAGCTTTTTCCTTTTCCCCAAACAGAAGTGCAATATTATACAGTCCTGTTTACATTCTAATTTGTATATAGTGTCATTTTTAGTTTGTTTGTTGTACATGCCTTGTCTAGTTTAGTTATTTATTGAATATTTATCTTTTGCACTGACGGGAGAGCTGTACCTAAATTTCGTTGTGTAATGTATATTGTTATATGCTACCGTGCAATGACAATAAACACTCTAATCTAATCTAATCTAATCTAATCTAATCTAATCTAATCTAATCTAATCTAATCTAATCTAATCTAATGTTTTGCTTGAGCCACTTTTGGACTAAAGCTTGTTCAGGCACAGTTTTGACCCATGGACATGATCAGGACTGCGTGCTGCGTTCAGGGATGGCATCCACAGGGATTAATTCATCAGAAAAAAAACTTTCAGGCAAAGTCAGCAAAGAGACAACTTGAAAACATGGAGTTACTGAACCTTTGAGAAGAATTTCTTTTGAAAATGTTTAACATGGATGGAATTGCCTTCAGCACATCTGTCAGAGCAAGAAAAGTACACAGTACGTTTTGTTCTGTAACTTTGATTATTCTCTGGGAAAAAGGAAACCACTTAGGAACCGTTAACCATCAGTCACTTCATGACAAGAGACACTTCTGCTTTTAGGAGAGCGTCTACATCCTGGTTCAGTTTCATGAATCTCACATGCGCACGTGTAATCTAGTGGATACAAACCTTCAGCATGGTAAGAATCAATCGCTTTCTTATCTAACAGAAACAACTTTGATCTAGCAGTAAAGAGAGACCTGTGTTTAGATCAAGCTATTCTCTACAAAGTACTAGAAGTAAAAGTTAAAAGGATTTTGCCATTTGTCTGGGGAAACATTATTTGAGAAAACAAACTGCTTGAATGGGACAGGGCAGCAGTCTGGTGGTTATCAACGTCTGGGTTCAAATGTGATTGGGTAGGTGTGAGTGTGAGTGGTTGTCAGTCTCTTTGTATTAGCCCTGCTGTAGACTGGACACCTGTCCAGGGTGTATCCCACCTCTTGCCCAGCTGTCGTTGGGCAAGAGGTGTGTGATTGTGTGAGTTCCCAGCAACTGAGATTAGAACTGTTTTATTTACACTCTCTGCAGAGCAACAGTCTCCACATGAAGACCTGCGGCTCAAATATGAAGCTCTTCATCGCAGTCCTGATGATCAACCACTTCTGTGCTTTCTCGCAATGTAAGAACGATTTCTAATTCACTCCATTGTTCTAGTATGATGAAGTTTTAAATTGTGACAATGCCGTTTCGACAGGGTTGGTCAGATAATAGTCTATGTATAGTTATAGGTGTGATCCTTTAACTACAAACTAAATAGATTTCAAATATTTCACAAAGGTCTTCTTTAAATGTATTGATACATTTTATTTCTCTATTTTGGGACTTTAAATGTGGATGGAACGAGAAATTGGAGGGATTAGCTTGGTGAATCTTATCAAACTCTGTATTACACAGAATAAAAGTCAATTAAATTTCATTGTATATGCATGTATATATATCAATTTTCCATCCAAACATTAGAAATGTAATGTTAGACTGCTCATGCAAGTTTAAGGATGACCATTTTATAAATACACAAAATGCTGAAGATGTAGTTTTTCAAAGGTAACTTTCAAAACAGAAATGAGTTATGTGTAAATAACTCCAAACACATAAATGATAAACAAATAAATGATCTTAATCATTTTCCCCCAGATTGAGGAAGAGTGTATATTTGAATTAATATTGATTTCATAAATATGCTGCTCTCTTCTTTCCTGTCCCAGCATCTGTTTTGTATGCTTGTATTGAATATTAATCATTGTCCCTTTTGTGATTTCCTTTTTTTTCCTTTTTTTCAGTTAACCATGAAGTTAAATATCTCATAGGATGCTTTCTAAATGGCACAACTGAGGTACAGTTCGAATTTGACTCTGAAGAGATCTTGTACGTGGATTTTGAAAACAGTTCAGTTGTATACACTGTGCCAAGGATTATTTCAGACGACCCGAGTCATATGTTTGACAACATGGATGTGTTCAAAAATGCTCTGAAAGCCAAGAGGTTTTGTCCAGCAGCTCTGAGACTCTATGTAGTAGAGGAGAAATATCCACCAGAAGTTAAAGGTAAATGACGCTCACTGCATGCTGCGTTAGCTTCAATATAACTGTCAGATGGAGGTTTTCACATCTTGTTTGTGACTCTCCATAGACCCACCTGAGAGCATCCTCTACCCTGCAGATGAAGTTGAGGCAGGAGTTGAAAACAGCCTCATCTGCTTTGTCAACAATTTCTTCCCACCTGCCATTAAAGTCAGATGGACCAAGAACGGTCTTCCTGTCTCCGAGGGGGTGTCACGCAGTCGATTTTATCCCAACGAAGATCAAACCTTCTACCAGTTCTCTACTCTGACGTTCACACCGAGGGAGGGAGATATTTACAGCTGTACCGTCGAACACACAGCACTAGAGAAGCCTCTCACAAGAATCTGGGGTTATTATCTTATCCTCTTGAATTCTAAAAAATGTTTCCTGTAAAATATTTTCCAGCATGTGATGATTTATATTTCTTTCACTCCTCCACAGAACCTGAGCTCAGTCATCGCGGTCATGGACTGGATGTTTACTGTGGAGTGGCTGTGACTGTAGGTTTACTGGGCATCGCAGCTGGAACATTTTTGCTTGTCAAGGGCTGCAGAGGAAATAATTGTTGCTCTTAAAGAGATTATACACGATACATTGGAGGTGATCATACTTTACCTGGGATTAATAACATTAAGTACATTGATTGGAGCTGTAAGCAGAAATATTTCTTTTTTTTTCTTAGTTTTACAGTTTCAGTGAAAATACCAAGACAGAGAGTGGACCACTAATAATAACATCTGTTGACTAAGTTCTTAAAGAAGGAGTGAATTAATCAATATTTAAATGTTATGAATGTGCACACAATAGTACCATATAAAAGGAAAACCAATCATCAGCTATGTTTTTATGTGGGATGAACAGTTCATATGCTAGATTATATTTAACTGAACACATAAGCAGTGGCTATCATCTGCAGCTTCTTGATATATATATTTTTTTTTATGATTTATTAGAAGTATTTACCCTGTGACTATTATAGGGCCTTGTATGTTAAAGGGGGGATTTTATTCTGTCATTTTATGCTGCCTTTTCTGATTTGCAGCATTGTTTAGTACATTATGCTGTAACAACACTTACTGTGAATATTATATTACTTTATAATTAGAACATGTTGGGACTATTGAGTTCTTAATTCTGTAGTCATATTAATATATTGTTTGTTTATATATAAAACTGAATTGTAATTCTTCCTGTGCATTATATGCATCGTGGTAGTAATTTGACATAATTTGCCAATAAAGCTCATTCTGATTATTTATTTTTAGTGTTTTAAGTATTTCCACTTTCTATTCATGCTTCTATTACACCACATTTCAGACAGAAATACTATTCAATCTTTTTTTCGGACAGATATAGGTTGAAAAATAAATCTGTTTTTGTTACAATGCATTCCTGTCCATTAGTGTACCTAATGATGTGACCAGAGAATGTATGTGACTATGTAATTGTTCCATTGAGTATGTCTGATAATAAAATGTAGAAAATAAGTAAACAATAGCATAATTTATCAGACATTCAGTCAATCGTGTATGATAAAGAATGTTAATAACCTCAAGATACCAACACTGAGATCAAATCATAATCTTTTTTTAATCACCTTCACAGGCGTTTTTACTTGCAACTGCCTTGATATTTATTGTTATTTATTACCCATACTACTTTACATTGTATTTCTTTCACTTTACCATTACAGTCGTGTTTACATTCGTCCTAAAGAGTGTCTTGTACGTCATGCTGCTGACATGGGCCTTAAATCGAGTCAAAGTTTTATGAATCTGACTCTAATTCGACAAAATAAAAGTCGTTAAAGCGGCCAATGACCCACAGCGCAAATTCAGCGGTTTGTCCAACCACGCCTCCTAAATGACACAGAAACTCAGAGAGCCCTCTGTTAGTTTATTTCCTGATCTCGGCATTAGTTTTTTTTTTTTTTTTAATTTGTCTTTCACACTGTCGCCATGCATCTTCACGGCTTTTTGTTTCTCCTCCTGTCATTTACGAGCGCACGTAAGTAACTTAACGTAAACACTGTCTGTCTGTCGCCGTTTATTTGTGTCGCAGTCTGAACACAGGAGTTAATGAAGCTGTTGATAATGGTCGATCATGACATGTCTGTTTATCACGGTGAACGATTTCAGTCAGGACGCATCATGTGCTTCGATTAGTCTACTACGTCGACTGCATTTAAATTGAATGTGACATTTCCATATTCCACAGTATCATCTGCACCAAGTTTGAAGTGTTTTTATTACAAATGCGCACATTATAGTTAAGGTGACTCCTTCAGTGGGTAAATTAACAGTGACTAAAGTTGCATTGAACCATTGTTTTCCCTTCAACTGAAGTAAATAAACATATGCAGTGTAGTGGAGAGCTACTGTACATCCTGACAATATCTGTAATTAGTTTGACTCTATAGTTAATAGATAAAATACCCTGATCATCAACAGATGGGTTGGCTTTAGTAGTTAAGCAACTTTAGCACAGTTTTGCACCAGATGTACACTATTTGTGTTCTTATTGTTGTTTTCTTGGGTACACTAGTGCAGTCCTGGACTAAGCCTAAAGTCACACCACTTTTTTAATGTGCTTTATCTTCTCTGTGCATATATACTTTTTTTTTTTACTAGGTCTTTGTACTTCAGGGACATTGGCCCACTTAAATACTACATTTTCTATTTGTACTCTCTTTTGTACTCTACATACTGGTTCTGGTCAAGTGTGGTCACATTCCCATCATTTCTTACCTACTGCTGGCGGCTAGGCTAATTAGCTGGTGTTTTCTAGTGTTTTATTTCTGTGGCTAGGCTAATTGTATCTCGTTTCTGACATAGGCAGAAGGAAGAGATGACTGGCCGAGTGTGGTCACATTCCCATCATCTCTATTACGTACTGCTGATGGCTAGGTTAATTAGTGGATGACCACTGGTCTGCTGGTTGGTTGTCCAGTTGGACCTGGCTTCTGAAGGAGTTTTTCCTTAGATCATGGCACAAGGGATTGTAACATCTTGTCCTGTGTATTAATGAATAAGTCTTGTACTGATGTGTTACTGCATCCCCTTTGCAACTAATGACCTCTGCATCTGTAACAGATGCCTCTAAACTGGGCTTAATAAAATATTATCTTGTGTTAAATCCCACTTCATGACTGTTATGATGTTAACTTTATGTTGAAACAGCATAAGGAAGGTGGTAATTCAGCTGCATGATAATTTTGGAGAATGTAGTCTGTGGGGCTGTGAAACTGCATTGAGTCTATTATTTAGTCTGTAGGTCACTGATTAACACATGGCTGTCAATGTAATAGAAATAGAAACAATAGCACAACAAACAACAGCCTCCGAAATGAGAACACAGTTAAATAATCAGCTCTCTTGGTTATTTTCCACAACCGCTGACTACCATAGTCTCCAGAATGCATTCATTTCACTAATGTACCTAATGAACTGGCAAATAAGTGTTTAAGCAGATTACTGTGTCACTTTCTTGTGCTTCTGGACTTTCTTCCAGAATGTAAAGCAGTGGCACTGAGATGAAACGATATGAAAATCGTTCAAAAAGTACTGAACATACACACTGAAATCTTTTAACCAAGTTTTATTTTAAAAACTAATACTTTTCCAGTGTTTCCCACAGGATTTTAGGAGACTGTGGTGGGAGGATCTCTGACCCTCAAGGGCCTTTAGTGCATTTTGAGACCACTGAATGTAATGTAAATTGCTGTATATGAAGATAACAGGTTGGTAACATCCATTAGAACTTACAAAGGCATATCAGGAATATTTCGAATTTAACCTTGAAAAATAAAACAATGACACAGCCATTCATTCAATTGTTCATTCGTTCTTTCATTAGTTCAACATCGATCATGTGAACAATCTTCAAACTGTCAAACAAAATGATGCACAAACAACACTTGCATTTGCTGTCCATAATCTTGGCACATGCATGCTGCACCAATAGTCAGCTATGACTCAGGCAGCTTGACACTGACTCACTACTGACACACTCTGCACCTTTGGACACCTAATTGGTGAAAAACAGTTCCAGAGCTCTTCCAAAGTTGAACTCTTCAGGGCTTGGCCCATTTATTGAGACCCTCAGCAGTGTTGGGCATGTTACTTTTCAAAAGTTATTGGTTAATGTTACTAGTTACTTCTCCCACAAAAATTTCTGACCTTCAGAGGTCAATCTTTATGAGAGTAGAGTAGTAGTGCACCAAAGGCGAGTCGATCCGGGTCTCAAAATGCCGGCATTTTCGCTGTGAAAGCGGTATCAGTACTAGGATTGTTTGGATTTCGTTACATGAACAACTTCTTACTAGCGAGTCGGGCCGATAAAATCTCAAGTCATCAGAAACGGTGTCGCTGGATCGCGCCAAATGCAGCAAGGAATAGACAATAAAGTATGAGCGCGACCTGTGCGCTCATACAGGTCGCGCTCATAGCACCTGTGCGTGCTTGCACCTGTGCTCGCTCTCTCGCGGGCTATAGAGAAGAGTACAGCTGTTGAATTGGCGGACTGACAGATAATATATTTTTTTATTTATTTATCTATTTTTTGGTCATATGAGACTGTGGCGAGCCCAAACAAGACTGTGGCGGGCCGCCGCAGTCTTGTTAATTAATGGGAAACACTGCTTGTCTTTACATTCACTGCTCAAGGCTAGATCTAGTCTTACAGATTCCAGAACTGGTACAGAATGAAAACTCACTGTTTTATGTACCTCAACTAGAAATCAAATGTGCATGAAGCAACACAAAGTAATGTGGCAGAAACATTAAAATAATACCATAAACAAAATAAAATAAATGGTAAAATTGTGCAAGATGGCACCTTGTGACCATAAGACTTTGTGCATGTAGCTAAATATACTTTTCTTCGCATTCAGTGCTCTGAAACTTAAGTTACTTAACTTGGGTTTCCTGTTATTGAGAAAACAATAAGAACGTTTAACAGACAAACCAATACATTTCCCCACTATTCCGAAATCCCGTTTTTCTTGACTTAAATTACACTCGCTGAAAATCTGTGGGTGGTGGTCACAGACATGGCTCATCAAATGAAGTGTTACCCCCCTTTGAAGAGATTTGTTTCTGCATTCTCTGCACAAGGGTTGGTTGTCTTCAATTAATTTACCGACAACATCCTTTGCAAATCCAAAATATGCCCAGACGTCTGATCTCGGGAGCGCAGGTACTTTCAGCCATGTTTTCGCAGGACAGACAGTGCAAACTGCGCATACGCGCCCACTTCTGAGAGAGTGCCGTTCAGGTGCTGCTGCTTCTCCAGGCTATAACTCACATCCCATGCATAGCATCACCTTACACTTGTCTTCTTTCTGTTTCAGATGCTTTCTTTGGATACGTTTTGATGCGCTGCCAGTTCACTTCAAACACTGATTACCTTTACCTCGAGCAACTATTCATTGATAAGTTGTTACTGGGCCAGTTTAACAGCTCTGTGGGAAAGTATGTTGGCTTCACGGAGAAAGCGAAGAAATTAGTGGAAATACTCAACAAAGACAAAGGGTTTATGGAACAAGAAAAAGAGAATGAAGCAAAGTGCAAAGACCACCTCTCACTAATGACTGACTTCGTTTCAAAATCAGGTAATTCTGCTGCTCGCAGCTAAAAGCCTGACAAGGCTTCAGATTACAGCAGCCTGCACGTTACATTGTTGTATTTATGTAGGTTTATGTAGCCCCTAGTAGCAGAGAAGGCAGAAAGGAAGAGTTTCAGTGGGTCAATGTGACTGTCCACGTATGCATCATAAAAGGACCTTATTGATTTTTATCGGGAACTGGAGTCAGTGTTGGAGGAAGTATTGGTCTTTTACTGTACTTTTTAGTTTCTTTTCCCAATCATGTGATTGTCTTCTCTGCCCTCATTTATTTGAGTTGCGTGTTAATTGTCAGCGTTTAGAAAGTGCTGAGCAGGTAGTGAACAGTGACTTTCAGATGTTTTTGGTTAAAATATCTGTCTGTCAATGATGAAAACACAGTAGGCGATCAGTGAGAGAAAACAAATACCGTGCAGATGTGAGCAGGACCTCACTATGATTGGCCGTATGTTCAAAGCTTTTGTTATCCTAAAACTGAGATTATATCAGCTCTAATGGACACAAAGAGTATTTCTGCAGCTATTAACAGTCAAAATATCAAAGTTAATATTGTAATTGTTTAATGTAAGTATGGTCCTGTATTTATACAAAAATTCATGTGTATTGCTGCATAATTAAATAATGTTTATTTTTGCCAAATAGTTTTGTTTTATTTCTCTCCAGTTGAGCCGACTGTCAGGGTGAAGTCAGTTAAAGCAGCGAGCTCCGATAAACCAGGCATAATCTCCTGCAGTGCATACAACTTTTATCCCAAAAACATCCGACTGACGTGGCTCATTGATGGAAAGGAGGTGACATCAGACGTGACGTCCAGTGGTGAGCTGCCCAATGGGAACTGGTTCTACCAGATCCACTCAGAGCTCGAGTATACACCCGCAGCAGGAGAGAAGATCTCCTGTATGGTGGAGCATGCCAGCCTCGCGAGCCCAAAGATCTACGACTGGGGTAAAATAAGAGATTGACTGGAGGCGTGAGGAGCGACGGCATCGATTAGAAGAACTCATTACATCTGTTTTGATGTGTTTTCAGACCCAGTGGTTGAGTCAGACAGTTTTGCAATTGCTGTTGGTACAGTGGTGCTGGTGATAGGTCTGGTCTTACTACTTGCTGGGCTGATTGTCTACAAGAGGGCCGGTAATGGTAAGTGATAATACTGACCAGAAATGATATGAAAGGAATCTAAATCTGTAGGTCTCCAGTGTAAGCAGCTGCAGCCTAAAGTATGCAGCAATAAAGTGTCTTTTTACCCAACTATCATAGTCTGTGACACATCGCATGTGTTAATTTAGCAATCCCACACACTCTTCTGTGTAATCTCCAGCGTAAATTTTGTTGTGTTCATGTGTGGAAACAACATAGTTCACTATTCACTGAGAGCTGCTTCCAGTGTTTGAGAAGAGCAAAGGAAACTGATCAGAGGAGCCTTAATGTGTGGCTGTTTTTAAATCTGTGCACATTAATCTTGAGAAATGTTTGCATTTGTCTACAATAACAAGTACAGAACAAGTGCAGTTTAATAGTGTGATGAACGGATTTTCTGATTTGTATTACCCTTGAAATGACAAACTAAGTGGCATTTGCCTGTATTAATACACTTAGGGAGGCCTCACGTCTCCTGAAAAGTGCCCTGACTGGTAACCCTGTAGCAGGCACTGTTGGCACACTATGCACAGGAGGAGGAACTGGCATGAAAATTTAAGGTGTTTCATTGGCTGCAAAATAAGTAGACACTCCCCAGTGTAGGATGAGTCATCAGCATGTACTGTTTTTAGCACTAATATTCAGTAACTTGATATTTTCTCAAAAGTGCAGACATGCAGTGTTTAAGTTTCTGCTTGTAAGATACCAGCAGCCCAAGATGAGGCACAATAACGACACACAAACATACTTCTGTTGATACTAGGAGCGGTTAAAATGACACTTGTAAAGTTAACCCTAAAATATCTTACACCACCCAGATTCTTCTGTCAGAAAATATTTACTCTGCTTCTCTTTATATATATTTGTTCTTTCTAGGCCGGGAGTTGGTGTCAACAAGTTTTAAGGAGACTGCCTCCAAAGCTGAAATGTGAAACTATCTGAACATTTTTATGGAGGGATACAGCTGTTATATAACTTCTCTTTATTAGATGTAAACTTTAATTGAGGACTAAAGAACTGAATGAATTTCATCACAGCTTTAACTAGAGGACATTTAGATTGTGTATTTACTCAGCACCTTCTTTCTTTCATTAGCTCAATGCAGTAAATGGTTTTGTGAGTAATTTAATTTATTAAAGGAATCAGTGGTGGCTGGTTGTAAACACGACACAGTAATATTCATTCAGTCATTCCTACAGGTTAAAATAATCAGACCATGATACAGTTTTTCTCTGCCACTCCACACATAGTTGGTGCCACTGAAACATAAGAAGCTCACAGCGGTACAGACTGTGTGACCCAGGTCAGCCCGTTAGCATTTTGTTATCTCGAGGACAAAAGAACAGTAAACTGACACACTCTAGATTAAATTAAAGGCTATAAAGGATCCGTGCATCATAAGACAAACCCAGATATTAACTGACATCACAAAACTCCAGAAACCCCTCGTTTAACAGCACCAGCAACTTATTTCAGCCTGATTGTACGGTTTAACTTCTCATCAAACGTAGCACTTTGAATAAATCTAATTACATACATTTGTACTTTAGATATTGCTGGTAATAGATCATAAGATCTGTATTTGTATGATTCGTTTTCTTGTTATTATGTATATCTCTTCAGATGTCGTGTATTATTTAATTATTATTAAGTATTTCTAACTAATTAACCAGCACTTTTAGAAATTCACTGAAAAACACATTTGGATGTTGCTGTTATTTGATGGTAAAGATCTGATTGTCTATTTGTAGTAAATAAAATAAAGCAAATGATTAAGATGTGTGGTCGACTTTTCCTTCGTAGAGTACTTATATATTCTAAACATTTTTAACAATTTGCCTTTTTACACAAAGCCATATTATAATGGTGGTGGCTTCTCAGTAGTAGGCTCTGGACAGGGGGCTCAGTACTTATACAGTAACTTATTTTAGATGATATATTTTCACTTTGTTGACATTATTTTCTAATTAAATTTTTTTCTAATTTGTTTCTACTTAGCCAGAGTGAAGTGGCTGAGAAACGGGAAAGAGATGCCTTTTGTTGTAGCGTTCTCAGAGAAAATGTCCAATGGAAACTGGCTGTACCAGATGCACTCTCACCTGGAATTTACACCCAGAACTGGAGATAAAGTAACGTGTATGGTGGAACACGCCAGCTTCATGGAGCCCAAGCTTTATGACTGGGGTGAGACAGTGTGAACAGATCCACGTGGGTTCAAATGAACAGTGCAAACATTTAGGAACCTCACCTCTTCAACTTCACTTTAATGTAGCGTTTGTGAACAATGTGTTTTCAGATCCGCTGGCTGCGTCAGAGAAAATTAAGGTGGCGGGTGGGACAGCAGGGCTGCTGGTGGGTCTGGCCTTTTTAATCACTGGGATGATCGTCGGCGTTATTTTTTTTCAGTAGCGGGTAATCTAACTAATTACAATGTCTATGTAACAAGCCGTTACTGAAAATTAAGTGGGGCGCGTTATAAACTAAAGTGTGAAGTGTACATTTTTGTGATGAAGAAAACAGTGGAAGTACAGTAGCCTATAACCCCTTTCACATCGAGCTCTGATACTGATATATCCGCCTGTTACATTCTGACTCGACGGCAGATGCTTACTTTGGAAACGTTTTGATGCGCTGCCAGTTCACTTCATACACTGATTACCTTTACCTCAAACAACTATTCATTGATAAGGTGTTACTGGGCCAGTTTAACAGCTCTGTGGGAAAGTACATCGGTTTCACGGAGAAGGCGAAGAAATTAGTGGAAGTACTCAACAAAGACAAAGGGTTTATGGAACAAGAAAAAGAGAATGAAGCAAAGTGCAAAGACCACCTCTCACTAATGACTGACTTCGTTTCAAAATCAGGTAATTCTGCTGCTCGCGGCTAAAAGCCTGACAAGGCTTCAGATTACAGCAGCCTGCACGTTACATTGTTATATTTATGTAGGTTTATGTAGCCCCTAGTAGCAGAGAAGGCAGAAAGGAAGAGTTTCAGTGGGTCAATGTGACTGTCCATCATAAAAGGACCTTATTGAATTTTATCGGGAACTGGAGTCAGTGTTGGAGGAAGTATTGGTCTTTTACTGTACTTTTTAGTTTCTTTTCCCAATCATGTGATTGTCTTCTCTGCCCTCATTTATTTGAGTTGCGTGTTAATTGTCAGCGTTTAGAAAGTGCTGAGCAGGTAGTGAACAGTGAGTTTCAGATGCTTTTGGTTAAAATATCTGTCTGTTAATGGTGAAAACACATTAGGCGATCAGTGAGAGAAAACAAATACTGTACAGATGTGAGCATGAACTCACTATGATTGGCCGTATGTTCAAAGCTTTTGTTATCCTAAAACTTGTATCAGCTTTAATGGACACAAAGAGTATTTCTGCAGCTATTAACAGTCAAAATGTCAAAGTTAATATTGTAATTATCTAATGTAAGTATGGTGCTGTATTTATACAAAAATTCATGTGTCCAAAAAAAGTGTTGAATAAGGTCAGCTGGACTTGTAGAATTTTTTGAAGACGTTTCGCCACTCATCCGTGTAGCGTCTTCAGTTCTAATAAACTGAAAAACCTTTTCTAAACAGAGGAGGTGGACTGAGATTTAATTTACCAACTATTTATAATTCAGTGTTGACTTCTTTCCCCAAGAAGTTTCAACAACATTCACACCTTGAGCCTCCAGGCTCCCATGGACAAGCCTCGTTAGAGCTCTATTCATACGGTAAGTTAGCCTAGGCACACAGTTCCCCCCCATTCAAAAACAGGTAAGTACCAGCCATTATGGAAATTAGTGACCCCAGTTTCTGGTCAAGCAAGTTTCGGGTGGGTGTTACCCACAGAGTTTATTCCTATTTTAACCTCAATTTCCCACTAGTTTATCAGAACTGAAGAAGCCACTCGGATGAGTGGCGAGACGTCTTCAAGAAATTCTACAAGTCCAGCTGACCTTATTCAACGCTTTTTTGGATTACCATGACCTGGATGACTGAGAACCTTCACAGACAAAAATTCATGTGTATTGGTGCGTAATCAAATAATTAAAGTTTATATTTGCCAAAGAGTTTGGTTTTATTTCCCTCCAGTTGAGCCGACCGTCAGGGTGGAGTCAGTTAAAGCAGCGAGCTCCAATAAACCAGGCATAATCTCCTGCAGTGCGTACAACTTTTATCCCAAAAACATCCGACTGAAGTGGCTCATTGACGGAAAGGAGGTGACATCAGACGTGATGTCCACTGATGAGCTGCCCAATGGGAACTGGTTCTACCAGAATTAAGGTGGCAGGTGGGACAGCAGGGCTGCTGGTGGGTCTGGCCTTGTTATTCACTGGGTTGATCGTTTACAAGAAGAGAGGAACTGCTGGTGAGATTACATCAAATATGAAAACATGGATTCTTCCTTAATAATATCTATTTTATTGGTTTGAAGCTGTGAAAACCTTGTTTCTGTATGTGTCTGCACTGTGAGAGAGGTGCTAAGTTCATAATTAACATAACAATATTCCTATAGGTTTAAATCCCCAGCATGGAAACAGAGAAGCTGTGAGGACACATGAGGACTCTGACTAAACCCAACATCACTGTCTGTGTGTGGATCACTCAACAGGTCGGATACATATATTATGTATGGAGCTCGGAAATATTTAAAAATAAAAATCCTCATTTCGGGAAAATCTGAAAGCACTGTGATTGTCTTCCTTGCAGTAAATAATATGTGACCCACGTTCACTGTGCTCTCTTGTGCAGTTGATTCAACAGTCCAGCCATAGTGTCTAGTGTAGTGTCTGACAGACAAGAGATAGTAGCTGGACAGAATGGACCAGGAACCTTGACTAATATAGGCAACATAAAGACAAGTAGAAAGTGGGAGGGTGAATTATTAAAACACCACTAACTTGATGACATTTGTTTTGTTTTCTTTACTGGAGCTGATTTCAGGTGAGCCATTACTGTGGCTGAGTCTCACACTCAGTGCGTTTACATGCACGTGAAAAAACGGAATTATTGCCTTAATCGGACTATAACAGGAGAATTTAAGCGCATGTAAACACGTTACTCCGATTAAAATCGGACTTCTCATTGTCCGATTGAGACACCCAGATAATGCGATTGGAATCGGAGTTTTCATCGGATAACGCGTGTGCGCATGCTCCACCACCGATGCGCTGGCGTGTGACCCCGGAACAAAAACATCCAAGAAAGCCGGGCGTAGAAGAAGAAGAGAAACGGAGCCGTCTGAGGGATAGCGCCGATCTTACCTGTATCAGAAGTAGCGTTTCTGTTGTGTTTCTGTTATTTAGCTTAACCCACTGACTAAAACAGGGTTGTCGAAATAACAAAAACATTTGTTGGTGCAAACAATACAATTCAATAATACTACTACAGCTCTCTCTGTTATTTTAGACAAATGCTGAATACAATGAACTTTGCTGAAGCTTTAGTTATTTAGGGCAGGACTGTAATATGATCATTCCATTATTCCAAGCCATCACAGCATTATTAGACTGGAAATACTGCACCAATGCAGCAACAGCATGGAGCTTCAAAATAAAACAAATACATAAATAATAGTAATAAAAATATATATATCATTGATATTATATTGACCCCTGCAGGAAAAATATGTTCCTGCAGTTTGACCCATCCACTTAAATATTTAAATATATTTATATGTATAAAATTAAATTAAACATTTTTTTTCTTATATGCTTTATAGATTATGAACTGTATTATTTTAAATATTGATCATATTGTCATATTAACTTGGAGACATAAAAAGAAATGCAAACAGATGTTAACAGCAGCAGCAGCACAGATGATGCAGGGAATCGATCCCTGGCCATCTAGGTGTAAGGTGGTACTGGCGTCCATTATGATGACGATACAAGCTCCAGTCCTGACCTGTTTGTAGGCGTCCTCCTGCTCCACTGGTCTCTGGCCAGCAGAGTTAATTTGTAGAGTTAATTTGAGAGGACAACAAATTTACACTCTTATATGAGATGGACACTCACTACTTTACATTGTATCAAAGTGTCATATCTTCAGTGTTCTGTGAAAAGATATATTAAAATATTTACAAAAATGTGAGAGGTGTACTCACTTTTGTGAGATACTGTACATGTCACACTTGATGATATAAATGACCTTGAGTTAGGAAGGAAAATCTCATAAAGGTGATGTGCAGCATGATTTATTTATAATTTACAATGTAAATTATAGTATTTTAAGAAGATATCATAATAGTATAATCGATATTTAATCAATAATAATAATAATATTTTAAAAAATAATCGATATTTAAGATATTTTTTTGTTTTGTCCTGTTTATATCTCAAACACAGTATGATTGTGTGATCGCTTACTGACATGTTACCCATCCCTGTACCTACCTGTTACCAGTACAAGCAAAGAATACTGATGCTTTGTCACCACATTTCCAGTACATAATCAATTAATTACACAATATGTTGTTGACACAGTCAACTTCAAGTAACTTACTTGGCTTACAGTATTAAAAAAAAAACTAAAAATAGGTGTGTAACCATGGCTGCAGTTGTTGAAACACTCCTTTAGTTGTGCACATAATAAGACAGTCATCACTCATGAAGTTCTCAGGAGGCATCAATAGA
Organism: Mugil cephalus; assembly: GCF_022458985.1. Taxonomy (NCBI): domain Eukaryota; kingdom Metazoa; phylum Chordata; class Actinopteri; order Mugiliformes; family Mugilidae; genus Mugil; species Mugil cephalus. The sequence continues at coordinate 9,690,351 of NC_061780.1, forward strand.
CACATGAAATTTGGACATAATATAACCGTTAAACTAGTGTTCTTCTCCTGGATAACGCTGCTGAGTCCATCCTTCACAGTCATGTTCTTACACGATGAACCACAGTCTTTGAAGCCCGGATCACTTCTCCAAAACTGGGATGTTCTGTTCTGTTGTTTACTTATCCTGATGGAGCCATGACGAGTTAATATAAAAATTAAACACAGTAATACAACATAAAATGTGCCTAAAAGAGTGGCTGCATGTCGCCGGTGGATCTGTGAAGAATAATCTTTTTGAGTTATTCTTAGTGTGTTAATGGTTGTTTTTTGTCTGACCTGTTGTTTTTTTCTACCCAAAGTGGTTTTTGGTCATTTTTGTCTTTTGTGCTGTTTTTATTTTGTTTTTGTTTTTTTCTGGAATTTTTGTTTTATGGCTGTGGAGTTCTGCTGTTCCTGCTATCAGCTGTCCATGTCCCCTGAGCTGCCCGGAGTGAGGCCAAAGTGCTTTAGAGGCCAGCCTGAGAATCCTGCTAAACCTCCGAAGAAGTCCTGGGGATGCCAAGCTGGAGTTGGTGGTGGAGGAGCAGAGAAGGAGCTTTGTGTCGGTGGTGCCATCTGTCCTCAACGGAATCGTGAAGTCTTCGGCAGCAGGATCGATGGACTGTGTGCGCTTGATGGGACCCACAGGGAGTGTGTTATGAGAAGTGCTTTGGAGATCTCGTTCAGTACATCTGTGCCCGAATTCAGACTCTACGGGCGGACATGCTCCATTTGAATTTACATCCCTCCCTCAAGTACAAGGAGATGCCATTCGACCCGATGCCGCTGTTGCTATGCAACTGGTCAAATTGCCAACACCTTGGACAATGTTTTTGCCAACTTGTAAGCCTAATGCTAATTCTGTACATTTTTTGATTACATTATTTATTTTTATTCAATTTGATCTCATTTGTTTTATCTTTCTTGTGTTTTTTGTGTTGTTTACTTTTATGTGCAACAAAGTAATTTCCCTTGTGGACCATTAAAGTCTAAGTCTAAGTAAGGTTTTACAATATATGAAGTATAATAAGAGTGAGCTCTTACTTGTTTTTTTCCTATATACTGTGTGTTAAGAGACATCTGTTTCAGAGTGTACTCAGTTGTTATGTGACATATGATTGTACTGCTGTTTCAATGGAGTGCAGTATTTTCTTCTTTTTTGTATGCTTGTATTGAATATTAATCATTTTCCCCCTTGTGATTTTTTTTCAGTTAACCATGAAATTAAATATTTTGCAGGATGCTTTCTAAATGGCACAACTGAGGTACAGTTTGAATTTGATCAGCTATGTTTTTATGTGGGATGAACAGGTCATATGCTAGATTATATTTAACTGAGCACATAAGGAGTGGCTTCTTTTGATACAACTTTTTATGATTTTACCCTGTGACTATTATAGGGCCTTGTATGTTAAAGGGGGAATTTTATTCTCTCCTGTTATGGTGCCTTTTCTGATTTGCAGCATTGTTTAGTACATTATGCTGTAACAACACTTATTGTGAATATTATGTTAATATTAGAAAATGTTGGGACTATTGAGTTCTTCAGTCATATTAATATATTGTTTGTTTATATATAAAACTGAATTGTAATTCTTTGTATGCATTATATGCATCGTGGTAGTAATTTAACATAATTTGGTATTAAAGCTCATTCTGATTATTTGTTTTTAGTGTTTTAAGAATTTCCACTCTCTATTCATATTTATGCTTGTTTTTTACACCACGTTTCAGACAGAAATATTATTCTTTCTTCTTCACACAGCTATAGGTTTAGGAATAAACATTTGATAAAAACAAACACGATGCCTTCATTTCACAGTGTGGTGTTTGCATGTTCTCCCTGTGCTTGTTTTCTCAGGTGCTCAGCCCAAGAACAGACATATTGGGATTTAGTGCAGGACTGTTTTATTATAATGCATTCCTGTCCATTAGTGTACCTAATGATGTGACCAGAGAATGTATGTGACTATGTAATTGTTCCATTGAGTATGTCTGATAATAAAATGTAGAAAATAAGTAAACAATAGCATAATTTATCTGAAATTAAACAAATCAGACATTCAGTCAATCATGTATGATAAAGACTGTTACTAACCTCAAGACACCAACACTGAGATCAAATCATAATCTTTTTTTTTTTTTTAATCACCTTCACGGGCGTTTTTTTTCTTGCAACTCTCCCGTTGATATTTATTGTTATTTATTACCCATACTACTTTACATTGTATTTCTTTCACTTTACCATTACAGTCATGATTACATTTGTTCTTAAGAGTGTCTTGTACGTCTTGTGCTGCTGACATGGGCCAGTGACCCACAGCGTAAATTCAGCGGTTTGTCCAACCACGCCTCCTAAATGACACAGAAACTCAGAGAGCCCTCTGTTAGTTTGTCACGGCTTTTTGTTTCTCCTCCTGTCATCTACAAGCGCACGTAAGTAACTTGCTCGCTGTCTGTCTGTCGCCGTTTATTTGTGTCGCAGGTTGAACACAGAAGAGTAAATGAAACTGTTGATAATGGTCGATCATGATATGTCTGTTAATCATGGTGAATGCTTTAAGTGAGGACGCATCATGTGCTTCGATTATTACGCCGACTTCATGTAAATTGAATGTGGCCTTTCCATATTCCATATTCCACAGTATCTTCTACACCAAGTTTGATGTGTATTGTGTATTTATTACTATGCTGCTGACTACCACAGGTGAACATGTTCCAAGGTGCTGGCAAATGTGCACGTTATAGTTAAGGTGACTCCTTCAATGGGTCAGTTAACAGTGACTAAATAGACTTTGCCACGTTGCATTGGGCCATTGTTATCCGTTCAAGTAAATAAACATACGCAGTATTTCTTTCTTGGCAATATTTCAAATTTTATACGGAATATAACAATTTGTGTCTGCGTCCCACAAACCAATACCCTGGTAATATATTTATAAATAACTTTCAATTTACTCTTCTTTCCGTAAAAATGCCATGTGGTGATAAGTTATAGGTGGTTGATTTTAGGCCTGACAACAGCCAAAATGCGATCAACTACACTGTAAACCCGAATGCTCAAATTAGTTAAATGAATTAAGTAACGCTTACTTAAAATTTGTTAAGGAGTTATACTAACTTGAACAAGTGCCGGTAACATTTTTCTTGTTTTGAGTATACTAAACTGATATATTTGGATTAATATGAACTTTTCCACAGATTATGTAACAACTACTTAAAATGATAACTTCATAGTTACTTAAAACTTTTCAGTTTTGACATCATATATGTCTTATTTTGACCAAATAAATCAAGAGCATGTGTAAATAAACTCTCTGAAGAATTATTGAATCAGTATCTGTTGCTAAATTTCATAGATTGGCAAAAATCAATATACTGCATGTTAGGAATTAATACTTTTCATATTATAATGTTGACTAATTAATTAAATATATTAAATCGAATATTAATGAATAAAAATGCCCTCTGGCTGGGCATCCACACTAAATATAAATCAAGACAAACTCGCTTGCACCGGAAGTGTCCACGCGCTTTTATTTTGAAATTTTTGCGTGCGTTTCTCGTGCCGCCCGCGTGGAGCTGCTCGCGTCACCCCAGGTGAAAGACTTCACCCCACAGAGAGGAAGGCCATTCGAGTTTCTGCATTTTCAGACACGTTTCGCCATTGGATTAAATGTAAGTATTAGACATGAAAATAAATGTGTTAAAATATTTGTTTGGAATTTGAAAGTGTTCATGCACAGACGATGTGAGTCATGTTAGCAAGCTAACAAGTCAAGTCTGAACCTTGGCAAATGTGTAATTGTAAAAAATTGCTATACTAAAATGCACACCAGCACGTAAACTAATTTGTGAGGTAACTGCAAGTGCTGTGTGAGTGAAAATTTTGTTTTGGGTTTGTAATGTAGTCTATGTTTTAAGTAACTGTTAAAGGAAAACTTTGGAATTATGCGCGGGAACATACGTCCGTTAGGGGCGCCATGTGTGCGCGCATATACTGACGTGCATACACTTTACTCCAGCTTCAGTGGAGTGAGTTATCGCTTGTGTTAGGGAATGCAGCTGCTTGAGCTCTTCAATTGCGCCAAAGATCATGGAATAGTGGAGGAAGATTGAGCAGGTATAGCAGACACACTCATGACATTATAGCAACTACTGCCCTCTTGTTCTGTTGCAATTTAAAAAAAAAATAAAATAAAAAATTCCCTGTGCCATTGATTAGCTCCTGCTACTGCTAAGTCTAAGTTTAGTTGACTCTGACCCAACCGTATTATATTATAACCTTATTAGATAGTATTTTCTTTAAGCGAGGCTACAGATTGAAAAGTGTCATAACAAATAGTAAACTAGAAAATTTCTTAAGAAATTTTGAGTGTGCTTTACTCTGGCCCCGTCGTGCCCATGTCTCTGTTAATCATAAGTTTTAGTTTTACAAATACTTTTATTCTGAAGGGACTTTTATTTTGAAATACTTGCTTTCTGCGTATGTCTCTCTATCTCTTAAAATGGCCGACATTCAAACTGTATTATTGATAGTCATTGTTATTATACAGGAGTTCAATAAAGTTATGACAGTGTCGTGACAGTTCTTTACACACTCCTTCGAATAAACTCAGTCTTTTATTCTATGAACTGTTTCTTCATTCATTAGGGCAATGGCAGCCGAAGCCTCACAAAACATGGTCCTTCGCATCATTGAGATGGACCGTGTAAGAAAAGTAAAACTCAGCTCTTGGCCAGCTTCTGTTGATGCACTGATTCAGATTTTAAAAGAACAATTGGAATTGGATGCTGACTTCAGATTGCAGTACGAAGATCCAGACTTTGATGGAAAACTTACTTCCTTGGTTGACATTGAGGAATACTGAATTTGAGAAGACTGGAAGACCTCTTAAGTTGTCAAGAGACCAAAAGCACGATATTTTAGAAAAACTTGCATCTGCTATATACGGTTTCAAGGCTTACCCAAGTGATAAAGCGATAGCAATGGTAGCGGAGGTTCTTGTGCCTTCTCACTCCAACATTAAAAGACCTAAGCGTGCAGAAGTCAACTTTCTGCCCAACTTTCCCCAAGGAGAGGATCCCTCAAGCCTTGAACATCTGAGGCAGGTAATTGTTGAAAAAGTAAAGAAGACAGAGAGAAACCTACCTCTCATTAGTAAGATGATGCAGACCACGTTTGCCTTGCGGCGAAAGACTATAGTGATGTCCTGCCCACCAGTCAAACAGCTAATGGACTCTGGCCTGCTCTTCAGATGCAGTCTGAGGTAATATCTTTTTCACCTGTTTTTCCTTTGCTATTGTGTGTCATGTGTAGTTTTGCTTAATTTTATTAATCTTTAAATAAATAATTGATGTTACTGTACTGTCTCTTTACTTTTATTAAATGTAGGTATGTGCAGAGTCCCAACACATAACAAACCAGAACCTGCCTAATACATTCTACGCAGAGCTTTATCTTCATCAAACTCCACGTTTGATGACCTTATTCAGACAGAAGGCGTCCAAAACTGGAAAGATTACAGATGCTTTGGCTGGCCTTTTCAAGGTGCACAATGAACAGGTAATTAAACATTTCACAGGTTAATTCTTTGTGTAATGTTGGGGTTTACCAGTGTACCAGATTAGTCCGTACTCCAACAGGATCAGGCGCTGTGGCAAAACAGGCTGGGGTTGCTGGGGCTGCGTCTGTTTGTGCTCAACGGTGGTTATGTAAAGTAAATAACTTTTTATTTCTCTGATTAACCTACTTTATTGAAGCTGGTGCTCATTCGCTCTCATTTACTGTCTATGTTTATTACATGATGTGTACACAAGGCGTACCACTGTCCTACATGCCCTTCCTGTGTATCTGCAGGAGGAAGACTCTGGATTTTACAGAACATGCGTGGTAGGTCCCAATAAAGTAAAGTCGAGCCCTGTCTGTATTATTAACACATTAATATTTTGATTTTGTTTCTTCAACATCAACATTTTGTGAGATCTTTTTTCATTTTGAGAGATGTTTTGAAACCTGTAAAGTCTGTGCTGATTTTGCAGACAATGTCATATAAGTCAATAGACCTGTAATGCCACACTTCCAAGTCATCTCACCTTCTCTGTGACAAGGCGGTAAAATGAAGAGAGGTCCATCGGACTTGTGTACACAGCATTTTTTTATGACATTTAACTGTAATCTAAATAATTTGCTTCCCACACCCTTAGTGCCCATTGTGTTTCAGTAGACATGATTAATTGATGTGTATAATCTCTCTTCATTCTTTTAAGATGATTTAGAGAAGCCAGATGTTGCAGATGCAACGGTGGCCCTCCTTACAACCATCAACGAAAGTACCTTGAGTTCAGTCCACTACCACCCAGTGAAAATCTCCGTTGTCCTCGAAGGTGATGTGGTGGTCAGCCATAATGTTTGGCCTAATCTATGTGCTACATCTGAGCTATCCCCAAGGGCTGACCAACACTTTTGAGTTCATTCAGAAAGTCTTACTTGGTCTGGATGACTGTAAATTGTCACCCAGGCTGCAGACACTCAAGAATGACTTGATGATATGAACAGTGTCCATGTTGACTACTGTTTAACAGTGTTCAAGTTACTCCACAGGCCTATTTGTTCATGTAATTTCACATTTTATCATGTAAATGTTCTTTGTGTATTGTATTGTATTGTATTGTATGGGACCTCATTTCCCTCTGAGGACTTATTGTTTATTCAGTTCTGAAAATATGTTTCAATTTATTTTCCAAAGCTATAAACCTTGAAGTTCAAGGTTTAAAACAAATGTAAACCTTTGTTTTACAACCAGATAGTCCAGTTTTTTTTTTTTTTTTTTTTTTTAAGTTAGTAGGACTCAATGTACTTACAAATATTTTTAAGTTTTGGGGTAAGTTTTATTTTGAGGTGTGGTTAGTTAAAAGATTTAAAAAAAAAAAAAGAACCAAAAAGACTAATATTGAGTTTATAAAACGTGTTTGTATGTGTTTTTCTACTTAAGCTTATTCTGTTCGGTTAATTAATATCTTTGAAAAATAAAAAGCTAAATTTTGAGTTTATTGAACTTGAATAACTGTTTTTATATTCAACATGATTTAGTTCTATAAATTATAATTATATTATTTTAATCGTATGGTGAAAAATATTTTGAGTTAGTTTAGTTTTTATATTTGAGTTGGATTAATCAGTAACGATTGCCTCGCTTTTTTGAGTACTGCTTACTTATTCGGGTTTACAGTGTATCAAACCTGTCAACTGTCATACCTGTCAACTATGCAAAACTCAAAAGTCCTGCAATTATATATATTGACCCAGATGTTCATTAGACTGTAGAGGCTGTGGTTTGTGGAGCTATTGAAATGTTGTAGTATTGTTGTGGTAACTCTTGTGGTATTCACAACCTTGAAAGTGGAAAGTCCAAGTTCATTGTCTACACTACTTCCCATATCATATCCACAAACTCATTGAGTTGCATTTTAACACAGCATTAGTTTCAGACAATGAATCCCAACCACTGTCATTTCCATTAGCATTATCATAATGAGACATTTTTGCCATTTTTAGATAAAATGTCTAAAAGTCATTGCACACTTTGTTCCTCTAAACAGATTGTCTGTCTTTCATGTAGTTTTACATGTTATTATATACACGTGTTCGATACTTACTGAACTATGATAGTGAAATTTGTAAAAACTAAATACAGGAAGCTCTATTAGAGCTCTCTTCCCTAACTTTTAACTTTTAAACTTTTCTGTACAGTTTAATAGTTGTTAATTTAATAATATATTACAGGTTTTTCCAGTGCTTTCTTGCTCCAGTTTTGTACTTAATTTGAACACGCACCTGTGAATTTCCTGTTTTCTCTGTAAATCAAGGAAACAAAACAGGAATCTTCTTTCGTTAACGACTACCTGCAGCTTTGACATGAAGTGCTCATCTGTTGCTGTAATCCTGATCCTCAACACCTTCTGTGCCTTCTCACAAGGTAAGCGCGGCTGGTAATCTAACAATTTAAAAATAATACTACTCTTTTGTCCTAGTGCAGTTATAAACACATTACAAATCTACAACTGTCTGAAAGAAACAAAACATTTTCAGTAACAGGATAGTGTACTGTACTGTTCATGCTGTATGTGTGTTTTAATTTGTTTATCTGTGTTTTTCACCAGTTCACCATGAAATGACATATGTTGCGGGCTGCTTTGTGAATGGCTCGGCTGAAATATTGTTTGCGTTTGATGGTGAAGAGATGTTATATGCTGATTTCCCGAAAAAGGAAATTGTGTACACTGTGCCACGTTTTATTGACCCGGATCCAGGTCAAGTTTTGGTGGGTTTGAACCTCCTAAAAGATGCTTTGGCTAACAAGGAAAGATGTCTGGCATTAACAGCCCTTTATGCTGCGGAAGAAAAACATCCACAAGAAGAAAAAGGTACATTACAAGCATTAATATCATATTTTAGGAATGATGTATTTTTAGTCATTTATTTTCCATTGTATTTGTCTATTGAACCACTTTAGACCCTCCTGAGGCTATCCTCTTCCCCTCTGAAGACGTTAAGCTGGGAGTTGAAAACACACTCATCTGCTTAGTAAATAATTTCTACCCACCTTCAATCAAAGTCAGCTGGACCAAAAATGACCAGCCAATTTCAGAGGGGACGTCACTCAGTCGATATTACCCCAATGACGATCAAACCTTCCGCCAGTTCTCAACTCTGACGTTCACGCCGAGCGAGGGCGACATTTACAGCTGTACTGTGGAGCACTCAGCGCTGGAGACGCCCAAAACAAGTATCTGGGGTGAATATTTCCTTATGAAGACACTTAAAGCTAAAAATGCACTGTTTCATTTAGTCTGTTAGACTTTAATTTCACCTTCTTTTCTTCTACAGATGTAGAAACCATCAGAAGCGATCATCAAAATCTAGGACCATATATTTTCTGTGGAGTGGGCCTGAGTCTGGGCCTGTTGGGATTTGCAACAGGAATATTTTTCATTGTCAAAGGACACCATCAATAATTGTTATGTTGGCGAAATCTATTCAAACGAAAGATCCCTAATGGTGGAATATACAGTATATTGTATTTACCTTTTTTCACTTACTAGCATTTACAAGTATTCTGCCTCTAGCTAATGATATTAATGGGTAACTGTATGCAGATAAAATCACATTAAAGACAATATGTTGGATTTTATCTTATTAGGTATTGTGATGATTGCAAGAAATGTTAAAATATAAAACTAGCTATGTAACAGAAAATGAGAAAGAATGCTACTACTGTATGTATTTGAATAAATCAGTGAAACATTGTACATTTTATTGAAATACATTCATCTTACTGCAAATCACTGTAGAGGATCTGAATAACATTCACCCATTACATCCTGGTGACATATGCCCAGATAAGTGACGTACACACACCCGGTCAGCCAGACCACATCACCTTCCTCCATTACTCTGCGGTACAGCTTCGACACCTTTGGCAGGAAACAGGGATTAGCATGATCACCCTGATGATTTGTGGCTACACTGCCCAAAGGTAAGACACACTGTGTGTTCTGAGACCTTTCCACCAGAACCCCCATTAATTTCTTCAGGAATTTGAGCTATGCATTAGCCAGCCTTCACTCCCCATAAGGGTCAGTGAGTCTTGGCCGCTCTATCACCAGTTCACCGCTTTTCCTTCCTTGTACCACTTTTAATAGGTACTGATCACTGAAGATCAGGAACGTCCCACAACATCTGCATTTTCACCGTGTCTTTGCCATTCCTGTCAAAAAATATGATGAGTGTCATGATGAGTTAGGGGCATATGGTATATTTTATTGACTGATCATTCTCATAAGTTTATTTGTACTTTGTACTTTTCATTTTATTGTATTTAATCACATTTTATGGGTGGCACAGTGACGCAGTGGTTAGCACTGATCAGGACTGGAATTTTGTCATTTTAGGGGCAAGGACACTTGGCCTTTTGTGTTGTCAATTTTTTGAGGGCACAAACACCAAAAGCCATAAAATAAAACAATGATTGTAAGTTCACATCATAATGAATTTAATTTAAGGACTAATGACACTTCTGAGGAAGACTGGAGTCTCCCCTCCTATCTAGCAGGTAAAGAACACTGAAAATATCTAATCTTTTCAATCCATCACTCACTTCAAAAAACTGTAAAACATATTAAACTCACTTCAAAAACTGTAAAGCATATTAAACCAAAGCCATTTCAAGAAGCTGGCTGAGAGCTGACCCGCCTAGACTGAACCACTGGCTGGACATTGTAGAAGAAATTTGATCAATGGAACAAATAACCTACAGTCTTAGAATCAAAACAGAGCTGTATGCCGTAAGATGGACAAAATGACATCTTTATGTGACAAAGTAGTGTTTGCCCCCCTTGTGTGTGTTTTTGTATTTTTGTATCTGTTTTTATTGATTGAAAAAAATAAAAAATTAAGTTTAAAAAAAAATTATATCCTCCAATAGTTTTTGTTCAATTGATGCCAAATGGGCAAGAGCATCTTCAGACTGTACTACTACACAGATTTTTGATTAATCAAAACTGAGCCTGGAGTGCATCAAAATATAAACGGAACATATACTAGCATGCAGCCCAGACCAATTTCTCAATCAAAGAAAATTATTGAGGAAATAAAATGAACTAAATAGATGACAAAGAAAACATTTCTGACATTTTATTTTTAAAAAAGCAATCTCATGTCTCAAGATCTGAAATATTAAATTACAAGCAAATTTGAGCAAAACAATGCTAACTGTAGAGATTAAAAAAGTGGTTATGAACAGCCAACACATATCACGTATCATATTACGGCAGGAACAACAGTAGTAACATCCATGATCATACGCTTAAAGCTCGACAAAGGAAAAACTTGACAGCCAGCTAATTAGTGTTTGTTACAAGCTGCAGGCAGTACTTGGCACGTTAAAAGTGGGTCAACATTGTTAGGACATAACGTTACAGTACAAGCAATGCTTATTTAACAGCAATGAACTTAGGCCCTGTATGCTGAAATTCCTATTTTATACCACTTTCACATCGAAAATCCTGGACATGCATTTTCAGACCCGGGTCGACTTGCCGTTGGTGCGCTGAGAGCTGCATGCCTGTTTTTTCCTCCCTCATACGTCATCGCGTACATTGCAGATAACGTTGCAGTTTGTTGATGACCTGAAGAATGGACCCGTCAAATCCCCGTTCCTACAATAGGCTGTCAATATTAAAATAAATCACTGTGTCCTGTACAGTGCACAATATTTGCCGCCAAATCTGTTCTTCTCCTCGGATGCAAAGCGCTGCCATGATTGTTAGAAAACTGTGGGAGATCGCTATACAAGCTGTATATGAACACAGTCACACATGTATTCCCCAATCGATGCAATTTCCCAAACATGATGTTCACCAAGTCACGATGTGTAACAACACATTTGATGAAAATCTGTCCTTCAGAGATCCGTGTTCATGGGAGTAGACCAAAACTTGGTTTTGAGCTGAAGCTTCTACAATGATAGCGTCTGTCAGGCCGTCGAGTGACAAAATGACCAACATCAGAGAGAAAAACCCAGGTCGACGTGGCATTCTTGATCACATCGAAGCCACGTCGACATCAAAAGACGTATTTTTCCTGAATAGACGCTGGGGTGTTAAAGCCGTGTTGACAGACAAGAGACAGACTACAAAAACGCAAAACCGCAGGTCATCAAGGCCACTGTGGCCTTATGGCAGATATTTTTTTCAAAGGTACAAGGCCAAGTTGAGAATGAAATTCTCGTCCTGGCACTGATAGGTGGGTTCGAATCTGACTGGGGCCTTTCTGTGTGGAGTTGGCATGTTCTCAGCATGTACTCTGGCATCCTCCCACCGTCCAGAGACATGCTCGTAAGGTTTGTTAGGCTCTTAGGCGTCAATGGTTGTCTGCCTCTTCGTGTTAGCCCTGCAATAAACTGGAGACCGGTCCAGAGTGTCAGCTGGAGGGCAAGCAGTTATAGAAGTTGAGACAATCACAAGTGTAAAGCAGTTTATAATATCGTGTTTTTGATATATGCTATATACAAAAAGTTAATTAATGTTACACTTGTCTATTTCCTGCTCCTAACACATCAACTGCAAGGACAACATTGTCAGCTTGCTGCCTGATATATATTTCACCCATGCCACAAGAAAATCAATGATTAGACAATGACAGGAGTGTCCAAAAGACCTTTAAACACCATTTGGACTGCCATGACCTCATTGCCATGACCTAATTTCCTCATTGTTTGTTTTTCAGAACTCAACTTTGGGTATTTTTTACCTGGTGAGGTAATCGGTCGGATCACTTTTACTTATTCGACAAGATGTCGTGTGGTCACAGCTTTTTCACTGTGTTTGTGCTGCTTCAAGTGTTTTCAACAACAGGAGGTAAGTTACTGCATTGCACAAACGCTTCATTTGAGAGGCTACTAAGAAAGAGGAAATACACTTTAAAAAAAAATCTTGATAGCTCTCTCCTAGCTTTGGAATATGAAAACTAACAAACATGATGAACTCTAACTATCCATCTAAACCACATATTTTCAGGTGCTCTCTATGGTCACGGGTTGATTCGTTGCCAGTTTAGTTCCTACGATGGTCACGATGCTTTGTATCTGGAACAGTACCTCTTCAACAAGGTGCTGGTAGCCCAATACAACAGCACCTTGGGGAAAATGATTGGCTTCACAAAGAAAGCAAAAGACTTGGCAGATGGGCTCAACAAGAGTCCACTTTTTGTGAGGACACAGAAGTGGAAAACAGAACTCTGCAAAAGTAACGCTCCACTAGCATATAATAACCTCCTGAGCCCAGGTGATTATCACAGAGAACTGTATTTAAAGCAAAATGCAGAGCTTTTGCTTTAAAGACAAATTGTGTAACATCAAAAATGAAGTATATTATACAAATATATACTGCCTGACCAAAAAAAAGTTGCTACCTGGATTTAGGTAAGCAAGTGGGTACGAACCTCCTATTGGATAATTACTGCATGGGTGATAATCTTTCAGATGGAAACAGGTTATTTAAGCCCAACTAAAGAAACGAGTAGCTTCTTATTTCTTAGACAACCACGAGGAAAGACACATCCCATGGTCGTGGAAAAGATGTTTGAGAAGGGTCAAATCACTTGCATGCATCAAGCAGAGAAAATAGCAACTAAAATTGGGTTAAGAACTGTCCAACGCATTATTAAAAACTGGAAGGATAGTGGGGAACCATGATCTTGGAGGAAGAAATGTGTTTTTGACTTTTTTTTGGGTTTTAATGGACAGGACAGTGGAGAGTGACAGGAGATGGGGAGGCAGAGAGGGGGGAACAATACATAGGAAAGGCCGCTCGGTGTGGGATTGAAACCAGGGCCGCCTGCAGCGAGGACTGTAGCATCAACACATGGGGAGAGTGCTCTACCCACTGAGAGAAAACACTGCCACTGGTGGTGACTTTTTTTGGCCAGGCAGTGTAAAAGGCTGTAGGTGTCATTTATTATAATTATAAATTCTGCGAGTAAAGGTATGACAGTATTTTTGGTCTCTGGTTTTATTTCTCCTAGTCGAGCCCTACATAGACCTGAGGTCAGTTAAAGCGACAGGTGGCAAGTATCCAGGCATGCTCATCTGCAGTGCATACAATTTCTATCCTAAACAAATCAGAGTGACGTGGTTGAGAAATGGAAAAAAGGATACCTCTGATGTGTCGTCCACGGATGAGTTGCCCAATGGGAACTGGCTCTACCAGATCCACTCCTATCTGGAGTATACACCTACACCTGGAGAAAGGATATCCTGTATGGTGGAGCACGCCAGCCTCATGGAGCCCAAGGTTACTAACTGGGGTAAGAATGTGCACAGGAAAAGATGAATTTACCATTTATTGCACTTTTGTTTGAGTGAAATAAACTGTGCTTTACACTTTATTACATACATTATGTTTTAAAGCTTTAGTTGGACATTACTATATGTAATTTTGACTGAAACATACCCCCTTTATGACATAAATATGGAAACATACATGTAACTTGAACATAAATAATAATGGACATATAATGTATGAATCTAATCATTGCTTGTGATAAATCTGTTGTCAGACCCATTGCCTGATTCAGTGGTGAATAAGATCTCTGTTGGGGCGGCAGGCCTGCTGCTGGGTCTGGTGTTTTCAGTTGGTGGACTGATTTACTACAAAAAGAAATCTGCCGGTGAGAGATTTATTCTGATTTATTCTGATTAACTAAGTCTGGAATTCTTCATTTAATGAATGTAGTTTAGCCAAATTAACAGGTTCCTACTAGACCTGTTTATAAATTGAGTTTTTTTTTGTTTTGTTTTTGCAGGGCGGACGCCGGTGCCAACGACTGATGTATGTGTCAACATTTAGTGATTTTCTTCTCTTCTCTTTGTTGGAATTTTTGGTATAAAAGTTTATTTATCTGTTCTACAGGTTTTATATCCAGACAACACACTTTAAGTCAGCGAAGCCTGTGGGAAGAGAATACAACTGATGTTGAAGCTAATGGAAAGTCTCTGAAATGATTCACTGTTTGTCCTTTTTGTCTATGTACAGTAGATGCCTAAATGGTGTATTTGTTCATACAGTACACTATAAAATGAATTTGACTGTTCAGTCTCAGATAACAATGCAAACCAGTTCCTACATTGTTGCTGTCCTGTTCGTATAACAAACGTGTACAGAAAACAGCTGACCCATATTCATTTATCTGACTGTTTTCCTCAATGAATGTTTCTCTCATAAATATATTTTATAGCTATGGACATAACTATGTACCTAATGTGTGGTGTCTTTTTAGTTTAGTTTTTTTTTTTTTTTTTTTTTAATTTCAGTGTACCGAAACACATTTGTAAATCAATTACAGTTTATTTGTATAGTTGTAATATGCCAGTATATGGAGGAAGAGATGGACAGAAGTTTTTTGTGTTTATCTTTGAAACATAAAGAATCTGGAAAAAAAATAATGATAATAATCTCAGTTTCCAGCATCTTAAAGGCTTGTATCTGTGTATCTGTGCATAATATGTATAAACGAGGAACTGTGTGCCAACCTTCTATGTAAGAACTTTAAAACAATAAGTGTCAGACGTTGTTTTACTTCCCCCAAGTGGCCAAAATGTGTCACAGCTTTTCACCATTTTTTTTTAACACACGTGAAATTGATGAATGTACAGAAATCTCTGTTCCCAGCTTCAGTCATGGTTTAGGCCACGACTGATTGGTTCACAAAAGATGCACAGCACAGCAAAGGAAATACTGGCTCAGCTTTTCCCTTCTTCTCCTCTTTGTCCTCGATGGTCTTGACGGCCTGTTGGACCTCCCCTTTTCCATTGATACAAAAACTTCCAGCTGATTTTACACAGATTCAACACAAGAGAGACTGACTGGTAATCAGTGTTTCTAGGTGGACAAAGAGTGTAAAATGAGGAGACCCTTGCACAACCTCAGAATGACCAAGTTGAGGAAACATGAGGCTCAAGTTTTCAGGTTTGTGTGCGTAAATGATAAAAGTCTAAAAATGTATGATGACATGGGTAGGATGTAAAGTTATTTTGTCAATCATATTGCTTCCTAAACTAACACATGATTCATTTTTTTAACATATGCAGTTAATTGTCCGTGTATTGGCTTTGACAGTTCAAATATATTAAAGTGATTTAAATAATGATTAAATGAGTGTCACTCATTTCATGAGAAAATTCTATCTTTGTTTCTTCTCTTACTGTAGACTAGAAGCTGAAAAACAAAATCACTGAAAGATTGGTGTCTGTACAGTGTTGCTTCAACACCACATTTGTTTAGTCTCTATTTTGCACAAGACTTGACTTCCTAGATGAAAATAACCATATGAAGTTTATAGGTGAAAGTTCAGTTTCCCTTCCTCTATGGCAGGTGTGGATTGTTACATGATGCACTTCATTACCTCGTTTGTTCTGCTTCCCCATGCCGTCAAAATCACTTAATTCTCAATATCTACATCCCCACTCCCATCCACTGATAGGGATGGTGCAGACTTACACGATGTTCTCTTTCTTCATGCAAACAGAGATGCACCCCTGGGGGTGACTACCTGTCTAAGGGTGCTGTTGCATCAGACTGGCCTAAGTCCACTCCCCCTGAGGCGGCGTGCACTATGCCTCCACGAGAATGGGAAATGGCAGCCCTGACATGCCTAGGGCCAGAGCATGTGACTACAAACCCACACTGTCCAGTGAAAGAGTGCGAAAAGACTGAAGACTAGTGTGTCGGATGTATAACGCAGCCACACGAGCAGCCCGTTCTGGGGATGTCTGGCTATTTTATTGGGAGCTCTTCGGAGAACAGGCAATCCAGATGACACCATGAGACACCATGGGTCTGATTGACTGGCTCTTGTCACCCACTGTCAACTCACAAGGGATGTTGGTGCTTCTATGTCAGCAGCAATGATGTCATGAAGAAAGGTTCAGTTGGCATACACATCTCCACCCGAAAATATTAGGAGTTTCCACCTGGTGCGGCTGCTGCCAGGTGGAAACCTAGGGGCTCCCAGCCTGCCCCTCAGTCATCCTGGACTCGCCAGGAACCATGGGTTTCAGGCGACAGGGGTCAGCATTCCCAGCTTCTGGTACTTCTCGCCTACCGCAGTTGCGACGGCAGGGGTCCCAGTCACAGTCAGCCACCAAGGCTTGCTCCCGGCTTTGCCTGAAAAGCTGGGAACGCACTGTGTCGGACCCTTGGGTACTGGCTACAGTGTCAAAGGGGTACAAGACACAGTTTGGCAGCGCCCCACTCCTTTCTCCAGGGTACATATGACTGCATGACTGAATGCATACATACAAGGTCTCTCATTCAGGATGCTGAGTAGGTCTCAGATCCTGGAAGTCGTGGAGAGAGGCGAATGGTTCACATCAGTGGACCTAAAAGATGCATACTTTCATGTGCCAATCCATCCGCTTCACAGACCCTTCTGTCGTTTTACCTTTCAGGGTCAAGCTTCTTAATTCAAGGTCCTGCCATTTGGCCTTTCCCTCTCACCACTTGTGTTTACCAGGGTGGTAGAGACAGCCTTGTCTCCTCTCCAGTTGTCAGGAATAAAGATCCTCCCCTACTTGGACGACTGGCTGATCTGCACTCCATCCCACAGCCAGGTCCTGGAAGACACACAGAGAGTGATCTCACATGTGCAGTCCTTGGGTTTCAAGATAAGTGTGACGAAGTGCAACGTCGAACTGAGGCAGGAGGCAGTTTTTGTGGGTCTCCTTTTGAACTCCCTCACAATGTTGCCGTCCCTCACCCCTCAGAGGTGATGAAATATCTGGCCCTCCTGGATCAGTTTCGTCTTGGCAGGAGACTAGAGCTAGTCCACTTTCAGTTTGGCCAGAAAGGTTGTTATATGCTTTTGCACCTTTCTCTCCGATTCCTCAGTTGCTCAACTGGGTGGCTCAGGGCCGTTACAGGGTACTGTTAGTAGTCCCAGGTGGCCCAGGAAACATTGGTGCTCCACATTTCTTTGTCTGGTTCACAGCTAACCATGGGCCCTGGCAGTCAAGGTAGACCTTCTCTCCCAGGTAGGGGGTCAAATCTGGCACCCCAAACCAGGGGTTTTGCAGCTTTGGGCCTGGGCCCTTCTCAGTCCCTCTCTCACAACTTAGTGGAGGCCGTCCTGAGAAGCCTTAAGTCCTTGACCTACAAGACGGCTTTCTTGGTTGTGTGCTCGACCAAGAGGGTAAGTGAACTACATGCTTTGTCTGTTAGTGAAACCTGTTTGTGGTGGAAGGCCAATGACTCAGGGGTGTCTCTATGGCTGAACCCTTCATTTCTGCCAAAGGTGGTGAACCCTCAAATGGTCAACCAGGTGATTGACATCAGCGCCTTTCAGCCTGGTCAGTCCCTGTTACAGGAGGACACTGGTTCGCTTGCTTTGTGCCCGGTCAGGGTGTTGAGGGCTTATGTTGCACGCACTCAGCCTTTGAGGCGCTCACACTCTCAGTTGTTTGTCTGTTTTGGGTGACAGAATGTTTGTCATCCTGTGTCTAAGCAAAGATTGCCCATTGGATTGTCAATACCATTGTTGAGGCCTACTTGGATCAGGGTATCCCAATCCTGGGGCATGTGGTACCTCATTCCACCAGGGGAGTTGCCACTTTCTGGGTTGCCTTAAAGGGCATTCCTCTGTCAGAGATAACCTGGACCTGCACATTCTCCAGGTTCTACAGAATCAGCGTGGTGACCTGCACCTTTGGGTTCTGCCGTTCTGCTTTCAGTTGCTGGCAAGGTTGTGAGGAAGGGGAGTCCTCTGCTGGCACTAATCATCCAAGGTAATGACCGTGGTGACTGTCTGAGTGAGGTCGAAATACATCATTAGTTATGCCTATAACTATGGATCTTGAGACCGAATGATGACCGTCACCATCTCTTTGATGCTCAGAACCGGCTGAGGCGTTCCAGCAGGAGGAAGCGACGTGCCCACCTGGTGCTTATATGGGCGGCGAGCTACACCTCATATGGTCAGTCACATGACATTGTTGATATATAGGTCTCAAAGATAGGGGGATGAGGGCATCATTCAAGGTGATGACCATGGTGACGGTCATCGTTCGGTCTCGATCCATAGTTATAGGCATAACTTACACATTATATTACACCTCTCAAGGAAGTGTGTTAAATTTAACTCACATGACTGACCTATGTTGTTTCTCCTCTTTCTTAATTACATATGATATAATGTAATGTTTGAGTCAAGTGTGGATTTATCTCATGTCAACAGTGTTGACAATACATTTATAAATAACTTTCAGTTTCAGTTTACCCAATTGCATATATGATATTTAGAAGAATCTTTCCGTAAAAATGTCATGTAGGTTATACGTGGCTATGTTGATTTTAGGCCTGACAACAGACAAAATGCAATCAGCTATCATACCTGTCAACTATGCGAAACTCAAAAGTCATAATTATATATTGACCCAGATGAAATGTTGTAGTATTGTTGTGGTAACTCTTGTGGTATTCACAACCTCGAAAGTGGAAAGTCCAAGTTCATTGTCTACACTACTTCCCATATCATATCCACAAACTCATTGAGTTGCATTTTAACACAGCATTAGTTTCAGACAATGAATCCCAACCACTGTCATTTCCACTAGCATTATCAAAATCAGACATTTTTAGATAAAATGTCTCAAAAATAATTGCTATGAAAGTCATTGCCCACTTAGTTCCTCTAAACAGATTGTCTCAGGCTCAGGCTCCTCACTCTGCCCAAGGTCTCTTCCTTCTTGTCCTTTCTTGCACCTGCTGCACTCACCTTTCTTATAAACAAATGCTGCACTCTTCGGTATGTAACCTGGTGTTGGGTCCCTCCTTAGATTTTTTATTTCCTCCTTCTCAACCAAAATAAATGATACTAGAAACTCACGCAATGGAAAAAATGCACTGAAGAATAAATAAATCCTTCTGATTGTTTTTATTGTCTCCTACTTTTGGCAGACGTTTAAAGCTTTATTGACATTCTCTGGAAGATCAGAAATGTTTTAGCCTCAAAACCAGTTGGACTGCTTTTTTTTAATCCACACTGAAAAAAATACAGGAAGCTGTGTTAGAGCTCTCTTCCCTAACTATATAACTGTATTATTCGATGTCTTAGCTTTAGCTCATGGGTTTTTCTGTACAGTTTAATAGTTGTTAATTTAATAATATATTACAGGTTTTTCCAGTGCTTTCTTGCTCCAGTTTTGTACTTAATTTGAACACGCGCCTGTGAATTTCCTGTTTTCTCTGTAAATCAAGGAAACAAAACAGGAATCTACTTTTGTTAACGACTACCTGCAGCTTTGACATGAAGTGCTCATCTGTTGCTGTAATCCTGATCCTCAACACCTTCTGTGCCTTCTCACAAGGTAAGCGCGGCTGGTAATCTAACAATTTAAAAATAATACTACTCTTTTGTCCTAGTGCAGTTATAAACACATTACAAATCTACAACTGTCTGAAAGAAACAAAACATTTTCAGTAACAGGATAGTGTACTGTACTGTTCATGCTGTATGTGTGTTTTAATCTGTTTATCTGTGTTTTTCACCAGTTCCCCATGACATTACATATGTTATGGGCTGCTTTGTGAATGGCTCGGCTGAAATATTGTTCGAGTTTGATGGGGAAGAGATGTTATATGCCGATTTTCCGAAAAAGGAAATTGTGTACACTGTGCCACGTTTTATTGACCCGGACCCAGGTCAAGTTTTGGTGGGTTTGAGCCTCCTAAAAGATGCTTTGGACAACAAGGAATTCTGTCTGGAATTTACAGAACTTTATGCTGTGGAAGAAAAACATCCACAAGAAGAAAAAGGTACATTACAAGCATTAATATCATATTTTAGGAATTATGTATTTTTAGTCATTTATTTTCCATTGTATTTGTCGAATTTAGACCCTCCTGAGGCTATCCTCTTCCCCTCTGAAGATGTTGAGCTGGGAGTTGAAAACACACTCATCTGCTTAGTAAATTATTTCTACCCACCTTCAATCAAAGTCAGCTGGACCAAAAATGACCAGCCAATTTCAGTGGGGACATCACTCAGTCGATATTACCCCAATGACGATCAAACCTTCCGCCAGTTCTCAACTCTGACGTTCACGCCGAGCGAGGGCGACGTTTACAGCTGTACTGTGGAGCACTCAGCGCTGGAGACGCCCAGAACAAGAATCTGGGGTGAATATTTCCTTATGAAGACACCTAAATCTAAAAATGCACTGTTTCATTTTGTCTGTAGAATTTTAATTTCACCTTCATTTCTTCTACAGATGTAGAAATCATCAGAAGCGATCATCAAAATCTAGGACCATATATTTTCTGTGGAGTGGGCCTGAGTCTGGGCCTGTTGGGATTTGCAACAGGAATATTTTTCATTGTCAAAGGACACCATCAATAATTGTTATGTTGGCGAAATCTATTCAAACAAAAGAAGCCTACTGGTGGAATATACAGTGTATTGTCCAAAAAAGTGTTGAATAAGGTCAGCTGGACTTGAGGTTTAAATAGGAAAAACTCTGTGGGTAACACCCACCAGGAACTTGCTTGACCAGTGGGTGTTACCCACAGAGTTTTTCCTATTTAAACCTCAATTTCCCACTAGTTTATCAGAACTGAAGAAGCCACTCGGATGAGTGGCGAAACGTCTTCAAGAAATTCTACAAGTCCAGCTGACCTTATTCAACGCTTTTTTGGATTACCATGACCTGGATGACTGAGAACCTTCACAGACATACAGTGTATTGTATTTACCTTTTTCTTTTTTTCACTTATTAGCATTTACAAGTATTCTGCCTCTAGCTAATGACATCACATTAAAGAGAATATGTTGGATTTTATCTTATTAGGTATTGTGATGATTGCAAGAAATGTTAAAATATAAAACTAGCTATGTAACAGAAAATAAGAAAGAATGCTACTACTGTATGTATTTGAATGAATGAGGAAAAGAAATACTGTACATTTTATAGAAACACATTCATCTTACTGCAAATTATTGAAGAGGATGCGATGCCTTTCTGTGTGGAGTTGGCATGTTCTCAGCATGTACTCTGGCTTCCTCCCACCATCGAGAGATATGCTCATTAGGTTTGTTAGGCTGTTAGGCATGAATGGTTGTCTGCCTCTTTGTGTTAGCCCTGCAACAGACTGGAGACCGATCCAGAGTGTCAGCTGGAGGGCAAGCAGTTATAGAAGTTGAGACAATCACAAGTGTAAAGCAGTTTAAAATACCCTGTTTTAATATGTGCTATATAAATAAAGTTAATTAATGTTACACTTGTCTATTTCCTGCTCCTAACACATCAACTGTGAGGACAACATTGTCAGCTTTGTCACGACCTGTCGGCCATGAGCTGGCTACTTTGTATGCGTGTGTGAGGGCTGCTGGTGGGCGTGGTTTGGGCAGCTCCAGACTACACACCTGCTACTCATCTCACCTGCACTCCGGTTCCTTGTCACCTAATCAACTCCACTATAAAGACCAGTCCGACCTTCCAGTCCCTGCCGGATCGTCGCATCAGCTCGTATGAGACACGCCTGAAAACCTGAATTTAACCTCGATAAGTAAACCTGCCTCTAACTTGCTTTTTTCCCTGTCTTTACACCAGACCTTCACACGCTCTGCCTGAAACTAGATCCGCCTGCCAGCAAGCCCAGACCGAGACCCCTGGAGCTCCGATCCATGCGCTCGCCCAGACTCTTCAGCAACTCACGCCACGACTCATTTCTGTGTTTTCAAATAAAACTCACTGAAAATCACTTTAACTCCTGGTCTGCGTTTGAGTCCTGTCACCAGTCCTGACAAGCTTGCTGCCTGATATATATGTTTAGACAATGATGAGATGTGTCCAAAAGACCTTTAAACACGTTTTTGATTGTCATGACCTGGATGAACCTTCACAGACACAATGACAAGTGTGCCACGCCCACATGGGGAAAAATACTGCTGCTGAGCTTCCTCATCGTTTGTTTTTCAGAACTCAGAAGCAAGTACAGGTATTTTTTACCTGGTGAGGTAATCGGTCGGATCGCTTTTACTTATTTGACAAGATGTCTCGTGGTCAGAGCTTTTCCACTGTATTTGTGCTGCTTCAAGTGTTTTCAACAACAGGAGGTAAGTCACTGCATTGCACAAACTCTTTATTTGTATGGCTACTAAGAAAGAGGAAATACACTTTAAAAAAAACTTGATAGCTCTCTCCTAGCTTTTGATTATGAAAACTAACAAACATGATGAACTCTAACTATCAATCTAAACCACATATTTTCAGGTGCTCTCTATGGTCACGGGTTGATTCATTGCCAGTTTAGTTCCTACGATGGTCACGATGCTGTTTACTTGGAGCAGTACTTCTTCAACAAGATGTTGTTACTCCAATACAATAGCACCTTGGGGAAAATGATTGGCTTCACAAAGAAAGCAAAAGACTTGGCAGATGGGCTCAACAAGAGTCCACCTTTTGTGAAGCACGAGAAGTGGAAAACAGAACTCTGCAAAAGAAACGCTCCACTGGCATATAATGACCTCCTGAGCCCAGGTGATTATCACAGAGAACTGCAAAATGCAGAGCTTTTGCTTTAAAGACAACTTGTGTAACATCAACAATGAAGTATATTATACAAATATATACTGCCTGGCCAAAAGAAAGTTCCTATAGAACCTCCTATTGGATTCTTATTTCTTAAACAACCATGTGTAAAGACCCAAGCTGTAGGTGTCATTTAATATAATTATGAATCCTGTGATATATGACAACCTCTTTTTCTCGTTTTATTTCTCCTAGTCGAGCCCTACATAGACCTGAGGTCAGTTAAAGCGACAGGTGGCAAGCATCCAGGCATGCTCATCTGCAGTGCATACAATTTCTATCCTAAACCAATCAGAGTGACGTGGTTGAGAAATGGAAAAGAGGATACCTCTGATGTGTCGTCCACGGATGAGCTGCCCAATGGGAACTGGCTCTACCAGATCCACTCCTATCTGGAGTATACACCTACACCTGGAGAAAGGATATCCTGTATGGTGGAGCACGCCAGCCTCATGGAGCCCAAGGTTACTAACTGGGGTAAGAATGTGCACAGGAAAAGATGGATTTACCATTTATTGCACTTTTGTTTGAGTGAAATAAACTGTGCTTTACACTTTATTACATACATTATGTTTTAAAGCTTTAGTTGGAAATTACCATATGTAGATACAGAAGCACAGAAATCTTCAAATGCCCAAATGCCATGAACATAAATAATAATGGACATATAATGTATGAATCTAATCATTGCTTGTGATAAATCTGTTGTCAGACCCATTGCCTGATTCAGTGGTGAATAAGATCTCTGTTGGGGCGGCAGGCCTGCTGCTGGGTCTGGTGTTTTCAGTTGGTGGACTGATTTACTACAAAAAGAAATCTGCCGGTGAGAGATTTATTCTGATTTATTCTGATTAACTAAGTCTGGAATTCTTCATTTAATGAATGTAGTTTAGCCAAATTAACAGGTTCCTATTAGACTAAAAAAAATGAGTTTTTTATTTTATTTTTTTTTTCAAACTGCAGGGCGGATGTCGGTGCCAACAACTGAGGTACGTATCAACATTTAGTGATTTTCTTCTCTTCTCTTTGTCGGTATTATTGGCGTAAAAGTTTGTTTATCTGTTCTACAGGTTTTATATCCAGACGACACGCTTTAAGTCAGAGATGCCTGTGGGAAGAGAATACAACTGAAGCTACTGGACTGCTTGTCATGTACAGTAGATGCTTAAATGTGTTTCGTTTATTTTTAAAAAATTCTGTGTATAGGAACACGTTTGTAAATCAGTGACAGTTTATTTGTATATTTGTAATGGGCCAGTATATGGAGGAAGAGATGGACAGAAGTTTTGTGTTTATCTTTGAAACATAAAGTATCTGGAAATCGAAAAAAAAAGACCTTGATAAAAAATATTCTCAGTTTCCAGCATCTTAAAGGCTTGTATCTGTGTATCTGTGCATAATATGTATAAACGGGCAACTGTGTGCCAACCTTCTATGTAAGGACTTTAAAACAGTAAGTGTCAGACGTTGTTCTACTTCCCCCAAGTGGCCAAAATGTGTCACAGCTTTTCACCATTTTCTTTTTTTTTTAACATACGAGAAATTGATGAATATACAGAAATCTCTGTTCCCAGCTAATGCTGTAACAACACTAATTGTGACTATTATATTACACTCACTTACAAATTCATTAGGTTCATTCCTACAATCCTGCAATAATGGCATCATGATTGTTTGGTATTCGCCTGCTGTTGATTCAACTGTGATTTCATTCTGGAGGCTGTGATTTGTACTGCCATTGAATTATTGGATTGACGCGTGTTTGTCTTATATACAATATATAAAGTAAAGACTTAAGTGTTCAATTCAATCCAATTTTACAGCGCCACAAACTATATCCTCCAAAATGATGTTGCTGTTGATTTGAAACAGTTTTAGCTTAATGGTCATGAAGAGGTATTTAGTGCAGGACTGTTATATTACAATGCATTCCTGTTCATAAATGTACCTAATGATTACGGCAAGTGAGTATATGGCACAATGTAATTCATCCCAACCTGCAGAACTACTTTATTGGTTTCCAAGTTTGCTACACCAAAAATTAAATAATAATAATGCACTGGTTTTATATTGCGCTTTTCCATTGTTAGATGCGCAAAGCACTTACAATTGTATGTATTATTTATTCACTCACACAGTCACACTCTGGTGGTGGTAAACCACCTCAGTAGTCAGAGGCTGCCTTGGGGCAGGGTGACAGAAACGTGGTCGCCAATGTGCGCCTACGGCCTCTCCCACCACCACCATCACTCACTCACAATCATACACCAGGGGGCAAGGTGGGTTAAGTGTCTTGCCCAAGGACATAATGGACAGACTAGGGATAGGGCGGAATCGAACCATCAACCTTTCAGTTATTGGACGACCACTCTACCTCCTGAGCTACTGATGCCCAAACCCCAAAAACACCACCGGGGGGGCTGGTACAGTGGCCTTCACTGCCCTGCCCCTGAAAACGTTTGAAAAACTCCTCAGATGGGCCAGAATGAGAATAAAGCCACCAAAGTCTTGCGGTCTCTCAAACCGGAGGGGAGCCAGGAATGACTTCATCTTCTTCACGCATCCATGGTGAATGGAGAAAGGATTCCACTTCTGGCAAGTTTGGGAAGACTGTATGAGGCCAATCTGTCAGACAACTTTATGCCTGCTACTGTCATGAAACAGCTCTCTGAGGGCCTGGAGAGAAGGATCGACAAAAGTCATCTTCCAGGCAAGCTCAAGGTCTGGTGCTATCAATTCAATCTCTACCAGTGCCCAATGTGGCCACTGAAACCGCGTGAGATCACAACAGTCACAGTACTGAAGATGGATGCCGAGGTCAACAGCTTCACCCGCCTCGAAGCCTTTCAAACACAGCCCTTTTTGGATCAAACACACTCCAATTACCAGTGAAACTGATCAACCTGGGCTGCACACAGGAGAAGGTTGGGCTTGTGCTAGAACTGAGAGACTCAACGATCCATCGGTAAAAAAACACAGAGGCCAAAATCGGAGCAGCAAACAAGTGGAAGCCTGAGGAGACAGTGGGCCAGGCCATCAGCAGGCTGATGCACGGGAGAGCGTTGGCAGGACACCATTAGGAAGTACTGGCCTGGAGTGGGGAACTGTTCATATTTTCTGGTCAAAAGTCACATGAAAGAGGAGGAAAGACTTGGTGGTTGCAGAGGTGGTCAGAACATAGGAGGAACAGTATAAGATCTGCATACACAACAAGCAGCAGCAAGAAAGCTCGACAGCCTGCGAAGGGTCAGTCTCCATGCTTTAAATTCACTGTAAATCTGACTCTCTGCCTTCAGGCTGTCTGGAATGCAACCTTCCTCCTCCACTTAATCTCTCCTTATTGATGTCAACTCTGTTCGTAAGGCACACTGGTCTGTAGTTCAATGGTCAAACATACAAGAGCAGTGACAACGAGTGCATCTTTGAGTGCAGGTAAATTTTCTTAACATCTTAACACATTATAAGGTGTTTGAACTTAAACACATAAATTTTTGCTTGAGCCACTTTTGGACTAAAGCTTGTTCAGGCACAGTTTTGACCCATGGACATGATCAGGACTGGGTGCTGCGTTCAGGGATGGCGGCGACTTCTGGGCATCTACAGGGGTTAATTCATCAGAAAACAAACTTTCAGGCAAAGTCAGCAAAGAGACAACTTGAAAACATGGAGTTACTGAACCTTTGAGAAGAATTTCTTTTGAAAATATTTAACATGGATGGAATTGCCTTCAGCACATCTGTCAGAGCGAGAAAAGTACACAGTACATTTTGTTCTGTAACTTTGATTATTCTCTGGCAAAAAAGGAAACCACATAGGAACCGTTAACCATCAGTCACTTCATGACAAGAGACACTTCTGCTTTTAGGAGAGCGTCTACATCCTGGTTTAGTTTCGTGAATCTCACATGCGCACGTGTAATCTAGTGGATACAAACCTTCAGCATGGTAAGAATCAATCACTTTCTTATCTAACAGAAACAACTTTGATCTAGCAGTAAAGAGAGACCTGTGTTTAGATCAAGCTATTCTCTACAAAGTACTAGAAGTAAAAGTTAAAAGGATTTTGTCATTTGTCTGGGGAAACATTATTTGAGAAAACAAACTGCTTGAATGGGACAGGGCAGCAGTCTGGTGGTTATCAACGTCTGGGTTCAAATGTGATTGGGTAGGTGTGAGTGTGAGTGGTTGTCAGTCTCTTTGTATTAGCCCTGCTGTAGACTGGACACCTGTCCAGGGTGTATCCCACCTCTTGCCCAGCTGTCGTTGGGCAAGAGATACCCTCTAGAGGACAAGTGGTTACAGAAGACAAGAATGGGAGAGAAACTCCTTCAATGACAGTTTCTTTACTTGTCCAACTTTGCAACATATTTTTTTCATCTCTATAAAGGAATTCTTGGGCTTTTTGTACATTTCCATGTTGGTTAAATGTTTCAGAAGCCGTCAGTTAAATTACACATTTGTGTTATGTTTACAACAGGGGCAAAACAGGTACAGGTGCAGCAGTCTAACCTGTTTTGCAGGTGGTGCGACTGCTGTTACGTCAAGGGACAACTAATGCGGAAGTTGGATTGTTTTTTTTTATTAATAAACTGATTTATTAAAATTTAGAACAGTAAAACTACTTTACTGATAGCTCACAGACCTGCAGGTGTAACGATTCATCAGAGACTAGGGATTCAGAATCGCTGTGCGTGAGACCAGGTCACGTGATGACCTGTGTGTGATTGTGTGAGTTCCCGGCAACTGAGATTAGAACTGTTTTGTTTACACTCTCTGCAGAGCAACAGTCTCCACATAAAGACCTGCGGCTCAAATATGAAGCTCTTCATCGCAGTCCTGATGATCAACCACTTCTGTGCTTTCTCACAATGTAAGAACAATTTCTAATTCACTCCATTGTTCTAGTATGAAGAAGTTTTAAATTGTGACAATGCCGTTTCGACAGGGTTGGTCAGATAATAGTCTATGTATAGTTAGAGGTGTGATCCTTTAACTACAAACTAAATAGATTTCAAATATTTCACAAAGGTTCTTCTATAAATGTATTGACACATTTTAATTCTCTATTTTGGGACTTTAAATGTGGATGGAACGAGAAATTGGAGGGATGGTGAATCTTATCAAACTCTGTATTACACAGAATAAAAGTCAATTAAATTTCATTGTATATGTATGTATATATATCAATTTCCATCCAAACATTAGAAATGTAATGTTAGACTGCTCATGCAAGTTTAAGGATGACCATTTTATAAATACACAAAATGCTGAAGATGTAGTTTTTCAAAGGTAACTTCCAAAACAGAAATGAGTTATGTGTAAATAACTCCAAACACATAAATGATAAACAAATAAATGACCTTAATCATTTCCCCCCAGATTGAGAAAGAGTGTATATTTGAATTAATATTGATTTCATAAATATGCTGCTGTCTTCTTTCCTGTCCCAGCATCTGTTTTGTATGCTTGTATTGAATATTAATCATTGTCCCTTTTGTGATTTCCTTTTTTTTCCTTTTTTTCAGTTAACCATGAAGTTAAATATCTCATAGGATGCTTTCTAAATGGCACAACTGAGGTACAGTTCGAATTTGACTCTGAAGAGATCTTGTACGTGGATTTTGAAAACAGTTCAGTTGTATACACTGTGCCAAGGATTATTTCAGAAGACCCGAGTCATATGTTTGAAAATATGCACGTGTTCAAAAATGCTCTAAAAGCCAAGAGGTTCTGTCCAGCAGTTCTGGGATTCTACGTAGTAGCGGAGAAAAATCCACCAGAAGTTGAAGGTAAATGACGCTCACTGCATGCTGCGTTAGCTTCAATATAACTGTCAGATGGAGGTTTTCACATATTGTTTCTCTCCATAGACCCACCTGAGAGCATCCTCTACCCTGCAGATGAAGTTGAGGCAGGAGTTGAAAACAGCCTCATATGCTTTGTCAACAATTTCTTCCCACCTGTCATTAAAGTCAGCTGGACCAAGAACAGTCTTCCTGTCTCCGAGGGGGTGTCGCTCAGTCGATTTTATCCCAACGAAGATCAAACCTTCTACCAGTTCTCTACTCTGACGTTCACACCGAGGGAGGGAGATATTTACAGCTGTACCGTCGAACACACAGCACTGGAGAAGCCTCTAACAAGAATCTGGGGTTATTATCTTATCCTCTTGAATTCTAAAAAGTGTTTGCTGTAAAATATTTTCCAGCATGTGGTGATTTATATTTTCTTTCACTCCTCCACAGAACCTGAGCTCAGTCATCGCGGTCATGGACTGGATGTTTACTGTGGAGTGGGTTTGATTGTAGGTTTTCTGGGCGTCGCAGCTGGAACATTTTTCCTTGTCAAGGGGCTCCAGAGAAATTGATTGTTGCCCTTAAAGAGATTATACACAACACGCTGGAGGTGATCATACAAACATAATTTTGGGAGAGCAGTATGGTTGTGTTAGCTCAGGCACCCAGTGGTTATTTAACTATGTTTCATTCAAAATAGAATAGAGAAGACTTATTCCACAGCAGACATATTTGCTGTCTTCAAATGAACCTCACCAGCTTGTGTTTACAATAACTCGATTTCAAGTGCTTACATCAGACATGAGTTACGAGACCGCTTCAAGGCAGCTGACGGCATCTAACCAGCTAATGGCTGAGCAACTTTTGAATGGAATGTAGGAATATAAAGGCATGATGTGGCTGTTGGGGACATGTTGGGGACATTAACATTTTCCTCAGACATAAATGAATAATATATAACTTACACACACGTCAGTATCTCTGTAAGTATCAAGAAACTCGTCCCAACGCTGTACTAATTGAAAATGTTAACATACAAGGTGGTGAATGCTACAATCTCACCTTGTTCTCATGATATTTTCGTAGTGTTTTGAGTTCACAAGCTTTCTTTGTAATCTTAGAATATAGGATTACCCAGATGAAGGCTAACGTGCCAGACTAATACAACTATTCTTGACAACTTCTTTTCCTCCTCAATGCACCATGGTAGCAGGTGACATCACACCAGAACTACAGTTTATTTCTAGTCTTATAATATGTCAGAGGAAAATGTCGCCTTCCAGCCATGTTCCCAGGACCTATGACAGATGTTACCACTTGAAGCAACAAGCAACATCACATCCTGTAACCACAAGTGCACAAGTTCCATTTGAAGGCAGCAACAGACTCATGTTAGTGGGGAAAGCACAGGTGGAGCTGCTAACGTTAACAGTGGCTTTGTTCCATTGATTATTCCAGAAAACCCGTGTAGTGAAGGCCAGACGGCCAGAAGCCAGAAGGTTTTGGGTTCAAATCCATCAGCTGAAACAGTCTCTAGGCACGACCCTCCAGAGGACAAACAGTTACAGAAAACGAGTAAATGAATGAATTACACCTGAGCTTTTCCTGCTTTGCCATAAAAGAAAAAAAAAAAAATCCACTTGACATCTTAAGTACATTGATGGAAGCAGAGATATTTCTCTCATTCTTCTTCTTCTCTTCTGCAAAATGTTAGGTTTGTTTTTTTTACTTACGAGTAACCATACCAAGACTCTCGAACACGACACTAACATCTGCTGACTAAGTTCTCAAAGAAGGAGTGAATTAATCAATATTTAAATGTTACGAATGTGCACACAATAGTACCATATAAAAGGAAAACCAATCATCAGCTATGTTTTTATGTGGGATGAACAGGTCATATGCTAGATTATATTTAACTGAACACAGTGGCTAGCATCTGCAGCTTCTTTTGATACAACTTTTTATGATGAGAAGTGTTTTATATTTACCCTGCGACTATTATAGGACCTTGTATTTTAAAGGGGGAATTTTATTCTGTCCTGTTATGGTGCCTTTTCTGGTTTGCAGCATTGTTTAGTACATTATGCTGTAACAACACTTATTGTGAATATTATGTTAATATTAGAAAAATGTTGGGACTGTTGAGTTCTTAATTCTGTAGTCATATATATATATATATATATATATATATATATATATATATATATATATATATATATTGTTTGTTTATATATAAAACTGAATTGTAATTCTTTGTGTGCATTATATGCATCGTGGTAGTAATTTGACATAATTTGCCAATAAAGCTCATTCTGATTATTTATTTTTAGTGTTTTAAGTATTTCCACTCTATTCATTTTTTTTCCGCACAGCTATAGGTTTAAGAATAAACATTTGATAAAAACAAACATGATGCCTTCATTTCACAGTGTGGTGTTTGCATGTTCTCCCTGTGCGTGTTTTCTCAGGTGCTCAGCCTAAGAACAGACATATTGGGATTTAGTGCAGGACTGTTTTATTATAATGCATTCCTGTCCATTAGTGTACCTAATGATGTGACCAGAGAATGTATGTGACTATGTAATTGTTCTACTTCTGAGTATGTCTGATAATAAAATGTAGAAAAGAAGTAAACAATAGCATCATTTATCTGAAATTAAACAAATCAGACATTCAGTCAATCATGTATGATAAAGACTGTTACTAACCTCAAGACACCAACACTGAGATCAAATCATAATCTTTTTTATCACCTTCACTGGCGTTTTTTCTTGCAACTGTCTCCCGCCTCTGATTCGACAAAACAAAAGTGTCATTAAAGGTTAAAGCGACCAATGACCCACAGCGTAAATTCAGCGGTTTGTCCAACCACGCCTCCTAAATGAAACTGAGAGAGACATCTGTTAATTTACTTCCTCAAAGTACTTTTTTTTAATTTGTCTTTCACGCTGTCGCCATGCGTCTTCACGGCTTTTTGTTTCTCCTCCTGTCATTTACGAGCGCACGTAAGTAACTTAACGTAAACACCGTCTGTCTGTCGCCGTTTAATTGTGTCGCAGTCTCAACACAGGAGTCAATGAAGCTGTTGATAATGGTCGATCATGACATGTCTGTTTGTCACGGTGAACGATTTCAGTCAGGACGCATCATGTGCTTCGATTAATCTACTACGTCGACTGCATTTAAATTGAATGTGGCATTTCCATATTCCACAGTATCATCTGCACCAAGTTTGATGTGTATTTATTACAAATGCGCACGTTATAGTTAAGGTGACTCCTTCAGTGGGTAAATTAACAGTGACTAAAGTTGCATTGAACCATTGTTTTCCCTTCAACTGAAGTAAATACACATATGCAGTGTAGTGGAGAGCTACTGTACATCCTGACAATATCTTTAATTAGTTTGACTCTACAGTTAATAGATAAAATACCCTGATCATCAACAGATGGGTTGGCTTTAGTAGTTAAGCACCTTTAGCACAGTTTTGCACCAGATGTACACTATTTGTGTTCTTATTGTTGTTTTCTTGGGTACACTAGTGCAGTCCTGGACTAAGCCTAAAGTCACACCACTTTCTTAATGTGCTTTATCTTCTCTGTGCATATATACTTTTTTTCTAGGTCTTTGTACTTCAGGAACATTTGGCCCACTTAAAAACTACATTTTTTATTTGTACTCTCTTTTGTACTCTACATACTTAGTCTTGTACTGATCCTGTGTGTTACTGCATCCCCTCTGCAACCAATGACCTCTGCATCTGTAACAGATGCCCCCAAACTGGGTTTAATAAAAGATTATCTTCTGTTAAATCCCCCTTCATGACTGTTATGATGTTAACTTTATGTTGAAACAGCATAAGATAATTCAGCTGCATGATCATTTTGAAGAATATAGTCTGTGTGGCTGTTAAACTGCATTGAGTCTGTTATTTAGTCTCTAGGTCACTGATTAAAACAGGGCTGTCAAAATAATAGAAACATGTGCAGCTACCACACAATGGCATAAAAAACAACAGCCTCCGAAATGAAAACCTAGTTAAATAAACAGCTCTCTTGGTTATTTTCCATAACCGCTGACGTTTGACTCTCTGCTCGGAAAGCATTGCCAGCCAATCAGTCTAGACAAACAGGTTATGCACAATGAAAGACATCTTAACTCATCTAAAGTTTGGGAAAAAACAAGTCAAGAAGAATAAAGTACAATATGTATGCATTCATATTTTCTCATGCTCCTAATGTCACTATTACTCACATCCCATGCATAGACCTCTTTCTCTAGGGCACTTTTTTACAAATTATAAAAAAATAAAACATCGACTGCATATTATTACACTTTTAAAAACAAAAACATGTCTTAACAATATAACTTGAACAAGAACGTTTCTACATCACCTTACACTTGTCTTCTTTCTGTTTCAGATGCTTTCTTTGGATACGTTTACCATTTTTTGGCAGCAACTTGATTTTTAGGCCAGAAATTTTACCTTTTAAATCATTAGTTGGATCTTTTTGTCTAGTATAGTAAATGTATCTATTGATCGCCTGTTTTTTTTTGGCTTTGTTTTTTTTATCAGCTACTGGGTAATATAGACTGTTAGTTACTATGCTTCAGGTAGTGAATAGTGACTTTCAGAGATTTTGGTTAAAACATCTGTCTTCAATGGTGCAAAACACACTAGGCGATCATGAGAGAAAACAAATACGTAAGATGTGAGCAGGAAACTCACTATGATGGCCGTACTTTCAAAGCTTTGTATCTGAGATTATAGATTATTCAGCTTAATGGACCAAAGAGGAATTCTGCGCTATTAACAGTCTAAATACAAAGTACAATTGTCATTATTTAATGACAATGTTTGAGACATCATGTGTAGTGCGTATTAATATGTTTATTTTTGCAAATAGTTTTGTTTTATCCTCCAGTTTAGCCGGACGCAGGGTGAAGTCAGTTAAGCAGCGAGCTCAATAACAGGACATAATCTCCTGCAGTGCGTACTGCTTTTATCCAAAAGATCCGATGACGCTCATTGACGAATATGAGGTGACTCAGACGTGACGTCCACTGTTGAACTGCCAATGGGAACTGGTCTTTCCAGATCACTCAGAGCTTGGTTCACCGCAGCAGGTAGAAGATCTCCTGTATGGTGGAGCACGCCAGCTCGCGAGCCCAATGATCTCGACTGGGTAATAAGAGATTGATGGAGTTTGTTGGAGCGAGTCATCGATTGGATGGATATTTCTTGTTTTGGTGATTGTCAGACCCGTGTTGGTCAGACAGTAATAAAATTGTGTTGGGTACTAGCCTGTTGATGGTACTGAGTCCATACTCTGGCTGATTGTCTACAAAGGCTGGTATGGTAGTGTAACACTGCTAGAATAGTATACATGCAATTAATTAGGTTAGTGTACAGCTCAGCAAGTGTCACTAAATGCGTTTCCCTTCATGCTCGTAACACATTGCATGTGTTTTTAGCACCACACTTTTTGTAACTCCACGTAAATTTTGTTGTGTTTATGTTAGGATAACTATATAGTTTCATATTCATGGAGAGCTGCTTCAGTTTGGAAGGCAAGAATGATCAGAGAGCATAATCTGGAATGTTTGCATTTGTTACAATAACAGTACAGACAAGTACAGTTGTTTAATTATTGATAACAGTTTTTGATTTGTATTACTTGAAATGACAAATAAGTGATTTGCTGTATTAATACATTAGGGAGCTCACTCTGAAAATAGCACTGACTGGTACTGTAGCGGCATGTTGGCACACTATGCAGGAGGGAATGCATGAAAATTTAAGGTGTTTCATTGGCTGCAAAATAAGTGGACACTCCCCAGTGTAGGATGAGTCATCAGCATATACTGTTTCTAGCACTAATGTTCAGTAACTTGATATTTTCTCAAAAGTGCAGACATGCAGTGTTTAAGTTTCTGCTTGTAAGATACCAGCAGCTCCA
This sequence comes from Mugil cephalus, assembly GCF_022458985.1. Classification (NCBI taxonomy): domain Eukaryota; kingdom Metazoa; phylum Chordata; class Actinopteri; order Mugiliformes; family Mugilidae; genus Mugil; species Mugil cephalus. The sequence continues at coordinate 9,725,272 of NC_061780.1, forward strand.
GATGAGGCACAATAACGAGACACAAACATACTTCTGTTGATACCAGGAGCGGTTAAAATGACACTTGTAAAGTTAACCCTAAAATATCTTACACCACCCAGATTCTTCTTTCAGAAAATATTTATTTTGCTCCTCTTTATATATTTTTTTTTTCTTTCTAGGCCGGGAGTTGGTGCCAACAAGTTAAAGGAGACCGCCTCCAAAGCTGAAATGTGAAACTATCTGAACATTTTTATGGAGGGATACAGCTGTTATATAACTTCTCTTTATTAGATGTTAACTTTAATTGAGGAATAAAGAACTGAATGAATTTCATCACAGTTTTAACTAGAGGACATTTAGATTGTGTATTTACTCAGCACCTTCTTTCTTTCATTAGCTCAATGCAGTAAATGGTTTTGTGAGTAATTTCATTTATTAAAGGAATCAGTGGTGGCTGGTTGTAAACATGACACAGTAATATTCATTCAGTCATTCCTACAGGTTAAAATAATCAGACGATGATACAGTTTTTCTCTGCCACTCCACACATAGTTGGTGCCACTGAAACATAAGAAGCTCACAGCGGTACAGACTGTGACCCAGGTCAGCCCGTTAGCATTTTGTTATCTCGAGGACAAAAGAACAGTAAACTGACACACTCTAGATTAAATTAAAGGCTATAAAGGATCAGCACATCATAAGACAAACCCAGATATTAACTGACATCACAAAACTCCATAAACCCCTCATTTAACAGCACCAGCAACTTATTTCAGCCTGATTGTACAGTTTAACTTCTCATCTCATCAGAGTCATGTATAATATTTATATATTTAAGACGACATTTCTACAGATTTATTCATGAGCATGTGTTTTAATTGTTGTCAGATTGATAACGACTATGGTGTTGATCCTCTTAGTTGTAATAAAACAAAAAGGGGGGAAGATATAGTTTATTACTTAAAACAAATGTAGCACTTTGAATAAATCTAGTTACTTACATTTGTACTTTAGATATTGCTGGTAATAGATCATAAGATCTGTATTTGTATGATTCGTTTTCTTGTTATTATGTATATCTCTTCAGATGTCGTGTATTATTTAATTATTATTAAGTATTTCTAACCAATTAACCAGCACTTTTAGAAATTCACTGAAAAACACATTTGATGGTAGAGATCTGATTGTCTATTTGTAGTAAATAAAATAAAACAAATGATAAAAACGTGTGGCTGACTTTTCCTTCGTAGAGTACTTATATATTCTAAACATTTTTATTTCCAAATGGAATCATACACGTAATTGGCCTTTTTACACAAAGCCATATTATAATGGTGGTGGCTTCTCAGTAGTAGGCTCTGGACAGGGGGCTCAGTACTTATACAGGAACTTATTTTAGATGATACATTTTCAATTTGCTGACATCTCATCTCATCTTCCTTACCGCTTAATCCTGCATTCGCACTCACACGCACACCTAGGGTTAATTTAGCAATTAGCCTAACGAGCATGTCTTTGGAGGTGGGAGGCATCAACCACCGAGCCACTCTGCCGCCTTGTTGACATTATTTTCTAATTACATTTTTTTCTACTTAGATTTTTGTCACAAAAATTATTAAAAAGTCAAATTAGATTGAGTATGATTTCATTTATAAAAGCAATAAAAGGGAAAAACCCCTAATCCAAGGGGGAGATTATTTTACTTTGAATACTTCAAATCAGATGACATTCATAGGTGTCACACCTACGTTGGAATGTCGTCCATCTTCCTTGTTTAACTTCCTCATGAAGAGACGACGCAGCATAAACATTTTCTAGGTTACGCTGACTTGTTTCTTTTGTATTTCTCTTGTGAACATGTTAAAACATCTTTTCTCTTCTTTTGTTGTCCTGCTGCTCTTGTTTTATGGAGTGGGTAAGTACTACCATAAAAAGATCATGTGTTAAATGATGATTGTATTACATCACCAAACTGAAAATACGTAGATCCAATCGGTCGAGGTTTGTTTTCACAAACATCTATGATTTATTTTTGTTTATTTATTTTGCAGATTGTCTCTTTGCACATATCATGAAAAGCTGTCAGTTTAATTCCAGTGCAGGTCACGGCAGTATTTACCTGGAGCAGTACTACTGCAATAAGATCCTCTTAGGACAATACGACAGCAGATTAGGAAAATTCACTGGCAACACACAGGAAGCTCAGAAGATTGCAGACACCTACAACAAAGATCCTGAAATTATGGTAAAACAGAGATGGATGACAGAGCACTGTGGGACCCACATCCCACGCCTTTGTAAATTCTTAATGACGCTGAGTGAGTTTTACAAATCTATTAACTTTTTTTGACTGCACAAACATTACCTTGACTTTGGGATAATATTCGTTTCTGCCTATTTCCAGTTGAGCCCCGCGTCAAGTTGCGGTTGGTTGAGAAACCTGGTGGCAAACACCCAGGCGTGCTCGTCTGCAGTGTGTACGATTTTTACCCGAAACGTATCAGAGTGACGTGGCTGAGAAACGGGAAAGAGATGCCTTTTGTTGTAACGTTCTCAGAGAAAATGTCCAATGGAAACTGGCTGTACCAGATGCACTCTCACCTGGAATTTACACCCAGAACTGGAGAAAAAGTAACGTGTATGGTGGAACACGCCAGCTTCATGGAGCCCAAGCTTTATGACTGGGGTGAGACAGTGTGAACAGATCCATGTGGGGTTCAAACGAACAGTGCAAACATTTAGGAACCTCACCTCTTCAACTTCACTTTAATGTAGCGTTCATGCACAATGTGTTTTCAGATCCGCTGGCTGCGTCAGAGAAAATTAAGGTGGCGGGTGGGACAGCAGGGCTGCTGGTGGGTCTGGCCTTTTTATTCACTGGGTTGATCGTCTACAAGAAGAGAGGAACTGCTGGTGAGATTACATCAAATATGAAAACATGGATTCTTCCTTAATAATATCTATTTTAATGGTTTGAAGCTGTGAAAACCTTGTTTCTGTATGTGTCTGCACTGTAAGAGAGTTGCTAAGTTCATAATTAACATATCATTAATATCCCTATAGGTTTAAATCCACAGCATGGAAACAGAGAAGCTGTGAGGACACATGAGGACTCTGATTAAACCCAACATCACTGTCTGTGTGTGGATCACTCAACAGGTCGGATACATATATTATGTGTGGAGCTCGGAAATTTTTAAAAATAAAAATCCTCATCTCAGGAAAATCTGAAAACACTGTGATTGTCTTCCTTGCAGTAAATAATATGTGACCCACGTTCACTCTGCACACTGATTAGGACCTCATTGTGTTAGTTAGTTTGTGCCATTAAACTGGATTGAAATAACCACAGAAGTGTTTCTGTTATTTAGCTTAACCCACTGACTGAAACAGGGTTGTCGAAATAACACAAACATTTGTTGGTGCAAACAATACAATTCAATAATACTACTACAGCTCTCTCTGTTATTTTAGACAAATGCTGAATACCATAACTTGGCTGAAGCTTTCGTGATTTAGGGCAGGACTGTAATATGATCATTCCATTACTCCAAGACATCACAGCATTATGAGACTGGAAATACTGCACCAATGCAGCAACAGCATGGAGCTTCAAAATAAAACAAATACATAAATAATAACAAAAATGTAACTGATGTTATATGGATTCCTGGAGGGAAATTATGTTCCTGCAGGTTGACCCATCCACTTAAATATTTAAATATATTTGTATGTTTAAAATTAAATTGTTATATGCTTTATAGAGTATGTATTGTATATACTGTTTTAGATATTTATTATATTTTTATTATATTTATTTCGTTTAATCCAAAGTATGGAGTTTGATTCAACTTGCTGACATAAAGAGAAATGCTAATTTGCTAATCGTTAGCAGATGAACAGATGTTAACAGCAGCAAATTTTTTGTCACAAAAATTATTAAAAAGTCAAATTAGATTGAGTATGATTTCATTTATAAAAGCAATAAAAGGGAAAAACCCCTAATCCAAGGGGGAGATTATTTTACTTTGAATACTTCAAATCAGATGACATTCATAGGTGTCATAGGTGATAACAGCAGCAGCAGCACAAATGATACAGGGAATCGATCCCTGGCTTTCTAGGTGTAAAGTGGTACTGGTGTTCATTAAGATGACGATACGAGCTCGTGTCTTGCGCGGGACTGTTTTCTTCATCTCGTTCCCGCAGCTCCCGCTGAATTTCTGACCACTACCGCTCGCACCCGCAACGTGTGTGTGTTACACTCCCGCCCACTTCCGGAATGTGTATGTCCAGTCCCGCCCGCACCCGCAAAACTTTGAGTATTTATGCCCGCACAATAATAGAAATGCTTTGATTTTGTGTCTTCTCCCGTCCCGCAGAAGAAAACACGTCACTTTATAGGCTATTAATAAAGAGATTCGTGGGGTTGTTTGTTTCGTTTTCCTGGACAACAGAGCAGAGGCCTGTATCATGAAGCAGGATTACGGGTTTAGCGAGGTAACTTCAGGGTTAACTCTGGGTTTCTGGTATCACGAAGCTGGATTCATTCTTATCGAGCTACGTTACCATGGTATCTTACTCTGAACGGAAAACCTGCTTCGGGTCAGGATAACTTTCAGGCTTTATCTGAATCCGATAAAAGGCTCCTCCCACCGGCCAATCAGTTGTTCGGGAAAGAATCACGTGTCCCTTTCATTGATTGAGATTGGAGCCCAAATCACGAGAAGAGCGTTACGGCGTGAACGCATCTTCCGGGAGATAACCACACAAAGAAGAGGATATTTTAGCCATTTGTCCCCGCTAAACTCAAACACAGCTTCAAATCAGGATAATTTCATTCAAGGTCAACAACTTGATGCATCGATATGATGTAACTGGGGCATCAGCTTCCATCTATATTGTAGCCCATGTAACAGTATAGAATCAAGAAATCCAACTCTCCAGATGAAATGATAGTTTTATGTTGGTTTTTATCTGCTCCCACGTTCTTTTTACTCCAGAGGGGTTACATCTAGGGGAATGACACCAATAATGTCATACACGCAATTCATCTATGTAGCGCAGTGATTGGGATTCGTGGCTTCGTTAAATCTAAACTAACTGAGCCATCAGCAATCTGCAATCCTTGACGATGCCTTATGGCGTCTCTCTGATGCAGCCGCGGTGTTTGACCTTTCGAGATTTCGAGTGAGATTAACTTTTTCTTCTTCACGTTTGAGGAGAATCAGACTTTGCTCCCTTTTGCTGTCGGATCAGCGCTCATGATTGTGATTGGTCTGCTGCCGATTCACAGATTCACAACAAGATAAATCTGGATTGAGTTAGCGAGTTGATAACCAGCGTCGTGATACCGCTTATCCAGATCGTCACTGTTCTGTATAGGTTCAGCTGGATAAAATAGAGTAAAGCCGGATAAGTTGAACTCGCTTCGTGATACAGGACTCAGGTGTATCGCCTCAGCCCAGCGGTGCCGGATATGTGTCCGTTGTAGACTAGTATTTTCGGACAGTCGTTACAACTAATCAAGTCCAGTTCGTTTCCATCTTCGTCATAGACAATTGAGAAGTTTCTCCAAATGTCAGACTTGCCTTGATTTGTCTTGGTGCTGTAAATACCTTCTTTGAGCTTCCGTTCGACATAATTTGTTGACATCTTGTCGCTAGGCTACGTCCCGATCCCGCTTTGTTTTAGCCGCCCGTTCCCGCCCTTTGCAAAGTTTATACCACCCGCTCTCGCGAGATTTGAGTTAGGCGGCGGGACCCAATATCAATGTAGCACTCTAACACGAGCTCCAGTCCTGACAGTCCGGATACAGTCAATGCCCACAAACAGGCAGGATCAGGACGTGTCCCCACATTTAGGTGATCCCCTCGTCCACTGCTCTCTGACTAGCAGCAAATAGCAGAGGAGGAGGTGTCCCCAGATGAAAGAAAGCAACTCCCCACTGCTCTCGACTAGCAGCAATCAGTGGAGGGGAAGGGGGGAGTGGGTAACCTCCTGATGTAACGCTGCGGTGGATTCGTCTAGGAAGATAAGATTTATTCAAATTTTTATACAAAAAATAGAACAACGTAAAACATTGGAAATGATAGTACTTGCAGAAATAAAATATATCATAGTAATTATGTACAAAAACTATTTACCAATAATGATATAGATGTTCAGCTTTAAGACACCAGTACTGAGGGGCTGGCTGTTGGTCTGTGGAAAGCTCTGCCTATAGCTGTGAAGAACTTTGTGATGGTGTTGGGTTCCTCCGATCTCTTCAAGTGCTTTTGAAAAGATGACACGATGATGTCATCCGTTGGTGGATATCCTGACACCAGACGAATCCACAGAGAGGATTTTGAGCAGTGCAGCGTTCTGCGGATGTCCTTGAAAATGGTCTTGTCCATCTTCTTCAACTCGTCTGGGTTGATGTTGTGACCGATGCTCTTGACTTCATCCCAGATCTTGGTAAAAAGCCGCTGGTGGATGGCTTGTAGGGAATCTGTACCGGAGATCACGTTGGACTTTTCAAGGGCCCGTGAAATGAGCTTCTCTGTAACACTGCTCACGAATATTTTTTCCTTATCCCTAGGATCTTGTTTGTTCTCTAAGGGAAAGGCAGACACAGAATCAGTGTCTGGAGGCACAGGGACGTCCACAGGAGGGACCTCTGGAACGTCAGGAGTCTGGCTCAGGTCTGGCACTGGTGTGACTTCCAAACTATCTGGACGTCACTTTGAAGAAGGAGAAGAAGTAGTTTGAAGTTTATTTTGAATATGAAGACAAAAAATATAAGACAAAACATTTAAGTGGAAGACATATAATGGATATCCGAAAAGGAGTGGAAAGAAGTAAAATTTATAAACTCCCTCCTCCTAGTCTAAATATGTCTAAACACAATGCCTGATACTTATAGATAAATAGAACTTGTTTCATACGTTGAATTGAATAAAGATTAATCTAATTCACATATTCACATAATACAATAATATTAAATATATATTCAAATACACACACACATATAGCAACACACATACAAATATACACGTATATACATATACACATATACTCATAATATATGTGTGATATAAAAATACACCTTCAAATACTTACAGTACGTAAACTCGTACAAATTAAAAAAACGCAATATCCTCATAACACTTAGTGCTACCCAACCTCATCCCTATACCTCTAAATTTTCCTCTTGAATTATAACTCCCCTTATGAATACTTAATCATTTCTGTGTATTTATTGGTAATAACTTATTTTTAGCTCTGAACATTATTTGAGCTCTTATTCCGCGATGTCTGTAAATTTAATTCAGTTTGACAGTAGAAATAGTTTGTGTGCTCCCGATATCCAATGTTATGAAAGATCCATATCACTCTTTTTTGAACTGTGATTAACGGTTGTAGTGATGTTTTGTAGTTGTTACACCAAACCTCAGCACAGTATTGTAAGTATGGTGAGACTAGGGAACAGTAAAGCGTGTGGAGTGATTTCTGATCCAAAACCTTCTTTGCTTTATTTATTATTGCAATGCTTCTTGAGACTTTAGTTTGTACGTCTTTAACATGTGATTTCCAATTAATTTTGTCATCTATGGTTACTCACCAAAATTTAATTTCATCAGCTCTTTCTATTTCAGCCCCACCTATCTTTATTATCTGTATATTCAGATCACAGTTACCAAATAGCATTACTTTTGTCTTGCTCAGACTTAATGATAACTTTTAGTTTTGCCATTTCTATAGTGATTTTCCTTCTGTAAGTTTTGTAAATTATCCCCAAACCGTAAAATATTTGTGTCATCTGCAAACAATACAAATGCAATAGCATAGTAATTTTACATATACCGTTAACATACAAAATGCAAAATGTTGTCCTACTTGTTTTCAACTCCAGGTCTTGACTCCACATCTTGGTTTTCAGGGAGTCTCGGTGTGGAAGTGACCAGTCTCAGATGGAGATGTTGATGTTTGCACATCAGTCTCTTCGTCTCAGAGCACAACATTATAATGGCGCGATTGACCATTTTCTCAACCAGTGTGAGGAATGCAGTGCTGTACTGTCCGTATGGTTTCGCGTGAGTGCCGGCTAAGATCATGGACTTGACACAGGTTGCTGCTGCTACTCTGATCATGATGCTCTTAAAAGAGTCCAAGATCTCACAAAAGACCTCATCTGGAACAACCAGAACTTGAGGGAAAGTTTGGGGTAGTGCCTCCCCCAAACTGGACGACATGTACTCCCAAGGCTTAACTCCTCTCATCTGCTCCTCTGCTGGCATTGATGGGGTGATGAGCATTAAGTCCATTAAGCCCATTAGCAGCTCTGCCAGCATGTACCTAGATAGATAAATGAACAGGCACCAAATACTATATAACAGGAAACACAATTTACTTTATACGCACATTTTACAAGAATTATAAAACTAAGTGAAGTACCTGGTCTTGTCGTCAGGGTTTCCTGTGAGCAAACAGGCCCACTGCTTGGGTTCAATGATCCCAAAGTAATAATTCACAACGTGGTGAATCGTGTCCACTGTAGTTGGAGGAGTCTCTTCTTCCTGTGGACTGTGTGTTTGGTCCATGGCGGTAGTTGTCTTCATTGCCATCACTCAAACGTGGTTTGCGTTTTGAAAATATCTTTTCAGAACAAGGGCTAATAATCACGAACTGTCTTCTCAGTGCAATGAATACGACCTGAATGTGAAATGATTCTGTGAGCTTTTTATACCCCTCCAGAATGCTCAAGTACCACAGGACTGTGACATCATCAGGGACTCACTAGTGGGTTGAGCACCAGGACACATTTACTCCATTCTATCCTGAGATCTACCTATATATCTATATATATCTAACATAAATAAATAAATTAACAAATAAATAGCCATCAAGACTTTACCGCTGAGAAGCTTGCCCTCAACACGATGCTCCCAACACTGCTGATTTTCAGAAACCTGAATCACACTATATAGAAATACTAGAAATAACAATCTGAAGTTGGAAAGCTGACTGAGCTTCTCTGATGAGATGTTGTGCGTAGATGTCGTTGCCCTTACAGTGAGATGTTCATAAAACAATTAAATTTTAATAAGGTATAAATGAGGTAACTCTGTTTAAAGAGTTACCTCATTTTCAGCAAGCCTCACAGTGGGAGACAACATAATTTAGCAAACATAAGCTAAGGAAGACTCATCTCCTATGTCTTTTATCCTTATTAGTACCTCTGAGAGAGACACCTTTTTTTTGTCCCTCCCCTGGAGTTTCCAGCTTTTTAATAAACTCATATTATTGACTTTCACACAAGCTTCATAGTTTGCAGTTGCATTCTGGGTCCAATCTCTGGCTGGACAGCCATCACAGCATTATTAGACTGAAAATACTGGAGCAATGCAAAAGCAACTAACAGCTGGAAGCTTCTGCCTGGCTGCAGGCAAAAGGCAGCGGGTCTTACTGAGGTGATCCTTAACAGCTTGCCAGGTAACACGATACACAGACATGCTGACTAAAGTACCAACATTTCACGCTCCACTGAGCCTGCACCCACTTGGATCACCTTGTTGCACACCGACGCAGTAGACACACAGGGAGCTGGTAATTGGGATGTTGAAGCCTATGTCTCCTTTATGTGTGTGCGTGTGACCAAAAAAAAAAAAAATTAAAAATTGCTTTTTACACCCTCCACTCTACGACATCAAGAGCTTGTACCCTATTTCATGGCTATCTCGAAAATCAAAGGCAAACACAAACACTCCCGCCTCCCACCCCTCCTCCAATTCAAAGAGGCATAGCAGAGGAGCGAAGCAACAGAAATGGAGAGGGAAAAGGCAAAGTTTGAATACAGGCCTCAACAAGGCTCTCAAAAAGAAAAGCAGGCGAGTGAAAGGAGAGCTGACCTCTCAGAGACGCTCTCCTAAGACCTGAACCTTGCATAGGTCTTCAACTAGGGGTCTGAGGCCCTCTAGGGGGTGCACGGAGGTACTGCAGGGGGTCGTTGGTTGATTAGTCATTTTTATATATTTTTTTTAATTTTTCCCCCACAAATTTGAATTGCTTTAAATACATATTAACATGAATCCAACATGTTTTAGTAAAGTGGTAAATGGAGGCAGAAGACATTACGTTCAGTCAGCACTCCACTGATTCAACGACACAGGAGCTGCCTAAACAGTGCACCTTTTCACACAGAGTGCCACAGTAAACCTGTCAATCTACCTCTTTCACATAGAAAATCACCTTTGGTGTGCCTTCACATCGCCAGAAGTCCTGGGTCTGACCTCTGGATGTGAGTGTTGCGAACATTCGCAACACTACTGGCACAGAAGCTAGTAATGGATAGTTGCCGCCCGACAAACAGTGGTGCTCTACTGCTCTGTGGAAACACTGTTTATACCTCTGAATTTCCGCCCGCATAAGTTCTGGGACACTCAATTTACGAACGCACCTAGAATTAGTTTTTATGTTACCAGTTCATCCTTGTTTTTTAATTAACAAATAAACTCACACAAATAAACACCTTTTCAACGTTGTTGGACTCAAACTCGTAATTTAACTCCTTTCAAATACTTTCAAATTTTAAGATCTCATGAAGTGGGGATAAGACTTTTTAACACTTTTTAACTGTCTTAATTTCCCCAAAATTGAATTATCGACAATTAACACTTTTCAAGATCCTGCAGATACTCTGTAATGAAGTGGCAGGTGAGTGTGCACTTAAGAACAAAAGGTTGTGCCACTTTACCTGCAAGACATCGTTCAGGGCTTTACTGGAAACTCGTTTTCCTGCCCGATCCCAATGCGCATGCGCTTCATCTAATAATGAGCCGTTTTGGGTTTTATTTCATTTTCCTCTTCTTATTATATAAAAGCCCGAGTCTGATTCTCTTCCTGTGTTTCGCCGTTTACGTTTACATCCATTACAGGACGCGGTAAACGAAAATAATTATTTGTATATGTTTGTCTATATGGAGGAAAACGGACGAGCCATAAACCAGACACATATCGATTCCCCTTTTTCCTTCACCGCTTTGTAAACACGTCATGTAGCTCTCGTCCTTGTGGACTCGCCTCTGAATGGCGTCAGACTGAAGTGATGGACTGTGCTGTTCTTGTCCCGGAGGTCGACCCGGACAGCATCACACACCGGAGCGGTTACGTTACGGAGCGGCGATAAGACCACCGAGATGTTTGATAAGAGACTCTTATAAACACCGAGACAGAGGATGTCCGGGGACAGTCTGCTCTCAAGGACCAGAGGGGACCATTCAAACCAGGTCAGATTTAAAGATTCATTTACATAGGACATAATTTTAATTCGGGGGAAACAACTTATTTCTCTCTTAATTCTTCTGAATGAATTTAAACCAGTTACTCTGATACATAGGAAGAGTTCTTAGCTACTTACAGTGTGATGTGAACTTCTCTGTATATCTCCACTGCATTTTCCCTAAAGATTGAGTTTTATTAAAAAAAAAAAGAAGAAGAAGCAATAATGAGCATACAGTAGTCTATATGTGATGATATATTAAAACACTACTAGTGTATGTAATGGGCCAGATCATCTAGACCATTCGTTCGCCTTTACTTCAGGATTTACTTATGTAATTTTGTGCAATATTATCAAGTGGAATACTCTGATTGGAGAAGCCACAATGTCCATAGTGGGGTCTTTTTTTATTACTTTTCTACAGCAACTGTAAATATATTTTCCACATTTAATATATTCTATTATGAATCTATTAAGTCCTTTTATCTCTCCTATCCTATCTCTATTTTTGCACTGACTTGCCCTGCCGCTGTCACACCTAGTGACATAGTTTTATCTATGACAATTTAAATTAAAACATACGTGATATGATCTCATTTTAACAATTGTAATTATTTTTCTTTTTGTACCATCCTTCACATTTATCATTTTATTATTTGTGTTTTTATGTGCATTTTTAGCTGTACATTTTAAATTAGGTGTTTACCTCAATGCATTCCTGGACAGACATGATGTGTGAATAAATGAACAAGTCAATGAATTCATGACTAGAATTAGCTCCACCTGGGTCAGCTACAGCGTGCTGTTTAAATGTTAATGTATCATTTATGTTGATGTAAGTTTGTATTTGTTCAGTGAGCATGTTTCTGACTTCCTGTTAGTTACTTGATCGGTGTATAAATAAGTGGTTTTGTTGTCCATGTTCTCCACAGTTCTTTGACGACACTTGCCTGCCACTTGGTTCGCATCATGGGTCTCCTACTGTCAGTCTGGGTGTACAACAAGGCAGCCGACAGCCCTCCACCCCCTTCATCCGCCTTTCCCCTGCTAGCCGTCCCAACCTCCTCTCGCCTTGCGGTCACTTTGAACTCTCGCCCGGTTTCTCCACAAGATGGCCGCTCGCACTGGAGCTCAGACCACCGCTCTCCTCACTTCCTGCTATCGCCCTGCCAACAGGAAGTGACACGTTCGCCTGCTGAGCTTAGCAGTGATGGAGTGAGGGCAGAAATGGGGGTGAAGACTGGGCTTCATGTCTGGGAGTTGTTGTGGAGCCCCGAACACAGAGGGAGCCATGCTGTCTTGGGCGTTTCAAGGCGGGGATGTCCTCTGCAGGCCTCGGGGTACAATGTGCTGGTGGGTGGAGACTCACAGTCCTGGGGCTGGGAGCTCAAAACCAATCAGCTCTGGCATGATGGACAAACTCTGCAGCATTACCCAGGGAAAAGGAGGAGTTGTCACTCTGCGGCTGTAAGCGATTTTAGGGTACAGTCGTCATCAAACACAGAGGAAGTGGCAGACACACCTCTCCTAATTCCTGAGCGTGTCCTGCTGGTCCTGGACGCTGATGAGGGGACACTGGGGTTTGTTGTTGATGGCAGCTACCTAGGAGTTGCATTTAAGGACCTCCCTCGCGGAGTGGAGTTGTTTCCAGCGGTGAGCAGTGTGAGAGGGGGAGCCAGCATACGTCTACGGTACCTGAACGGAACCAAGCGTGAGTATCACGTTTACACAAAAAATATATGTATATCATAAAGAGTAATAAACAAAAGGCAGCAATATTAAAAAATTACTTCTTCTTTGTTTTCAGGCGATCCCCCGACCCTGATGGATTTAAGTGGACTGTCGATTCGTCAGTTTTTAGGACGGCAAAGGCAGGATCAAACGGACAAACTGCCTCTTCCCCCTTTTCTCCAGCGCTACCTACTGGATTAATTTTCACACACGGATACAGGAATTTTATATGTGCTTGTTGCTTGAGTTTATTTATTGTTCATCTTATTTATTAAAAATATTAAAAAGTATTTGTAATGTGAAACGTTCTTGTGTTTCTTTGAAACGTGCTTGGCAAAGCTACCCTTTCTTGTTTTGTATACACAATAAAATAAATTTAAATTTAAGTTGTTGATTGCTGTTGTTGCCAACTTTCGCAAACCACAAGAAAAGTTCAGTAGTGTTGTGTGGTGACGTAAAGGCTCTTAGTTTGAGGAACAAAGCTCATATTCAGTTAGGAAATCACTGGTCATAAAAAATTACTCAGAAATCAGCTAACACCTCCTGCAGCACAATGGTACATAAACACATAACATTATGACGACTAACGGTTGAATATCATTGACCATCTTGTGACAATACTGTATGCAGCCGGACATAGACACACACACAAAAACAGTTTAGGAACAACTCAAAACTGATCAAGTATCTGTGGGATGATCCACAGAGACCTCTCCACTCAACCCATAGTACTCCCACTAACAATCTGTTACCAGACACCACAGGACACCCTCAGAAGATCTGCGTCCATTCTCTGATGAGTCACAACTGTTTTGGACACAAGAGAGACCTACACAATATTAGCTATTAGGTCATAATGTTATGGCTGATCGATATACACTTTGTATGACATCATGTCTGATACATAGATGGAGATTTACTCCTATTGAAAATGGAAATGGTACATGGTAAAACATAATTCTGTTTTTGAAGCCTTGTTTTATTCTTTTCCGCTGTGTTTTGCAAAACCTCCTTTTTTCATAAGTAAGACTTTTCAATGCTTTTACTTGCAATGACTAATTTCAATCATTTGCTTACAAAATAAAAACACGGATCATAAACACTTTAATATATCCATATAGTATATCTTTATCTACTTATTTATCGAGTTTTTTATTCGTAATTTAAACAAAGAAATGACATTTAGCGCCTCATGGAGCAGGTTGCTGTTGCCAAGGCGACAGAGCTACCAAAAAGGAGCTATCAGCGCGAGCTAACAGATCTGAGCGAGATTGTGTAAAACAAGCTAACAGTTGCTAACGCTACAAAACACATTTTAATCGCGTTAACTTCAGTAACTACATGGGTAGGTAATAGACGTGTGACCGTGTTGGAACCTTTTTAAAATGAGTAATCGTGTATGCTGGCTTACTCGGTGGAAATAAAAGTTATTTTGACTAAATGAGCTAACTAGCACTCGCCAGTTAACCAGATATTTACTCGCTAATTGTTAGCTAATAATTTTAAGGATATTTTAAATATTTTATTAAATTAATGTAACGGATATCATCTACAGGTCCTTGTAGTGATGAGCTTTCTGATAATTATCAAATAATAATTCTCATAAATACGACTTTCCTCGTGTTTACGGAGCTTCACGGTGAGTTTTGGCTAAGTTTAGCTGACAGTTGTCATAGCTCCCTCTGCGAAAGCAGCAGGAAACACTTCATAGAGGAAAAACTCCACAAAATATTTACTATCTAATCAGCAGCAAACAGCAGACACAGTTAGCACCTGACAGGTAAAACGGCCCAGAATATCTTTCTGATAAAGAGGACAAAACAGCTAAAACAGTGACTTCAAGTACATTCATTCAACAGGTGACCGAAAACACAAAATTAAAGATCACTAAGTTACGTCATTTGACGGCTTCTTCGCATTTTTAACTCGTAATGGCGGCATCTCTGGAAGACCTAAGAGGTGGAGGGTTACTTTTTGGTCCCCCTGTCTTAAATGGCGAGGAAGAAGAGGAGGAAGACTCACCTGCCGTAAGCTCATACGGACACATTCACACCAGCAGATGTTTACACCAGTCAGATATACACTCTTGTGTTTGGGTGTTTGTTGTAGGTTTTACTGAGTGTTTTGGTTCAACATGGGCAAGTAGGCCTCTGCTTCTATGACAGCGGGGACTCATCTTTACATTATATGGTCGATACTCCTGATAACTTTGAACTCCACCTGCTGGCCAAAGGTAAACAAAACATCTGATTAACAAATGTGTTTTTAAATACAACTCAGCCCATGTGTATGTACTGAATATATATTCGAATTTAAATAATTCAGATAAACTATAATAATAATAACTAGCATTTGTGGGTTGTCTAACGTCGTATACACATACACTTTTCTGTTCAGTCATTCAGGAGGTTAGTCCCCACGTAATCATTACCAGTGCAAAGCAGGAGCGCTGCATGACCCGGTACCTGCAGCAGCTGGGTGAGCTCTGTGGCACAACTTTTATCTTGGCATGGAGGAGGGGAAACTGAAAAAAAAAAATCTTAGAAAATGTTGTTTAGATGTTGCATGGAACAAGTGGTTTCTGGGTCAAGGGAATCAGAAGAGATTAGGGATGTTCGACACTGTAGCCAGTAATGTGATAAGAGGGAAGAAGGATTGTATTGCTGTGATACACTCCCTAATGTTTCCTTTATTGAGAATAGTGTAGTGATACAGTTTGGCGTGCCTTTGGTATTGTTCTCTAAATTGTTCTCTTTTGTTTTCCAGGTTCAAACCCACACTACAAACCAGAGATTGTCACATATCCAAATGTTGACTTTGGTAATCTGACACCATGCATTAATATCCATAATAAATCAATTAAACGGTTTCTCACAAATAACAGCTCCGTTTTGTATTTTGCAGGTCTGGGGGTGGGGAAGCAAAGGCTACTCTCTGCCCATCTGCCTCTCCTTCCTGCTTCCATTTCAGAGAGAGACAAAATGTCCTACCTCTCCTCCTGTATCTCCTTTGACTCTCCTCTGATGGTGAGCCTACACCTCATCCTATCAATCAAAGGTTCTGCAGGAGCAGATCATGAACTGTCCATCATTTTCTTGCGTCTGAATGTGTGTGTGTGTACATCTCCTGGCTAGCTGAGGGCAGTGGGTGCTCTGCTAAAATGTCTGGACAGGAGGAGAGTGGGAGTGGAGCTGGAAGACAGCAGTGTTGGAGTTCCGATCCTACAGTTTCACGCCTACACGCTGTGAGACACACTTTCATGTCCTAACGCACACACAGTGATGACACTTTTTTTCAATGGAGACCTTGAAAGAGTTCTTCATTGAGGAGCTACTTTTGCTTCTCATTTTAGTAACAAATCTCTCTCAAACATGCTGTACATCTAGCTTCTGTAAACCAGCAAACCAAACCTATGAAAATAAAGACATTTTTTAATGAATGTGACATATTGCTTCTCTGAGGTACCCGTTGTTTCCTCCCAATGCAGTAAAGGTGTGGTGTACATTGACCGAGATACCTACAGGTAAGCAAAGGCTGACACAGATCTCCTGGATCCTTTATTAATTGTTCTTTGCTGAATAAATAAACCCAGATTGCATTAAGACGTTGTTGCAGTTTAGTTATTGTATATCAAGTGAAATAAAGATAATTCGTTAGACTGTAAAATATAGTAAATCACATCTGATTTGTAGAACATGCCTAAAGCAGAAACAAACAAAGGGTTTGTAATTTCTTTCAGTGTACTGCAGATCTTCAAATCTGAACTCCACCCTTCAGTTTACAAGCTGCACTCAGGTGAAAAGGAAGGACTCAGTCTTTATGGTACGTAACACATGTGGTAGCAATTCAGGAGTTTATCACCTGACATTATACGCTAGGGTTCATATGAACTACCTGTTCTTTTGTGTTCATCACAGCGATACTGAACCGCTGCAGGTGCAAGTTTGGATCTAAGCTGCTACGGTGAGAAGCAATTCTGTGTCCAGTTACACAAAAGAGAAAGGGAGAGTCATTGCCACACAAATGACAGGTCCAAAAGTTATCAAGTCAACACATGTTTCTTTACAAAATCATGACTTATTCTTTGGCTACTCTGAAAGACACTAGATGTACCACAACTGTGTCATCTTCATTTCTGTCAGTCAGTGGTTTTTGAGGCCCAGACAGGAACTGGCAGAGCTACAAAGGAGACAGGAAGTGATACGTTTCTTCACATCACCTAAGAATTCGGATGCACTGAGCACGCTGCAGTCCTCATTACGCGGCATCAGAAACATACCAGTACCAATTAATTTCTTTCCACGCACCTTATACCATTTACCAGAATCAGTGGTATCGTACCTTCAGTATGTGAGTTAATGTTAGTGTGTGTCTGTGTGTCACAGACTCTTCTGCGCCGCATGTCTCTCTCTCACACCAAAGTGACCGACTGGCAGAGTCTGTACAAGGTTGGAGCTACGGGATAATGTCAGCAGTTGCATATTTTCCAGGTTTTGCTAAATGTTGGATAAATGGTGTGTGTGTGTCCATGTTTGTCAGACGGTCTTTAGTGCGGTGTGCATCAGGGACACAGTGCGACACCTGCCTCAGTCTATTCAGCTATTCAGGGATATAAGTGAAGGGTTCTCTGACGACCTCCACTATATGGCTTCTCTCATCAGCCGAGTTGTGAGTTCTTCCCGTTAAATCGTCCCCGTTCTCATCCCACAATTCCCACACACGATATATACATTTTCACTGTGATTGTCTGGATTTATGAACGTGTTTCACAATATCTAATTTGGGTTTTGCAGGTGGATTTTGAAACCAGTTTAGCAGAGAACCGCTTCACCATCAAACCAAACGTGGATCCTGCCATCGATGAGAGTACGCGCTGTGGAGCGCTGCCTGTTCAAGTTGAACCCATTTGACCTTTAAGTGCTGCTCGGACTGAGCGCATAATTACACACTCTCCCTCTCTTAGAGAAGAGGAGGATGATGGGGCTGTCTGACTTCCTGACAGATGTTGCCAGGAGAGAGCTTGAACATCTGGATGCTCGAATCCCGTCGTGCTGTGTCATCTACATCCCGCTGGTCGGACTTCTACACAGCACTGACTCATATAGACTGCGTTGTTAGCTACTCTTCTGTTGAAAATGTTTCTCTGGAATCATACAGCTTTGTCAGCGCTTATGTATCAGTGTTTCATCCTATTTACAGATTGGATTTCTGCTCTCTGTGCCTCGGCTTCCCACTATGGTAGATAAAGAGGATTTTGAGATAGAGGGTCTTGACTTTATGGTATGTTTATCATCTTGACTGATTAAAAAATACTTAGGGGTTTATGAGGTCTGCATTATCTTTGTGTTTATGTCTATGATGTGTGTGCGTGGCCTAGTTTCTCTCAGAGGACCGACTGCACTACCGCAGCCAGAGAACCAGGGAGCTAGACGAACTTCTTGGAGACTTGCATTGTGACATCAGAGGTCCGTTACTGTCTCGCATATCACCGTAGTGTGATAGCTGTGTTGCTGATATTTGTTGCTGAGAGATATTTTCCTGATGATAAACGTCCTGTTTCTCAGACATGGAGACGGCAGTAATGACACAGTTGCAGAACACAATCCTCGAGAAGAGCGCCTCCCTCTACAAGGTTGGTGCATGATTTTGATAAAACATAACTTCAGCTTCAGATAAAAAAAAACAAAAAAAACATAGTGTTGGTATTAAAATAATGTGTTTAATGTGTGTGTTGTGCAGGTTCTGGATCTCATTGCTGAGCTGGACTGTCTGATAGCTATGAGCAGCGCCTCCCAGGAGTACAACTACACCTCCCCCAAGCTGACCAGCTGCAGGAAGATAACGATCACACAGGGCAGGTAGGCGCTCACACTCTGAGTGGACATAATTGCAGTTTGTATATTTATGTATTTTCATATTTTCCCAGGCATCCTCTGTTGGAGCTGTGCTCTCCTATGTTTGTAGCCAACTCCTTCCAGAGCTCAGAGTCGGAGGGTAGAGTCAAGATCATCACTGGCCCCAATTCCTCTGGCAAGAGCATCTACATCAAACAAGTAGGATAGTCTGGTCCTGACAAGTACGATAAGCATATGCGAGTGAGGTCATTTCAGTAACAGCAGCAATAATCAACGGATTATGGTGATTTGCTCAGTAACAGCAGAATCCATTTATGTCGTTTCAACTACACCAGATATTTGTGTTAGTTTACTGTATTTGAACCAGGCATAAGTGATGTTCGGGTGCTTTTGGGCCCATTGTGTTTTTTTCTACACCCAGTGATGAGCCTTTGAGAAGTTAGAGAGTTTTAACAACGAAATTATTTAATTGGGAGACTCTTCTCTCAGAAATCCACGTCTGGAACCAGTTTTCTTCAGCACCAGTAGTTACTTCATGACGTACAAGCTTCATATTTTGCTTTCCAAATTATTTTACTGGTAGAATTTCACTGGCTCTCCCACTCGGTTTACAAGTTTATAAACACCCCTGCGCTTGCCATTCAGTCATGACGTTCGACATGTGTTCTGTTTTGCTTTTGGCAGGTGGGTCTGATTGTGTTCATGGCTCTGATTGGCTCTGACGTGCCCGCAAAGGAGGCAGAGGTCGGTCTGGTGGATGGGATCTTCACTCGCATGCAGAGCAGAGAGTCTGTGTCTTTAGGCCTCAGCACCTTCATGGTAGATCTCAACCAGGTACCACACACATTTTTTATGCGTACAAGTACGTCTGTGTGTCTGTGTCAGTGTGTGTGGGTGCAAAAGTAAAATATATGAACTCTCAACACTGATGTCCTCTAGTCCGTCTCCCACTCTCCACCTGTCAAGATTTTCTTATGAAGTAACTTCTGCCTACAACCTTCACACAAACGCAACGCCGACAATAAAACCGTGTTAAAACTGTGCAGTTTAACGGTTTTTGTCTCTGCTCTCCAGATGGCCCAGGCTCTTAACAACAGCACTGGCAACTCATTGGTCCTCATCGATGAGTTTGGAAAAGGAACTAACACGGTAAGAAGAATTTGTTCCAGCACGTTGTTAATTAGGTACATACGCACACAAATAACAAGGACACACAGTGTGTCATTAATGCGTAGCACCTGTAACCAGCCCCAACCAATGTTGCTCGGTTCAAAGCTGCAGCACGTACAGACCCTCAGCTCAGCACATGTGTCACCTATTAGTGAGAAAATAGCAGCAGCTGTTGAGACAGATATAGAAGTGTCAATGTGTGCCGCCTGCTGGCAGTTACCGGGACATCTGTAACCACCGTGCACAGAGTACGGAGGAGCAAACCTCCACTACAGGTAAATAAGTAAGTCACGCAATTAATGCATTTATATGCCATTAAAATATACACAGCAAAGTTGAATGACACCCTCTACCCCATATCTGCATAATTACCAAGAAACACTACAAATTAAATACATTTACAAATACATAGGAAATTAAATAAAAATAATTAAAAAGTTAAATACAGTGAATAAAATGAATGTTGTTATTTATACTGTATGTCATGTCTATATTTTATTTTTGTGTAACTATAAGTTTCTTTATACCTGCATCATCCAACCATTTACATTTATCTAAAGAACCAATAGAAGTGTGAGAGGCAGAAGCCAAAAGACACAACTAAGTAATCAATGTAGACTGAATGAGTTTCATGGTGCACAGATTTTGTGACAAAAACTTGCTGATTATAACTGATATTTTAATGATAAGAATGTGACAATGTTAAAGGGGTCACTCCTTGTATACCCCTTAAATCCGCAGCTCTTTTCAGCCTCACTGAGGAAAACAAGTTTCTGTAGTGTGGCGACAGCTTTCTGCTCTCACTGTGCCTGTCACACCAAGCAGCTGTTTCAGCAAAATAACTCTAAAAACCCCGCTTTCCACTAACGCATCCTAACCCATGGGCGGCCGTGGGAGTCAGCTAGTGAACAGAGTTAAGTGTTTAGCAGCTCCGCAGACAGATGTTTCAATCAGGATTTCATAGAGATCAAAATCAGAGCTGAAACGGAGACAAATATCGAATAACCTCCTCATCTCCTGACTGCGTCAACAAGCAACTGTATGTTTGAAATGTATCACTGCTGCATTAACGTGTATAAAATTAACTTAATAAAAAAAAACTAGAAGCTGCAACACTTTACCTGCAGGTGGCACAAGAGCAAGGACTGTCTCTTTTGTTACTTGTTATTATACTTTTCATGCCTACTCACTGTTCACGGTCAGAAATGAAGACAAGATGCCGCATCAATATGTGCAACAACCACAGCTGCATGTTAACCTTCTTGTAAACGTGTGCATGTAGATGTGGGTCAGTCTGTGTCAAACTGAAAGTCTTACTTAATCCTGATGCGGTTACTGTGGCATGATTAAGGCGACACAATAGCATCAATCAAGTTGTCACGTTTTCTAACATGAGATCAATAGAAAAGAGGCAATGTGGTGGATGGATCTGTTCATCTTTATACTAATAGACGGGTTAATTAATTAATTGGTTTGTTCAGCCTCAGTCTTTCAACAGTTTGTGTAAAGAGCTTAAGCTAGATTAAGATCCAAACGTTTTGCCACAGATATAATGTTTCCTCTTCAGGTGGACGGTCTGTCCTTGCTGGCTGCATCGATCTCTTATTGGCTGAGAAAGGCTGCGGTCGATGTTCCTCATGTCCTTTTGGCCACTAACTTCCACAGCGTGCTTCAGCTGGGCCTGCTACCGTCCTCCGGGCTGCTGTCTCGTCTGGTACACAGAGATAAAATGGAACCTGAAGTGTTTATGTAAATGTTCACTGAGGTTTAATGAAGCTGAAACGTACAAATGACCGACTAGATGAGACTCCACATAAGATTTTTCGCATCGTTTCATTAGTATGACTGAGTGTATTTGTGTTTGCGCGTATTCATGCGTGTTATTAGACCCTAGAGACAGCAGTGGACGGAGATGAGTTGGTGTTTCTTTACCAGCTGAGGGAAGGGATCTGTCAGTCCAGCTATGCAGCAAACATCGCCACACTGGCTGGCCTGCCAACTTGCCTTGTGCAGAGAGGAGTGGAGGTAAACATGCACACAGACACTGAGTTAAACAGACACTGAAGCTTGAACACAAACTGACTGACATTTTATTAAGGTGTCAGAGCTGTACAGAACAGGAAGGCCCATCAACCACACTGATAAAACTTCATTGGATGAGCAAGCAAAGAGGTTTGTTGAGCTGCACAGAATGATGGGGGGGAAAAAAAAATAAAAAGCGAATAAATGTAAACATGTTTGCTTCCAACAGGTGCAGGTTTTTCGTGGAAAAGTTCCTGAGCCTCGACCTGGAGGACAAAGACGTGGATTTACAGAGTTTCATGAAAGATGAGCTCACGCCCTCTGCTGGAGAGCTGCTGAACAGCAGCTGAACTCTGCCGCTGCTGCAAACAGATCTTTGCACCATTGTGGTCAGTTTGTTCATTCATTGTTAAATATTTAGAGAGCAGGACTTAAATGAGATTCACCTACAGAAGTAGCTAAAGACATGCACAATACATGACACGGTTGCTGTAACATTTATTATCCTACATGTGTTGCAAATCTGGTAGCAAAAAAAAGCTATTTCCTGTGGTTAAACACAAAACATGAAATGTAACACAAAATATAATGGTTTTAATGTGTTAGTTAATAAATGTATTCCAAATGTATCTAGTGTCTCCTTAGTAAATAATACAAAAAGGACATCCTTCCAGCATTACTTCAACAGACCTTTTTTGGACAACACTGGATAAATTCCTGTTTGTTATAATCGTACTGAGGCTCCAGTGAAGTGCCAGGCTGTTAACAAAGCTGTACTCAGATACAAAAGTGTGTAGACTGGAAGTTTGTGTGCTGAGTTACAGAAAGGGGTGTCGCAGCAGTGTTTGGTCATGGTGAAGATGGTTTTGTTCATGAGGAGTTCCACCGTGGTCTCCACATCGCACTCCTCTGCCTTTACACAACCCAGCATCTTTATATCCAGGGCATCAGCTGGGGAGACATGTGAGTCAGTGTTTAACATTCATGCACATTTACACCCATCACTGTATATTAATTAGACACAGTTTTTTTCCAACACACCTGCCTTCCCCCGGCCCGTGTAGCAGCGCTCCCCCAGGCTGCAGTTCGTTTCAGTCGTGTAGCAGGCATCCCAGAAACCCAGATCACAGCGGAAGCACTCCAGATACTCCTCATCTTCTTCAAATCCCACCGACTCCATGGGCTGCTCCTGCTGTTCCTCTTCCTCACCTGAGCCCACAGACACAGTAAAGCCGTAGTGGGAAGACTGATTTTGATAAACATAAAGCAGCTCTCACAGAAGTTATTTTTTTAAAATAAAAATGGTTGATTTGTTAAAGCGGATAAGCCCGTCTTGGACTGGAAACCTCTTTTGCAAGTAAGACCTGGAGGGCAGATATAAAGTTGCAGACTAACACAAGATTTAAATGCAGCTAAGGACAGTAAATCTCATAAACAGTTCATAATGAATGAATACAGTGCTCTTAGTTATTGGGATTTTGAGACATTTATGTAATAGCCTGTTGGAAGCGTTCATTATTCAGGGATGTGTGAAGTGTTGGAGCGCCGCTGGAGGACATCAAGCCAAACTCATGACCAACATTCTGCTGAACACTTCAGCATCTCAGAAATGTTTTGTTTATCCTGCAGCCGTCTGGAATTTGTTTCTTTGAGTGGATGATTTGCGTTATTCGGGGAGCGCTCCAAGTCTCGGAGCAGCATCGTGTTTTTATCAACCAGACAGATACTGGGATTAACGGCAGGAGAACATAATGCAGGAGTAGGAAAAACTCTTAGTTGTTCCTCCTGCGCTGTCCTGCTCACTCCATAAATTTAATACTTGTGTCATGGATCAGGATCTGTTTTACAGAAAGGATAGTATAATGCAACCTTATATTAGTGGTGTAATTTTACTTTATAAGTACTATAAAGATACCTAGTAGTAGACAACAACAGATTAGCACGCACGTTGTTTTGGATGGATTCCACTTCCTTGCTGTCTGGCTTGCGTGCCGCTATCAGCTACAGTCAGGAACAGGACTAATCTCTTTCTCAGAGATGCGTTACAGTGAGACTCCAATCCTTATCCCCTCTTATCTTGTTAGCTACTGCTAGCTCAGGTGAATGAGCAGACAATAGAATAGTATAGTTTATTGTCAGGGAACAACGGTCTTGCTTTTATATCCTGGAGACCTAAATCTGTGCTCATGTGCCGGTTCATGAAGCACATCTCGTCCGCGCTGCAGTAAATGCCTCTTTAATGAAGGTCACGAAGGTCTTTGTTTGACATGTTGTTTAAACTTTTGGGAGGATTTAAAGTGGGATCTCTTACTGCTGTATTGTGTTACATGTAATATCCTGAGCGGCCCATTTGTATCAGCGAGTTGACACTAGTTAGCATCTCTCCAGGACTAAATACTTCACTAACGTCATCATAAAGTGAGGATTTATTGGCGAGCTGCAACACTTAGCAACCTTCTGATAAACAAAATGTTTTGTGGTGTTTTATAGACTAACAGCAATAGATCAAGAAAGTTCAGATTGAACAAAAATAAAAATCATTTTTGGTGGCAGCCCAAATTTGTCAGTTGAATTTATTTATATAAATTAAACACAGGCTCAACATGACATGGACATGATGTATAAAATAAAAAATGTCTTTCACAGATTAATTAAGCTGTTAATGTGATATAAATTAAAACATCTATCAAGATTAATAAATACTGGACAAGCAGACGCTGGCTGGATGTCCACCTACTGTCATCTTACCTTGAACAGGTGTGAGCACCAAGATGGCAAAAACACAGAATATTAGTCCTTTCATTTTGAGCAGGATGTGTCTTCCATTGACTGGACGGCGAGGGCTGCTGGAGGGACCGGAAGCTGGGATTGGATTAGTCAGGAATGCACCTGTTATTTATCTGGCGCGAATCACAGCTGCCGAAAAGCTGCATATCACTGAACAAGTGAAGCCCTTTGTTTCAGCTGCAAAGATTTTACACGGGTACAAAGGGGAATCTGGTAACCGGGAGGATCTTGTGTGTCTTTTTTTTTTTAAATGTCAGAAAATATCATTTGGCTTATTAACTGGTTTAACGGCAGCACGTATGTGGTGTGAATGTTGCACGTAAAACCAAGCTGGTGACACATCCCGGCTGTTTCTAATGACGAACCGCTGAATGTGAAATGCAGGCGAAGGTTAAAAATTCGTCCTCGTGCCGGAGGCTGGAAGACACGTCTCCCTTTGTGGTCGTGCTTCCCCCTTTTCATTAAGTCCTCTTAAGTCAATCCGCTGTGCAAGTGGGGAAAAGAAACCCTCTGAAAGTGGCTGATGCTCAGTAACTCACATCTCCTCATATTTACTGACAGCAAAAATTATTGATGACAGCTTCCCTCTCTTTCTCTTGAGGAATCTAGAAATTGCACGTGCCCTGAGTCGGTGGAGGTTTAAGCAGCTTATGTCTTCCTGTCCGTCTGCTCAGATATGTAAGTATCGTTGCATTGCATTCACACACACACACACACACACACACACACACACACACACACACACACACGGAGGCACCTCTCTCAGAGAGGAGGGGATTTGATTCTGTTATATTCTCAATGCAGCATGAAGCCTGTACTGCTGACTTATGTAACACTGGCGTACAGTCACAAACACAGATGAACACACAAGGAGATTTATAGACTTCTGTAGCTGCAGCGGCGTCTGCGCGCGTATCCAGCAAATGTGAAAACGATTCCCTCTGGTCAGTTTAGTGTCAGATTCAAAAAGCCTTTCGCGGGAGCTGAGAAACAGGAGGAGAATAATTCATACCACAGTCTCAGTCGACTGATTAAAAATTCATATGCAGCAATTCTGATATTAGAATCCACCTTCTCCTTACAAGCACACCTGGGGTTTCCACACTTTGAATTGTAAAGATTTGCTGCTTTTGTTTGCGTTACATGACAGTTGACTCGATATCCGGGTATCTCGGATACTGTAATCAGATTTTTAACAGTTTTCCGACAACTTTATGAATATTTAGGAGGATGTAGTTCAGCTCAGTTCACTATCGAGTGGTATTCCTGTTTTTAAGCCAACAGAGCCGTGAGCTGCGGCCTTAAAAATGAACAAAACCTCTCAATTAAAGCGTAAGAACCTTCAGTAAGGGATGATTTATGCACGTCTGTTAGCGTTGGACCCAAGGCAAGAATAAACTGACGAGCAAATCCTCCTCGCTTCTACATGTAAACACATCGGATCATCTAACACTCACAAGGAATTGATGTGAGAGGGTGAGGAGAGGGAGGGCTGCCTTCTCTGAGAGACGAGTGCGAAGGAGGCTGCTTGCAGCATGTCGCAACATTCAGACACAACTCATCCCTGCTGCTCCAACATATACATCCAGCGTCTTAAAACCTACACGACACCCCCCCACACACACACACACACACACACCCACACCCCCCCACCACCCACCCGGCCTGCACGTGTGTGCAGGGCACGGGTGGGTGCTGTTGTTTAGGGAGCGAAATGTGTGGCTGCGAATTACTGTACACTCCAGTCTGGGTCGTCATCTGGATGGCAGGATCCCAGCATGGGCCCGAACAACAAGGAAATACTCAGCAGTCCTAAAGCACCTATAAAACCCTTCAGACTGATCCCTCGTGTAATTAGAGACCGGAGGAGAAAACGCTGGCGATAATTAAAATAAAAATCCGCCCTCCCCTTCCTCTCCGCAAACATGCTTTTGGCTTAATTGTACCTGCTAACACTTTCCCCTGCATTGTTTTTGCCCTCTTTTCTACTACTTCTCGGCTCCGCGGCAGCCAAGGATTGAGCATTTGAATAAAGCGTAGGAATCGGATGATGATGAAGAGAGAGGAGATGAAGAGGTCGGGATGGTGGGAGAGCGAGCCTCCCGTTGCCCGACTCACAGGACCGCTTCTCTCAGTTAAGCCACGTCAGGAATAACTCGTAACAGCCTCACCGGGTTTATTTATTTATTTAGTTTTTTTTGTAAAGTTGTTGCTCTTTTTCTTTCAACCCAGCCTCTGATTGAAATTCTTTAAGATCTCTGCAGAAATCTGAGCGACTGACTCTTTGCTTTATCAGAGAAGAAAATGTTGAATTACAGCAAAAGAAGAAGAAGAAAAAAAAAACTCGATCTTGCATGTGTTCAGAGCACCAGCTGGTATTTATAGCGTGGCTGTAGGTGTCGAGTGAGAGGAGTGTGGCCTTGTGTGCTTCTCTTGTTTATGCTGAGGCACAATTTCGCCGGATGAAGAGAGCACTATGGTCGTGAGATTAGATAAAGACTTAATCTGCCTCGTCCTCTCAACTGAACCTCTTCAGCGGGGAAATATAGACTCCTGCAGGGAAGATGTGTGTGAGCGAGAGAAAGAGGGAGGGGAGGGGCCGCGTCCGTCTCCCAGTATGGTACCTAAATAACTTTCCTGCAAACCTCCTCACGTCCAAATATGGTCAAACCAGTAGTGGCTTTAGGGACTTTTGGGCACGGGTTGAATTCGGAGACAACAAGATGGCGAGCTGACATCAAACAGCATTTCAAATGTGGGTGAGTCACAGAACGATGTAGGACAAAAACACCCTTCGCAGGCCGTGAGTCACAGCGAATGCGCCATTCGGAGGCACTAAAACATACCGACAAACATTTCATCAGTTTATTGAGGAATGCATAGTCTTGTTAGTGTGTGTGTGTGTGCGCGCACGTGAAACTTTTAAGTGTGTCTCATCATGCATATTTCATGAGACGGTAGCGGTGGAGGGGGTTCAGTTAATAGGCGGCGCTGACAGAGTCTGTCCGTATGTTGAAGTTGATTTCGCTAGAGTTGCAGGAGTCTGAGTAGACGGAGGAGCGGGAGATGGAGAGGCAGGGGGAGGGAGGGTGAGGGGTCGGCTCCTGGTGGTGCAGGACTCGGGCCAGCAGGGTTGACCTCCCCTCCTTCTCCTCCTCGTTTCCGCCCCGCTCGTCGCTGTCGTTGCCTCCCGCACCAGGAGGAGGAGGCGGAGGAGGAGGCGGTGAATCTCCGCTGGTGATGTTGTGTCTGTTTGACTCCGGATGAGGAAAGGGGGGGCTCGGGAGAGACTGCGTGTGGGCAGGAGTGGCCCAGCAGCCCTGCTCCCCATCCCTGCACTCCCACTGCTCTTGGCAGCCGAAGCTGGGCTGCTCCTGCGAGTCCTCCCAGCAGCTCCCCCCCTTCAGATCCTCAAGGTCGTCGGGCGTCTCCTGCCTGAGGATCTCCCGGTCCCGGTTCTCGTACAGCAGCGTGGCGGCGCAGATGAAGATGAAGAGGCCCACTCCCATGACGACGGGCCCGGCCAGTTTCATCCTCTCGACGTGGGTGCTCCCGCGCCCGCCCGCCGCGGGCTTCGGCGGCGCCGCCGAGACGTAGCCGGCCACCGCCACGCTCATCCCCACCAGCACCACCACCACGCCCAGCAGCAGCCACACGCCCGGGGCGGAACCCAGGTGCAGCTTGGTCTGGAGGGCCTCGCTTCTCCTCAGGTGCCTGTGGCACGCTGAGAGGCAGACGGGTGAGGAGGGGGCGGAGTGGGAGGAGGCGTGGCTGCAGACTGGACTGGCAGCTGTCATCCTCTGGCTTCAGACTGAGGACACAGAGAAGATGGCTGAGTGAAAGGAAAGAGTGAAACGTGTTGACTGCAGCATCAGTGGCGGAGTAGTGGGGGGTGAGGGGGTGTGTTGGAGAGACCATAGTTTACTCCGCAGTGCACACAACAGGAAATAGCTGCTTTAATAAGACATGTGGCTGAGGTAATGAGATGCCAACCCTTCTGCAGCTCTTCCAGTGTCTCTGTGGAGCAACACCGACCCTCTCCGCTCAGCCTCCACTGAACCCGGGCTGAACTGTTAACTGAAACAATCGGCCACTCGTCATCTATGACTGACTCCGTGCAGGACCTCGTGATTTCACTTCACGATCCCACTGCAGTCATAAATACGGAGTCACACCATCACGGTGATTGATCCAGCCCAACTCGTGATTTAATTTCTCACCTCCCCGAGCAAGTGGACACAACAGCCGCATCAGCAGGACGCGCGAAGAAGATGATTAACAGCCTTTCTTTCAAGTTGGATCAATGATCAGCCCCCTTTACGCATGCATTTTTCAACCTCGTATTTCAATTCATGTTGCTCGACAGCACTGTTGCTCACTACATTAATTCACTTCCTGACGTTTTAACGCGGCGTGCATTCAGTCAGAGTGGATACTTGCCTTGTTTTGGACGGAAATCCGAAGCAGAAACTGGCTCCGCGGCATTATCAAAACAAATAACCCCTGAGTTATTCCTCCCACTCCTCCACTTTGATCCGCGGGGTAATCCACACTTTCACATAATTCCTCCTCAGTTCAAGACGCGTTTCATCCCGGGCTTCACTGGGGCGGTGCGCAGCGCAACAGCGGAGCCTGAAACGAAGCTTTTCTAGTAAAATACAGTCTTTACTAAAAGTGGTGCAAAGCCGCTCTGCCTCCCTCTGCTCCCTCGCTCTCGGTGTCCGCGCTGCTTGTGCGCCTATGCAGCCTGTGTGCCGATGAGCGCGTACGTGTGTGTGTGTGTAGAGGAGGGGTCGTGGGAATCTGTGGCTGGTCCAGGCCAGTCCCACGGTGAGCCGGGTTATTTATTCCTTGAGATCAGCACACATCAAGTGTTTTTAAGACGTTCCAGACAGAGCTGCCTCTCTACTCCTCCATCTAGCACCTACAAATGCAAACGTAATTACTCTTGTAAATACTGGGGGAAAAAAAGTCACTCTCACATTTTGGATTACACGTTTGGATTTCTTTTTGGCAAAAAGTGGCCCCAAATCCTACCACCCTCTGAACAGCCTCCTTCAAGGCCTCATGACTGTTGCTACTTGACTCAGTGCAGTTTTACAGAGTTCCACAAGAGGACAAAACTATGTAAAATAATTAGACCTATATCAACACAGGACCCACTGTACACTTTAGTAATAACACATTAAACTCATCTAAAGCAAAATGAATGGGCTCACCTCTCCTCCAAGAGGAACTCAGAACTAATAAAGCTGCTGATAAGGAGAGAACATCTTAAAAAAAAACTCTCAGTCGAGTCTGGTTCCCCGTGTTGTAGCTTTGTATTTGTTTTTTTGGACGTACTATGACCTGGATGGCATTTAACTAAAGGCCACAGTCTGAATGTAAAAAAATAAAAAATAAATAAAAATAAACTACTCCTGTTCTGCTGCAGCAAGTTTGATTTGTTATTTTTAGCTGCCATCATTGTTTAAATGTTGCAGAGTTATGATGTAATGGAGTTTGTGGTTAAAAGAGAACTTTTTAAAGTTTAAAACTCTCCACAGTTTCAAAGCTAAAGCAAAGACTGTATGATGTGTTTGAGTTTTCTTGAAGATTCACTATCATCCAAGTGAAAAGGGTAAAGCAACTCCAGTTCCCGTGTGTTGCAGCTTTGTTTGTTTGGAAATCCAATGACCTGCATCACATCCTCGTGCTCTTACTAACACTTTTTGTTATGTCCTTGATAATGTCAGTAGCATCATTGTCCAACAATGTTGTGGAATTATGATGGAGTTTGAACTTCTGAAAGTTGTGACATCGCTCACAGCTACTTAAACCACAGCTGAAGCAAAGGCAAACTGAACTTGTGTGAGTTTTCTTGGAGACATTTCACCATCATATCCAAGTGGCTTCTTCAGTTCTGACCGACTGCTGGAGACTTAAAGATTTGATTTAGATTTTTCCACCAGTCAGCCACGTAAAACTGAAGAAGCCAACCCAGATGATGGCTTCACAGACATCCCTCACCAGAGAGTTGTCACCAAATCTCTGTTAACATATTTTGTTTCCTGTGTGTCGATGTGTGACATGATCTAGATGGACCAGCAGATACAGACGGGCTGTTTGTGCGAGGTTTGGTCCATCTATGCATCAAGGTGGTTTTGTGTGAATGTCAGCTTGTTGCACGTGGGCCAGATGTGGCCCACACGGAAAACTGGTTTGTGGGTGAGTTTCCATGTGGCCCATATCTGGGTGAACCACAGACAAGTCAGTGCTCGGTCCTGCTGTGTTTGTGCAGAAGATTTGGGCCAGAGCTGATGATTCATTTTAGATTCAGAAATATATACAGTACATTACGTGAATTTGATGACGTACCTCTTAATGTGTACGGATTTAATGTTACATTGCCATGATAGTTGTGAACGTGTAGCTCATGGTTAAAAAAAAACAAAACTTTGATGTACTAAAAAAAAAAATAATCTTTTCGTTCTTCTTGACTAACCTGTTGTCAACAGATCAAGAGTTTGTGCATGAATAAAGCTTTTAATTAAAGCAGTTAAATAAACATAGAATCAAAAGGTAGATTAACTTTGTCATTATCCTGCTTAACATCTAAACCAACACTATCTTCTCCCTGACAGTAGAACCACCTGCCTCATATCGTTCAGGTCACTTCTTCTTCCCTGGCCCATCGAGGCATGATCTCCTCTAAACCTCTGAGAGTCTGATGTGGTATCTGGCACTAAGACGTAGTCAGCAGATCCTTTTCTGCAAGATGTAAGGTGGGATCTTAATGGATCAAACTTGTTTGTCCAACACCTCCCACAGATGCTCAGTTGGACTATTATCCGAGGAATTTAGAGGCCAAGTCAACACCTTGCCGTTGCCAATTTTCCCTCCTTCTAGCATCAACTTTGAAGACAAAATGTTGCCTAATACGTCCAACTCACAGGCAGGAGCCATAAAGATAGTCAAGGGTTATTTACTTTGTAAATTTACTTTGTTTCTGTGGTGATAATGTTATGGCTGATCGGTGTGTTGCGGTAACAGAGCTCACGTGAACAGGTCGGCCTTTAGGGAAACTGAAGGAACTGTCCGTGCCGTTGGAAGTCTGCGGTCTGGTGAAAAAGCTCCGGGAAAAGCTAGCGAGACCTTGAGTTGTGTGTGTGTGTGTTGAAATGACAGAGGTCAAATGAGGATAGCAGGCCGTGTGCATCTCATTTATTTTCACCCATTCACACACTCCGTCAAACAGCCACAGCTACCTCGGAGCCAGAACAGCATAGTACCGTTACCCATTAAATTACTTAATACATAAATAAAAGCTGTTTGCATATAAACAGTTGCTGATGTACACATTCCAACTTGCTGATGTACACGCACAGATACACTGACAATGTTGTTATTTCTTTCTCAAACTCTATGAATTGAGGCTCTCTCTCTCTCTTTTTTTTTTTCAGTTCACTGCCACAACCTCTTCCCCTGCAGACAGATGTCAAGCCTTTGCATAACCAAGCAGCAGTAAACTCTGGCAGGGAGCGAGACAATCCTTTTATAGCTGTATACTATTTACATTGAGAATGACAGAGGTTATTTGAACCATGGGCAAGGTGATTAGTAACAACAGAACAACTGAAAGCTTTAGTTTAACATTCATAACGAGAGCAGAGCTGGTTCATTGTCCTGTTCCACCTTAAAAGGCTGCACGTTTCCTTGATTTAACAATTAGCCCTTAGTCCCGCTTGTCACAGAACAATCCTCTAACCAGAAAACCAACACACGCGAGATGGTAGGAAATGACATCCTCATGTCCCAAACACACTTAATCACACTCGCACACACACACAAACACACAAACACACACACAGAGTTTAAACCATCCCCCCATTCGAGCCGAGCTCCAGCCAACCCTAAACTAACCAGACGCTCATGCCCTTTGGGCCTGTGGAGCGGCCCACTTCCTCCACCTACAGGAGAGAAGCTGAACGACACAGCGCTTCTCCTGCTCCACCGGGCTTCACATTTTTAAATCTTTCCACGGCTCCCGAGATTGTATTTTGCATCGTTCGAAAATTAAAGTCCGTTCCCACGTAAAAAGAAACACTTGTTGTTCCGTCAGCTCTGAGCTCAAGCACCATTTCGTTACAGTTCGGATAAAATGAAAAACGCAACAGAATCGCGACACCGAATCCAATTCACAGACTTTACAATGGAAGCCTCGAAGGTGCCTGTAGTTTTTTTTTTTTTTTTTTTTTCCTTTTTTAATCATTCAGTAAACAAACATGATATAAGTTAAGGAAACCTCGTGGTGTTGTGTGAACTCTCCCATCAGGTCGACGTGTCCATCATAGAGAGAGGAGGAGGAGGGAGGAGGGAGGAGGAGATGGATGTTTTTTGAGATGATGGCTTCCACTCGTTTCTCTCGTGTAGCTGCACCGTTGCAGAGCAGAGCTCGACAAATGAAACTTGTTCTTGCTTTCTTTCTTTTTTTTTATCAAATGTTTTTAGTCAAGTGTCTAAAAATGAATCCGGAGCTGAGGAACCTCGAGGAAGGAACGACCCCTCGTGGAGCGGAGGGTCCTACTCCTCGTCGGCGTTCTTCAACATAAGGATGGAGTTGTAGATCTTCAAAGCGGGCCCCAACTTGATTGACAGGATCTTGACGATGTCCGCTTGGGTGAGTAGCAGGAAGGCCTCGCCGTCTATTTGCTGAAAAGAAAATAACATTTTAGTCCTTTTTAACTAAAACATCTCATTCATAATTGACTTTTTAAACACAACAGGAAACAGGTTGTGAACAATGCGGCCAGTTTCAACATCATCAATCTTCCAAAACTTTTAAAAACATCCAGCAGAGAATTATGAGGCAACCGAGGCGAAGGAGGGAGAAAGAGACCAACTGGACGAGGAACATTTAGAAAGAGCGGAAATATGAAAACACTCGACAGGTCTCAAATGTGTCTCCAAACTATACAAAACAGCGATAGAACCCATTTTATGCGGACGATAAAAGACGTCATAGAGCTGTAGGTGATTAGCCGTCCCGAGTACTGACTAATACCAAATTTCAGGTCTCTGAAAAGTCTGACTGATATAAAAATATTATTTAGCTTGCAGTTATTTGGAGCTCGCTTTACGTCAGGCACCAGAGAATGCAGAACTGGCAGCCACACGTACACATTGAACTGATCAAGTCAATGATTATTTATTGCTGCCACTTGATTGTGTTAGCGCCGCATGTACAGTATCATCTTTCCAAGTCTGAGATCCCATGCACGGCACATAAAGAACAAGGAGGTGTGTGTGTGTGTGT
Organism: Mugil cephalus; assembly: GCF_022458985.1. Taxonomy (NCBI): domain Eukaryota; kingdom Metazoa; phylum Chordata; class Actinopteri; order Mugiliformes; family Mugilidae; genus Mugil; species Mugil cephalus. The sequence goes on from NC_061780.1 coordinate 9,759,377, forward strand.
GTGTGTGTGTGTGTGTGTGTGTGTGTGTGTGTGTGTGTGTGTGTGTGTGTGTTTTCAAACGCAAAATAAGTTTTCTACAAAGAGAAGGAGTTTTTTTTTGACAGGCCACTGACAAACAGAGTGAGAGAAGTAACAAAGGCACAGAGCACAACCTCATAGGTTTTCAACTTTTAACAGAATTCTCCTTCACCTTGTTTTTTTATACTTCTTTTTCGGTTTTATAATTGTTTACTGTCGTGAGTAAGGGATACTTCAAAGTCAGAGTTTCGTTGTGTGGTCATTACTGCTGTTTTTACTGTGCAGATGAAAATAAACATCTTCAATCTTGAATCTCGTATAATAAATATCATAGACAAGCACTCTGCGCTCACTCGATTGATAATCCAAACAAGGCAAATGTTTTGGAAAAATTCAGCTGGTCGAACCCATGTCAGTTATGTAGAGGCTAGAAAATATGGACTCTTTCCTAAAAGGCTTAAGAAGCAACCAGGGAAAAAAAAAACTAAAAAAAATCTGGCCATTAATGGATTATTAGAGAGAAAACAGCATCCACGCTGTTCTGAACCAATCTAATTGCAGGTGAGTATCACCCACCACCCGCCACCCACAGATGTTACTAATAAAAACTGAAACTCACCACCTATCATTTAGAACTGAAGAAGCCACTTATACGACAGTGAAAAATCTTAAAGAAAACTCAAACTATTCAGTAGGTTTAGTTTTAATAAACACTTAGCTGAAGCTATAATAATAATAATAATAATAATAATAATAATAATAATAAAAGAATTACTGTGTGTGATATCCTGTTTGCCAGTGAAGTGTTTACCTCTGTTTTAAATGTAGCAGCGTGTTCTTTACATCCTGGGAGTCCTTTGACAAAACTGGCCACCTGATGAACACAAACAGGATGTTAATCAATAGATGCTTATCTACTAATCAAAGCGCCTTCCACACCTATTTGATCTCAGTTGTTAACCTGTCAGGCAGAAAGAAAAAACAGAAGAAAAACCGCTCCTTAAATATTCATGCTGGGGAAGCGAATGAGGAGCGTGTCTGTTTTTAACGCGTGGACACAGTGCGAGTGTGTTCGAGTGTGTCTGACCTCCTCTGCGCTCCAAGCGGCCACTCTCTTGGCAGTGAGCCCCAGGACCTCGGGCAGCAGCTGGCAGTGTTTGTCCCAGCAAAGAGCCACCCGGTGGGGAGGAGAGGCGGAGAGGCCGGGGGAGAACACAGACTCGTGGAGGGCCTGCTGGAGAGAGATGGCATCTGGAGAGGCTGGGGAGGAGGGGGACACAGCAGTCAGTGGGATGAGGCTGTGATGTACAGATCATTTCACACTTCTTTTTTTTTTTCCCCTCGCTCACCTTTACCATCACCTATCTCCTCTTTGACATAGTGCATTTTCAGGTACTTGGGGACTGGAGCCGTCCTGGAAGGAAACATACAAGTTAGAAGGCAGAACATCACCCACAGCCTGTTGTGTGTCTCCAGTGGCAGGTACCGCTTCGGCCTTGTTCCGTTGTGGCTTTGCTCGCTGGCTCCCCCAACTGGCTCCGACTGGCTGTTGCGTCCCGATCGCTCAGCCTCCACTGTCACCGGTTTCCTAGCAACACAACGATAACCCTTCCTCAGGTACAAACCGCTAAACGGAGTGACATGCAAAACCCCCCTGATAGGAGTGATAGCGGGCTCCTAAAGTGTGTTGATGTTGTTTTGTGCGGCTTCGCGTGTCTTCGGCAGCGAACCTGTTCTGGGCGTCCTCGGCTCCCTCAGGCGGCTCCGGCGTCGAGGCCTGCGTCACGACGTTGGCGTGAGGGTCGGGGCGTCGGCCGCGAGGGTGAGGTCCGCTGAGGGCGAGGGGTCGCTCTCCGCTGAGGCGGTCCGGCAGCAAACCCTCCTTGTTCAGATTCATCTCCGAGTAGGGGCAGCTCACCTGACTGCACACAAACAAACACACAAACCTTACTCAACACCTGAAACAGGCGCCCTTTTTTATAACCAAACAGACAGAATTTTACTCTTTACTTTACAGGTTACGATAAATAGGAAGGAAGAACGGCTAAAATCACCCTGACTCACACTCCCACAGACTCTCAAGCTACACATTCAGACTGCAGGCAGCCCACACAAGTACAAATGACATTGGAGAAAAATGAGACTCTTCTCCTGTTTTGTTTAATGGGATTTTATAGAAATCATTGTCGAACGTGTCGCATTTAAGGATGGAAGTGTATTTTTTTAAAAAAGACAAAGACAAAAAAAGATTTAGACCATATAAGACACTGAAATAACAACACCGTGTACAGTAAATGACTAAACGCCTTGAAATGACAGCTGAGCAGTAAATTGTGCCAGTAACCTGTAGTGTGTCCCATGGCGAGGTCCCCTGATGTGCCCCACCCCGTTGCATCCTGGCGTAGGACATCCTTGTCCCGGGGCCGTCAATAAATCACTGGAGCCTGAAATATATACACAGCCGAGGGAATGTTAACAGAACTATGCAAACAACTGCAGGACCATTTTGGATTCATTATAGATTTCTCCCAAAACCAGAAGTTCACAGAAGGCAGAGACCAAGTCTGCTGACTCATCCGTTGAAAATAAAACCTTGGCCTAAATACCAGGCGGGACAGACCGGGGACGGTGTGCGTGAAATCATTAAAAAAGCGAGTCTCACTGTTAGGGTACTGTAGTGGGTGTCCAGTTTTCTGACACCACCCCACAGGGTGCAGGTCTGGACAGTCGGTGTCCACCCAGTAGTCGTACTCTGAGCTCCAGCCATCAAAGTGAATCTACAAAAAAAAGAAGAAGACAGAAATTAAGTAAATTAAGCACGAGCTTAGCGCAGAGCACGTCAAAACAAAACATCCGTCCAGCACCTTCAGCCTGTGGTCCTCTGTGTCCACTATAGTGGCAACACGAATGAGCATAGGGTTCCTCCTATCCACAGCTTCCACCTTCATGCCGATCTGGAAACCATGCGGAGGTCGCTGCAAACACAGTGATTAACATAAATTGCTGAATATATACATATTATTGACATATATGTACTTGTATATTTGTGTGTTTGAATCATACCGGTTTGAAGGCTCGTGCAGGAGCAGCCTGTGTCCCCGTCTGTTCCAGGTACTTCTCCCATGAGAAACTCTTGGGTTCTTTATATTCTAATGGGACGACATTAGATGCATCAAGCACCGTAGACTGGACACGAATCAACACTTGTACAGTCTTGTTTCAGCAGTGATTGAGAACGTCTTGAAAACATTTTAAGTCATACTGGCTTTTGTGTTTTTCTATCTACATGCAGAAAATGCGTTCATCCAATTTCATTGTCATTGATATGTGCCAGCGTTAGATTCTACACTATTAATGCCCTAAAGGAGACTGAAGTAGTTTATACTGACCCACGGATGTGGTGGTCTGTGTCTTACCAGCTGGAGTGGTCAGAGTTAGGTTAGCCTCTTTACAGTAACCCACAGGGTGGATGTATGGACTGCTAGCATCACACCTGAACAAAAAAAAACAAACAGGTAGATAGGTAAACCATAAAATCAGTGGGAGGTTTATCAACGAAGAATTAATAATAAAATAAGTGTTTTTAGACGCTTTCTATTTCTGTGTTTTTTTGCAGGTTTTCTGTTCATCCTATTAGACACATTTCCACACTATCATCAGCACACAGGCATAACGTCTCACAGGCTTAAACCAAGCTCTCACCAATAATCATATGTGTCATCCCAGTTGTCAAAATGAATGAGCAGGCGGTTGTCGACAACGGCAGCGATTGTTGCTACACAGATCAACAAAGGGTTCTTCCTGTCGACCGCCTCCAGTTTCATCCCTGCTCTAAATCCGGATGGAGTTACGGACTGAAATAAAAACACACATTTAGCCAGTGAACACGAAAACCGCGGATTAAAGAACCATTTGACAGCTCTAGACAAAACACCTATCAGCCATAACATTAAAACCACTGAGCGATCTTGTGACAATGTTCTGCTGGGAAATTCACTAGATCCCAAACTGTTCGAGTATCTGTGGGATGATCCACAAAGACCTCTCCCCTCAACCCACAGGACCCAAAGACCCCCACTGACAACATCCTGTCACCAGACACCACAGGACACCCTCAGAAGACCCGTGTCCATTCTCTGATGAGTCACAACTGTTTTGGAGACCTACACAGTATCATATTATAACGTTGTGCCTGATCGATATGTTCACGACATAATTAGTACTCACTGTGTTGAGGCTCTTGAAAAGGTGTTTTGGAGCCAGTTGACCCCTGCAGTTCTTCACATACATGCTCCAACTAAACTCTCCATCCTTACAACCTACAACAAGACGACTCCAGTCAGAACTGTTGCTGACAGTCATCTGATCGATGGTGTTCATTAACGGACAGTGTGTTTGTGACTATGTGTGTTTGTGACTACCTTTAGGCAACAATAACTTGTGTCCGTTCTTCTCACACCATCCGGCTGGTTTCAGGTCCCACGAGTCGGCGTTGGCCCAGAAGTCGTAGCATTCTGGGTAGCCATCAAAATGCAGTCTTACCCTGTAGCCTTGGATCTGTGAGCAAAAGCGACAGTGTGCACACGTGAGTTAAAATCTCAGTTATTCTTAATCACTGTAGCAAAGCTGCAAACATTAGCGCTCGTACCTCTGCAACAGTGAGCACACAGAACAGAGACGGGTGAGATGGGTCGAGCCCCTCCAGCTTCATTCCCACCTTAAAGCTGTTCCTGCTTTGAGGAAATGACTGATGCTGAAAGACAAACGCACATCACAGCTTGGTTCAGATAAATGTTTCAGAGTTATACTTAACGGTCTGAAGCGCTGGGTTTATACCTCTTTGAATAGTTTGACTGGAGCGGCAATGGCCCTCTCCTCTTCAAGGTAGGCGGGCCAACTCCAGGCTCGCTTCTTACTGGGTTGGGCGGCCACTGACACAAAGAAATATTCACATATGATGAACTGCAACCGCTGTCTAATAATCTCCACGAACACTCTTCAAAAGTGGTTTAATTCTCACTCGATAAACACAACAATAAAGTGCATCATTGTTAAGACATCAAACCGAATTTAAAACATTTTAGACATGTCCAAGGCCTTTTAAAGCCCCGACTTCAAGTAACAATTTTAAACACCCATGGATTTTATTAATATTTAGAAACAAGCTAAATGTTTAGCTTGTTTCTAAACATTAATAAAATGGCCACCCCTCCCTCTCTTTACAGCAACAGGAGTCTAACTTACCCAGTTTAGCAATTTTGGCTCCTCTCCTGCCTTTGGTCGTCTTGGCTTTTTCCTATAAAAGGTAAAATAAAAAAGAGCTTGTTAATAACTAGATCGGCTCTCTCAAAAAGATTCTCACCCTGGCCTGGATGTGAGCGCTCTCCCCACCTCTGGTTCTTCCTGGTTGTCTTCCTCCTCGTCGCCAGAATCCATGTAGATCTTTCTCTTTTTGCGCACACGTTTGCCGAGCCTCTCGCCTTCCACCCCCTGAGTCTCCCGTGCTTCCCCTGGAGATGATCTTTAAAGAGGAATGGATTTGGTCCACGATGAAACAACGCACCAGAACAGCTTAAGGGCAACAAAGCGGCATCACAGAGCACCAGGTGTGTGATTTTTACCTGCCACTCGAGGGCTGAGCACAAGTGGCACAGAATTTGCCGTCCCCAGAAAAACGGGCGCCACAGGCCCTGCATCTCGACAGCTCCCCGTTCGGCCCCGCGTTCGCACTGGAGCCAACTTCAACACTGGGGCCGACCTCCACGCTGGGACCCTCCATGCTGGGGCCGTCCTCTAAAGACAAAATCACAGGACCAGCCGCTAAAAACACAGAGGAGAAAGACCGTCTGAAACTGAAGCTGTTCATTGTTCCAAACAGGTGTAGAGGATAGAAACAAACACAGCAATTCTTTATGATGACAATGTTTAACACGTGCTGCATTACCTTTAGCTTGAGACGGTCCTGGCTTACTCTGATTGGCCGGAGCTTTGGCTGTGCTGGTCTGTGATTGGCCCTCTGGTGGAGGGGTGGGCGTGTGAGACGGAGCTGGGTCCAAGGTCTTACATTTAGGGTCCGCCTCCTGGCCTTTGACTTCTCCGTCTGTGACAATCTCAAGGGTCCCAAACTCCGTCATGCGAAACTAAAACACAGATATGCTCATCAGGGTTTGCCCCAGGAAAAACGTTGAGTCGCCGCGATTCCCAAAGTTACGTCTGAGACGGTCTAAAATAGCAACCAGACTCATTAAATATGTGGCACAACTTATTTCCTCTGTCTTCCCTTGACTGTCAGTATTTTTATCCTCAAAATCGGTTCCTTTTTTTTTTTTTTTTTTAAATGCAGTTTGATTTCATGCTCAGCTTGCTAAACTCTGGAGTAAATCCTCCTCTGTTTGGACATACAGTGGACCCTCTGCTGGCCTTCTGATTGGTCTGCTGACCACCAACCACAGGGCTCCTATGGTTTGTCAAGTCCCAACTTCCTATGTTACTGTTGCTAGGTCAGACGAAAACAATAGAGATGCAAGTATCCAATCCCATAGGAAAACACGGACATCTTTAAGATTTTATTAATGTCGTAATTACGATTCTTCGTAAATGTACAGCCAACAACGGCGGGTACAGTGGAGGAAATAACCACATAAAAACACTGAAAACTGGTTAATGGACTAGCTACGGTCGCTAATGTTAGCCTGCTCACCTCAAAGTTGCCCTGACTCTCTTATAACAAGTTTCCAGTGTTTCTCTTCAGCAATAGATCCTGCCATTGATACCATTTGTCTAATCTTGCAACAATAACATAGGAAGTTGGGACATGACAAAGAGTGGGAGTCCTCTACCTGATGGTCAACAGACCAATGAGAAGGACAACAAAGGCTCAATTAAGAAAGATCCCGCATGTGAAGACACACAAATATCCGTGTAGTACCCTGATATCACTGCCTGGTAGTGTGGCAATACCATCCTTCCAGTCCAGAGCACCCATCATGTCAAAGTCAGCTCCCTGGGAGGGGCCATCACTGGGTGGCGTCTCAGTCATTCCCACTCCTGATATCACCAACCTGCAAAAAAAAAAAAACAGTCAGCACAACACATAAAACACATGAGGAATATAGAGGTTCAGTCTAAACCTCTCTCCTTTTATTATGTCACTGTTTGGCCAACTGTGCTGAGTGTACATGATTATCACAATGGGACGACACTCCTGCACGGTGTTATCAACAAACTGTGCAAATGCGGTTTCAACCTGCACTTGTAAACAGCGTTGCGCCGCATCACCGCTAGATGGCGAGTGTGCGCAGGCTTTGCAGGATCCACCATGCACTTCGATTTCACACAAAACAGTCAATAATAATATTGTTTTGCCGGTCATCTAACGGGGAAACGCGTTCACAAACGGCCCCATTAGGGTGAACCTTCATCACGATCATTGACAAACAGGAGGAAAGATGTCTCAACTTTAAGTTAACCACACAAGTTCATCTTTTCCTTGTTTTAACAGTATCTCTTAAAACCGACTGTTTGTCTGGTTGTGGGCAAAGCAGAGGGTAATTTGTTTACCAAGTTCAATGAGAACACTGTTTTCTGCATCGACTGTCCAAACTTATAAGCGTTTTGATCCGTCTAATATTGCGATATAACGTTTTAGTCTTGACGCATGTTCAACACTGAATTAAGGTTTTATTTTCCGTTTGCGCCGCGGTCATAACCATGTTAAAAGTAAAGAACAGCCAGGGCCAATAGATCTCGATGAAGTTTGACTTTGCACTAAATAGCTCAGTTTTATTCTAGCCATAAATAAAAGTGTATGTAAGAGCGCCCATGATTAGCATTCGTCTTATACAAAATGGCGGAGCATAGGAAGAGGCCACCAACACGTTTAAACTATGTTAATTACTCAAGTTACCAATTTAAACAAATCGTGCAAAGCTACTATGCGTCGAACAAAAGCCAATGCTTGTTGTGTAATTTCCTGACTTGGTGTTTTCATTCACTCTGGTCATTTTTCTTCACTTTCCCCTTGTCACGGAATGTCAGCCCAGGGTGCTAGCTAGCGCTGACTGAAGCTAACAGTGAGCTAGCTCCGCTCCGTCCAGATGAACGGGGGCTGCTACAGGCGGCTAGTCGTAGCATTGTGGCTGGATGCAGCCAGCTAAGGACAATCTCTAATAAATAAGTTTACCGGTTAATAACAATAGGAAAACGCATTAGAAAAACACAGACATTTCGCAGAATATCGAACACAGTCGCAATAACACAGTGCTACTGTTACGAGCTTCAACATTGTTGCTTGATTAATTTCTTCAATAGAAACTTGAAAAAAAAACGATTTATTCTCGCCGTTTCAAATCAGAGTGAAAATAACGCGAAGTAACGCTCACCAGCAAAACGAAGGCCGGCTTTTAAAATTTCGCCCCTGTTAACGGCAATAAATGAGTATTAACGCCCGTATTGTTTGTAAATTGTGGAACTACTCACCTCGTTTCTGTTTTAACTCTTATTTAGAGCTGGATTGGATGATGCGCATGCGTGCAAGATGCGCTGCCTGACAACTTTGGGTCTCGGAAAAGTTCAGTTGCTTATCGGTGGTCAATACCAGGCCTGTGTGCACTCACAACACGCCCAAAACTCAGTTCATTCCCGACATTACAGACACCAGCCGTCGGAGTGGAGCACATATCCCCCCATTTGCCACAAAACCGCATTAGAAGTGTGTGTCCCCCCCAAATAAGTAGGAGTGTGTATCAATGAAGCGCAGGGACCGCAGTGTCTTACCGCTGAGGAGCGGTTGGTTCCTGCTAGGTGTTCACCTCTGTTTTCAACACTGCACGACCATTACATTTCACGTGTGTGTGGATGCAGCCTGATCGCGGGTGACTGTGTCAGCTTCAGTGCATCGGCTTCTAACTGTACTAAGTGTAGGATTAAATGACAATCCCTCTAAAATCGCCCAAAGTCGCATTTCCAACCAAAAACGAGCCGAATGCGCTGCTACATTGGGAGCATTGACTGACTTTGGCTCTTTAACACACATTCACGTGTCGTCTGCTGAAGCCCGACAAATAAATCGCAAACGCACACGCTGGATACAGTTAACTAACATATCACCACGCCAAATCAGCTAGAATAACGCGATGCTGATGACATTTCACTTAAACGCATCATAAAAGACTCGTTAATGCGCCGAGGCGCGTGGTTAATGGCTTATGGTTAATGGCCAATCATTTTACGTCAACATGGGGGTTACTTAAGTTCTCAATTTCTATCTCGACGTGGATTTGGGTATACTGTAAGTGTTTATAGGGTGCAAACACTCATATTTAATCACATTATCAGCAGCTAACCTGCAGTAATCCCTCCCACATTGGGCGTCTTTTCTCCTGTGTGATGAGGCTACAGATATGCACCAAATCCCTGAAAACAGAAAACACTCGGAAACATACAACCGCGCGGACATCAGTGGATGTAACTTGACGGGTACATAAAACTGGTGCACGTAGAGAAATGTTGCTTTTTTTTACAGTAAACAAAGGCCGCCCTGATACGAGGTGAAATGAGTTCAGCTCGGCTGTAAAAAGCGGCGGCGCTGCTCCGTGTCGTGTGTTAGTCGCTAGATGGCAGAAGGAGCCCAGTTTCTGGGGGATTAGCGGGGTCGTGGAAACCTGCGGCAGCCTGCGTTATTTGGAAATATAACATCTAATCCAAACCATGAGATGGCATTCAAAGGAAAAGCGGTCGACTCGAAGGTAAGTGGTCATCTTTTGGGGATTTATCCCCGGTCTGTTGTGGCGTCTCTGTGAACTGTCAAGTGTGGATCGACAGTGGGAATGATGTGCGGTAACATTAAATAATGTATTGAATGTGATATGTCCGAGGCTATATACATGACTTTTCACTTGTAGTATTGAAGCGGCAGGTTATGTTTCATCAGTTTTAGTAGCTGCCTGCCTCTGTAGCCTGGTAGCCTGTAATGCTGTAGGACTGCATGCCCAGCTTCAGGTTGGCGTTTGATCACGTTGCATTACGTGGAAAATGTGTGGTTTTGACAAATGACATCCCGTAAATAACAACCCACTCTCATCTTCCTCCATCAACCAGACCGTGCTCTTCAACCTGCTGCTGTGCCTGGCCATATTTTACTCTCTTTTCTACATGATAGGGAGTGTTTGCTTCGGTGCCTTCAGGTGAGAGTCCATCACACGCATGCGCAAAGACGCAAATGAATGAACATTACCATACATTAAAAAAATGAATGCTCTGTAATGTGACGGTCCTGCACAAAATCCCCTTATATGCCCGTTGTAATGTTCAGTTTAGGAAAATTCAAGGAAAGATCATTTTGGAGGATGCAGTTTGTGAATTAAACACAAAAAATGTTTCTGTTGTTGAGCCCACACCAAATTTGTGTTGCGAAAATAACTGAAACACGTGTTGGTACAACACATATTTCAATAGTTAATAACACTGTCTCAAATATTTTAAATACTCAGCACTAACCTTCACAGTACTCAGATTAGTATAGGACTGTTAAAATGCATTAAAGTGCACATTTCACCCGTGTAAATTAGTTAAAGTCTGCACATAATTATGGAAAGGACTGAATAAAGTGAGTGATTTGGAATGTGCAGCAACACATACACCCCACCTTAACCTGAGACAGTCAAAATTGGTTTAATTCTTTTTGTGAATTTTGTCCCCCTACATTGTGAATTGTTTAAATATTTAAAAAATATTTATAAATGTGGAATCTGCAGTTTCCTGTAGTCATTTAGATGTAACAAGATATATGCACAATTCACAAAGAGCATCGAGAGCCACTTAATGTCAAAACTGAAGTCCTCTTTACTGGCTGTTGGCATTACGTTACCCACATCCTGTGTACTGAGGCTCCATTTACTTGATGCCAGGTCGATAACACAAGAACTGACACGCTGGCAGTTAACACTAGTTATTTTTCCTCATTTAGGTTGGATCACTTTGACGGATTGATCCCATTTGACTTTAAGACCGAACCTGCTGAGTCCAACTCCAAATACTTGGGTGAGAACGCTTACTGTGCACAGACACACCACAAAGTGACCAACAATGAGTGCGAGCGTTGCACAGATAATGTGTTCTGTAACTGTGTGGGTCTCCCTCAGTGAACCTCCTGTCCTTGGAGCTCACCTACTTTTGCAGCGGCCTTTTATTTGCTGCAGTGGTGAAGAGGCGGGTGTGGGACTACGCCCTCACTGTCACACTCCTGCACGTAGTGATCACCAGCCTAGGTGAGCGGAAATCTGAGTGTACACCCGTTAAAGTACACATCTAAATGACCATGTGATTTGCGTAAAGCCGTGTTTTGTTTCCTCGTTGCAGTCATGTTGGAGTTTCCTGTGGTGTGGCAGTGGTGGCTGGCTTTGGGTAAGGCAAACTCCCCTGGTAACTTATCTTCGAGTCGTCAAATTCAACTGAATGTGTCCACGTCTATTTGATGCTCATCATTTTCGTCGCTCCGTAGGCAGCGGCTTGTTCCTGATGATCTGCAACGGTCAGCTCATAGCTTACTTCACCTGCCAGAGCGAGCAGAGCTACGCCTCATTCAGCATCTACTGACAGACTGTAAGCGACCTCGGGTATAAACTGTTTTCTAAACAGTCTTGTGAAGTGAGGTAGAAGGGATCGGAGCAGATGCTCTCTTCCTCGAGACACCCATTAGATCCTCCGCAGTGATGGGCTTTTTCTGTTTGTCACTAAAAAAAGACTCCTCGCCATCACACAGAACATTTCAGAGCTGGGTCCAATTTGTGTCTAAGCTTTGCCAACAGACTGGCAGCCTGTCGTTTTGTCATTAAATGACACAAAGAGATGCTTCCTGTATTTTACTTGAGATGCACAATGGCTTTGTCATTATGCAGCATTAAGGCAGCCCGAAGAAGTATTGTAAGTAAACTGTGAATGTAAATGAGAACGGGACGTTTGCAATATACATTGTATATTTTAAAATATAAATGGGAAGTGTTACCAAATAAAACAGCTGTGAGTGTTCATTGTCCAATGTGATGCATTAAAGCAGCGAGGACGGAAAACGTGGTCGGCTTATTACATGTCATGAACTAACATGGAAATATCTGTAATGACCTTAAAATATACATCATTTAAAAAAAAATAGAAATATGCAGCACACTGCATTGTAAGTGTAACAAACATTTGCTCGAATGCTTAAAAATAGAAAGACATCCATTTAATAATTTATGACATAAAAAATTAATATCTGAACAAGCATGCTCTCAGAGGATTTGGCGTGGCTGGCTCTGCTGACACGTACTCCGCCGGCCTCATGAAGGAGAATCCCGGGAAGGTCTCACTGGCGGCAGCTGCTTGGCTCCTCTCATTCACCGAGGCAGGTACAGGTTGTAGCGTGAACGCAGGGTCGATGTAACTTATATCACACGGACCAGTCTGGAGAGGAGAGAGGAGTGAGCGTACAGTCGGGCTAAGTGCGCCTTGACTTTAAGCAAACTTTTAATTGAGTCGTACCACTTTGGGGATGAACGGAGGTTTAATTTTCCTGGCAACGAGGTCGTCCCAGTTAATGGAGGCAAAGAAGGGATGTTCCTGCAGCTCCACCTGGAAACACAACAGCCTGAGTCACCCTTCGCCTTTACGGTCGTCAACACATCTCTCTCGTTTGTGGGGGCACTTACGATGTCTCGGCTCTGCCCTAAGCGTTTGGAGATATCTCGTTCCAATAGTCCTTCTAACAGCGAGCAGGCAGATTCAGACAGACCGCTGCGCAGCTGCAGAGGAGCGTGAAGGATGTTCTCGAACATCTCTGCTTTGTTGCAGCTATAAAACGGAGGCTGAGAAAGAGAGAACAGGGAGCTGGAGTAAGGTAAAGAAGAAGGTAAAGAGAAGAGATTATTTGACCTGTGCACTCACCAGTCCACTGATCATCTCATAAAGCACAGTGCCCAGTGCCCACCAGTCCACATCCGGACTGTATGGGTGACCTAGTAGAACCTCTGGAGCCAAGTACTCTGGAGTCCCACAGAACGTGTGCATAATCCCACCAACGGCCACTCCTTCTTTACACAGTCCAAAGTCGGTCAGCATCACATGGCCCTCACTGTCCAGCAGGATGTTCTCTGGTTTGAGGTCTCTGCACAGAAACCAAAAGAAAAGGGTTGATTTATTCCATAGGTTCTTATCAAGACTTATATTTTGTTATTGTTTCATTTTCTTCATGTTTCACATTGTATTCCTCCCACGCTTTATTATTATTTTTTAGAGAAGAACATGCTGCATCTCAGTGGTAACATTTGATTATGATCTCTCAGTGTGTATTTAATTAAACATTCAGGACGTGTTTAAATCAGCGATGAAGAGAGAAAGTGAGCAAGCGGTCCGTCAAAACTGATATGCACCTGTAGACAACGTTAAGAGAGTGGAGGTAACCCAACGCCGCAGCCATCTCTGCAGCGTAGAAAGCGGCTCTGGGTTCTGGAAATGAGCCCTCCCTCTGCAGGTGGTAGAAAAGCTGAAAGAAAAGACACGAGTGGTCACAAAAACAGATTTGACGGATTACAAAATCTCATTGTGCTGCATGCGAGGACAAAGTAATAAAGTTTCTGAAACTCAACACAACGCAGAGAGTTTGCTAAGTCTGTTTAATTGTGTTTAAAGCTCCTCTCCTATGAAAGGCTCCACCGCACACTTTTTAAATTTTGAACACACACACACACACACACACACACACACACACACACACACACACACACACACCTCCCCTCCATTGACGTAGTCCAGGACGAAGTAGAGCATGTTAGGGGTCTGGAAAGAGAAGTGGAGTCCCACCAGGAATGGATGTTGTAGTCCCTTCAGCAGCACACTCCTCTCTACCATCACATGCCTCTGCTACAGAGACGGAGGCAGACACAGCAGACCTGTGAGGATTGTCAACAGCCACACTTGTTCCTTTTCTTGAAATAATAGATAGATACCTCCTTCCTCTGGACAATCATCTGTTTCTGCAGCACTTTCACAGCAAAGTAGCCTCCTTGTTTTCGGTGTCTCGCCAGCAGCACCTATAAAAGTTTAACATTTCATCCCTCAAACCCCAAGCTCACGATAACACAAAGTCATGATTAGTAATAATCATAAAATCCCCACCTTTCCAAAGCTTCCTCTTCCAATAACTTTGAGGTAGTCAAAGTCTGACGGTTTCATCCTGGTTAATATGACAGGAAAGAGTTATTAGAAAAAAGTTATTAATGTTGCACAGATGTGTTGTTTAAGTAAATGGGAATGGGGATTGTCCTTGTAATGAATAAAAGTAAAAAAAAGAAAAAAAAGAAGCATCAGAGTCTACAGTGTTACGCAATGAGGGTTAACAAGGTTGGAAACCACTTGGGAGACTCTTCTATGAAAGTTTCTGGCCCCGTGTCAAAAAAATTATGAAGCAATGAGTATCACTGATACGTGAACTTATTTATAGCTACTTTTTAAGTGCAACCTAATAGTCTGGTACAGGAGGAATGACGTGGCCTGAAGTGTCTTCTCTCATAGAGTGTCTCTAGGTGTCTGTGGGTGGATGGTGGTGGATGGTGGTGGGCGGGGGCGTATAACTTACTGTGAGTTGTCTCTGTTCACCGAGCTCTGGGGGAAGAAATGACACACAGAGGGGACACCGTGGTCAGAGGTCAGATTTTGTTTCATCTCCTGTCAACACTCGGCAAATTTATTATTTTTTTTTCTTAAAAAAAAAACTCACCAAAGAAGCTTTCTCCTCCTTCTCCCTCCTCAGCTTGCTCTGTCGCCGGACGACCTTCTGAGCATCTAGGCTACAGTAGAGACGACAAAATACAGCACATGTGAGTTTTTTTTGTGTGTGGGACCGAAACACAAACTAAAAGGTTGCGTTTGCCCCGACGTACTTTTGGCAGAGCTGCTGACTGGACACAAGTCTCTGTAAGAAGTCACTGAAGCCAACTTTCTTCCCCTTCCCCTTGAGCAGAGCTGGAGAATAGAGGCAGGGGGTCAGCCAGTCCCTTACATAAGACTTTAACAGCTGCATGTACTCAGCAGATGGGTGGTATGACTTTGACACACTTTCATTAGATTATTAGAAAACATTTTAAAAATGTCTTCCACATTTTTGGGGTGTTGTTGTTGTTGTTGCTGTTTTGAAGACACCAAGTCCTGATAAATCATTTGAATACTAGTACGTAATAGTAGTAATAGTGAAATAAAATAAAGAGGTCACCTCACTTACTGTAATTATAAATAAATAAATATATGTAAATGTAAAATGACATCCTGTGATCCGTTAGCCAACTAAAGACACACTCAGACATTAAGGAGACAAACTTATTTAACATAACTTTTACCTGACAGAAATGACACAAGACCCCTCATTTTAGCGTAGGTCATCGGCTGTTCTTGATTCACGGTCATTGGGAGACAGCTGCGGTTTGTTGGTGTCGCTGGCCGGAGGAGAGGGTGACAGGTCCGGAGCTGAGGGGTCCCGCTTCTCTCAAACCTCTGTGACCCACACATTGACTGTATATAATGCAAGAGAGGGACGCCGCGAGGAGGAGTGCAGGCCAAGCTGCGTTCACGTGTCCTCGGAATTGCCACTTATTCTGGAATGTGCTCACGTAGCCGACCGTGAGTGCAAGCATTTTTTCCGTTTCTTTTTCCGTGTCAGCGTCGGGGTCAGTTAGTCTTGCTGAGGGGTTATAGATAGCGTGAGAGCTGTTGTAGCAACGTGTCCGCGTGTTTGTTCGTTTGCATTTCGAGTCATCACACGTATCGAAAAGTCACGCTACTTTGCAGTTAAATTTAGATTGTAATAGGTCCGCAGGATTAATCCTGCAGGCGCTTGGCTATTTTATATTTTCAGTGTATGTGTCAAAGTGTGAAGAGAAGGGAGAAGGTGGCGATTTGGCTCTCTATCAACTAGGAGTACTGTAAAATACTTCAGCCGCCGGCACGTGAATGCAGCACACTAAACTGTGAATAGTGTCCTGTGACCACGGGGTCCTCGAATTAACCCAATTCTTTATTTACTTATTATTTTTTCCCCTAACTTTTGTTAACTTTTCTTTCCTGTTTTTCTCATATATTTCAGGCCTGAGTTTTTCTTCGTCCTCACACGTGGTTAGAGGGAGGACTATATGCCACCAGTAAGTCAGGGTGTGAATGAAAACCCTGTTAGTGGGATATTCATTGAACTCGTGTGCATGTTAGCCCATATGTACTGTAGGTAGAACAACAGAAATAATAATAGTTATGTGGAGCACATTCACAAGGCTGTTTACTTCACTTCTCGGAACCTCTCACGTAAAAAGTGAGTATAATTCTAGGAGTAGGGATTAGCCACATACGATTTCTTGAACATAAAGAACAGTCAGTGGGTCATGGAAACTATACCGTGTGTGTAAATTCATGACAGCATTCCTACATGTCTCGTGCTACCCCGTGGCTTCTGGGAAGTTGGCAGAGCCTGTCCACACCTTCGCAGACCCAGTTTTATGCTAGTGATTAACGTACAGACCACTGTAGACTACGCTCCCCACAGTAACTGGTTGTTGTCTATCTCAGGAGTTCATGTCCTTCAGGTGCGGTGACATTATGAAGCACAAATCCTACTGAGCAGAATTGCATAATCAAATTTTGTGCGATTATATAATGAGTAGAAATAGAAGGAGGATTGGTCTGGCACCGTTGGTGGTAAACAAATTCTTCTGAGAGAGATGAGAAGAAAATGAGAACATGAAAATGATGAAATAAGTCCAAATGTGCCCTGGAAACACGCAATAAAAAAGTGCCAGAGGAATGCAGAATGCGTGATACACACTAGAGGGTGTGAATCAGATAACTGCGACATGAAGTGTGGACACTGAAACGACATCGCGTTTGTCTCTGGGGCTAAATTGGGAGTCACAGGGTCCAGGGTACTGGTTGGTACTGGATGTCTTGGTTACTGTTGCAGAAAGCTGATCCTCTGACAGCAACAGGGAGAGGCAACCTTCTGTGTGGAGCTGTAGAGAGAAGGAAACCTCCCCCTTCCTTCCCCCCCTCCCTCCGTCACCCCAAAGTGAGCCAGTCTTCACTAGTCCGACCAACCACCCTCAGTCTGAGGCCTCTTTTCCCATCACTCTGACGGCAACGGGACTGGCCAGAACCAGTTTTACATCTCCAGGAATGTAACAGGCATCTCCGCTGCATTCACACAAGACAGGAAACCCAACAGGCAGGCAGCAGAAACCCCGGAGTGGTGTTTCGTGAAACCAGTTGAAGCAGGGTTATTTCTGTAAGGCTGGCTCATTTTCAGAAGACTGCGCAGATTTGAGAAAATTTGACTTAAGTTAACAGAGTCCCCTTTTTCTCCCTGATGGTCGCTCCTTACTGCTGCACTTTTAACGTGAGTCAGCGTGCTAGATATGTCACATTCACTGCATTTAGACTTGAGCAACACACAAGTTCAAATCTGCACAGACTTTTCTAATAAAACATCTGCGATACTTTCCAGTGAACAGATGTGTTTTACATATACGGTACAGCGCAATAATGGTAATACCGGTGTTGCCACGGTTACCTTGAAAAAGCAATCCAATCACTGATTACTCCTTTAAAAAGTAACTTTACTTGATGACTTGATTTTAAAAGTAACTAAATTAGATTAGTTTCTTAGTTACATTCACCAGCTTCCTATATTACTGCAAAAAAGTAGTCAGATTAGAGTAACACGTTACTAATAACACGTTACACAGCAAATGCTGTGGAGTTAAAATTCTGGTGCTGGCGAAATTTTAGCCAGAGAAGAGTTAATTATATATATATATATATATATATATATATATATATATATATATATATATATATATATAAGAACAAATAGTTGGTAAAGTGGAGTGTTGGTGAATTAGCTCTGTAAGTGTCAGTTCAACACATTTAAATTTCTACGACGAGCTCTGAACCTGGATGTGACACCACAGGTGTTAATTTATTTATTATACTCACACCTGGACAGTCATCCTGAGAAATACCGACTGACGCTTTACTGATGTCAAAGCTTTGTCTGGTGAGTCAAAGCGAGTCGTTTTGTATGTAACGTTATGTTTGATGTTGATATTGACTGGTCTGTACACCGTACAGTGTAAATATGGAGTAAACACCTGTAGTAGTTAATAATTAACACCATGAGTTAGTTATTATCTAACACTATACACTAGCGTTGAGAACACTGAGAGAAGTGTTAAATTTTAACTGAAAGAAGAGTCAATAATCAGTGCGTTTACATGCAGAGCTTAATCGAGCTATGCTAAAAATTTGACTGACTTCAGTCCTGGTAGTAGTTGGTATGTTAACACTTTGAGAGCGTTAACATACCAACACTGTAAAAACACTTTCTGGTATGGACCCATATAGACACTTTGTTGAGATTAACTCAACAAAGTGGTGTTGATTTTGGGCATGCTGATGTTGTTTGCTGTGTACTGGCATCACTGACTAACACAGTGACCTCTGACTGCAGCCTCACAGCCTGTGGCATTTTCACCATTTGTTCTCTTCGAGTTTAAATTTGAGTTTGATTTTATAAAGGTTTTGCTAAAACTTTTACCTGTATGAGGTTGCGGTATATGCTACAAAAAATGAAGTTCATATTATTTATACCAGGGACTGATTGAGTAATACCACAACTACAAGTGCACTAAATGAAAATGAATGAAACAGCTAAGCTGAGTTAATCTCTTTTGTGTCAGAGTCTGAGCCTACAGCTGGTCGGAGAGAGGTTGCCAGAAATTGTCTTTTTATTTATTTAATAAATTGCTTTGTGACTGAAAACTTCAGCGTTTTGTCTCTGAATTCTTTCCACCCTTCTTTATGTGTCTTCCCTCATCTGTACAGCGATTGTTTTCCTCGTGGAGGTGTAAAGTTTATGATCACCAGCCACGTGGTCCAATGTCCCTTATTGGGGCAGTGAAACCAGGACATACTGTATCTGTAGCAGATGTCAGGGGATTGGCAGGCAGCAACATCATTCTTCCCCAGAATAAGTTAGATTTTACTAACACTAGTACTGTTGCTATGTGAATATGTGAAGTTTTTTTTATTGCAATATATTGGCATTTCTTTAGTTTCATCTTGTGCACCTGGCGTTGTTCAAAAAATTCAAAATATAAATATCATGACCCGTGTAGTTTTGACCAAAAATATAAGATAATTAACTGGTTAACATTGTTGCTAGTTTTCTAGCTAAAATCAGCTAAAATCTCAGTTTATTATGCTGGTTGAAGACAGGATTTTCACAATTATACCATCATTAACCTTTAGACCTGTTGTGTGTCTGAACTGAGTCACAGTGAATCATGTTTTTCGGTGTCAAACATCTTTGGACATGTCGGTCACCGACAGAGCTTTGCAAATGTTTGTTCTGTTTGCGTTGAATGCAAAACTGACACGCCTGGTGCTTCAGCATAACTTATAATACTTTTATCCACAGTAAGTGACTTACCGTACGTACAGTGTATTTGTCATGCTGAGATATGACTCTCTGGCAGTACTTCATACATCCTGTAGATGGTGACAACAACCCAGAGGACTTTGTATGGTTTTTGTGAGAATTTGTAATTGTAAGCCTCACCAGGTCAAGCAACAATTCAATAATTTCGTTTAGGAAGGACAGCAACAGAGACAGAAATATAACATGTAAATGGACTGACAATTAATAGCCGCTTCCCTGTAAAAAAAAAATAGAATATCTGAGGCTTTTGCACTGCTTGTTGGACAAAAGAGGCAAATTGGTAATTTTGTGCGGTTGTTACCGCACATGTGATTTGTCCCAGCCTAATTTATCCTGGCGAAATGTCATGATGAATATAATTCCATAGTTTTATTACGAACAAAATAATAATAATAATAAAAAAAAAGTGGTAAAATTAAAGCATGAGCTTGAATGTATAAATCAGTAAATGGAAAGCAAAACACTATTACCACATAATGTACATATAATAATTACAAAAATTGAGAAAAAAAATAATGAGCACTGTGCTGGTCAAGTTATTCGCGTACAATACAAATGCAAAGTTAAACGAATTATTATCAATTATAAAAATAATTAAACTGATAAATCTCAGCATATGCAAAGGCATTTTCTGATTTGCTCTGAATACTTTAACCACAATTTCCTCATAAATATTCTGAATGCGTTTATCATTTATCGTTATTCGCTGTTTGCTTTGTTTTGTTTCTGTTACTTCTTAAGCAGTGAACCGTTTAAACTGTTACTTCCTCTATGAGCGCGCGCCTCAGTGTTGCGCTTCCAAGCGGGAGCGCGCACGCCGGGGCCGAAGGGGCGGGGCCGCGCGGAGTCAGCGCAGCCAGGGATGAGAAACTTGTCCCGGATATTTACCTACTACCTACCCTACCTACCTGGCTCCTCCGACGCACCCCGTCCCGAGGTTTCCACAACGGGGACATGAACCGTCTCTGAAGCGACGCCACTGAGGTATCAACGCCCTCGTTTTCTTTTTTTTTCCTGTGTTTTTTTTTCTTTTTCTTTTTTTTTCTTTTTAAAGCTTTTCAGGGAAACTTGGCCAAGCTGAGAGGCTACGAGGACTGCCGTGGCTGGAGGAAAGTTTTCCTGCGGTGTGTGTTCCTCCTTTTGGGTGTAGCTGTGGAGGACTCCGGGCTGTCAACAGGTCCCTTGTTTCGCGCTGGGGCTCAAAGTACAGCGAGGTCACCGCAGAGTTCATTATCGACAGGCTGGTATTGTCGGAGGGTATAAATATGGGCCTAATACACTCAGACAGGCCTGTTTATTCACTCATATGTGGAGATTGGTTGAAGCAGTAGAAACTTGGTGGAGAACATCAACATCTACGTTAAGCTCGGTCCCGCTTTTAATTTGTATAAACTGGAAATAGTATGTATATTATATCAGAAATAGATGCAGAAGTGAGATCACAGTTTCCACTTCCCGATGAACCTACCTTTGAATGTGACATTTACTTGTTAATGAATCAGAGGCCTGCCTGTGGGAGGGTTATCATGGAAAAGCAGTCATCAAACTGAGTCCAGTTCAGTTTTAATATATTCAAAGTGTGTCACTGTGTTCAAACATTAACCCTGACTCTCTGTGTGTCCCTTTCAGAAACTTGTGTGAGAGGGATTCGTTAATTTGTTCAGCTGGACATTCGTCGCTGTACACATGTACGTGCACACACACACACACACGCGCGCACACATGCATATAGATGCTCACACGCATGTGGATATTCTCAGACAACTTGCTGGGTTTGAGTGCACGCGTGCATTTGTGTTTTGTTGCGTCGCTTCCAGCGGCTGGTTGGGGATCAGTAGTAGAGCTGGAGATGGGGCGTGTTCAACTCTGAAAATGTTTAACATTCTTATCATTCAGCTGCCTGCGAAAGGCGGAGAGAGGCGCAGAGGGAGAGCGGTAGGGAGAGGGAAGGGACATGTTCAGACCCGGGCCAAATAATAAGAGATTACACAAACACACGCACACACACACACACAGTCACTCCTTCACATTCGCGCTGCATTACTCACTGCAGCCCGATGCTCCATCCACCACATATATTACTCACCACACAATGTCATCCCGAGGGAGTTGCTTTCGTTGGAAGACAACCGTGTGGAAACATCTGACACTGTTTTGTGGTCATGTGTGTCTCTTTGTGCGTTTCCAGGTCCCCCCTCGATGACGAGCTGAGGGCAGGGTGTTTGTCTTGAGACGGAGGCAGCGTTGCCGTGGTAACAGACATGCCAAAACCGGACCTGCTCTGCCTGGTTCAGCTGCTGGACGGCACTATCGAAACCTTCAGAGTCAGCGTGCGTCCTCGCGCACCGACACACACGCGCTGCTTCCTCTCCGGCCGTGGGGAGATTATATGTTGCTCCTATCTGTCTCCGTGCGCTGCTAATGATCCCAGTGTCAGGCATGATGTAGTGGCAGATTGTTGTTTCCTGTTCCCATTGATCCACATCTCTACCTCAACACTGCAACCTTGGTTTGAAGGACATGCTCGCCTCCTGCATCTTGGAGGAGCGCTCGTCACGCTTGGGAGCCTCTAGCATCATCAGCATATCATGTCATACACAACCCGATTGAAATGTTCACTCACTGACAAGCCTACACACACACACACACAAATACACACACACATGCTAGAAAGACACTTACAGTATTGCTTTCTAGGACAGCCTCTGTGCAGCATTTTTATGTGAACAGTGGGAAAGCTGGGAGAGTGCTGTGGTTGTATTGTGGAAAGAGACTCCACTATTAAACTCTCCATTACCTTCTTTATACTGCGCCTGTGCTCCGTGCGTTTAGATAAGGTTTGCCTTTTAGGTAGTTTTTTGTTTTGTTTTTTTCATCCAAATTTTAAGGGATGGTGCACAGCCTCCGACCATCGGCTGTTTCTCGTGTCCACACACATCACAAACGATCCTGTTTCCTGCTAAACAACACAATGTTTGCCGCCGTTTACAGTAAACAGCGTCCTCCTATGATGCGAGCGTCCTTCCGGTAACAGAAAGTTGGAGGGACAGAGAGGAGGAAATGCAGATGAGATGTCCCTCAGAGTGATAAATAAACCAGTGAATAGGAGTGTTGTGTTGCAGGTGCCCTTTTGGAAATCTGAGTTTCACCTATTTGCTTAAACTATTAATGTTCTTTTGTGTCGTGCGCTGGTTATATTTAGCCGGTATGTAAATTCGCTGATTTAATAACATAACAAGTCCTAGCTGTACAAATAAGCCAGCGCAAAGTTTGGCAGGTGGTAACGTTATCTGTTGTTTCCATTCCTCAGAAGCAGGATGAAGGCGTGGTTCTGTTGGACCTAGTATGTGACCACCTGGGCCTGCAGGAGAGGCAGCTCTTCAGTCTGCAGATCAGAGAATCCAGCACAGCCATCGCCTCGATCCCAGCCAACAAGCACTCTCCTGTGAGCTCACTGTTCGTCTGCTGCACATTTGGGCTCAGACTGTAATGTACTGCACTTGCTGATTGCTGTTTAGTTGATGATAACCACAGGGCATCCTTACATAAATGTTTTTTTTTTTTAGCCCCAGTTAGCCATTATTCTTAATGAATTTCTTTCTTTCAGAGATGGTTGGAGCCAGAGAAGCCCCTGAAGAAGCAGATAAAAGGTACCTGATTCGTTTTGGCTCCGGCGAACTCACTGTCTTCACTTTTAAAGTGACTTTTCCCAGTCATTTTAAAGTTAACTTGAGCACATAGATAAAGTGAAGGTGTAAGAGAAGCCAGTCACAGCGTGTTACACATGTAGGATATTTTTGATTAGACAACATTTCTCTCTGCAGGTCTTGCGTCTCCCTTTTATTTGAACTTGAGAGTGCGATTTTTCATCTCTGATCCCAATTCTCTGCAGCATGAGCAAACAAGGTTAGTAAGAGTTTCTGTGTCATGTCAGTGCTAGTGTCATTTATTTTATTTATTTATTTTTAGACTCTTTGACACTCCCCCAGGCTAAATTAATAAATGCATGTTTTGTGAAACAGTGGCTGCTCTAAATGAAAGTCGAAGAGTCTGCTTCCATAGCAGCAACTTCTTCTTTGCTGTAGACATTGTAACATCCTCATGTTTAGCAGGTATAAAGTTTACCATGTTTACCAGATAGTCCTGTGTGTTGGCATCCATTTGCTAGTTTATTGTTATGTGTTATCTGTTCATGAAGTATTGGACAAATGAAAACTATAACTAGATGATTGTGCTGGATGAAAAACTGCAAAGCGATCCATTCAACAGTTGTTGAGACATTCCCCAATGACACCAACTAGTGTTGGTGTGCTCTGGAGTTAATTGGCATTTGCGCTTTGGGTGCTGTGAATGTGCACAATATGTTCCCAGAATGTCCAGCTGAAGGTTTAATCTTTTACAGAATATACTGCACGAACACTTGCTTTCCATTCAGCGTTGCCGAAATACAGCATTTCAGTTTGGAAATGAGAAAACAAGAAATGTCAAACTAATGCCAAGCTACTGTGAAACTAATGCCTCTAATGCAGAATATGTAGGTTGTTTAAGTTCCTCTTGTCTCATCGCCGCAGGCACCTCTACTTCCTCCAGATCAGGAGCGACATTAGAGAAGGACGGTTAGTAACTCAAACACAACCATCCATCCCCCGGAGTGTGCAGTTTTATGTCCAGCAGTTACAGTATGTAATCATCTAATATGATTGCAGGTTGCAGTGCCCACTGAGTGCGGCTGTAGTGCTGGCTTCTTACGCCGTGCAGTGTAAGTCCCATCTCTTCCTAGAGAAGCAAAATGATTAATGACTCAATAATAACGTGTGAGTAATTATTCCTGCGAGGGTGCTCTCAATCCTCTAAGTTAGCAGCTCTGCTACTCATGTCAGGATGCACAGATGTGCGCTGCCGGTTGTGTGTTTTTTTGTTCGTGTGGATGCTCAGTGTCTATTTCCATCACCTGTAGCGGAGATGGGGGATCACTGTCCGTCCCGACTACCTGGTTACCTCTCAAAATGCCACTTCATCCCTGAACAGGATGAAGACTTTGTGTCTAAAGTGGAGGATCTGCATCCACAGCACAAGTAATTCACACAGTTCATTAGCTGGCCCTTGAAAAACAACGGTTTTGTTGTACAGTTCCTGTAACAGTTCCTGTTGTCGTGTGTGACTCTGTGTTTCCATGTTCCCAGGGGGCTTAAGCAGTGCGAGGCTGAGCTGTGTTTTCTCAACACAGCACGGACGCTGGAGTTGTATGGAGTGGAGCTGCATGCCGCCGTGGTACTTTCCTCCATATAAACATGATTTAAAACCTTATGGTTTGTTTTAGTTGCATTTGCATCTTTGTATATTCATCGTTCTCTCGTCTTTCTTCACCTCAGGGTGCCAGTAACGCCCCTCTGATGGTGGGTCTGGCCTCAAGTGGTGTTGCAATATTCTGCAACATGATTTGCTCCAGTTTCTTCCCTTGGTAAGACACAATGCTGCTAAGGTGTCTCCTTGTTGTTGCATTTTATCAACCTTTGACCAGTTGTGTTGTCTCCGTGCAGGGGGAACATCATCAAGATTTCGTTTAAGAGGAAACGCTTTCTAATACATCTGAAACGTAAACATGTGAGTCACCGTGTCATTTATTACTTTTTTTTTTAATATTTCAGGGACTTGTTCTGAATATACTCTCGCTTTTAATTGCTCTACACACCCGACTGGTAAATCTCTTTCCCTGATTTATGCACAACTTTTTCATTCTTTCCTTGTGCTTCTTCATGAAACAAGTAATAAATCATAAAAAAAAAATAACAGAATGGATTGTTTTGCAGCTTTGCAACTCATACAACTGCAACTTAAGCAGCTCAGGTTCCACAGCAGAGATGATGCGACCTTGAGCGTTGGAGCTGCATTATTAAAGAGTAGAAATAACCAGACCGTGCACGTTGCAGGGTGAGACCCAGGACTGTGAGGTGTCTCTGGCTCTGCCTTGTCCGAAGACTTGTAAAAACCTGTGGCGCTCCTGCGTGGATCATCACTCTTTCTTCTCCTCTAACCGGAATACCAGGAGCCCCAAATAC
Source organism: Mugil cephalus (assembly GCF_022458985.1). Classification (NCBI taxonomy): domain Eukaryota; kingdom Metazoa; phylum Chordata; class Actinopteri; order Mugiliformes; family Mugilidae; genus Mugil; species Mugil cephalus. Next base: position 9,784,964 of record NC_061780.1, read on the forward strand.
AACAACAGCACAATTCAGTCCTACAGAAAACTCATAACACAACACCTGGGCCTCAGCCACAGCAAAACCGAGGGGTGAGGTTTTGATTTGCTGTACATATTTACACACTCTCACCAAAAATGCAGAGATTTTCCAAGTGTCTTTTCCTCCTCATGCTTCAGTGGTCCAGTGTGCCAGCGCGTGGTTGGAGGGATGGTGTGGAACCCAGTCCTGCCGAGGTCAGTTTCCTCAGAGCATCTCGAGACCAAGAGTCTGCCCTCAAGATCGCCCCCAACTACCCCCAACTGGTAAGACCACCAGCATCAACGTTTTGGCTTCTGATGTTGTCTGAATAAATCCATTGCTGCTCTTCTTGAAGTCAGAACCCTCCGCTTTCTCTGACAGGCGCAGTCCTCGGGTTCGCCACGGCATCCGCAAGCCTCGCCCGTCCTCGGTGGAGCTGACCAACGACCTGAAAGACATGTCGGAGGGCGAGGACGTCTTCTACACGTACAGGGCATCTATGGGCAGCAGCAAGGACAGCGAAGGAGACGCGTCGCCTCACCGGTCAGTATCAGTTACAGGAGAAACAGATACGAGTCCAACTCAACAATCCTGCTGTAAATCCAGCCTCAACGTGTTGCTAATGCACATAGACACAAGTGCACAAGACACTCAGTAAATATCCATTTAATCTCTTTCAGCCATTCTGGCTCTCACAACCAGGGACCAAATGATGGTTTGTTGCAACATGATGACAGTATAGGAGACGACGACAGCTTACCTCACTATGATAAGGTCCGTTACCCCATCATCAACTCTAAATATGCCTATTACATGCATGTGCATTCATGGTCAGTGTGTTTATCACGAGTATTTGTCTGTGCAGGGTGCTCTCGGAGACGGGGACTTGATGCTAATATGTCTCAGCCCCGATCATGAGGGCAAGTTTGGCTTTAATGTTAAAGTAGGTCTCTTCGTTACACTCTGTCTGTGCCTGTTACTCTCACCACACCTGAATATTTTATTAATAACACACTTGTACCGATAATCCTCTACTTATGAACTAACTCTCTGTTTAATTTTGTAACTCCTCCCAGGGTGGAGTGGACCAGAAGATGCCTCTAGCCATATCCCACGTTAAACCTGACTCGCCGGTAAGAACGGACTCTGACATGTTTGGTATCTCGGTGTTGTGTCAAAATATGATATGAATGTAAACACAGAACAGGCAAACACAGACTGGTGGATGGATATCTCCCCAGATATACAGGACAAAAACAGAGCTGCAGCGAGCAGTCAGTACATTGATTAGCCGAAAATGAATGGTCAACTACTTTGATGATTCATTATTTGGCCCTTTTTCAAGCAGAAATGACAATAATCCTGGTGTGAGCTTTTTAAGTAGGAGGAGGATTTGACTGGAGTAATATATGGGATAATGAGCAATAAGTGCTTGTGAGAATAAATATTTTGGCGAATCCAGACAATGACGGTGGTGGAGAGAGGCCGATGCAGATGGGGAGTCTGAAAGGCAGAATGAGAGACTTGCAGTGAACTGAAAAAACTCTGTCTTGATTGACTTGGAGAATTCAGGCAAACAGGTCATTGGAGGACAAGAGTGGTGACGTTGAAATTGAGAATAAATGATTTTGACAGAGTGGGAATGGATGTGAGTGGAACAGCAGGAATAGTCTAAATTGACGACGGAGGGATAGAGACTCGGTTTGTTATGGAGATTTTTAATATCTTCAGACTAGACCAGATAATTTGTCTGTTATTTAAAATGATTTATAATCTCAACTAATTGTTACCAGTGCCCATCAGTTAAAGTATTTTAATCTTTTATTCTCAACTACGTCCATTCTCTGATGAGTCACAACTGTTTTGGAGGCACAAGGGAGATCTGCACAATGTTAGAAAGGAATATTAGGATTAATTGTTACTCATTAGCTGACGCATACCATGATGAAGTTACAAGTTTTAAATCATCCTTTTGTTGTTTGCAGGCAGGTCGCTGTGAACCCAAACTCCTTGAGGGCGACCTGGTGGTTCTCATCAACGGTCGAGACATTTCCGAACACACACATGACCAGGTCGTCATGTTCATACGAGCCAGCAGGGAGTCGCACTCCAGAGAGCTGGCTTTGCTTATCAGACGTAAAGGTGGGTGTGGGTGTGGGTGTGTAGCCTCCGAGATGAAACCGCTTGGGATCTGCGCGTGTGCTCCATCTGACACTTTTAAAAATGAATATTCATCACAGCCTTGACCGTCCTTGTTATCCAGGTCCTGGCCGGACGGCACCCCTGCTGCAGCTACCTCCCGCCCTCACACTCACCGTCCAGACGCAGGAGGACAAGCGACTTTCGCCCGGCCATTCGCCCGGCCATTCGGAGCGGGTCACAACTCTGGAGGAATCCATGAGACAGCTGGAGAGAGGGATACAGTCTGGCACACTTTGTTTCCATTTTGAGGTATTGGGAGTCTATATATATATATATTCATACACAAGACTAAAAACTTTATTTTTAAAGCAGGATTTAGTTTGTCCCGCTCGGTTATACGGTGGATCCTAATGAGCTTTTTAAGAGTATTTTTTTTTTCTTTTCTTTTTTTTTTCTGGGAGACAGATGTTGGCCCTAATCTTCTCTTGGACTCTGTTCATGACGATCTAAAGCAAAGATGCTGTGACTGGAATTCAGTTCTCGTTTGTGTTTATTTCCGTGTGTGTTTTTAACGCTCGTGTTTGTGTTTTGTAGAATTTATACAGGAGGAAGCCCGGTTTGTTGCTGAGCTGTGCTCACCTCCCCGAGAACATGGACAAGAATCGATATAAGGATGTTTTGCCTTGTAAGTACCCCCCCCCCCCCCCCCCCCCCCCAACCCTCGACCCCCTCCCGCCCCCGACCTGTTCTCACCTTGATCTGGAACTCGCTGCTGTGGTGCCTCATGAAATTTAATTGGCTGCTGCTGAGGTGGGTTGACAGCTCCGTTATGACCCTCACAAGCTGCTCTGCTGCTCTCCCTTCAGATGACGCCACCAGGGTGGTGCTGCGGGGTCACGAGGACTACATCAACGCCAGCCACATCACGGTGAGCATCTCCGATATGAAGCCGCTCGTCTCGACCCCGTCTGACATTTAACGGAAAACTCATCCTGTGCTGTGTTTGTGCGCGTGTGTTTATTTGTGCGTCCCTTAGGTGGCGCCCCCAGTGTCTGGTGTATGTTTACGTTACATTGCAGCTCAGGGTCCATTGCCACAGACCTGCACTCACTTCTGGCAGACTGTTTGGGAGCAACAGACACACACCATCATCATGCTTACAACTCTAACAGAGAGGGGACGGGTATACACACTTCTTTACTTTCATTCTTTCATAAACGGAGACGGATTTAAAGGAATGTCAACGAGTGTTCAGAGATACACGGCTCAGTAGCAGTGATTCATTAACTGTGTGATTACTGCGGCACTACTAGCACGTTATTGCGCCGCGTTTCATGTTTTAATTTGATACACAATCACTGTAATTAGAGGGTTCAGCTGTGATGTTTGCACACACACAAAAAAAAAAATGAAATCAATTGGCACAGTTGTGAGTAATTACGGGGTTTCACAGGGTGTAGGGAACAGATAATGTGTGAGCAGGATGCCGATGAGATAAATGATTCGAGGGTGAACACACATCCAGCGAGAAACACAGGCAGTGAGATATCAAGGTCCTGCTGAACGAGCGTGTCTCTGTCTCAGCTTGCCTGTTGCCTGGTAACCAGATGTTCGCATTAATTGATCATTTTGCTGATATTAGTCAAGTGTCCTGAGTTCCTCTCTAGTTGAGGATCGCACACGCACGCATTGACTTTTTTTTTTAAGTACGCATCCTGCTCTTGATAAATTGCTTTTGTTCCCCAGTCCGTCGGGTGGAACATGCCTGTTGAATAGGAGTTTGATTTCTCGAGAACAGAGCACAGGCGATGTAGCAGCAGGAGTAGTAAACTGTACCCTGACCGATGACTCATGTCAGAAGTAATGTAATTTGTCGGTGATGTCATACGCTTTGCAGACCAAGTGCCACCAGTACTGGCCTCATCCGCCGGAAGCAAAGGACTACGGGTACATGCGGGTGAAGTGTCACTCGGAGGAGTGTAATCTGGCGTATGTGACGCGACAGTTCACCCTGACACACACACAGGTACAGTAGCAGACGGAGCTGCAGTAATCACTCAGCTGGTTTGTTATTCATAAGAGCCCTCTAGCCACGTTTAACACTGGTGCCACAGTCTTGTGTCTCCGAGTTGTGTTGGAGTTGCAATAAAAATATGAGATGAATGTAAACTGGTGGATAGATATCTTCCCAGAAATACTGGATAAAAATAGATCTGTGACGATTACGTGATGCACCAACTTTTTAAATGTAAGGACTCTGTTAATGCTGTCTCTGTTTTTTTTTTTTTTTTTTTACTGCTGGCTGAGAAGAACAATTGTCTTGTGACACAGATGGATATAGACAAGATCATGAGATCATATAGCTGGAGGGGGGACTATAAACTGAAGTTAAAGTCCTGCGTCCTTCGCTCCATGTCGTGCCATCTCTTTCACCGCATGACTTTGAGTCACTGGCACTATCAAACAAAGGCATAAAGAGTAGCTTTTATCTTCAAGCTGTGCGCTTTTAACCAAACCACAGTGGTTTAGAGCAGTCAGGGCTCTGTGAGGAGCACAGGTGTCAAACATACGGCCCACAAGCCAGAAGCAGCCCATCAGAGGGTCTATTCTGGCCCGTGGCATCAATTTGCAAAGTGCGAAAATTACATAGAAGACTGAAATTTGTCAATGAAAATAACTGTGTCCACAGTTTTAGTCAGAGACAGAACACAACACAGAGCCTGGACTGAACAGCAGACAGCAGTGTGCCCAAATTACCCTTATCTCTCTTAAGAAATTTAATTTTTAATTAAATTTAAACATTCTCCTAATTTACTTGTTCTTTTTTTTGCTCTTAAACAAATGGAGTAAAGAGTAAAAAGTAAAAGTAAAAAGTAAAAATTAACTGGGCCGTATGCGGCCCCTCTAAACTAAAGTGAGTTTGACTGTCCTGGTGTAGAGGCTTCTGTAACAGACGCATTTGTTCATTGAAAGAACAGAAAAGAACGGCACCGAAGGCTTTTCTTGGTGGAAAAGATGTTTTCCATCTGTGGTGCTCTTCTTCTACAACATGGACATTAGCCCATGACTCTAAGAGGCAGATGGTTCTTTCTGTCACCCGTCCAATCAAGTACTTATTAATTGAGCCATTTATGAACGATTTTCTTTAATCTTTCCAAATGTCATAATTTACTGCTGTTCTCTTAGTATTAATCGTAAATTGCCCAAGAGATTGTGATGGTATTTTGTGAAACCTAACAATAAAAATTATTGAAAAATTAAACGTTAATTAAAAATGAAACATGAGAGAAGCATGATCACATTAACGCAACATGGAGCGTACATGTTCGTATGTTGCAGCGGCATGTTTACGCCATATGCCACGTAGCGGAGTTCACCACGGGCAGCAGCCACTCCTGGCAAACTCACCGCGTCCAACATGCACTCACATCCGCGTGGGTGGTTTGGTCCTCATGTGTGCGTGGGTGGGCATGTGCATTATTAACCAATACTGCCGCCCTTGTCTGTGCGCGTCGGGTGTGGCGCGCGAGCCTTTCTGAGAAGTTTATCTGTGATGTTGTAGTGTGGATGGCAGATTACCAGATTAGAGGTGCTGTCTTCCACATCAACGTTCACGGCGAGCAGGTAAATAAACAGATAAAGCTCAAGGAGGCATGAAGTATGAACGCACACACATGCATACACAGATACTGCTGTGTGGGCCCATCTGTTCCTCTGGCGGAGCGAGTTAATCCCTGCGTGGAGTCACAGGCCACATGCCCATTATAAACTCTAAACTCAGCCGTTCTCCTCCCTGCCTTCACAGTTTGTTTTTTTTTTTTTCTAGCTCTGGTCTTTTCCTATCTCCACCCCACCTGTTTTCATCTCTGTGTGTCCCTCTTCTCTTCCTAATCTCGGTGTCACCTCTGAGTCACGTGCCCCCTTTTTCCTCTGCGCCCTCTGTTGTGTTTCAGCCTGTTTGTCATGTGGGTGATACATCTCCCAAAGGTTACGCGTTTATCATGTTGTATACCGGTAAAGCAGAAGACTAATTATCTCACGGTACCTGCCTCTTTGTGTGTTTTTCGGTCTCTGCGTGCCCCGTGTGCCCAGCTGGGTGAGGAACGAGCTGTCACACACCTGCAGTATGTCGCGTGGCCGGACCACGGCGTACCCGACGACCCTTCAGACTTCCTGCTGTTCATCAGCTCGGTCAGGGAGCGGAGGAGAGGTGAAGAGCCTCTAATGGTACACTGCAGGTAACGCACACACACATGCACCAGATATACTACCATACAGTACCAGTATATCTGCTGTGCGACTAAAGCCGTGTTTGTTTTGAATTCTCAGCGCTGGGATTGGACGGACAGGCGTTCTGATCACCATGGAAACGGCGCTGACTCTGTTGGACGAGGGTCGGCCGGTGTTCCCGCTGGACATTGTCAGAACACTCAGAGACCAGCGAGCCATGATGGTTCAGACCACGGTACAAAGAAATAGAAGGAAAACAGAGCGGCCGCAGCGGCTGGTCTCTGCCGCACAAATATCTTCACTTTGCTTGTAGCTTGAGAGATTCGGTGGGTGTGTTCGATGGCACCGCAGGCCTTTGATTATGAGGAAGTCGAGTGATTTTCTCCTAAAAATTAGTCACTTTATGAATCATCACAGGAGTTTTCAGACCAGTAGAGGAGACGCTGCGACTTTCACATTTCCCAGAGTTACCTTTGAAATGCCGTAGACGTCTGTGGGGTCGTGGCCGTCTACGACCGTCGTTAATTTACAAAAAACTGTGACTGGCGTGGTATTTCAGTGAAGGCTGACGGTGAGCAGCTCCGCCGGAGCACGCTGCTGGAGAGGAAAGTGTTACTCGTCGCTTCGTTAGGAGGTAGTGCTGGGAACGTGGCAGCCCTCCAGTCACAAGGTTTCTGCCGCTGCTACCGCCGTCACCCTTATTTTGAAAGGAGATCTCTGAGGCTCTGTGTGGCTGACGTTTTTCTGCTGATGGAAACCTTCCTCTGGTTTCTCCTCGTGTTTGTGTATCGCTAATGGAAACATGCACAGTCAGAGGACGTTTTCTAATGTTAAGGATAAGGCGTTGTGGTGTTTACGTTTTCAAGTCCCATGAATGTGTGAATGTCCACCTTTCAGCATTTTCTAAACCATTAGTGGCACAACCTTAGAGTTCATTTAGGAGCCATTTAGGAGCTTCCAGCAGTATCACACCGTCTACTGCACATTAGCAAATATTTGATCATTTGTTGATTTATTGACACAGCTTTGTTATTCGGTCACTAACAGTATTTTCTTTGTGTTTCAGTGTCAGTTCCAGTTTGTGTGTGAGGCAATCCTGCAAGTCTACAAAGAGAAACAGGAGAAAACTAAAGCCCCGTAACCCCACCCAGCAACAGGACCAGAACAGACTCACTTTTCTCCCTCTGCTCCTAGTAGGAAGCGACTCCTGCAGAGGAACCCACAGAGCTATCTAAGATTAACTTCTCTCATGCTTATAAGGCTGGGACCCAGACTGGATAATGAAAGTATAACTAGCGCCACAGCACAGCTTTCTGTGATCTGTGAGAATATCAATCTTTCACCTAGTCGGCCTTAGTTTTTGCTGAAAGTGCATTAAGCTTATAGAGGCTGCCGTCTCCATAGAGACTGATGAAAGACTGAGGTGAGCTGCTAATACCTGTACAAGAGACCACTCAGGGGTGGCGACTCTGCTTATTAAGCTACATGTGCCTTAGACCGAGGATCGTTGTAATCTGTAGTTTCATCTGACTGGCTGACTTTGGATCACTACAGCAGATACAGTAAGGTCATGGTTGTGCAGCACTGCACGTCGTCTAACAGAGGAGCACCAAATTCACCATTCATCACTCTTAAATTATTACAACACTAAATAAACACATTGATTTATACCAGCGTGTCTGCTCTGTAATTTCTTCCACCTTTTGTACGTTATAAATTAGATCATTACACGTTGAGGTTCTTTCACACGTTTCCTTCAAGCTGCTCGCTGAAGTAAAGAGTGGTGTGCTTGTTTAACCTTCAGTCTAGTGCTTCTAAAGCTGGCATCCTGTTAGTGGAACTATCTCGGCATCGCAAATCAGCCCAAACACTCTGGTTATGACAAAATACTGGCTAAAAATAAGATGGTAGAGGGAAATGTAACACCGCTGTAAGGACTGCGGTGTTCCTGCAGGTTCATCACGATGATTTTATTGTAGGACGAATCCCTCACGGCTTTCATAACGCTACAGTATAATGCGGGTATTAACAAAGTGGAAAAACCGAGCTCATCATTTCACTGGGAAATTACATTAGAGATATTCAGAACCAACAAACCGACCGAAAAACAAGACGTATTGTAGCAGCAGAGGAGGAATAAGGCTGTGGTATAAGCCAGATGAAATTTAAATGATTCTCAAGGACTGGAAGGGGCCCCTTAACAATATGGGTTAATACACTCAAGAAGTTCAATAAATTTACTGCATATGAAAGAAATTTCTACACTTACAGATTTGAAACAGGGCAAAAATATTTCATAAAGTAGGGTATGTATATTTTTGTCTTTACAACGCGAGGATGAAGCAGACACCCACTGATGACACAGATTTACATACAGTAGGAGGAATTGTGGTTTTGTCCACTTTCTATCGTTATTATAAGAACAAGAAATCAGTCATCAGAATCTGATTTCCATACGAGGGTAATTTCTTTGGCTTAGTCTGCTTCTTTCCAACTGAATTTCCATTTAACTCCTTTCACCTCAGCAAATAATAAATAAAACATTGAGTACTTCTTGGCTAAAAGTTTTAATCAAAACGGTGCAATTCATTTGGGATTTTTTTTAGTTTGAATGAGTCGAGTTTGAAAATATTTTGAAAAGAAAAACAAAAAATCCGAAAAATGGATGAATAAAATATGAATACAATTCAGGTTCAGTCCAAATGAAAGGATGATGACTGATGCTTTAGACTTAAAATTCTTAAGTCTAAAATGATAGCCTTTCATCTTTATCAGAATGAGTCATGGCCATCTTATTCATTTTATCATCATCATCATTACCTCTCTGGTTTTACGGTTTCTGTATATATTCTTTCTTGTTGTGTTTTGATCTGATTTGCATTGGCGCTCTTTTATTGTCAGCCACCTTGAACTGCAAACGCCTGTATGTAAGATTCTGCACATCATTTTTGAATATAAGAGTGCGTAAATATTTATTTATTTATTTATTTATTTTTGAGTCGTGGGTAGGACCTTGAAGAATAGTGGGGACATAAATGCTCATCTTCATGCCAGGGACCTCTTGGCTTCCTCGGACCACACCTTGGGAACCAGTAGTGATCCGCCTTAATCTATTCCCTAGCCACCAGCCAGGCGGGGCCGTGGCAGACAGGTGGCGCTGGTTCTCTGGCACTGATGGGTCGGCCAGTCAAGAGGAACAGAAGTTTGTTCTGCGCTGTGTTTTTACGCAGGCGCAGATCATGCTGTTTGTCCAGTTTCGCTGGTTGACTTTTACCTGTGAGGTAGACTAGTTTCGGTTCGCCGCTGCGAATAGGAATCAGCTCCGGTCCAGAGGTGACAAGTCTTCTCCCCCCTCCCTCCCTCCACGGCCCCTTGTGACTCAGGGGTTCCCACTGCGGAGCGTCGGACGGGATTTCTCCGGGATTTTGGAGTCGGTGCGCAACAGCGAGCGAAGCAGGAGGCAGGTGCACGGGAGAGGACAGGACAGGGGGAGGAGGAGGAGGGCTGCTTGTATTTCCGTGACAGAGTCCTGCCGTTCACACCGGACCGAATGACTGGAAATCAACTGGTTGGCGCCTCCGTGGTCGATCAGTGTTACTTTCATTAGTATGCGGCTGGAGTCCCCCGCTGCTGCTGGCATCCAACCGGAGGACTGATCGGCAGCCCTGAAGTCTCCTCCGTGCCTGCTGAGTGACTCCTCGCCCCGGGGAGGACAGGGTGGAGGAGGCGACGGCAGCAGAAGCAGGACCCCGGCTGCAGCCTCCGCTGTGTGGAACAGTTTTCGCGGACACAACGCGGACCTCCTCGTCTCGTGGATCGGGAAGATGATGAGCTTCCTGCGCCGGACGTTCAGCCGCACCCGGAGCCGCCTCCACTTGAGGGAAGGGGATGAAGTGGATGGTAAAGGTGTAGGAGGAGGGGCAGGAGGGGTGACCGGGAACCCCCTTCTCCTGGCCCACCAGCAGCAGGTCGTCCACACGCCCGCCGTGGTCACAGCGGGAGCTTCGGTTCACATCCCCGCGGCCGGGGCGGCTCGGACCACCATCACCTGCCGCGTCCTGCTGCTGGACGGCTCGGATGTCAATGTGGATTTACCTGTGAGTGCGCCGGGGCATGTCCAGTGTTTAGTTTGTCCCAGAGTCAGTAGACAGAGCACAAGTAGCAGGACATGGCGGTGGCCCAGATCAGCGTCTGGGTCCTTGTGGGTCTTCCCGGTGACCTCCTGGTTACTTCCCTAGAATTTAAATGACCTAGTCTGGAGTCAGGGTTATATTAGTCTCAATTTGAGCCTTTTTAATTCACAGTAAAGCCAACGCATGACTAATTGTTTGATCGTAGTACTAGTTTAGCTGACCTCAAATCTGGTTAGAGAATTTTTACAAGTGATCATTGCTGCATCCCAATATATTTCCATTAAATTAAACAGTTAGCAGCCTCAAACATGCTGCCTCAGCTTCTCACACGTATTAATACAAGTGACGTAGGTCACTGGAAGACATGGTCTTGAGATCAGGGGCGCTGATTTTGGAAAATTTCACTTAAAAAAAAAAGAAACAAGAAACAATTACAGCCTGATTAATAATAGAATTAAACAGCACACGTACAAAATCCCTTCTGTACAGGTAAGTTAATGTTCATCTAAAGTTTCCCTTCCTGTATCATGGTAGCTTGTTTAGTATGGGTGTGTGTACGTGAGTGTGTGTGTCTTCGTGTTCACTGTTGAGTTACAGCTCAACAGAAGGTGTTATGATTAGACAATTCATCACGTTGCTTCCCGTTCTGACTGCAGGGAACTCTTTAAGACAGACCTGAAGCTGCCCCCTCCCGTTTGCTCTTTTACATCGTCTTCCTTTCACTTTATTTTCTCCCTGTTTGCTGATCATCCTCAAGCAATCTCTCCTCCTTGTGCCCCCCACCCCCCTTCATCTTTTTTTTTCTCTCACTCCGTGCAGCCTGCTCCCTTGCTCATCATCTTTACTCTTTCACACTCCTCCTCCTCCTCCTCTTCCTCCTCCTCCTCCTCCTCCTTTTTTCCTCCTGTGCTCCCCACACCTCCCTCTCCATATTCCCTGACTCCCTGATCTGATTTACCACTATGGAGACATTTGTCACAGACGAGTGGTATGAGGGGTAGGTGGGATGATGAGAGCGTGTGGGCATATGTGCGTAAGTGGCCTCTCACAAGATGTTTTCATTCTGAAGGTTGCGTGTGTCACTGAAGCTGTTGCGTTCATGCGTCACGTCTGAAACATTTGGTAGCCGTACTGCCGGCTATCAGGGCTAGAGAGTCTTACTCTTGGCGGTGTGATTACAGCAATAACACGAAGCCGTAGCTTCTCCCGAGGTATTGCAGTTCCAAAAATGACACATGACTTGTCAAGCTGGCGGCTTAGTCACAGGTGCGCTGGAACAAGTTTGGTCATGTGCTCTTATTTTCCCAAAGGCATTGATACAGGTGCACTAAACAGAGCTGAAACACACCCATTAAAGCTTATTAGTTTGCTATGTCAAGCTGAAGAATGAATGAAAGAATGAGGGACAACACAAGGCAGAACAGGAAGAAAAATGTATTTCCTGTAAACGTTCAACAGGGCCGGACTACAGCACAGTGAGCAGGAGCAGTTTTATATTCTGTCCCCAGCCCCTTAACGCCACTGATTTCCTCACACGTTCTCACCAGGAAGTTTAGACTGGTTATCAGGATCCAAAGTACAAGGCTGTCATCTTCCTTTCTGCCCACACTCAGTGTTTTTTTTTTATGTGGGTCAGACCGGGGTCAGGTCTTCATATGCGGCGGCGAGGCGCAGCTTCTCGTAAACGGCTCTGATAAAAGTTCAGAGCGAAATGCCGCAATTTGTGCTTAATTGCGCAGACTCATGTTCTCGCTTGTGTGTTTATGACAAAGGCCTGAATAAGGACCTTTCCCTCAGGGGCTTGTCCTTCTCCTTTTGCCCCAGATGCACACACAAGCGCACACACACACAGACACTCATACATACAGGCAGCCACTTACACAACCACTTACAAGCCATTCTGCCCCTGATTCAAGGCTTTCATGCCCAAATTACCAGAGAATCTGCCCTGAATGGTGACACTCCTCACTTGCATAGACTGTAGCTTATCCACCGGTGAAGATCAGATTAGCGCAAATAAAAATGAAATTAACAAAAACTATTTTCTCTTCTGTCGCAGAGCAAGTCCAAAGGGCAGGATCTTTTTGACCAGATCATGTATCATATAGACCTGGTGGAGACAGACTACTTTGGATTGCAGTTCATGGACACAGATCAAGTCTCAGTGAGTGACTCAGACTAAGCTCAAACTTTTATCGCCGCAGTAAACGGCCTGACATCCCAACACTCCTTCGCCCCTTCTTATTCCTGTGTCTGTTTTGCAGCACTGGCTGGATGTGACCAAGCCCATAAAGAAGCAGATCCGAGGTGAGTTGTTTTCCTAATTAGGACTGCTCATGTGTGTGTGTGTGTGTGTGTGTGTGCAGGAAAATGTGCCATGTGGAAGTAGGTAAGTGGGAAGCAGGTGGATCAGATGTTGACACTGTGATTAGCGTGTGCGCCAGGAGTCACGGCCTTGTTTTGCGCTCCGGCTCGTAACGGTGGGATGAACGGTGCAGCGGGCGGAGGTGGAGAGATGAATGTTGCTCTGTCTGCTGGTCCTTTATTCACTGGGTGGTAGCTCCGTAGCCTGGATGAAGCTCTGACTGATGTTGAGGAGAAGCAGGACAGAAATGTAGGTTGCAAAGAAATATGAGTGAATAAAGGCTTCTGGCCTTTCGACAGTTGATGGATGGACGGACGGATGAAAAGTGGAGGGACGAGGAGATTAAATGGATGAAATAAATCATAGGAAGATTTGCTTTGATTAAATTAATTTCTGCTCCGTTGCTCCTCCACCTGTCTTTCTGTCGCACGCATTCACTCTCCTCTTTATTTCTTTTAGACGGTCCTCCATACAGACTCTTCTTCAGAGTCAAATTTTACTCTTCAGAGCCCAATAATCTGCGCGAGGAATTTACAAGGTGAAAATCACACACACAGACACACACACACGGTTTCCTCTGGAGCCTGGTGAAGAGGTCCAAAGGGGGACGTGGGGCTAATTACTTTGCTGCTGTGGGCAGATTCAAATCAAGGCCAAACGGACAGAGACTTGTTAAAGCAAATTATGTGTCAGATATGAGGAAAAGACCGTGATGCCTCGGCTGATTTACGCACTCATCTCAAACCTTTGTTTCTGTTTTCTTTTGCTGTTTCTCACGTCAACAGGTATCTGTTTGTGTTGCAGCTTCGACAAGACATTCTGTCTGGCAAGTAAGTTGATTTCTTTTTTTTTTTTTCTTATCGCAGTTAATGCGCACAGAAAATAAAAATGAAACGCCCAGAGGCGCAGGAACACACAACAACATTATATATAATACGTACACAGTTCATTAGGTACACTCTTGGAAGCGGATGCATTCTAATGTACTGTCCTGGACTAAAATCTTAGCTTAATGACGGCTGTGAAACAATGTGGTTATGTTCGAATAAGCTTAATAAGGTAATTCAGCTGCAGTATAATTGTGGAGGATGTAGTTTGTGGTTCTGGACTGAATTAAAGTGTTATTTAGCTCACTGACTAAACTGGGGTAGTCAAAATGATAGAAACAGCTGTTGGTGCAGTACAATAGAATAATAAACAACAGCCTCCAAAGTGAAAGCTCTCTCAGTTATTTCAAACAAACGCTGCAGGTTTCTGAAAAATAGTTGAGATGATTGACTCTTATGCGTCAGGTATCACTCCCGTTTGTGAGGTCGGGTCAAACCTGAAGCAAGCACTCACCTGTAGCGGCATGTGGTGGAGTTTTGGAAACTTGTGCACAGTGGCGCCCCCGGTCCTCGCACACAAACACACACTTTACGCGTCTCCCTCCTCCTCCCTCTAACTGGGCCACGGATCCCCGGAGCCCAGCTCTATTATAAAGCTCAAGATCAAGAACAGCAGTGGGCTGCTTATTTTAGGAAAAGGGCTGCTCCTCTCCTCCTTGACACGCTCACACACACACACACATGCTGTAGGGCACCGAGCCACATTTATGCCTCCAACACGTCGCACCGTGGGTAGGTCAGTGGTTTCGAGTTTACAAGAGCGGCACAGCTCATCATTGGTGTCTCTTTTTCAGACTGAAGTGTCCGTACGACGTGTCCGTGGAGCTGGCGGCCTATTGTTTACAAAGTAAGTCGACTTGGGTAATTCATCGGCAGTAAGTTTGGCATGAAGCTGTGGTTTCTGCTATTAAATATGTTGCCCATCTGACACTAAAGCCTTGTGAGATGCACCGACAGGGAACGTCATTTCAAATATTCACTGTGGATCACCTATCACAGATGAAGAGAGGTTTTAAGTCCATAATTAGATGTTGGGGGATAGTAGCTGATGGCAGCTGAACAGCGGCCTCTGTGGCTGACGTGAAACAATAAAACAGTAGCACGGGTAGAGGAGGGCCTTGTTGTCAAATGGCTTCAGTAATGTCATTAATATAAACGCATAATGTAAAGACATTAGCCACCATGAATGAATCACTGCTCAAGACCCATCGGTTTCCAATAGAGAACATGTGTAGAACATGTTGCATAGAGCGGTGGTGCATTTTATTGCTTATCAGCGGATGAGGCTGAGTGTGTTATTTCAGCTTTTAAACATCGCACCCTCGTTTTAAAGAAGTGCGTGAGGGTGTACACGGCGAGTGCTGCATCTCTGTTTTTATTGTCTGTACTCGAACTGTGTCTGCGTCCGTCCCCAGGTGAGCTGGGAGACTGCGATCCCTTGGAGCACTCGCCCGTGCTGGTGTCGGAGTTTCGCTTCACTCCCAAACAGAGCGAGGCCATGGAGGCGGACATCTTCAGCAGGTGGCTGGATCTCAGGTGAGAATTGAAGTTCCTAAAAATCAGCTTTTATTTCACATTTTACATACTTACACGTACACGTATGCATAAAGGGGACTGGACCAGTGACCTCACGGTTCTCATGGACGGAGCTTTCCCGTGCACTAATGCTTAAAACTCGTACGCACTGGTTACCACAATGCTCCTGCTGTGTCAAAGCAGCTGATTGGAGGGCGTCCAGTGGGCAGCAATCTGACCTGAGCCTGTTTCTCTCCTCGCTGGTTGAAACAAGCGGGGCAAAAAGCCCAATGCCGAGCAGGAGAGGAAGTCATTCCGCTGCAGCCTTTCACCACCAGCATTTTCACTCACATGGGTCTAATTTCACCGTCCACCCTGTGCTCTCCTCCTCCGCCTCGACCTGGCTATCACTGGTCCGCGTGAAGGATTATGGGATTAATCCCTGGAGGGTCTTGATTGATTCCAGGCAGTGTTTAACCCGGGGCCGCTGATTGCTCCCATCTCGGATTAGATTACACACACATATGCTGCGCTTCAGTGGGCCGGCTGAGCCACGCGGGGAGAGCCTGTTGTTCTTGTATACAACAACGGGAATGACTTTCCCTCAGAGCTAACACCAATTACCATCAGAGCTCAAGAAGCCAGCAGCAGTTTTGATAGTTTTCTGTTTTCCGCCAGAGACGTGTCGACCGCGGAAGTGATATTTTCGTTGTGAAAACTCACTGTGGTGTCTTGTTTTCTGTCTTCAGGGGAAAGAGCCCGTCGCAAGCGGAGATTTCGTTTCTCAACAAATGCAAGTGGCTGGAACTTTACGGCGTGGACATGCACTTTGTCAAGGTGTGTGAGTTATTATCACAAGTGTCTGTGCGCATGAGTCACTGCTTTACAGAACTGAACTGAACAAAACTAAACGTGTGCACGCTGTGCGTTCAGGGCAGAGATGGAGGAGAGTATGCACTGGGTCTTACCCCGACCGGCATCTTGGTTTTCGAGGGCTCCAACAAAATTGGGCTTTTCTTTTGGTGAGTGAATCGAACGCACCCGACAATCGATTGTTCTCAGAATTTGTCAGTTTCTTATTTGTGTAGATTTACTTTAACAGCTGTCTTTTATTGTGGTACCATCGCTAACTAGAAATGTGTTATTGGAGTTATTTTACACTAGAGCCGCTGTTTGTGTGAATTACAACTTAAACTATTACATTAACTGACTAATCTATTTACAGGAAAATAAACTTTTTGTAATTGATCAGGCATTTCAGTCAGATTTCATCAAGTCACCATCGACCTCTCAAATACTAAAAATATTCTCATTTTCTTTTATTTGAATAAATTTGAGCCATTTTTAGGTTTTGGGCCATTAATTGAGTAAATGAAGACATTTGAAGATGGCCAGACTCTGGATAGCTTCATTTTTTTCTATTTCAATTTATCGGTCGATTAAAATCCATAATGTTCAGAATAACTGATTAATTGATAATAATTGTAAACCTGCTGACTTTTTGGTTTCATGATATGTTTTTGTTTTTGTTTTTTCTTCTTGGTTTGTGCTCCAGGCCCAAAATCACTCGACTGGACTTCAGAAAGAGTCGACTGACGCTGATGGTGGTGGAAGACGATGATCAGGTTTGTGTCCTCCACACACACACACACACACACACACACACACTAAAGTGCGTGGCTGGGATCAGAGGCCGTTAACAGTGCCTGGTTATTGTCTCGACTGTGAAGGGACGGGAGCAGGAGCACACGTTCGTGTTTGAGCTGGACAGCGCCCGGACCTGCAAACACCTGTGGAAGTGCGCCGTGGAGAGCCATGCCTTCTTCCGGCTGCGCCAGCCGACCACGACCAAGGCCAGCCGCAGCGACTTCACGCGGCTGGGCTCCCGCTTCAGATTCAGGTGAGATCTCAGAGAGAGAGCGACTCACGCCTGCTCTTTAGTGTCAGCGTGGCGTCGAGGAAAAGCACGAGGAGTTGACTCACTCAGGTAGTAGTGGCCAGAGCCGGCTACCGGCATATGGGGAATAACGTGTCACATAAAACAGAGCTTTCTTTTGTATCTATGGTTACAGTGTATCTATGGTTACATGGATCTGTTCCTATGGCGACTGATATCCCCTTCATATTGTTTGTTTTCTTGTGACTATTATCAGAGATGGTCAAACCAAATTTTCACACTCGAAGGCCACTTCCTATCATTTGCCGGAGGAGCTGAATCAAAGCCGTGTGAAAGCCCCCTGATGTTACAGATGGTTTAAAAAAAAAAAAAAAAAAAAAGCAGGAAAGCAGTGTGTAACAAGCATGCATGCCGGCGTCACCCTTACTCCCTTTATTGTTTGAGTTATAAAGAAATACACGCTTAACTGGAATGATTTCAGTCTTTAACAGAGCTCAGTGGCACTTTAAACTACAGCCGTTCCACTGATAATTTTATATTTCCACTCGTTGCTTTATGTTCGTCTCAGCGGGAAGACGGAGTATCAGGCCACCCATGGAGGCAGGCTGAGGAGAGCCAGCACGTTTGAGAGAAGGCCCAGCAAGCGGTACCCCTCCCGGACGCAGTCACTGTGCAAAGGTGAGTCTTATCAACACATACAAAACATGCGCGACTTACAGTAAGTGTTGTCATAAAGGTCACGTACCATTTTAGGTCAGAGTTTGTTTGTTTTTTCTCCCAGATAACTTTAATTTGCTGTATAGAGCCGCCTTATTGTTTTGATTTATCTGTAAAAAAAATTAATAAATCCATCAGCCATTCCAAAGGTCTAAAAACACCCAGTATTAAGTGATGATTTGACAACTTCAGTAGATTTAAAAACAGCCTTGTTTTTTTTTTTTTTTTTTTAAAGAAAGTTCCTGAAAATTCCAGGTTATTAGACTTGGTCACCTTTCTGCTTTGTCAAAAGCACCTGCTGTACTTCCCCTCTCCCCCGCAGTTCCCTCCTCCTGTGAGCTGCGGTGGCGTCACAGGCCCACGAGCCTCTACCTCGCTTTAATCTACCCCATATAAATGATTAAATGCAGGTTGTACTTAGCCTGAAGTTGTCAGGGCTGGTGTCTGGATACCTTCTATTTATCTGATTTGGATTTGTCATTTGGCTTTGGAATAGGAAGGAATGAAGGTTGTTGGTGATAGTCGAGCGGAGGAAGATATTGTACGTTTTAATATGTCTATTTGCTTTCTGTTAACTAACCGTTAACCGTTGTGTCTCTTTGGCAGTTTCTATTTCTCCGGCCAAGCCTCCACACATCAGGTAAAGCAGACACTCGTGTTGCACAGCGTCTATAAAATGTCTCCTTCCTGTTGACCTTGGAGTCTCCTTTGTCGGAGATATAATAGTGGAGCTTTGCCACGCTCCCATAAAGCTTTTATTGATGAAGAACCTGCGCAACCTGTGTTGTATGCAGAGACTCTTCATTCTCAGCTGTTGAAGCTTTCCTTCCATTTCCAACTATTTAACTCGTTTCTTTGGATTTGTTTTTTTTTTTTTAATCCATTCCATCCCTGAGTTGCTTGGAGTCTTCTTTTGTCTTCACGGTGTAACTGGTGTAATCAGGAATGCTAATTAACCAGCGACAGATCCTTCCAGACATCCAGTGTATTTATTTCGCAGCCACTTGGGACGTATTCACTGCGCTGGGGTTTGCACTAATTGCGAGGCTACTAGAATCCGCTGACCCTCTGCTGGCCTTCAGACGGGCCCGTTGACATCTAACCAATCCCTGATCTAGTCCCCAGGTCCTGGGTTAGATTAACGATAGCCTCGTGAGCGTCCATTCCTAGAGAAAACCATCGAATCACTGTAATTATAGAGGTAACAGGTGAGGCTGCTGACATTCAGTGACTCTGGTAACGTTGGCAGACGTTGTTAAAAAACAACTCGTCCTCCACTGTGCTCACAATTAATCAACAGCAGTTTCAATTGAAACCCTGTATTGCTGCTGTTTGTCTAACCTAGCAACAGTAACACAGGAAGTCCAGGCTTGACGTGATTGGCTCAACCTCTGTTGAGTTAAACCTCTTTAAAAAGGGCCACTGCTTATCCACATTTTCAATTAATCGACATTGATAGTTAAGAATTTTGTTGTTTTTTTGTATTATTTTTTTTTTCAATCATAGAAGACAAATTATATTGACTTATTGTTCTATTTATAAATGCAATAAAGAAGATGAATGGCCTACTTTTTATAGGCACGTAATGCAAATGCGCATGTTACGTCCCTTGCAGAGGGACATTCCGGTTATTACATTTGTTCCTTATCCCCTGACCTTGGCTCTAATCCACGTAACGGTCTGGATAATCCCAACTCTAACACACAAAAAAATAGCCGCTCGGAGTTTGGGGAAGTGTTTCCACGTTTGTCTCTCTTTTTAGGGCGCTCTCTTTTATAGCACATACATCACAACAGCGTATTTGCGCGTGCTTGGAATGTGATTATTTCCACTCTTTTCCAGCTCTCACGCCAGCCCTGATCCCAGCCTGCATCCGGTGAGCGACCTCGGATAACCCACTTTCATACTCACATAAACACACACATGCACGCACACATGCACAGAGACACGCTGCAGCAACTGATCTGGCTTCGTCCTTGTGGCAGGGTTTAATTTCAGCATCTCTTCAATCCTCTCCTTCCCTCCAGTACCAGCACAACATTCCTGTCGGTCACGAGCCCTGGCATCCGCCCCACCCCGCGCTTACACCCCCCGTTTACCTGCAGCACTCTGGACACACACCACCGCACAGGTAAGAGCGCACCGAGAGCGGATGCTTGTGAAGTTGTTCCAGGAAGAAGACGTCTCAGAGATTTAGAAACGGTCTCTCGTCATGTCGTCAGTACTCAACATTGTCTGTTTTTCATCAAACATCATGTCGCTTACACGTGTCATGTTCCCGGTTGTGTGCCTGTGTGTGTGCGTGTCTGCGTGTGTGTGTGTGTAATCCTCCATCTGCCCGTCATGTTCAGGCTTTCCTCTGAGGATGAGAGTCCCGTGTCCATTCACCCTCCTGTCCCGGAGCGAACCACCAGCATCCTCCCGCGATCCGTCAGTTTGGTTCACAAGGATAAGGTCATGACAGCACTTTGACCTCGGTTTAACCCGGAAATCTGTTTCAAAACTCAGACAGCGAGACTGACACAGGCTGCTGCCCCCAAAGAGAGAGAAGCTCTGGAGACGCCCTTGTCTCTGTCATCCTCATCAGTTCTGTCTCCATCCGTCTGTCACATCCCCTCATGTGTGTCACCGTCCACCCTTTCATCCGACGACGTGTCTTGCCAGAGCGACCAGAGGCGCGTGATGCTGACGAGGGTGCATGTGGAGGGTGAACTGGGGCAAAGGATCTGTGGGAAGTGAAAGGGACAGGTGCGCGGTGACGCTCTAAAAAAGAACGGGTTGTTAAATATTTTATAGTTTGACCTGATGATTTTTGCGTTCAGGTCACCTAAAAGCCCTCAGCACCCCTATTTGCTGCGTTTTATCGCTTCTTCACGAAGATATTGTTGCATATATAAATAAGAATCATCGCGGACAGGAAGTGATTGTATGTAATTCACACATTTAACAGCTTTTAAGTAAACAGAAGTGATTGCATAATAAATTATACCTCATCCTACTTCTTACAGGAGATGTGCAAAAAGGCGGAAATGATACATTAATTTCATTTATCACGTTTTTTGACGACGCTTTTATCTATTTCTAAACAGATGTGCAATGTGGTACTTGGACACACAAATAAAAGACAGGATTGGGTTTAATAGGTCCGTGTCTTGCTTTGCTTTTAGATGTTTTACTGTAATCACGGCTGGTGTTTTAATCCCTCAGTGTGTTTACTGCGGGATCTCAAATCTGCCCCGAGAGATTAAAACTTGTCTCATAAATCCTATGACAGCTTTATTTAATTAAAGTGACGTGAGTGCTGACCGAGGCGATTCTCAACAGGTGGAAGGGGTTCAGTCTTGCGTGTAGTGTGCGCTAGTTTTTTTTTTTTTTTTTTTTTCGGGGATTAAGCTGCTTTGTGCGTAGCGTGTAGCCGAGTGTGGAATAGAAACGCAAAGTAGAATCCTGCATATGGGGTGTTGTGCTTTCGAAATAAGGGTTTTGAATAAACATTACATTAATGTTACTTCAGGTTATGGTTTTGCTAAATCGACCAAATGTTTACAGAGAATGTGGCCAATGTTATATTGCTGTAGTGTGTCTCCTTTTGTTTTTGATGTTTACTCAAATCACGTCATGCCTTTAGGGATGTTGCCTTAAAATAAATAAAGTGTCTGTGAGTGCAAAATCGAAGAGATGTGTGCGTCACTGTTGTGTAACTTGTAACAGTTTGTCATATTCGGTATTTACTGGAAGGTTCCTCTTGATGAATGTGCTGATAAAACCCTGAGTCATAAACCTAATGATTACAATGATAATTTACGTGGAATATTCACAGTCTGTGATATTTAAGTTGACGGGTGGGGGGGTCCTGTTGTGATTGCATGTGTCATTATTAGTTTCCCACTCAGCGGTCCCACTTCAGCCAGTCAGTTCAGCGTCGAAGAGAATGAAAACTCGTATTCTGGCAAGACCCACCACCGTCACCGCCGCCACACGCACAGCCAGGGCACACTCTGCCACACGCACACCAAGAACAGTAAGTACCGTCGGTCTGGAGGGGATCGGCACAAATCTGTGACACGATGCCTAGATTCTGCTTTTACTTTAGTTCGTTTAGGTAGTGACTCCCAACAAAACTTAAATTATGGGAAATTACATTTAAAAATTCCTAATTACTGCATTGTGAACTTAATTTTCCAAACTGAAAAGTTCCTGAATATGACCACTGTGTTTGTTCTTAGCTCCCAACAAAAGGCAATAAATGGTTCTAGTAGTTGTTGTCAATGGTTTAATTAATTAATGAAACTGGCGTTTATATATTAATGGTTTTCCACAATGCTTCACTAGGACTAAGATATTTTCAGGCCAAAGTGTGTTGGTCATTTCCTGGAACATTTAAAGATTTAAAAATGACTCACCCTGCACTCAAGGGCATATACCATCTTCCCCCTGAAACCTCTGTGGATGATTCCTGCTCAGGTCGTCAGAGCTGACCAATCAGAGGAGGCTGAGCTTAAAGAAACACTTAAATAAGCAGAGATAAAAGAATCTGTGCTGTCTGTGTGTATTATCCAGATTCTCGGTTACACTGTTAAAATGAGATAAATTTCTTCTTATTATTATTTTATTTTTTGCTTTCAAGACCACAAACATATTTCAGTCAACTGCAGCACCATACTAAATATAGCCTAATATAGATTTACTCTCATCAAACATCAGAACGTCGAGCTCCTCCCTGCCCTGCAGATGAGTTGGACATCTCTCAGTCTCTGCTCAAGGCTCTGGAGTCAGACAGCGATTCTCCTCCCTGGCCTTCGCTGCACATCAACATCGACAACAAGGTCTGACACGTTTCCCGCGTGCTGCTTTCCTGTCCTGCTCACTCACAGTGACATTGTGCTCACCGACTCTCCCTCTCATCTCTCGCCTCCTTCTGTTGACAGGGAGAGGAGAAGCAGTTGTCTGAAAAGTCTCTGCACCCGCCTGCCTCTCCAGCCATGCTCCCCGACCACCTCAAGTGCAACATCCTCAAGGCCCAGATGGAGGCGGCTTTCAGGGTGAGCACCAACTTCTCCAAATATTCAACCTCCCGTCTTTTGTGAGCCTTGTAACCTACAGCATTGTCTGCTTCCTTATCTCCTCTGCAATGAAGAAGGAGGTCCCTACAACGCCGAGAGCGAAGGCCTCAAACGAGACCCTCAGTGACAGGCCAGTACCTCATCCTTTTTTTCCACGTTTCTTGCGCCTCTTTCTGCGTACCGCCACTCACTCTTTGTTCTCCTGTGTGACGCCTCTGGCCTCCAGGTACCAGAGCTCATCCCAGGATTCGGCTGCATCCAGTTTGACAGCAGACAAGACGCCCCACCGACAAGACCACAACCCAACGGAGAGTCTGCAATGCCAGACTAACCCGAGCAGCAACCGCAGAAAACGACTGGTCCGGCAGTTCAGCTTGTGAGTACCCATCACCTCTGATTACTGTCGAAGAGCAGCGCTCCCTGCAGCGCCTGGGCTCCTATGAGTGGAAAATTATCTTCCTGAAATGACTACTTTGCGGAGTGCTCGAAGCATAAGCCTCAATATTTCTGCTCTCTGACAGGGACGTATTATTCAGAACCATCCGCGTGTCGTGTAAATCATTCAGTCTCTCAATTTGTTGCTCATCAGTAACCACGAAGACGAAGAAAATCTCCCAGAAGCACTTGCGGCCATCTCCTCTCAAAGTACGGGAAAGACGGGCTCTAACAGCTCATTGGACAAACAGATACAGCCGTCTATATACCCACAGGTAACACACACACACACACACACCTTCTCACACGCAGGCACACCTTCAGGGCTCTTACAGCTAGCGTAAGACACTTACTGGGGATTAGTTCAGACTTTGTGTTTTATCTGTGAGTAAACAGACGAATGTCTATTTGTGTGTGTGTGTGTATGCTGATGTGTATTTCAGGTGGATAATATGCCATCTCTAGAGGTGGGTAGCCCGTGCTGTCCCTCTCCTTCGCCTTCCCCTCACCTCTCCCCCTCTTACTACCGTAGCTCCATCCCTCACCTGGTCCCTTACCTTGCAGCTCATAACGACAGGTAACACACCTCCTCTCTGCTCCTCTCACTATGTTTATACAGTCATGGGAAGCCTGTTTGTTCAAGGACTATATTAGGGTCATTTTTTTTAGGTTTTGTTCTACTTTAAGCTGCTTCCAAAGGGAAATATTTTTTTCTTTTTGTTTGACCACTAATACAGTTAAAACAGCATGAGTATTTATGAAAGATTGAATCATTGGTTCCCAAACCTCTCAGACAGTTCCCTTTAAACAGGTTCTCAAATTTAACGCATCGTTTACAGGTTATTATTACACAATATACCTTACATTCAAGCTTATAAATGTGGTCAACATTCATCAGTGGGAAGAATATGTTCATATATTTTCATATATTCATATGAAAGTATGCCATAGAAATGTGTAATTATGGGGAAAAAATCAGCTTCTTGAACATTTGTTGTGCACTGGCTAATTGCACCTAAGCTAGCTGGTGAAGTACACAGAGTTTGTTTTTGTTTTTACTGACAAATTTATTTCACGGTTCGCGGTCGATGTGCTGAATTTCTAAGAGACAGCAGCAGAATATGAATATAATGGAGACAAAAACAAAAAGTAAGGATGAAAGATAAACAGCTAGGTCCTGCTGTAACTAGCTTAGCAGAGCGTCTGTAGCCTCGGCTGCAGTGAAAGTTATGAGTATTGCTATGGTTAAGCTACCTTTGAATCACATAAATGTTTTAATTAAAATGTGTAATTAGAAGCTTTAGCTTTTATTTACTTTTAATTAATTGAGTTAAATGGGCACGGAAATTGAATATTGAGACAAATGAACACACATTTTAGTTATATATCTTATATTCTTTAGATAACAAAGAACTGTATTAAAATGGAAGGTTTGTGATTTATTACTAAACTAAAAACACACAAGAAAGACTCTTTAACTTATTCATCTAAACCAGTTTGCAAATTCTGTCCGTGTAATGTAGAGTTGTCCCGTTTTATATATTAGGTTATAGTTGTAAGAGAGTTTTATGCCTCCGTGTTGACTAGTTGCTTAAATTATATTTTATTAAAAGTTTAAACTTGATGTAACGTAAGTCGTGCACTGTTTGTTTGTTTGTTTGTTTCTATAGCGGAGAAGAAGTTAGAGTGGACAGAGAGAAGATCCTACGAGCCCTCCTGATGACGGAGCTCTGAGTCCTTGACCTCTGACCCGCGTGACGTCCACTTGAGACAAAGCAAACAAATCAGAAGCTGAAAAGAAGTCCCAAAGCCAATGGAGTCAATCAGCATTTGTATATTTGCATTGCACATTAAGCATCTATAAATATATATTTGCATAAAGGCGATTGTTATATTTGCTTATCATTGTTTTAGAACGAGAGCCGGTCGGACTGAAACACACAGAGAGAAGATACAGACGTGACTGGTGCTGCCTGCATGATGAATATGTTTAAATGACTTTTTGTGATTCATCGTCAGTGTGTCCGTGTTGATGCCTAAACTGTGTTTCAGACAGCGACTGTTGCAGCGGTGATCTCCACGCAAAAAGAGCACTGTTAAAGTGAAAATCACTTTCAAATCAATTTGTTCAAAATGTAAATAGACACTGTAATTAATCCAGAGCAGGCACTGTACATGCTTACCTCCGTACTGTATTTATTATATCAGACGACCATTTTTACATGCCGAATCATTCACAGGTTTTTAACAAATCTTCTTGAACAGAATTGAAACTGAAAGCAAGGACTGACTCCATGTCAACGCTGCGAAACTGTGCAGCTGCGATCTCAATCTTTCCACCAGAAGGAGCCAAATCTGCAGTGACGCAGTCAATAATCCTGTGTTACAGGTCGCAATGAGGAACCGTAGACTGGAGAAATGCGAGGAGCAGATAAAGGATCGCTTGGCTATATTTTTACATACAGTTTTTACCACAAATCAAACCCAAATCCGGTGTCAGAAGTCGTATTGTTGGGAGTGAGGGATTAGTATGTGTAACTCTGCTGCTCAACAACTTTCTATCAGCTCTTGTTTGTCACAGCCACATTTGAGGCAGCACACGATCTGCCGCTGTAATGTACTGTATCGATTGAGTTGTTCCTGCCCTCGGCTGGATCTTAATAAAGGCCACATCATTAGCTTGAACCGTCTTTGATCTCTGTTCTCACACAGGAATGTGCCTCACCCTGCAACGTTAGCTACGTCTGTGCCGCTCACCCACCCTGTGAGGGAATGTTGTTGTTATAAAGGATATTAGTCAATATATCTGGCAGAACACCTATCAGCTGAAGAGCTGTGAGTCAGCCTGTTAGACGCACTTCTTTTGTGTCCATCAGTGAACCTCTTCACAGCAGATTATTTACTTTCAAGGTGAGATGTCGCAAGCAGACGGTGGTGTGAGTGGGGGAATGTGTTTCACATGTATTTTTTTATCTGTAAGATTTCCGATGCATACGACAACACATCAAATATTTATTCCTAAACATATGTAGGACACATACTCACCTACTCTGACTTGAGTGTTTTCATGTAACTATCATGTTTCTTCTGCTCAAAGTAAAATCTAACTAGGAAATAGTGAAATACAAAATCAAAGCTTTTCTCCCACAAAATGAAAAACAAATGATTTTGCAAAACACAATCCATTAAATCGTGAACACTTTATTAAATGTATATCTGCTGCAGATTTCTCAGATAGTATAAAGGAAGCATTGATTACAAGAATAGCTTATATTACAGGAAAGCATAACTCGAAAGTATTTTCCTATGTGACGACATTTAAGCCCAACACCTCAGCCAGTAAACTGAAAGAAGTTAATCAGAGAAAGAACATGCTTTGAGTTTTGCCGCATGGGTACTTGCCGTGTTGCTATGCTGGTTTGGGCTGTGTGTTTTCTGGTTAGTCAATGAGTGTGTTTAAAAGGGATCAGGTTGGGTGGGGTGCACAAGATTATATTACACAATGCCAAATCTGCCCCGAGGGGGTCCGACATGGTTTTGTCTGCTTTCTTACTCTCTTCCCACTTCCTTCTCTCTATTCTTCACCTTTCCACCCTGTGGAAAAAAAGGCCACCACCCCCCCTCAAATAATGTGTTTAGTGTGTCTGAGTGACAATAGCTTCTTTGCTACAGCATGTGTATGTGGTAATCACAGAGGACAGTGTGAGGGAGTTCCCACAGTTTCCCACTTAAGCCGGCGGACCACTCCACCTGTGTGTCTGTCCTTGTGCGTTTTAATACCCTCCCGAGTTAGAGGAAACAGAACGAGTACACAGCCAAGTGAAAAGCGCACAAGGCAAACAGTGAAATCAAATAGCTGGAGGCGGGCAAACTTCACATGTTACGTTTATTGTTTTTTCAGCAGGACATCCTGAACAGCAGTAACTCCTACTGTCAGACATGCGTACATGGAGACATGGAGCCCAGACCGCAACTCTGCAGGGCACAGGGGGCAATTAAACCGACAAGATACATGTCATATTTGTTTCCTTTACAACTGTGATGAGTGACCAGGTTAAAATATGATGAACATTTGTTTGATCACATTCTCCGATATCAGAGCAGATGCTGGAAAGAAGACAAGGAAAGTGTGGAGGACTGGGAGACCTGAAGCTTAATCTGTAGTTAAATTGGTCATAGACCATCTCGGACTGATGAGATTTACCCAGAAGGCTGAGAGTGTGTGGCGTGGCTCCTTTTTACGGATGCAAACTTGTGGTTAACGTACAGAGAACTGGGGCTGTCCCCTGTCCAGTCAAGTCCAAAACAAAAGGCAAGACAACATTGGTGTAACACAACAGGGAAACATACCCATACAGTGCACATAACGTGTGTGTGTGTGTGTGTGTGTGTGTGTTTAGGGGGCGGGGCCAATGTAGAGTGAGATGTCACATTTTATGTAACTGACAAACTCACAGTGTAACATATAATTCAAAGATACTGCTATTACATTTATTAGTAGTCTTATTGATTAGCAGTGCATTGATATTTGGCATTATGTAAACATCTTAAAAGTTTTTACTACTAACTTCTTCATGCACTAAAGCTTCCAATACAATCACTATGTACTGTATAAAATGCATATAAACACATGAAACGTACTGCTTTGACAGATAACAGCCATGCATAATACTCATTCTCATCTCTAACACTTGTACGCACACATTCACTCTTCACAGAAAAGCTTAAAGAAAGGATTTATCTCAAATGCTACTGGGTTGTTTTTTCTCTAGTTTGGCTAGCACATATATCATAATGATTATAATTTCATAAAAGGTTAAAAAAATCTATATAAAGCTTTTAAAATGTGCAATATAACACAAAACTGCTATTTTTTTGGCTAAGGCCACGATGAATTTGGTATAAAATACAATAATTTCTGTTACTAAAGATATAAATAACACATCTAAAAGACTAGATTTAAAAAACAAACAAAAGAAAAAAAATCTAACAAGTCTGTGACATATACCAGATTGTCATATGACCTTTGTATATGTGTGATCCTACAGCAGGGTCAGATCCAGGTACTGCCCCCCTGGCTTGGTCATGAGAGCAGGGAAGGACATGAGAGACGCGTCCCCTCCGCTGGACTGACCGATCAGACTGCTGCTCAGGAAAGAAGCGGACTCTGCGGGACCCTGGAGGGTGGGGGTGGGGAGCAAGGAAAGGGGAGAAGAGTGGAGAATTATCCCAGTGTCAACGTGACAAACAGAAAACCCAGCACCAGGTGTTACCCGTCACCTCCTCAACCACCTGAAAGCTACGCCAGATATAAACCACTGTATTCCACTACAACGCCACCAGCTGACCACTGACCAAGCCCCGCCCCCTTAGTTACAGTTTCTACGCCTGTCAAACTTTTCCAGGTTACAATAGATGCAGAGATAATTTTTTATCAATGAAAATACTTCAAGGATTTGTGGTCGCTGATCACCAACATGTGATTATAGCTCAGCACTTTTAGAGAGGTTGAGATGAAATGTTAAAAAATAAATAATAATAAATAATAAGTGATTTATTAAACTACCTCTGAAATTGTTAGATTTGTTTGTTTTTGTACTGAACTCCAGGACTAGTACTGATATCACAATATGAGTCTAATTTAACCACCACTAAATGTTAGCTAACATTGTCCCCTCTTCTCCTCATATGAGCTGGGTTCTACCACCGTAGTGCTCATTGTCAGAGTTTCAGACTCTGGCCTCTGTAAAGTGGCTCGAGACTATTTGGAATTTAATTGACACTTAAATTGAACAAATATAATTTTACAGTATGCGCCCTTACTGTAGGTAAAGTGCTAGTTAGCCAATTCCAGCTTAGAGCAGATAATTACACTTCTGACTTTCCTCATTACACTTATACTGTTGTAACTGTGTTTTTTGAGCGGTGACAAAAATGAGTTGTGGTTAGACAATTGCTATACTGAGGGGGGGGCTTAGTGAGCAGTCAGCTGGCTCTCTTGGATCCATTGAAGACTTCTTGACAGGACAGAAATGTACAGTAGCAGGCAATGTTAGACAAAACAGACTTCCTGTCGTAATCATTCAAAAACAAAACCAACAGAGTGACCAAAACCAAGACAGTTGCACTCAAACCAATTAAATATATTCCCACCGTCGCTACTGCGTTATTAAAAATCCCCATCTACGTTGGAAGTGTCGCTATGGTACTGTAACCCCCGGTGACCGCTTTAGACCCAAGCCGAAGCTACAACCGCTGCCTAAAGTAGATCCCCACTCACTGAGCTCTCAGCCAGTCCTTACCTGCCACCTGCCTCAGACACCTTAAATACACACCCATTCTTTGGGCTGTGTAAGCAATGTCCTGGTCGGGTCGTGAATGTGCACAGGCCCTTGGGCGTGCACGAGAGCATCCTCGGGAGCGTACTGTTGCGTGAGGAAGGGGGAGGAATGACAGAGACAGGGGGCTGAGACACATATAGCCAAAGACACTAACCCTAAAAGCCATGAGGGCGTTTAAGATGCAGGGCCAGGTTGAAAGAGGGGGGGGGAAATGCTTTCCCAGCCCTAGTTCTTAGAAACATCTTTATCAAATTTTATTCCTGTGATTCTTCTGCTCTCTTCCAGGTGTAAGTAAGACTCTGTGTTTCTACAGTTCAAGTCGAAGCAGGCAGCAGAGCGTGTGTGACAGAACAGGGAGAGTAGACAGGATAAACTAGTTTGATAGCCTCTGGGCAAACACAGTGGATGCCTGACAATACACACCCATTATAAGTATAGATTTGCATACAACTCTGGGATCCTGCATGAAGGTATGTGATCTCTGAAAGCACAGAGCACTTGCACATACAAGACCCTAAAGTTACTAAGCTATACGTTTGAATAAATCGCCCTCTTACCTGGTATCCCTGCACTGCATTAATGAGGTCTTTGACTCCATTGTTGTTATAGGTCAGACCTGGCATGCGCACCAAGCCTCCGGGAGAGGAGAGCGAGGAGGGGGAAGGGAAGAAGCCTATGGCGGTGGGTGAGCCAGGTGGGCTGGAGGGAAAAAAAATGTTTAAAAATCAGACGGCATGGAAAGCATGGAAAGCATGGAAAGACGGTTACGCTCGAACTATCCAGAAAGCCAGAAAGAAATGTCTTTTTTTTGTTTCTTTGTGTTCCAACAAACACAGTACAAACAGCAACAGACTGGGAGTGACTTTGGGTGTTGGCTCAAAGGGCCAAACAGGGAGAAACAGAGGTCACTAGATGTTTACCGAGTTCTTTGATAACACAGTCTTCAGTTATTAACTACCCTTGTCCCTTGTCTCCACCTTACTCCTTTTTTTTTTTTTTTTTAACCCTTTCCCACAATGAACCACTTTTCTTTTCGTAAATCAAACAAAAACAAAAACTGTGCCAAGGGGGAAAACAACCATAAAAACTTTTATCTCTAATATATGTCTGTACACACACACACACACACTACCAGTACTCATTCAATTCACTTCAAGTTCTTTGTGTTGCTTTGCAGTAATTCGCTGATAACTTGGGACATTTTAAGAAAGAGTCAACTGTAAAAAGCGTTAGTATCCAATTTGTTTCACAAAGTGATCTTAAAATGTTTGAGTGGACTCATGTTCTTTGAGTCACCTAAATAAAAGCTATGCAAACAGAAGGCTCAGTAAGTCAAACACATCAACAATACCAGCTTAGTTTCTTATTCACTTACTCAGCAGCACATGGCCACAAGTAAACACTGTCTAACTTCCATGGTCTATATAAGGCCTAGGACGTTTAAGAGACTTTTACGTCTATATGTAATAGCTATGGAGTGATTTATCTCATGAGGAAAAGTTAGATTAGGATGTAAAATGACTCATGATCTATGTAAATCCTTTATGGAAGCACATGGAAGCCTTAACAAGGCAGTATAGATACATTGCACACAATGCGAGCGTCTGGCACATTTTCAAGAACTTGACCATTTAATTGTGATTAAAGTCACTCTAGTGACTCTAGTCACTCCAAAGAATTCCGGTACGGTACTACCACTGTTTACCTTGGGTAGTAGGCGGCGTAGTTCATGTACAGCTGGGCTGAGGCGGGGTAGTAGGCATGTCCTGGCGGCAGAGGCCGAGGGGTTAGCAACACCTGCCCAATGGGAGGATAGAGAGCAGCAGCGGCCTCCGTGGGCAGGACTTGTGGAGCAGCGGTGAAGGAGTAGGATGGTGGAGATAAACCTGGAGAGGAAAGTACAGAAGGACAGGCAAAACATTTAAAACAAGACAAACCAAAAGCACACAGTCATGACGGTGAAGTGTGGTCATTGTTTATTTCTGAAAGAGGTGCTCCCTCAAACAATGACAACTATTTCTCAGCACCTAACATGTATGACGTGTAGGTATGTGTGTACGGTATGTGTTCACATGCTAAAGAACCAAAGCTTCTGTGACATGAACATTGCGCTGGAATGCGGCTCACGTTCTCGTGTGAAACTTTTTTTACACTGTTATTGTGCAGTGTTATTAGCGTCTGTTTGTCACCATCTGGGTAGCTGACTCCGCAGCCAACTTCCAAAGAAGTAACCAGAATGTGATTGCCTCAACAGTCAAATAAATTAACCCTCACTGCCAAGTTTACTCTAGTTCTACTTTCCCACGAGCATGGATCAATGTTAATTTGCTAATCTTTCCAATACAATAGAGACATGATTAAAATCCAGGTAGTAGCTGTGTGTCTGCAGAAAAACAAGATTAAATTTATTCATTATGGTCCACGCCATCATATGTGTGTCAGCGGTTTTTGGTGTTACCACCTGAACACTTCCCTTGTCCCTGTTATGACACTGGCTATGAATTTGGTGTGTGCATTTTTCTCTCATGTATATCAAGCAGTTCACAAACATTACACCATGTTTTTATTGTTTCTATTTAAAAATCAAGTGTGCATATTCATGATGAAGGACTACGGACACTGAGAACGACGCACATCTACGCACCAGCGATCAGCTCTGCCCACCTTTTGCACAGCTCCTGATTTGGACAAGCACAGGAGATGCACACACCTGAGGTGCGCCGGTCTAATGATGCTACATCCCACAACCACCACTACTCATCTGATAAGATCAGAGCTGTAAGCCATGTTGCCATATTGTGTGCTTGTTGAGACTAAAACTTTCGCTTACACTTCTCCAACCCCATCAGATTGTTATGAATTAATGAAGTAGTGGTAAGGGAGCAGAATTAAGAACAACATGCCTCTGAATAAACAAACTAAAGTACTGAATCAGAATGTGTGAACACAGGTGAAAA
Organism: Mugil cephalus; assembly: GCF_022458985.1. Classification (NCBI taxonomy): domain Eukaryota; kingdom Metazoa; phylum Chordata; class Actinopteri; order Mugiliformes; family Mugilidae; genus Mugil; species Mugil cephalus. Next base: position 9,817,649 of record NC_061780.1, read on the forward strand.
TTGAAAGAAACCATGCAAAAAATGAGTAATTTAACCAAACTAAATTACGAAGAGGTACCACATTCATACACCAACACAAACTGTCACGCACACAGGTTTTAAATCCTCCTGGTGAGACCAGATGTTCCCATCCTCCCATAGTTCTAGATTGAAGAAAAACCAGCAACCCTGCCCCCACGGCAGGAGCCCACCTACCCTGCAGTCCCGAAGCACCCCCAGCTCCCAGCAGCACTTACGTCTGGACTTACATGGCGGCGGGCTGAGCCCTGTCCCACTCCTGCTCCGGGTGTGTGTGTGTGTGTGCGTGTGTGAGAGCGAGCCTCCCATCAGCACAAGGCCCATCTCATCAGCGCTGCAGGGAAACACCTCCACGTAGCGGCTGTTTGCCCCCCGCTGGCTGGACATCACGTGCTTGTGGAGCCGCTGCGAGGCCTGAAGCGCCCGCTCCGCCGAAGTCATCTGGATGAAGCAGTCACCCGACGGACGACCCTGCAAACGTGGACAAGTGAGAAAGTACTCGGCGAACATCTGGAACTTTTGTGTCAGAAAGCTCGAGAGTGGATGGGTGTGTCAGGGTGGTTGCTGCATGTACCTGCTGGTTGAGGACCATGTGCACACCATGCGGTCTGATATCATGTGTAAACTCGCCCAGGAAGGTGAGGATGTCCTCTATGCTCGCCGTGTAAGGCAGACCCCTCAGCCTCAGACAGTCCCTCACCCCACCAGGAGGGGGCAGGAGAGAAACTGTGGGCAGCATCGACACCAGCGGCGCAGGGGCCACGGAGATCAGAGGGGCCGATGAGTACCGGTTCAACACCTAAAACACACACACACAGTTTCCTATAAAACACTCGGACTAAACCAAAGACTGTCAAACAGGTTTAGGAACACTTCCCCAGATCATTTCGTAAAGAAACTACATTAAATAAAACAAAGGCCACACGACATGTACTTTACATCAACAGTTTCAAATCTCTTATCGCAAACACTTCTTAAAAGGCCTTTTGTGCAAAACAAAACCAAGTCCACATTGTGTTTAAACGTGTTGCAATGTCAGACAGGAGCTGGCTTGTTGCCAACAGGACACCAGCATGTTTGCATTTCTGAAGAGGACCAATAAAACCCCGCACTGTGTCAAACATAAAAGCAGGAGGAAAGGCCTCTGCATAGATATGTATATGGGCTGTAAGCTCACCAGTCCAGAAAGATAAGAAAATGAATCCACAAGTGTCCATCCCACGAGACAGAGAGAGAGCAGCGGACGGAAAGACGCCAAGAGCAAAGGAAAGCACAAAGGAGACAGAGAAGCTGTAATAGCCGTGCGTGTCTAAAAGGAAACAAGCACACACAGTCCATCTCGTTGTACAGGTCCCCACCCATAAGCTTTGCTCCAGTAATTCCTACAGCCAACTGAGGAGATAAGAAACACACCCTAATATCGTCACTCACTCCGGTTTCCACGCAAATTCACAATAACTAAAAACTCTTTTTGTCTTCAAAAGCAGAAGAAAAGACAGAAAACGCCTTAAATCAACACCAAGGGACAAATACCGAAGATTTACCAGAAGCTAAAATTAACAAACAAAATACAAACACACGTTTTGCATGAACCGTACAGAGAAACACGCCCACACACAGGCAGACAGCCTGACGTACCTGTTGGACCTCTGCCGCTGTACTTTTGAAGAGCTCGATATATCTTTTCCCCAGGATTTCTTTGTGTTTCCTCAGAGCGCACTGAGCGTGTTCCTCACAGGCAAATAAGACGAACGCGTCGCCGGTGGGGCGGCCATCTGGGTAGCGGACGAACAGGATGCCGTCCTTCCCTCCGCTGACCGGACACATGTCTTTAAGGCCGTCGCCGGTCGAGAAGAAGGTGAGCACCTGCTCGTGCGTGGCGGTGAACGGGAGGCCTCGCATCCTGACTATGATCTGGTCCTCACGGGACAGGAACATTGCTACCTCATTGGAGGTACCTGACAAGGACAAGATACAACTACTTAACCACAAGTAAATAAAGTACAAAACACTTTTCGGGATTGCCTGGTGTTCGACCTTCTCCCTGTATGCAATCATTCAACAGAGACAAAACTTGACTTTTATCGCTTCCTAATTTTGAGCGATTGGCTGAACCTTTCATCTTCACGATAAGAAAATTTAGAAACACGCAATGTCAATTCTGTTTCCTGGGAGGCTCGCATCATGAGTAAAATCTTAAACATGCAGATCAAGTGACTCAGTGATGACTTGTGCCTCGTACACAGCATGATGCCCTCCTAGAATGTCATGTTACCATTAATAAACTCATCAAATCCAGTGAGTCATAACTGACAACTCTCCCATCAAATTATGACTTTGCCTTAAAGATGAACAGTAAAGAATCTAATGAGCCTCAGCGATTCACTGGAGACACTTGTTAAGGTGGCAGAATGTTTTAAATGCCAAAAATAAAGATTAGAAAATTGATACAAACTCAGATATTGACTATTGTCAGAGTTTGGATCACTGATTACATAATGTAGTCTCTACATCAAAAAATAAAAGGCTAATAACAACACCACTTGTTTAACTATATGTCTAGGTCAGTGCGGTTAAGTTTTGACATATATGTTCATATCTCACCTCCTGCTATCTTCAGGAAGTCCTCGCCTGTTGCTTTATAAACCTGCCATTAGAAGGAAACAAAGGGCTTATTCAGGAGTAATTGTCACAAAATATAATATAATAAGAGTGGCTGGACGTGGCTAGTAAATAGATAATAACAGTAAAAACGATTCAAATTAAATCAAGGAATTGTAGCGGGGCTGATATTTTCTTAATTAATGATTAACCGTTGGTCCCACACAGGTTACCTCTATGTATCTGTTGCCCATATGGTGCTTGTGTCTCTGCAGCGCCAGGTCTCTGTGTTCTTCACTGACGAAACGAACGAGAGCTTCTCCGTTCCTCCTCCCCTGAGCGTTAAGGCACAGTGCAGCCCCTCCTCTACACAACACAACATATGGAAGAGTAAACACTGTGGAAACCTCAGGTCACCAGCGCATCATCGCTGAAAGCACAACATTAATACAAAGACTTGAACGAGCGAGACTTCACTATACTACACACTTGGCGATGTTGAGGCCTCGGAAGAATCGAGCTATGTCCTGGTCAGAGGACTGCCATGGCAACCCCCTGGCTCTGATCACTGTGTTGTCGCACACTTTCTCCATCTTACTGCTGCACAGACACAGACGCAAATTATCACAGCGGGAGAGGACTCCGAGTTAATTTCAGAGGCAAAGGTACAAAAACGATGTTTGTCTTGAACAAACGCTACTCACCAAGTGCCAGTCTCAAACTTCTCACTAACTCTTTCCGGGTTAGAAAATGTGTGGTCTGTGATGGGAAGGCAATGAGTTTCAAAATAAACAAATGTCTTCTAAAATCAGAAATAAATACACATAAATTCACCAGTTGAGACACTTAGATATTAGATTAATGGGCAGGCTTTTACAAAAAGCAAACATTAAAAAAACTATTCACACAAGGGATTCAAACAACTTTGTAATCTTTTAGTTTCAGTCTCATTTTATACTGTACTCACATAATGGCTCAGAAAGCAGTGCAAGAACAATGCTGGCCATAAGCTGGACCTGCTGTACGACTACTTCCGCAGGCATTATGGCTGATGGATCCAGAGTGGCTGAGGGATCCCACATGGTGGGCACGTCAGCAGGTATACTAAGAGCTGAGGAGGAAGGAGTTAAGGAAAGCAAACAAGGAACAGACAAAAAAAAAAAGTAGTGTTGTTTCTTGCAAATGAATGTGTCTGAATGAGAGTAAAAATCTGAAAGAACACAAGGTGACATGTTGGTTTTCCTTAACAAGTGGGTGTGTGGGGATTGCCCTGTTGGCTAAACATACACTCTTTCAGCGAGGGCTTAGTAAGGTGCTGCCATTCTTGCTCTATTTGCATTTCAAAACCTCTATACCTACAGCCAACACCCCGTGGCTTTTAAACTTTTAATATGTGTGTTGTACGTTTTGAGTGTATCATGTGCACATACACACAAGTTCAAGATGAACACAGAGAACGATCACAAAAATGTACACGTGTTAAAACAGTGAGTAAATAACCATCCATATGGTACCACACACAAAAGGATACACTCCGCCATGATGTGTGAATTCAGAGCCTTGAGGTCAGATGTGGGAAAGTGCTTCTTGAACTCCTTGCGAAGGTCAAAGAAAGAGTAGAAACAGTCCGGGACCAGGATGTTCTGCAGAAGGGAGGAATTGAATGACACCACATGAACAAGTAGCCCATCAGCAGCTGCCACTTTATTGCTGCCATACTCATGTTTACTCAAGCCAGCAGATTAGTGTATGTGTAACACTTAACACAGTTTAAAGCTGTCAGAGGCTTTCTTCAGCTTCCGTGTGCGTTGGTGTTTTATAGGTCCAAGAAAGCTATGTGCATGGGTGTGTGTCATTACGCAGGATTGCACGAGTGTCTCTTAGCTTTAACTTTCTGTGTAAAATTAAATTCTGCTCGAAGCACATTGCTGACACCACACATCCCTTTGTGTGAGCAGCGCTGAAGGTTCCTTCACAGAGCGAACATCCGCCCTGGCTGCGAGGCATTCGAGCACCCACCCACCCAGCTCGCTCGCTCGCCTGCCTGCCTGCCTGCTCGCTCGCTCACCTTGCTCGCGGCCTCGGGGTGAATCACTTGACGGATGTGGAGCTGCCCGTCCGTACACAAACACACAGACGTGCCTGCGCCCATGCTGTTCACCTCGTTTGTCAGTTGTATGTGGAACTGTGAAAGCAGATATCAAACACTTGAAGCCTCGAAGAGGAATAAAGACACCTTTCATCTGGTCATTCAGCCAGCACTGTATCAATAACTACTATTTAATTAAGCGTATTTTACTAAGCGTATTTCCTCTGACTCTATAGACATTATTACCAGGTTTAAAGCTGCGTCAACACTTCTCGCCGTGGACACACATTCTGCCCCAGATCCATTCTCCTCTTCCACACTCTCCTCCACAACATCCTCCTCCTCCTCTTTTTCTTCTGTCAAGTCTGAGAGGTCAGGCTTAATGAGGAGCTCATTCACCTTGCCCAACTGGTTCAGGGGGAAAAAAAACAAGTCAGTCCTGAAACTGTAGCCTGTGTTGAAACTCATACACGTTAGGACAATATAGGAGCATTAAATATCTGTAAAATGATGAGCAACAAAAACAAGAGTGAGTTAAATGACATGAGGAGGAGAATAAGTTAGTCCTTTAATTATATTACTTCAGAACCTACTTTCAATGTATGAGGCTGTTCGATAAGATGTGTACAGACCGAAAACCCTACAACTAACCTGACTCTTTTTTCTTGTTTTGTTTTTTATTCACGAATAATAAAAAGTCTATAACTGTTTGATTCTCCAGCGAGTTCCGTTTACCTGTCCACTCTTGACCACTACATTTCCTGATTTGGAAAAGCAATAACACGCGCGTAACAACGAGTAGTTTAGAAATACTTTTACCTTTTTGTTCTTTACATCCACCAGCTGCCAAACCAACTGCACCAGCTCCTTCTCGTCAGATCCAAGCAGCTCTCCGCACGCGCCAGATGTGGCGGTGAAAAGCACCACCAGGTAGTCTACCTGCGCCGTCATCTGAACACAAACACAGCCCCCCAAAAAACTAACCTAACACCACACAAAGCTAAAGTACAGCAACTAAAGATGCGGAGGAGATGAAGCACACGCCGGGGGCGAGAGGTAGAAACTCCTTCACTGTGACACCTGCGCGCAAAGGTGAGATCCTGTAAATCCAAATTTCGTCGCGTGTGAATGTTTTTTTTTTTTTTTTTTTTTTTTTTTTTTTACGTGTTGCCTCCTGCAGTCACCATCGCGGAGTAATGGCTGAACACTCCCAGTTTTTGTAGTGAAGCTACCTGTGTGACCACGTGACTTTCCACCTGCCCCCTCCCTCTTTCAGGTGGTTCAAAGATTAGGACGTGGCAGACCATGGAGGAAAGAAATAGTATCTATTAAGTAGTAGTATAGTATCTACAACACTTTTATGTGTGTCTTTGTACTACCACATAATAGTAAATATGCATACCTTTCACATATCTCGATAACTGAGATAATAATATCCGACGGCCTGAAAAACAATTAAAATTGTCTATCTATCATAATTTTTGACAGAACTGTCCATATTTTCTGTTTAAAAAATAGAATAGAATAATAAATACTGTTTTTGATAATTTTTAAAGCTAACAATTTTATTCATAATGGAGGAGTCCTAACAATAACATTCTGCTAAAATAAAAATATTAAGAGAAAAGCAAAATTCTACCAAAATGTTGCTCGAATGTAGGCATCATTTTACTTTTTAATGTTGCATTATAACAACTATATCAATCAATATGATTGAATAGATAAGCCCCTATGAACCAAGAAAAGATCAATTTCTTCTCATGCTTGACTAATTAATAGAAAAGTATTATAATTATTATAATTATAATAATAATAATAATTATTATTATTGTTATTATTAGCTTCAACTCGACGTGAACCGGAAGTGTTTTTTCATTCCGGAAGTTTACCCCTGGCCCGACCGGAAGCAGGAAAGCGATGGCGGGGGACACTTCCACGGAGCTTCTTTTTCTAGATACGTTTAAACATCAAAGTGCAGAGGTAACTTACTATTTATTACGCTCCAACACAGTCTTGTGAAAGTGCATTAGATATGCCTATATTCAAAACTTATATCGCTTTTATTCTGGAGTTTTTTATAATGATGCTCAACTTCCAAGCTAACGGTGTTAACTTGGCTAACATTAGCAGTTGTTGTGTTACTATGAACGCTGCTTGTCAGTTTTTCATTTCATTGCACATTTATCGTACACTCGATTGGACCAAAATACCCCCGTTAAATGTGATTTTATTTTCATAAACAGATAGCTTGTTTGCAGCGACCTTCTTTTGCATGCTTTTACAGATTCTTCGCTGGTTAGCCGGACAGCTAATGCTAACTTGAAAGTCTCAGCATGACAATGTTTACTTCGGTGCAGACCAAAATAAGGGAGAATGTTCTGATCTGTAGTGTCCATTCAATGAAGCCAATGTTGCGTATATCAATTATGTCCATTGTGATGTCTACTTCTACTTCAGTTAACCAACGTGGATGTGGTGCGGTTTCCTTGCGGGGTGCTAATCACAGAGGTGCGGGTCATTCCTCCAGGAATCAAAGCACACAGCAACTTACCTGACAGCAGAGCGTTTGGGTAAGAGCTATGATGCAGTCACACTCATATAGTAATTTATTGATTTGGTACCCCCAGCTTAATCCAAAGATGTCTACCAGCCCTGTATTAAACCCTTCCAACACGAATGCTCCGTTATGTTGAAGCTGTTTTAAGGAGGTGGAACCCAGAAATGTTCAATTAGACTATATCACAGTGACCGAGGTTGGTACTAATTGTAATATGTCAGTCTCTTTATGTAAATAAGGGTTTACTAAACAAACAACATGGAGATCAGCGTTGAACTTAGTGCTGACCTTATTAAGCACTCTGGGTATTGATCATAACACAAGTAGTTCACAGAGAATAGTTTTACTGGAATGCAGTGTTTCCAGTTTTTAATTTGTTGATGCACTCATTGACTTGGGTTGTAGTGCTGCCAAATTACCTGACTTTGTGGTACCTAATTTAAAATGTGATTTTATGAAATCTGGGATGCATATTTTATATTTAGGAAACCTCCACAACTGGCAACAGATCTGTCGTCTATGTCAGCAGGTATCAGGATTGTATTGTAAGAGTAAAAGTTGGATCGGTTCATCTCGGGTTGCAGGGAATATTGCAAATGATACTGTATATTGCTCCTGGTGATGTTTGTCAGCTTAAGACACCTGAGATGAATGTGTGTGCCTGTGGGATATAGGGAGGCCTGTATGAATGAAGAAGTGTCTGAGTTTGACACCTGAGCTCCATTGTTGAGCAGATCCTGATTCTCACTGATCCTGTTGAGTAATGTGTGAAGTAATTTTGCTGAATGAATGCAGGTAGGTTTCAATATTGTACGATTGAGGTATGAATGTGTAGCGATGGAGAAAGTACTCTGGCAAATGTGTTGTTTTAAATATCTGTCAGTTTTCCCTTAAGTTTTCAATGAAAGCAGAACTTTGCAGCCTTTTAAGGCTATGCCTTTTAATATAGAGCATCACATTGTGCAGGTGTATTAAATAAGTAGGTTTCAGATTCTTTATTGTCATGTCACACACCAGTGTTATGTATGCATGTATGACTCAAACGAGGAAAGCCTTTTGACAGTACTAAATGTGTGTTTCCAGTGAGACGTCTCCTCACGCCTTCCAGTTGGAGCTGTTCTTCAATAATGCAGCCAAACCCAACAGCCCCACCTTCCACAGACTGGGCAGGTCAGAAATGCTTTTATTCTCGTCCCTCTCGTTTTGTTTGTGTCAACCTCCTTTCCTCTTCCCATGCTCTATCTCAATATTTCTTGATGTGGAAGTCTGTCTCACCTGTAGAACCAGTCGCAGTAGCATCTAAGGACTGTTGTCATAGAGCTAGCACACCCATATTCAGGTTCCTTTGTTTCTGTGCTGGCTAACTGGTCTCTCCAGAAACCCAACCCCACCCACGCTGCATCTGAATGTGAGCCAAAAACATTTGGTACTAGGTGAAATAGAGGGGAACGTTTGAATCAGGCAGTTTTATTTAATTACCCATTTTGTAATCTGTAAATATGACGGTTATTAACTTTGCTGGGAAAAGTGGAAAAGTATTTATTTAACCTGTGTGATTCAACAATTTATACGATTGAAAAATCGTTCAGATGTTATAAACAGATGTAACTGAAATGGTTTTGGTCAAATATTTATTTTTCCAAAAGAATCAAACTGGTGAGCTGAGGATCAATTACAACCCAGAACATCAAAATTAAGCGTTATTAAGTTTGTTTACTTGGGGCCGATTATTTCGACAGATTCTTACCAGTCTAGCAATAGAATGAATTTTAACTCTTTGATAGTTTTTGTTTAAATCACTTATCCAGCTTAGACGAGCTAAAATTGCTGTTAATTCTTTTTACCACTTGGCAAATTATAAGTGTGCTTTAGACTTAGTGTGTTTTTTCTAAGACACTTTATTATTTTGAAGACAATAGATCATGTTGGGAGAGGTTTCCTCATAACTACACGTCAATTACGTGCAGATTTGAAAAAGCATTGCCGAGGGCTAACGGATAACACACAGGCTTAAGCTAAGTTATGCACTGGTTTATTTTTGGATTGTTGCTTTAATCTCTCTTGTCTTTTATTCTGTCCACAGTCTGGAATATGATGAGAACAAGTCCATTGTGTTCAGACCCAGTGGAAAGGTAAGTGGTCGGTCGTAATAAAGACGTATTGTATTCTTTTTTTTTTTCTTTTATTTTTTTTTTTATTTGAGAGTTAATCAATGGGTTTGCGCCTGCAGGTGAACACAGATGGCCTGGTGCTGCGTGGCTGGTACACAACTCTCACTTTAGCGGTGTATGGGACAGCAGAGCGCTCACATGGACACGACCAAGACTCGCCACCCCCTCCTCCACCCCCACCCCCACAGCAGCCAAGTGGCCTCAAGAGGATTGTTAAACAAGGTGGGCAACATTAACCTGAAACCAACACGTGCTCTCGCCTTCACACCCACTTCCTGAAAGTGGAACATCCTTATAAGATGTCTTTACAAGGTGGGTTTGTTGTATACTAAACCTGTTGATGTTTTTAAGAATGGGAAAAAGATGACCAGTACAATGGCAGCCCTCCCAGACCACCACCCAGAGGTCCTCGGACTCCACCTGGACCTCCACCCCCGGACGATGATGAGGAGGAGCAGGTTCCGATGACAGGTCAGATCTCCACATCTGTTTGACGACATTATGTCAGCCACTGTTCAAACATTACAGGGATGTTGCTTTAGTGAGGACTTCTTGTAATTCAACATCAGTGTTTGCTCTTGATGTCATTTTAAAGTTAAAGAATAAACACATTAAACTGTACAGTTTATGTACATGAATCATAAATGGTTTGTCAGTGTGCCTGTAAAAATTGAGCCTTCTTACAGTATGTTCAGTCTAAGTTTTTCTCTTTGAGAAAGTGTTGTAGTATTGTTCTGCATGTTTTATCTTATTTACTACCCTGCACTTCATTTATCTACAGTTGTTTAGAGTCTGTAACTAAAGCTATTAGGTAAATACTACATGTTATAACCCCTGGCCCACAAGAAATATGTCCCTGAACTGTTTTGCACAATTGAGCCTATAATTATTTTCAATTTGCAGTGGGTGTTGCCAAAGATGAACCATGCGAGGGCCGCGATGATTACCTGGAGGCTGTGTCGCCCGAAAGGTCACTGCCCGCGGACGAAACGTACTCAGACGCCGAACAAGAAGAAGATGGCGATGAGGAGGAGGAAGAGGAGGAGCAGGAGGAGGAAGAGGACGCACGGACCGAGGGGAGCGCGCCGGAGGAGGAGGATGAAGAAGAGGAGGAGGAAGATGAGGGTGAGGACGAGGAAGAGGAGATGGAGGAAGGTAGGAGAGTTCTTATGTTAGAGTAGGATCGTCTGCAATCCCAAATGGACACTCAGCCCCGAACCCGTTGACAGTAGAAACCCTACACATGGTCGTCCCACGGGGCCTCGGGACCAGGGTCCATTTGGGACTGAGTTGCAGATTGAGAGAGTGTGTGCTCTAGCATGCCGCGTCCATCTACAGCCAGTGGATGCTGCAAACTCTCAGCTGGTCCGCTCAGGGCTTCTCTGAAGGCTTAAGATTAACCTTCATCAGCTGTGATGTGGAGGTGCATCTGACGCGTCCTCACAGCTGTGGCTGAGTGTGTGCTATAATCACATCATGCATGCCGAACTAATCCTGCATGTTTGGAGTGATTAGTTTGTAGGATTTTGAGTGTATGCGTTTGTGCATTGGTAAGGGATATATAGTTACTGCTGACCTCCTCATTACTTCTCATTTTCATTTTACACATGTTTATACAACACATAAAGGTTGGAGCATTGTGATCATTTATTTGCTGCGAATAATCCTTGTCAAATTTTCTCTTTTTTCGACCTACTAGGCGACGACGGTTATGAGCAGATTTCCAGTGACGAGGATGACCTGGATAACAGTACCTTCAAGTTGCCCACCTTCGACATGGACTACACTCCTGAGGATCTTGCATCTGTGCCACCCGTCCAGTATGACCCGTACGAACGAGAGCTCAGACCCTTGCTCTACTTCACCCCTCCCTACAAGACCCGCTTTGATTCCCAGTTTGAGAAGGCCAGTATGGAGGAGCCCAGGGACGCTGGGGGGACAGAAGGAACAGCTGGGGGAGAGGAAGCTGAAGCTGTCGCTCACCTGAAAGATCTCCTAACTAGCGTCGGTGATGACACAGATTCCCGCTGGGTCACCGCTCTGGAAGAGGCACCTGGACTTCTCACCAAAGGGTTGCCCTATTTCATTAAACAAGGAGAAGGAGAGATGGAGGAAACTGTTAAAGTTTTAGTCCACTGGGCTCTTCAAGCTCTGAGCATGGAGATTGCTCTCACGCAGCCCATTGCTCTTAACCTCAGACAGCTAAAAGCTGGTGCTAAGCTAGCATCATGCCTTGCAGAATATCCGCAGGGCCTCACGGTGCTGCTGCGCGAAGGGGCCCTCGGTGTGCTCCTGGAGCTGGTCCAAGCAGACCACGTCTCCTCCACGCTGAAGTTGAGTATCCTGAGAGCTTTGGATGCTCTGATCAGCGCTCCTGCTGGGGTGGAGGCTTTCCTACACGCAGGAGATTCAGAGAAGAGCGGCTATCAGGTTAGCGACACAAAGTCTGCATTTCTATGGCACAGATTCCAGATCTCAAGCTGATTATGTTTTTGACTTGGCCGCTCATCCGCCCTTCACTTTCACAGTAAACACACATGACAAGTTGAACACAGCCATTGTGTTTTGTCTTGTTAATGTGACTCTAAGCTTCATGTGCTTCACAGCGTCTAGTCCAGCTGTTCCTGCGCGAAGAAACAGTGAGAGTCATAACAGCTGGAAACGCCATATTACAAAAGAGCCACATGTACGAGGTACTCGTCGACCTCCAGAACACAGCGGCAGCGTGGAGCGAACCACAGCAGGTAACAAGCACCCACTCGAGCCGCTCTTTCACACACGCGCTTCAAAGACTGAATGGGTTTTATGTGGTGACCGTGGCCGACCGTTATCCTCAGGAGGAGATGGAGGATGCTGAGAGCCCCATGGAAGAAGAACCGCCGCTAAACTCCTCCCACGTGAGCGAGGCGGAGCTCGATAGGCTGGCGGGGGTTTTGGAAGAGCTGCATCACTTGTTGGAGACGGCCCCTCACTGCATGGTGCAGCCCCCCGGAAAAGCCTTCCCCACCACTGCTAGAATAACAGGACCACAGGAGAGGGACAACCCATATCCAACACTGTACAGGTACGCATGCAAACTCAAATCACATTAGTTCAGACTGAAAATTAAATTATTAATTATTAAATTATTGCATTTACTTTTATTCAGATATATGCACGCGTGCCACTTCCTGGAGAGCGCGACGGTGGTGTTGTCAGCAGCGGCTGCAGCCGGCCATGTAGGCGTCACCCAGGCGGTCAGAGAGGTCCTACGCTTCCTGTCCCTCACCCAGTCAGGCCTGCTCTTCCTCATCGCCCAGCCCGCGCCCGCCAACCTGCTGCTGCGTCTCCTGGCGTCCATGGCGGAATCTGAGGCCGAGGAGAGCACGTTCACGGGAGGAGAGGGGGGACTCACGGGGCCGGGGTTCGGCGAAGAGGGCTTCGGGGTGTGGCTGATGCAGGCGCTGCACGCCCTGCAGGGCGTGTCGGAACTCATGAGCCACGTGGCCGCGGGAGGGGACGGCGGCGTGGGGCTGGAGGAAGGGGACAACGCCGAGGTCCTGGGCATGCTCCACGCGCTCTACCTGATGACTTTCACTCAGACCGGTCGGAGCGCCGTGGCCCACGTTTTCAGCCTGGACAACAACCTGTCCTGTCTGGTCACCCTGCTCCAGCACCACAGCAAAGATGGACAGGGGTACGACTGTCATTTCTTCAGACTTGTTTATTTTTTAAAAATTTTTCTATGCTCTCATCTCATTCCAATGCTTCTTTTTTAATTCCTTTCAGTGAGGCCAAGGCTCGCAAAGCTGTGACATATAACTACGCCTGCATGCTGGTGCTTCTGGTGGCGCAGACCTCTAATGAACTGAGGATGATGGAGCAGTATGCTGCCCCGCTGCTCACCTTAGCCAAAGCAGATGACACTAATGCCAAGTTGCAGGGTAAATACCGCTCTTGTGACACTCGCGTATCATACTAGTTAAAAAATGTTCTAAATGAGTGTCTCTATACGTGTCGTTTTGTTTTTCAGAGCTCAGTAAATGGCTTGAGCCTCTAGAGAAAGTGCGCTTCGAGATTGCCAGCATTCCTACACTCATTGACTACATCAAGCAGGTACAGATCTCTCTTTTTTTTATTATACTTGTTTTCATTTCAAGTTATTTTTTGAGCTTTCATATTCCAATATTACCTGCCGACGGCCCTTAACAGCCCAGAGTCTTTTCAATTCAGTGGATAATAAATAATAAATCTCTTGAGCTGGCGTTGATTAGGCAGCTGCCAGTGAACATCTGATTCAGTCTGTTAACTCATTCAGTGAGGAAATAAAGGCTCACCTTACCATATTGCTATTACTGAGTGATATTTATAGAGAGGCTTCTACATTATTACCAGGGGAAAACAGTGCAGTGTTGTCACAACCAGGCCAGCTGATAAGGTGACTTACAAACATGCAGCCTTCATAGGGGTGCGAACTTCCCAAACAATAACAGTGAGAACAGTGTTTATAGGTCACACTCTGGTCTAATAACGAACCTCAAATCCACCACAAATATATCTTCCTGGAATGTAAAGCTTCACTAACAGTCTAAACGGCTCCAGCGTGTGTTTTCTCTGTGGGCTACAGATACGTGCGCTGGATGTTACGCTCAACACAGGTTTTGTTTCTACTTCAGAATGTGGAGAACGTGTTAACTGCAGAGGGAACGGGGCTGGTCACCGCTCTGAGGGTCCTCTGCCACATTGCCTGCCCCCCTCCCGCTATAGAAGGTAAAGTCATCAAACAGGGTTTTTCTCTCTGCCGTTGTCTCCTAGCGGACACGTTTTTGACCTTCGTGTCTCCTTCCTTTCCGCAGGTCAGCAGAGGGACCTGAAGTGGAGTCTAGCAGGCGTCCAGCTGTTCTCCGGGGAGGGCCTGGACACGTGTGTGCGCGTCCTCCAGAAGCTGTGCGGCGTGCTGCTGCAGCCGTGGCGCGTGCACGGACACATGGGCCCGACGCCGCAGCGCTGCATGATCCTCAGCGTGTGCATCAGCACGCTCAGGTTGCTGCGCACCATGCTCACGGAGCTGCTCCGCGGGGGAGCTTTCCAGTTCAGGGACACTCGCGTGGCCAACGTGTTGGTGTCGCTCCACATGATGGTGTGCTCCATCCCTGCGTCCGGACGTCTGGACGGGGAGGAGACCAGAGTGCAGGCGCTCATTGTGGACGTGCTGCTCACCTTCACGCAGGGCGTCAATGAAGAGGTGCGTGTGAATCAAACACGCGCGAACAGAAAATGTGTCTTATGCATTTGTGAGTTAACGTTTGTGTCTGCTGCAGGTCACTCACACAGAAGAGACTCTGGCCAGTAACACGTGGTCTCTGATGCTAAAGGAGGTTCTTGGCTCCCTGCTGAAAGCCCCTGAAGGCCTCTTCTCCGGCCTGACGTTGCTGTCTGAGCTCCTGCCTCTACCACTGCCAATGCAGAGCACTCAGGTACCTCTAATCTCTTCTCTATTTCATTTAATGATTCTTGTCTTGGCATACGCGCTAACATTACAAGACCTTTGGCTCCACAGGTGATATCAGTCCAAGACGTGGCTGTAGCCTTAAACACGAGGAAGCTGTGGAGCATGCACATCCGGGCGCAGTGGAAAGTGTTTTCCGAGGCGCTGAGGTGTGTGTTCGCCACCAGCTGCCCTCCTCTCCTGGCCATGCTGAGGAGAGTGTGCGTCCAGTTGGCAGACCTGTCGTCTCCCAGTGCGACGCTCATCATGAAGACTCTGCTTGAGCTGCTGCTGGAGGAGCTGCAGCCGTGAGTGAAGGACACACACACGCACCACCACCACCACGGTTTCTGTTTATGCCTTTAGTTGTGTTTTAAGTTTGCATTATCTTCCAAACTGCAGGGTGGAAGGGAAAGTCGTGTGTTGGGCCCAGGTCTTGCGCCTGCTGTCTCTGATGGACGCCCTGGTGTCTCAGAGAGCTTGCAAGAGCGCAGCACTGCACCTCCTGTCTGGGTCGGTCTCTGGAGACGAGCAGCTGGCCGATTTGTTCCCCTTGCTTTTGTCTCTTTTGGTTCCTCCTACCGATCACTCCTTACAGCAGCAGCAATGCAGCGTTCTTGTGGGGACAATATTACAGTCACTGTGTGACCAGGTGAGGATGGCACATAACACATAAAAGTGTAAAAAGTCTTTAAAAGGAAAAGGCGAAATGCTGAAAAGTTTGTCGTCTTCGTCAGGACATCGCTCTGCTGGTGTCTCCGCCCGGTGAAAGCTGTGTGTCGGAGGCTGAGCAGCTGGCCAATGCTCTACCGGGGCGAGAGATGATGTCGTTGGTGTGCAATTCCCTTTTGGAGGTTTTGGGGAATGCAGAGAGCAGCGTCCCGCTCCTCCTCACCTGCATCAGGACTTTAAGCTTCCTCACTGAGCACGACTATGGACTCTACCACCTTAAAGTGTAAATGGAAATGTTTCCTTGGGTTTGTTCTGCGTTCTTGGGCCATTTCCTCAGTTAGATGTCACCTTGATTGTACTTCTGACCTTTGTTCCAGCGCTCTGAAGAAACACGGTGCAGGACTGTGCGCGCTGTTGAAGAGGTTGGTGGTTTCCTTCAACAAGGACTCGGTGGATCTGCTCTCAGCTCTGCTCGACTTTCTCAGGCAAATTCTCAACACAGAAACAATGGTACGTATGTCCAGACTTAGGGTAACTCATCATTTATTAAAGTCTCTGGATAATAAAACAATATTGAACATAAAATATATAATAGATAAAATCAGAATGTGGACGACAACAGGAGTGAATTACAACCAGGGGAGAAACTGATATGTTTCAGTGATTAATCTGTTGTAAATGTGTATTTTATTTAAAATATGTTTATGTTTTGAAATGTCTTGAAACAAAATGTTAACATATAACCACGGTATGAAATTTCCTTTTCAGTAGAGTTAAACTGACACTGCTCCTGTTCTTACTTGTTGATGCACTAATTACTAACTGTTACAGTATAACTGGTCTTGACCCTGAATCTTAATTCATATCCAGTGTGTTGACGAGAGCCACGGGTCCAGTGAAGAGTCCACCTTTGTTCCTCCACGACTGCTTTCGGGCTCCGAGATGAAAGCTCTGCTGCAGTGGGACGACTCAGAGTCCCACCCACTACCTTCCCTGGAGAAGCAGATTACGGTACTAGTGATTCAGACGTGTGTTAATATTTTTATGAATAAAAGGTCCACGCTGCCTTGGCATCCAACCTACTGTGCTTGTGTGTCTGTAGAAACTATGTAAAGAGGATGATTCACTGGAAACCATGCTGGAGAATGTCGTTGTCCTGAGGCAGACGTTGGAGACGGCCACAGACGCGCCGCCTGTATCTGAGACAGAGCCCACTCTGCCAGCGCCAGAGACACTGGGGGCCCAGTTCAACCACAGGTGGAGTCCTTCAGAAATATGATTTTATAATGACGGAATGATTAATTACATCATAGAGCTATACCCAGCCTGGATGACAATCTTAACTGATATTTAGTCCACTATTGAACTTTTTAAGATCAAACTCAAGCCCTCGTGTGATAAAATGAGCTGCATGAACAATCAAGAGGATTTATAAATGAATCATCAACGCCTTGTGTGTTTTTTTGTGTAGGACGGTGTTCATTCTGTCCGAAGCTCTGGATGAGCAGCTGAAGGCTCTGTGGTTCTCCCCCTTCCAAACCGATGACATAGAAACAGACCTTGATACGGTGAGTGTGTGTGTGTGTGTGTGTGTGTGTGTGTGTGTGTGTGTGTGTGTGTGTGTGTGTGTGTGTGTGTGTGTGTGTGTGTCTGTGTGTCTGTGTCTGTGTGTCTGTGTGTGTGTGTCTGTGTGTGTGTGTCTGTGTGTCTACAAACCCTTTCAACATAATCATGATCATGAAAAAGTGTTACCCTCATTATTTTGCTGAACGTTATACGAGTCAACCTGTCAATCTTCTTTGCTGGCTCTTATAGAGGCAGCCGCTGTTGCATCATCTGCTTTTTAATCTTTTTTAGTTCAATATTTGTTGAGTTCTACTACAGCCTGTCATTATGCTAAATTCAAATAGTAATTACTCATTGCTGCATTGACCCTAAGGCGAGAAACATAGTTTGTACTTGTGTAAAAACCTGGTTCAAACCGAGTTCAAGACTCTTGACACTGAACTGCTAGGAATTAAGATATTTTCATGTTCAGACTCATCAGATTCATGCAGCTTACACTTGTTTTCATTCAGTGTTTCTTGTGTGCATCATGCCTATGATTCCCTCTTTGTCCGTGTGACAGGTGAAGGTGGATCTGGTGGGTTTGGCTCAGGAGTGTTGTCCAGAGTTGGACTTGAAAGCGGAGCTGGAGCGCTCCTTCCTGTCTGAGCCGTCGTCTCCTGGTCACACTAAGGCTCCTAAAGGTTTCCGGCTGGGCAAACACAAACATGAGACCTTCATCACCTCAAGGTACGGCTCTACTATTAAATTCATCCTTTTGTTTTTCTCACAACAAAGACATCGAATCAAGCTTTAAATAAACTCCTTGAATGCCGTCGTGTCTCTGCAGCGGTAAATCGGACTACACTGAGCCTGCTAAAAGAGCCCACATCATGGCCGCTCCCCGCGGCCGCGGAGGTCGAGGAGGGTTCGGACAGAATCTCTCCAGACCCCATGACATCTTCCGCCTGCGCAAACAGAACACTTCCCGTCCCCCAAGCATGCACGTGGACGACTTCGTTGCGGCGGAGTTTAAAGACATTACCACCCCTCTCGGACTTTTGCCCCCTAAGCGTCCCCCGAAGAGCACCCCCAAGCCCCCCACCAGAGGACTGTTCACTGGCAACAGAGGCAGAGCCACCTTTCACAGCCAGACTCGCTTTTTCACTCCGCCACAACCTAAAGGTGTACTGCTGTCGGGTACGTACGCACGGATACACGGATGAAATGTGGTGGGTTGTTGAAAGACTCAATTTTGTACAGTGAAACCTGTGAGCTTAATTAGCACAATTTTGGTTTTGCAAAATATATGTGTATTTTGTTATTTCTTTCTTTTAATTATTACCAAAATCTAAATTTTTACACGTACTGAAAATACTGTAGTATATTAAGTGCCCTTGAAACCATAGACACCTTTTTCTTTATCAAGTTTTCTAAGTAGAAGTCCATTTATCATCACATTGTGCCATCTAAAATAACAAAGTTCCTTTGTTAAATAATGTAATAAAGACTGAGGCATGGAGAGATGTGTTAAATACATGAATATAGTCAGTAAAGTTTTTTGTCCAACTGAAATTGGTTCTACAATGAGGTGGATGTATATATCTTGAATTGGCCAGTAGGGGGTGACAAATCTTCCGTTTTGCTCCTGTAGGTAACTACACTCGAAGAGAAGGGGGCCGTGGTTCATCGTGGAGCGCCCAGGTTCCAGCCGTCACTCACAGAGGGACCTACAGTGATCCCCGCGGGGGCCAGAGCAACTTCACTCGAGGACCTCTTCCCTCCCGACAACCGCCCGCAAGTATGGAGTGTACACGCACGCGCGCTTTGGGTTGACGTCAAGAATCTCTAAAGTCTAAACTGAGTTGAAGGTGGGTTTGTCTTCCCTTCTCCAGGTGCATACCGGCTGGCTCCGCGGGACCGAGCTCCGCGAGGCAGAGGAGGCACCGGGCTGTCGTGGCTCAGCGGCGGAGGAGGTGGCGGCAACGCCGGAGGGGGCGGTGGGGGAGGCGGCGGTGGAGGAGGAGGGGGAGGAGGAGGAAGAGGATCTCAGGGGAGCAAGTTCAGCGGCGGGGGAGGGAGCGGAGGTGGGAGGGGCAGACACGTTCGCTCCTTCACCAGGTAAACTCACCTGGGAAATGACTGCAGCCTCTAATGGCGACAAACGGACTAATCAGGATATTGTATATGCGATCTCCATGGAAACGTGGTGGTATGATGTTGTCACAATGACGTACGGACTGTGTTGATGTTTGATGTTTTGTATGATGAGTTGTAATCGGAGAATAAAGGTGATAGTAAAGTCTTTTAAGTTTCTGTCGTAATTGTTTCCAGACTAAAATGCAAAAAAAATACACAATACTTTTCTTTATGAGGAAAGACAAGTGAATAAAAGGGATTCAGTTACATTAGCTACATTATGACAATTTAAAAAGTGTGTCGAGGTATTGTTTGCTTGATAAAAGGAGAATTTATGAACCGTAGATGATGTGTTACACTATTCAACACAAATCATGGAAGTCGGCTTTGATGCAACACCAGGAAATCAAAGGTTTGTTCTGTTGGTCAGAGAAAATAGATATGAAAAAAAACATCCACACTTCTAGCATCACATGTACCATATGTTTTTTACCTTAGCCTGACAAATATGTGAAGACTACTACTAATCCAGTTTAGTAAAACTTAGACTAAATAATAAACATATCGTTCCAGTAAGACCAGGTTCTTCCATTTTAAGACACAAATGACAAAAAGAAATACAGTATAATATTTCCTATAACCTGTTAGTGGACACTCAAACTTTGAATAGAAATAATAGTGAGCTGAGCGTGTGTCTAGAAAGGAATGAATGGTTACCTCTGTCATCTGGTAATAATAGATACAAAAAGATCCGCTTCTCAAGCAAAAAGTTCACAGCATAATTACTTTATTCCAACATACAATTAAAACATTTTAATCTCTACATCATTGCCAAAATAGTCACTAAATATACAAAATAAAGATTTATTGTGCTGTAGATCCGGTGATTTCAGATGACCGTCACCTCTCGGCTCTTTCTTTTGATACAGTCCAGGGTCAGACTCCGCGTGCCGCCCTTGCGAACCCCGTCTCCCAGCTGCGGCGAAGGAGGTGGACCTGAAGCATGTGCAGCCTGAGCTGAATACAACGACAAACTGGACGCGTGTAAAGACGACTTTCTCTGCTGATGCTGTGTCGGCTCCGTGTGTAGCTCCCTGCCAGACGCCTGCTGATCTCCCTGAAGCTCGTCCCTGCCGCCTCCTGGTTCGGCGGGGAGCTGACTCCTCGTTGGTTGCAGGTCCCTGAGGAGCTCCAGCAGTTCTCTCTTCTCCAGCTCTGCCTCTGCCAGCTCCTGCCTCCTCAGGCGCTCGGCTCCCAGCAGGGCCCGCATGTCGCACATCACACGGGATAACTGACCCTGCACGGACAAGACACAACACCACCGGAAACTTATTTTTCTCTTAAGCCATTATGTATGACATTTTCTGATGAGGCTCAGAAAAAGAAAGAGGTCACCTATTGTGATTGAAAGCTCTTGAATAGCCATATTATAACTACATATTGATGTTTGCGAAGTAGCAGCCAGGGATTTTGTTGTGTAAATGCAAACATTTCCACTGCTCTTCAGCACGGTTGTTGCATTATACTTGATGGGTGAGCGACAGTTCACCTTGATCTCCTCCACCTCGTTCTTCAGCTGAGACTCTTTCTGCACCATGTGCCTCCTCTGCGAGTCCAGCCGAGACTCCATCTCTCGTCTCACTTCCTCCAACTTGCACAGCATCTCTGCTCTGGTGTAAACATTCAACGAGACCGAAATTATGAGCTACATCACCAAAAAAACAAACAAAAAAAAAATGCATAGTCACAAGAGACGGTGGGAGCAGACGAGTAGACGAACGCACCTGAGCATCTCCACCTCCGTGCGCAGCTCGGCCACACAGTTATGCTGTGATTGGTCGAGAGAGAGGAGAGTGTGGCCGCAGCCGTTGGGACACTCTCTGCTGCGGAAGTTGCACTCTGACAGGTGAGCCTCCAGACTACGCCTCTCTACTTGAACAGGGCAACCTGAGCGGACGCAAAAATCACACATGAAGCAACCATTATATACCTACAGATACATATACATATTTTAAAAAAAGGAAAAAACATTACAAGCAACAACAGCAAACAGAAACGGAAAGTGTCAATGAAATAACAAAGATTGGGCCTCACATCCAATCTCTAAAAAGAAAAGCAATCCCTTTGGAAAAATGTAGTATATATGTAGAGAATCTTATCTTTATCCTCCGTGCTGCCTTTGTTTACTAAACCAAATTTAATAAACTTCTCACAGGTCACAGCAAAGCTATCAGATCACACTGCATGCACACACTCATGTCACTGTACCTACCACAGTGGCAACATATGTACTCGCCACCTGCCAACGACAGGTCTCAATTAAACCGTGAGCACAAAAAGCACATACTTCACAGAGTTTCTGAAATGCTCATTAAACAGTGATGGGAAGTTGACCCTGACTGCACTCTGTGCGAGGTCTTTGGGAGCTTTCAGTCCCTCGGGTGCACCAGTTTGTGGGGTAGCCATGACAACAAAGTAGCCACCTGTTGCTCACCCACGCGGAGGTGTCACGTTACCCTCGTGTGATGAACATTCACAAGGGTAACAGGTGAACTTCACAATTACTGCCCCAAACAGAAATAAAAACAACACACTACATGAGTGATTTTTCAGTAGGGGTGAGATTTTTTTTTTGTACCTGTGTTGGAGCAGGTTATGAAGGCGAACTCGCACTCATCCTCATGTGTGTGCAGACTCTCCAGGGAGCAGACCATGTCACACCCCTGTCCTGCATTCACGCAACGGATCTGCAGACGATTCAGGTCGTTCCGCATGTACCTGCCATCAAACATACGAAGACGGAAAGAGTGAGATACGTTGAATTCATTTACAGAGGCCGCTAAGTGGGAGAGCTTATCTTTGAAATCTAAGAATGGGTGATCCCAACTAGGAAGCGGCCGGCCAAGCAGCCTGCAGAGGATGCAGACAGACCTGTAGAGTGGTTTGAGGCTGCCAACATCCAGCGGCAGCCTGTCCTCAGGACAGGAGTGGTGATGGACCAGCCAGCTGCTGATGCAGGCGCTGCAGTATGCATGTTCACAGGGGGCCTGGAGGGGGCGCTCCAATACGTCTCGACACACGCAGCACAGCAGACCCTCGTTCACATAACCAACAAACCTCTCCAGATCAAAGCCCATCCTAAAACTGCAGAGAATATATGCACACACAGCACATGACAAACGTGCAGTGTTCACTCATGTTTTCCTTCTCTGACAAAAATGTTCTTACCTGAAGAGTTCACGTCATCCAACTCCTTCTTCTTCTTTCCTTCTGCAGAGTTAGACCCTCCTCCACAGGTAAACGTCCCTTTTCTCTCTCTACAGGCTACACCGCAGTCCTTCCCTCTTCATGCTTTCTCTTAACTCCATCAAGGTGAGGGTCTCCTCGCCTTTAAAGCCCTCCCCTACCTTTGGGACTGTGTCTCTATGGAGAGGTATCCCTGACGACGAGGGTTCAGGATACAGGCAGACAGCTGTCAGACGAGACCAGATCAGATCAGAGAGACAGACTCAATTACAGAAAAAGAAACACTTCGTCAAAACTGAGACAAATGCTGCTGCAGTGTGCTTCCGTTAACGTCTGACTATTAAAGGTTGTGGTGTATCCTTTAGAGATTACTGCCGTCCTTCAGCTGTTTCTGTCTCTCTTAATGACCAACCCTATCCTGGGTTTCCCTCTCTCTTTGGATGTGGGATTAACATGGATTACACTCTCTCTCTCTGCCTGATTGGATTACAGACTACACAACATCAGATGGCATAAAAACACATGACCACAAAAATCAAAGAGCATCCCGAACGCTCTGACTTATCATCCTAGTCCCTGTATACGGTAGAGAGAGTGAGAGGAGACGTAAAAGACGCAATATACTACATAAAATACTCAATTTTGCTTAAGTCTTAAATTTGGATTTGAATGAATGAATGAATGAATGAATGAATGAATGACTGCTGTGTGTGAAAAAGAAAAATGCAAATCATGCATTAAATAACATATTATTTGTTGAGACTTACTGATAGATTCATTCGGAAGTTTTAGTCATGTTAATATAAACTTTTGTCAATATACGTGTTAAATAACTTGCATTTTTTTTCTAGTTTACATTCATCAAAATACTGCAAAGTATCTCATAGTTATGTTTAATTACAGTACGTGGCTCAATGCACTTTAATTACTTTCCAGTGCTACAATTCATTTTGATCTTTGGCTTTTGTGGTATGACTTCAGCGAACAACTAGTAGTGATTTTAAATATAAAAATATTGTTAAATTGCCCGCACAGTAAACTTTAAGACACCAAGGAGCTTCAGTCATAGGTCATAGGTCGTTCTCGTCTTGAAGACGCCATTACTGAGGTGAAGTGAGGTCAGAAACTGACTGGGTGAGATCGATTTACAACACAGGGATCTATCGGATCGACGGGTTGCTAAAATTCAGCGGGGTCACGGGCAGGAGACAAAACTGTTTCTATGGGATGTGCTCAGTGAGTTGTAGCGACGGTAAAACCAAGCGAGCTCCGCTCGTTTTGGCCACGCCCACTAAAAGTGTCTCAACCAATCAGATTATTCAAATCATTCCGCGGGAGAAACGGAGCCGGATGCAGAGTTACAGAAAAGAGGAAAGACGATTTGTTTTGGAACCGAGTTACAGCTTTGGATCTGAAATGTTTTTATCAAACGTTTAGCTCGTTCTGGTATGTATAAGACGTATAAGTCACGCGTTATTTAACGTGATGTTACAGTCGAGATTAGATCATAGGCTGTGTGTTGCTAACCTCTTATAGTCATGTAACAGGAAACTAGCTAACAAGCTGGCATCCTGATAAGATGATCATTAGCAATAATAATGATGGTGCATTGATTTTATACTGCGCATTTTTTAGCATTTTATGAGCATTTTTAGATGCTCAAAGCGCTTACAATTGTGTGCATCATTCATTCTGACGGAAACGAAGACTTTTAGATGTGCTGGAAACGGACAAGCTACATGATTGTCCACAGTTTCCATGTATGTGAAGACTGACTGGGCAATTTGTCATATTAGTTTATAAAAAAAGCAAGAAAAAAAGCAATATTTTTAGTTGCATGTATTGAGGTTCAACAAGACAGCGGTACATGCATCATCTTAAGTTGATTCATTACCAGAGTTGTCATTAGTTAGTTTTTCCGGAAATAAAACCACACCCTAAAAAATGTAAAACCATATGTTGTTAGGTACTGGGAAGGCAACAGTGGTACAGTTGTACATCACAAATGTTTAACGAGAGGGGCCAATGTATAACTATTACAGAACAAACAGAAGTTAGAAGAGGCTGAACACACTAGTCTTAAATTCACTTTAAACTAATTTCTGTCATATTCTAAAGAGAAACGTATACTTGCCTATTGTAATTATTGTGTTGATATTCATCACTGCCCGTCTTCACGATGTAGGTTGTTGTGTGTTGCCACCGGGAGAATGCGACGTTCAGGAGCTCCCAGTCAGCTCTTGGGAAATGCAGTGAAAAAGCCTCGATTTGTGCCACCTGGAGCATCTACATCCTTTCCGGTGGCTGAATCCAAGCCTCTGGCCTCTAAACCAGGCATGGTCAATGCACTCCATAAGGTTGGGGTTTCCCTCAGTATCTGTTCAATACCCATCAGTATTAATTTATTTATTTATTTTTACATATAAATATCTCTTTCTCTCATGTTGCAGGTCCAGAGAAGTCTTGCAGCCCCAGCTGTCAGTAAAGCACCATGCAGTGACCAGTCCAGTGCTGCTCCAGCCTTGTCCCGGGCACTGGCTCGTGTTCTAGGTGCGACAGAGAGTAAGGAAAATGAGGCAGCGGCAAAATGTCAGTCAGGAGACTGTGCAGAGGACGAAAAAACAACAGGTGAGACATTAACAATTGTGGCTGATGCAATACAAGGTAATGGCAAGTAGTTTTTCATGTGTCACATGGATGCCATGTACTGTACATAGATAAAAAGCTGAAGATCAATAATGGAATAAAGAGTGTACTTATAAAGTCTCTGTGTTAAGAGCCACCATAAGCATCTGCAGTTGCTCTTGATGCCAAATTAGATCTCAGTGGTTTCGTCACATCAACTTTTTCAGCTGTTAGTAACTTTAATTTACCAGATGATGATTTTAGTTCAACCTAATGATCTTATTGATCACACACACTTATCTCTCACCATAATATTTCCAAAAGGAATGTTTGTAAATCTAAAATAAGATTTTTCATATTGATGCTAATATGGACCATGAATAAATAATAAGACTCGTTTTTAACCCTTAGGGATTTTTAACCATTGTTGCACCAAGTCATATTCATCAATCTGTGAAAATACCTAAAACTTCATTGTGTGCAAACATTAAACATGCTTCTGGCAACATTCCTGAATCTCCTGTTCCTCGAAATTCTTTCCTACACAAATAGAAATAATATCTTTATTTGCAGTCAAAAAAATGTATGTGACTATTTGCGTTGTAACGTGATCGCGTTGCTTATTTTAGATGCGTCGATGCAAACGAGGATTTAACTTTACCTACAGCTTCACAACACGTTGCTCGAGCGGATTTTACACGAGAAAAAGCGGCGTGAACCGGCTTCTCTTCTTCCCTCCGTGTTGTACGATTCTCACGCTTTTTCTCTCCACACACACACATATAATCGCTCGAGAAGAGCGGCGCCGTCTCTCAATCAGTGCCTGATAATAACAACAACGCGCTCATTGAAGACTTTAAACCAGACGGACTGAGGCTGAGTGACAGCAGGTCCAGCATTATGCTAATGAGGGACGGAGGGAGGGAAGGACGCGGACAGACTGGAGGACTACGCTCCGTCCTCCTCCTCCTCCTCCTCCTCACAGAGCAACTAGTGCCTCCGTCTAGAACACAACGTTTTAATCAGTGTTTGAGGTTCAGAGTTGAGATTTATTGTCCGCGTCCATCAAGCGGCGCGAGCGGGCAGAAGCGCCGTCTGGACGGGCATGCGCAGCGCGCTCCCAGACCCCTCCCCCACCCAGTTAGTTAAGCCAGCGCTGTATCCAAGCGTCGTCCACTTAAGGAGGACACACTCCTGACCCATCACAACCCACAGTGTGAACGTTTAGAAAACAGTGTGTACATTTTAAAATTGTAATTCAGAGCCCCTCGGGCTGCCGTCTGTTTGATGTGGTAGAGACGGTGTCTGTGCTGTGCTTGGTATGAGGTTTAGAGAGACCGAGCTGTAAGTAGGTCGGGCTGGGCTTAAGCGGCTTAGCTACGTCAGCCTAAAGCTGGGAGGAATTCATCCAAAGCCCTCCGCGGTAGGCGGGGGCCTAAGCGAGGCTGGCCTAGTTAAGCCTGATTCTTATTGTGTGCAGTAGAGCCTGTTTTTGTTTTGCACCGTAGCTGAGAGGGAGTCCAGGAGTAGTGTGTGTGAATCCATGTACTTGTTAGTCACAGCTTATGTTTGATTTGGGAGAGGAAGGAGGCAGATGAGACATATGTGGGAGTTAGACCAGTGTTAGTGTCACTGTGGACCAGGAGAGGAGAGCGGCAGGGACAGAAAACAGACAGGTGGAAGGAGTGTGGAGCCACGGTGCTGAGTCTGGTTACTGAAGGGCGACAGCCATAGGCCCGACTTAAGTCTGTGTGAGTCCGCTATGCTAAAAGATGGAGCCCAGTTCCGTGTTTCTGTCCAGCATGGTGGGTAAAGCTCGCTCCTCCAACTTCACCCTCTCTGAGAAGCTGGACCTGTTGAAGCTGGTCCGCCCTCACATCCGCATCCTGGAGGAGCACACCAACAAGCACGCCGTCATCGTGGACAAGAACAAGTGTTGGGACACCGTGGCCGAGCAGTACAATGCGCTGGGAGGGGACAGGCCGCATCGCACCGCTCAGGGCCTCAGGACCCTCTATAAGAGGCTGAAGGAGTCGGCCAAACAGGAAGTGATGCAACGCAGACACGCCCAGCCAGAGTACAGAGCGAGCATCTCTGAGCCAACCAGGAGAATCATGGAGATGATCCCTCACCTGTTTCACCATGTGCCAATCCACGAGAAGGACCAGGCACTGCGCAGGTACAGTATGACTCCCACCTGCCAGCACAGCACACATTTTAACACACAACTGAAAGCCAAGGACAGACAAGCATCCTCCAAACAGTGTAATGATACTGATTCAAGCAAGAGAGGAGGAGCTATTATACAGTTATAATACTAAGACAAGTCAATGCCTTTGTTTACTTTTTATTTTTGGGAGGAAATGCAAATTGTTCCTCAGAAATCTTAACTGTTTATAAGAAGATCTGATGAGCTGAGACTGTAACCAGTCACGTTTGTTGTTTGACTGATTGATGAACATCATCACCAACTTAGGCCTCCATACCCTTCACACAGACAAGATGTACAAGCTCAATTAATGTTGTTTAAGCACCGTAGGCTCCCTCACTAATTTTGATCACTTTTTTTTTTCCATTTTCCAGATTAATATACAGCAAGCACAACTCTCCCATTGAGCATCCTGGCAGTAGCTCCTCTCTGGCTGGACTCCAGGATTACTCAGCAGCTGTCCCAAGTATCCCCCATGAGGTGGTCCAGCTGAACCACGAAGAGGATGTTAAACCACCACCAGACCTCCCCGTCCTCCCTACGCACACGGAGCCAGGGCTGGACGGAGGCCAGGAGCCAGAGGGAGAACAAGACTTGGGCAGCGTCCAGGATTACGAAGCATCTTTGTCTCCCTCTCAATCCTCCGTTAACATCCCCCTCTCCGCCTCGCCGCTG
Source organism: Mugil cephalus (assembly GCF_022458985.1). NCBI lineage: Eukaryota > Metazoa > Chordata > Actinopteri > Mugiliformes > Mugilidae > Mugil > Mugil cephalus. The sequence continues at coordinate 9,845,663 of NC_061780.1, forward strand.
CCGCTACGCCACGACCTCTACCCCAACGACATCTACCCTCACCACGAAGCCAGCAGGTTTCGCCCTCACCTGGCCAAAGAGGAGCACGAGCTGGTGCTGGCCAACCACCGCAAGGTCGCCCTCTACCTGGAGGAGAAGAGGGAGGGGCTGAAGAGGAAGCAGCAGCTGGAGGAGGAACTTCTGAAAGCCAAGATCAAAGTGGAGAAACTAAAGGCTGCCCGGCTGAGACACGGCCTGCCAGTTCCTCTATAACAAGTACGGACACGCACAACTATGGGCAGTAGAAAGGGAGAAGCTCTGAGGAAAAGCTTTGGCGCTTGGAACTTGAATTTCTTTTGGTAACACGGTGCCTCGTACAGACACGGACAGATAGCCTGTGCACTTATTCCACGACGATGCTGAGTTACGTTGCCATCGGTCTCTGTTTAAGCGCTCTGAGCGTAAAGGAAACACGTGTAAAAGCTCAATAACACTGTGATTGGCCGAAATGGGTCAAATAAATGTGAAAGTGAAGGGAATGTTTGTCATATTGACTGATATGTACCATACTGGTGCTTTTGTTGCCTAGATCTGTCACTAGTATGTGAGTGTAGCGATGTTAGGATAGTGTTACGTGGAGAGAGAGTCAGCCTAGTTAATTTCACCAGGATATGTTCTATTTTTAAAGAAGGTGCCCCACTAATTAGGGGTGTGTCACAACTTGATGCGATGAACTCAACAGGAATGATCTTTAAGCTCTTGTGAAACCACATTTTTTTAGTACGGCAATTTTAAAAGAGAAACTCTTGAGTTCAGTGAAACCCTGCAGTCAGTTATCTCAGACATGCCGAGATTGAAACACAATTTTAAAGATCCACTAATAAAAACATGTCAAAAAGTATCAAATCATCCCAGTGTGAAAAGGAGGAAGAGGTGGTGTTGATTTTCTCATGTTCTTGCTATTTAATGTATGTGAATACCACATTGATTGTATTGTGATGTTGGTTTAAAGTGTCGGTTTCTTTGACAGGTTGTCCACATTTTTTATATTAAAAAAGAAACAGAACAGTTGTCCGTTTTTGTGTTTGGTAGAAAAATCATCCCATTTCTTTACATCTTTATTTTTATTTTGTAATGTCGAACACAAGAAATCATTGTCATCGTCTTTCAGTTTCAGGCCTGAGGACGCATGAGAAATAACCATTGTACTTAGTGAATACTTGGTGCAACAGTGGCCTCTGCTGGGGATGTGTTTGACCTGTGCCTCTGCGCGTACAGTTTGTTTCTCACGGTTTTCAGCTGCTGTCTTTTTTTTTTGTCTTTGTCTTAAAGGAGAAGAAGACGGCCCTCAGACAACCCCCTGGTCTCCTCAGACCCCTCGGCCTCCTGCAGGATCGGCCTGCGATTCTGGCGGCAGTCAGGACGGAGCGCGTTACTTCAGCGTGGTGTGGTGTAAGGCCAGTAAGAAGAAACATAAGCGGTGGGAAGGTGATGCAGTGCTGATTACAAGAGGACGCACAGTCACGCTGAAAGACATGGAGGGGAAGGATATTGGAAAGGGTGAGGCGGAGACATTTGAGGTTGTTTTGCGTTTTCAGCATCGTGCAAAGTATCATGAACAGTTCTGTAGTAGTCACTGACAGGATTTATTGATCACTATTTTTACATCTGTCAAAGTTGTCGTTGTGTAGAGTACAGTGCATGTTTTCACCGTTTTGGGAATTATAAAAAGAAGAAAAATAGTGAGACTGTTTAAATTGACTGAATTGTTCTTGTGTTATATTGGAGAATATGTTTCATAATTGTTCATACATTTGGTAGTAGAGTAGTTTGTCATTTGTGCAGATGTCTATTTTGTAGAGCTGCTCTGACAAACATTAATTAAACATTAAACATAAATGTAAATGTATTAGATAGAACATTCACCAGGATATGTTCTGTTTTTAAAGAAGGTGCCCCACTAATTAGGGGTGTGTCACAACTTGATGCGATGAACTCAACAGGAATGATCTTTAAGCTCTTGTGAAACCACATTTTTTTAGTACGGCAATTTTAAAAGAGAAACTCTAGAACATATCACACTGACATGTCAGTGTGATATGTTCTACCTTAAAACTTGTAAAAGACCCAAATATTCATAAATGAGGCAAAATCTACAGGCAACATCAAAGTGAACTCACTTCAAGAGCAGTGAATTGTACGGCTTGGTCCTGACGGAGGATGTTTGTGTTGTAGGTAGCGGCTACAAGGTGTCGGAGCTGGCCTCGCTGTCTGAGGGGGAGACTCTGATGATCGGGGGGAAGCAGGTGGAGGTGATGGGGATCATTTCTTCTGAGGACTTTGCCAGTGGCCGTTGTTTCCAGGAGGTCCAAACTGAACAAAATGAGCTGCACGTGAAGTCTGCCCCGCCTCCCTGTCGCCCCCCGGCGTCCAAACCTTTCTGTCCCCCAACGATGCTGGGGAGGGCGGAGCCTCGAGTAACTCGACGAGACGATGAACAAACCTGCAGACCTCGACATGACCCGCTAGCTCCAGGTGCGAACGCGAAAATTATAAAACCGTCGTATGAATACGCAAATGAACATGTTCATTCATATTTTGGTCTTGTTCTTTCAGGTGCGCTGGTGATGCCGCGCCCCTCTCCCAACCATCAGTGGATCAACAACAAGTCGGGTCTTCCTGTGGTTGATGTCGTGGTCGACCCGTACCTGACCACACACCTGCGACCCCACCAGAGAGACGGCTTGCTCTTCCTCTATGAGTGTGTCATGGGCATGCGGTGAGACTTCTAACACACACCATCCAGTTAAAGAATCCGTTTTGTCTTTTCACACTTGGGAAAGTAGCGGTGGTCGCTATCAGGTTCACCAATGGACCCTTCTGTCTCTGCTTCAGAGCGGCAGGACGCTACGGCGCCATCCTGGCCGATGAAATGGGTCTGGGGAAGACGCTCCAGAGCGTGGCCCTGTCCTGGACGTTGCTCAAGCAGGGACCGTACGGTGGAAGACCGGTAGCTAAACGTGTCCTGGTGGTGACGCCCGGCAGCCTGGTGCAGAACTGGGGAGCAGAGTTTAACAAGTGGCTGGGCTGTGAAAGAATCAGTGTTTTTACCGTGGATCAGGTGAAGATTATTATTATTATTATCATTTCATTTGTTATTTCCAAAGATGTCAAGTAACATAAGAGATCTAGATTCAACTTATGATGCAACACATATAAACCAATAAAAACCTTCATGAGTGTCATATTAAACTAGACGTAGTGGTAGAGTAGGGTTCTTGGTAAAAGTATAAATATGCAGTTTGGCAGATTGACACTGGTGTATATATTCCTTATTTTCATTCCTCCTGTTTTATAGTGCACATCATTTAAAAGCTGTGTTTCCTACATTATTTTTCATGTATCTATGTATGTTCTTAATCAATCCTGTATAAAATCGTTATAACAGATGATCATATTGTATGTTTAGGACCACAGGATAGAGCAGTTCGTGTTGTCCCCTCTTCACAGCGTTCTTGTGATCAGCTATGAAATGCTGCTGCGCTGCCTGGAGCAGGTACGTCTGCCTCCGTTCTCACTGTCAAGGGTGCGCATTACTAATAAATCTTCATGCTCCTAATGCTATGTTTCTTTTGTTTTCAGGTACAGAAGGTGGAGTTTGGGCTTGTAATTTGTGATGAGGGCCACAGGTTGAAGAACAGCAGCATCAAAACCTCTTCAGCCCTCAGCAGCCTCAGCTGCACTCGCAGAGTCATTCTCACAGGTATGCTCTGAAAGGGATTGAGATCTGAGTGGAATCGATGTCTTGCAAAGATTAATAATAAGTTGTCCTTGTGATTTGAAGGCACGCCGGTACAGAATGACCTGCAAGAGTTCTACGCTATCATAGAGTTTGTTAATCCAGGGATTCTCGGGTCGTCGACTGCTTACAGGAAAGTGTACGAGGAACCAATCCTACGTTCCAGGCAGCCGTCCTGCACGGAGGTATCGATAGCCCGTCTTTACCTTTCTCTTTTTGTTCAGATTGATTTCTCGTATTTGAAAAACCCGACGCCGAACCTGCTTCCGCCCGCAGGAGGAGAGAGGTTTGGGAGAGGAGCGAGCTGTCGAACTCTCTCGCCTAACGGGCATGTTCATCCTGAGGCGGACGCAGGAGATCATCAACCGCTACCTGCCTCCTCGCCTCGACTGGACGCTGTTCTGCCGGCCGGCGCCTCTGCAGCTCGAGCTGTACGGGCACCTCCTCTCGCATCGAGTGTTCAGAGCCTGCCTTCAGGGCTCCACTCAAGCCCACACACACCTGGCCTGCATCACCGCGCTGAAGAAGCTGTGCAACCACCCCGGCTTGCTCCACTCCACCGTCAAGGTGATGTTCTTTTACGCTTTGGAAAACCCGCGCCTCCCCGAGGAAATAAACTATTAATGTAATGGCGATTTGTGTGTTTGCAGGAGAGAACAGACAACGGGTCAGTGGAGAGTTCAATATACGAGGGCCTCGTAGATCTTTTCCCAGAATCTTATCATTCAGGAGGACTCGACTCTGCTGACTCTGGAAAACTGCTGGTCCTTTCAGACCTGCTGACGACCATTAGACAGCTCAGCCCTTCAGACAGGTGCGCGCAGACTGGAGACCGTCAAGTGTTTGCGTCACCATGATTGCGATTTTGTCTGCGTGTACTTAACGTCTCCGTATTTGACGCGCGTCCCTGCAGGGTGGTCGTGGTGTCAAACTACACTCAGACACTCGACCTGCTCCAGGACCTGTGTGTACACATGGGCTTCACCTTCTGCCGGCTAGACGGACAAACACCCACAGGCCAGAGACAGCGGCTGGTTGACGGGTTTAACAGCCCCTACTCTCAGAACTTCCTGTTTCTGCTGAGCTCTAAAGCCGGCGGAGTGGGACTTAATTTGATCGGCGCTTCCCACCTGGTGTTGTACGACATCGACTGGAACCCTGCCAACGACATCCAGGCAAGACACACGCCATCAAAGCTAGCTACGTCCCTAACATTGATTTATTTGACCCTTTTCTGTCTTGTCTAAACACATTATCACTGTATGTTCGCACCTGACCTATTAGGTATGTTCTAGCACAGAGGTCTTTGATGTTTTTCAGGCCAAGGACCCCCGAACTGATGGAGAGATTAAGTAGGGAGGGAGTAAGGACCCCATAATTAGCATATGTTCTATATTAAACTAGTGCTATTTATTATTATTTTCCATTCAATTTTAAGTTATTCAATAGTAAATAATACACCGGTTCAAATATTATGTATTATTTTGTGCAACAGTAGGGTGGTGACTGAAAGATAACCTCTTCTGCCTCCATTTATCACTTTACTAAAATATGTTGGATTCATATTAATGTGTATTTAAAGGAGTTTACATTTGTGGGGGAAAATTATTTTGCGACCCCCCTGCAGTACCTCTGGGATCCCCTAGGCGTCACGGACCCCCGTTGAAATTCTTTTACATTAGCCTGTTAAATGTGGATAATGTGGAAGATGTTCATGAGACTGTGGTGCAGAAAACAGATGAATACAAATTAGACGTGTCATCTCAGCAACAATCCTTACGTGAACACAACGCACAGTAAAGTGTGAGTTGTCAGTCCACATGACTCTTTTGGTTTGTTGTAAGACAAATATCTGCGTTAGTGCGTGCACCTTTATGTACAGTGTATCTATATCCAGCAGATGGCACTGTATGTTTGTGTGTCATTCGCCACTGAACTTTTTTTCCCCTTCTTTCTGTGTCAAGGCCATGGCACGAGTATGGAGAGACGGACAGAAAAAGACAGTGCACATCTACCGTCTTCTCACTGCAGGCAAGATTACACAAACACACATAAAGAGACAGAACAATCAGCATATTCAGGCTAACGTGACGTCTGTGTTACTACCTGTCAGGAACCATTGAAGAGCGTATATTTCAGAGACAGGTGTCCAAACAGGGACTTTCTGGGACAGTGGTTGACTTGGGAAAAGGAGCAGAGCACACGAGTTTCTCCGCCAGTGAGCTGCGAGATCTTTTCAGCCTAGCGGACACGCCCTCTCTGACTCACGACCTGCTGAACTGCGATTGCAGCATGGACGGCACAGTCAACGGTAGGCCCACGGACGCGACGCACACACACACACCGCTACACGACTAGACCCGTGTCTCCTCACAACACATGTGCTCCTGTTTGTCTTTGTCCTCAGCCGTCGCAGAGCAGGTGGAGGAGCCGCTCTCTGATAGGCCGTGCCAACTTGGTCGCCTGGGTGACCGTAAGGGGGGGGCAGCGGCAGCGGCGGCGGCGGCGGCGCAGAAGCATCTGAGCATGTCGGAGCTCATGCAGTGGAGACATTTCTCCGGTGACACACACACATTCTCAGACCCTTACCTCGACCGCGCACGGAAACACATCACCTTCGCCTTCCAGACCACCATCTCCCACGCAACGCCGTGAACGTCCTCGTCCAAGCCTTGATAACGCCGTGTGACTAACACCCAACAAGGGCCAGAAACAAGAATACACTTTTAAATGAAATAGCTTGAGATTCTGTATCCTTTGTTATTATTTTCTTGATTTATTCAAGGACATTTACTGTGAAGGTTAAAATAAATAAATAAATGGCATTTAAAGGAACAGTTGTTTGAAGGAAATGAACATTTGTTAATAATTAACAAAAAAAAACATTCTTACCGGGGAAAGATGAGCCAACGAGATAAGTTAATGAATGCGGCAAACTAGAAGTGTATGTGCCGGGTGTGTTTTTTATGTGCACTTATCTGCAGATAAGACAGTGCAAAAGAGGTATACAGGTGAATAGTGAGTGTGTTACCCTGACCTGAATCCCAGCACAGGAGAATAAAGACTATCGAGCGCAGACATGTTCAGCCTGAATTGTTGTGGTTAAATGCCACACGGTCGGTTATGTAATGAACTTACACATTTGCATAGAGTGACTCTGCTGGGATCCTAGAAGTGGGCCATGCTGCGATCTGCTCAGTCCATGATTTTTGGATAGCACTGCTCTGTTCATGCTCTTCAACACAAAGCTGCTGCGTGGGAGTTACAGCTTGTAGTTTCTGTGTGTGCGCGATGCGTGTGTGTGCCCTGGATTCACATATGATTTGTGTTGGGGTCTGTCGGATTGAATGAACTCCAGCAGAATGTGTTTCTCTGCGCAGTGTGATTATTAGTTATCTGATGATTGCCACTGTGCGTGATTGTTAAGCAACTTTCTTGTGTAATAAATGGGTCTCGTACGGGATGTTAAGGTTTTTCCTTTATGCATATGACCGTTGCAGCTTGATCGTGTTGCAGGCTGCTTGGCGATCATGCGGACACCTGCTGTTTCCCTGCGGCCACGGTGTGAATTTAAACGGTGCAATTCCTCCGCCAAAGTCTTCTGCTATGAGCTTTGCATGTTACATAATGTATTATTCATTTCATTTTTGTGTGGGCTCTGATGAAGGCCTTCTAGAGCCTCATGAAAGGCTGCTGCCATCATAGCTACTGTTAGAAGTAGATTTTAATGGTGTTTTTAAACTAAATGCTGTGGTTAACAGCTGTTGGTTATCTTCTAAATGTAGTCAACATGGACGTCCTGGTGGACAAATGTTGCTTTGGAAGTATTTAGCTGTACAGTTAAGTATTTTTCTTCTGATCATGGTTTGTATATAGTAGGCGGTTTAGTTAACGAGGCTCCAGAGTAACTATAATAAAACTTGAAGGCAACATAAATATTAGATACTTTGTTTATCCTGTAGCGTCCATTAGTTTCATCACATAGAAACAGATATACGCTCACTGGCCACTTTATTAGGTACACCTTGCTAGTAAAAGGTTGGACCCCCTTTCGCCTTTAGAACTGCCTTAATTTTCGTGGCAACAACAACAGAGATTTTGGTCCATATTGACATGACAGCCTCACGTAGTTGCTGCAGATTTGTCGGCTGCACATCTATGATGAGAATCTCCCATTCCACCACATCCCAAAGGTTCCTCTATTGGATTAAGATCTGGTGACTGTGGAGGGATGGACATGGTCAGCAACAACACTCAGGGAGGCTGTGGCATTTAAACCATGATCAGTTTGTACTAAATGGCCCATTCTGACCCTGTCATCTGAATGTTGCAGCTGAAATCAAGACTCGTCAGACCAGGCAACGTTTTTTTTCCTCTTCTATTGTCCAGTGTTGGTGAGCCTGTGTGAACTATAGTCTCAGTTTCCTGTTCTTAGCTGACAGGAGTGCCACCTGGCGTGGTCTTCTGCTGCTGTAGCCCATCTTCTTCAAGGTTCAACGTGTTGTGCGTTCAGAGATGTTATTCTGCATTCCTCAGTTGTAACGAGTGGTTATTTGAGTCACTGTTGCCTTTCTATCATCTCCAACCAGTCTGCCCATTCTCCTCTGACCTCTCACATCAACAAGGCATTTTCGTTTATACAGCTGCCGCTCACTGGATATTTTCTCTTCTTCGCACCATCCTCTGTAAACCCTAGAAATGGTTGTGTGTGAAAATCCCAGTAGATCATTAGTCTCTGAAATACTCAGACCAGCCCGTCTGGCACCAACAACCACACCACGTTCAAAGTCACTTAAATCCCCTTTCTTCCTCATTCTGATGCTCGGTTTGAACTTCAGCAAGTTGTCTCAATCACCTCTACATGACTAAATGCATTGAAATGCAGCCACGTGATTGGCTGATTAGCCGCTAAAGACAGCTCCGACACTAGATTCTTGTACTACTGTTTTTGTCTGTCCCCAATAACGTGTCATCTGGCAACTTCTGCATATGACGTGACTCTGTGTCGTGGTCCAAGTCTGAGGTGTAGACGGTGAGTAGGACAGGGGGGAGCATGGTCTGCATAACATCATAAACGTGAACCTCGAGATATATTTATAAGGACTAATCCTTCATGAGAGAAAGGACTGCATCTCAACAACAATAAGTAGTCCATGAGTCCAGACTTCAAAGAGACCTGAGACAGATTCCCGTGGTGGCTTAGCAACTGTCACCAAGCAACTTACTCCAGCTACTGTCCTGGCTTGGCTCAGGCGGTTTGAGATGCCGTTTTGTTGTTGTTTCAGACACATTCACGATTTGTTTTGAAGCATCTGGGACTGTTATTGAACACGTGCCTGACCGACTAGTGTCTCTCGTCCAAGCGCAATATTGATCACGCCTCTAAAAGTCTCTCGGGCCATGTGCGGGGAGGTGGAATTTGTCTGCCTGTGTTAAGCTCTTACCAACCGCTGTTGGCCAAACTGCCAATCCCTCTTTTAAAGCCGAGTCCCAGCACGACAGCTCAGAGACCTGGATTGAATGAATGACTCTGGCCTCCGGAGGGAGGGGGTGGTGGGGCAGATTGGAGGTTTCTTTTATTCTGCGATCCCAGGACCTCTGTTGAAGATCTGCAGAGTCTCGGTGGCCAAGCCTCTCGCATTAACCCTCATTTCATTCACTCTCACTCTCGGATTACGTGATTTCAAGGCATCAGTCTGACGAATGCACTTCAGTCTGTAGGAATTCAGGATATAAATTCCAGGGTTGGTGGCACCACACTTGAGTTCCAGCAGACTAATCTAGCTGTTAATTATTGACACAGAATCCAGATATCCTTGGGCTGCAGAGAGGAATGAATCAACAACATCTTAAAAACAACTCAACTGGTTAAAATGTGTTGCCTGGAAAAAGAAAGCTCAATACCAGTTAGAATCCAGTAGACCGTGATATGGATTACCCTACTTTTACTTTGATATTCTCTCACCCTCTCCTGTACTGCTGCCTTCCTAGATAGTTTTTAGCTTTAGAAAGGCCTGGATCTCCCTTTCATTTTAAAACCTGTTCAGTTAATAAGTGTTCATGGAAATATAAGCTCTCCTTCGTCTGGTTTCTCTTTGTTTCACTGGTGCGTTTTTGTTGCTCCACTTTCTGAATTGCTTTAGTTGTTTACTGTTCTTTGGACAAAAAAGAAAAAAAAAAATCAATTTGGAGATGTCACCTTGGGCTTTTTTTGGACGCTTAAGACCAAATGAGTATTAATCATTACTTAGGGGTGCGCCGTAATGAGATGGGAATTTGGTCCATATGAGGCCACGTGAGTTTGATGAAAATTTCATGATTACCTTTAAAAAAAAAAAAAAAAAAAAATCTGTTTTAAGCACAGCGTCCTCTTTTAATAAGTTGGTCATCAGTTCGTGCCGTCTATCTGACGACACTAACAGGAAAACTATAGGAAACGCTACATTGAATAAATATGAACGAATTGTGCGACCAGACAGTGTGTTCAGATCCACAACACAACACAGACTCGGGGCACAATGACAAACGTGTACTTACCAAAACATGGAGGTGTTACAGGTCGTCCTTTCTGCATTTACACTCATAGGCCATAACAATATGACCAGATGAAGTGAAGTGACTGATGACCTAGTTGTCATGGTTCTTGTTAGTGGAAGGGATACTTTACACAACATTTTGTCCTCAGAGTTGATGTGTTAAAAAGAGGAAAGCTGGCCCTTTTGATGTCTAGATGACTGGGCCAGTGCATCTCACTCTGCTGTAGTCCCCTGATAATTCCAGGGAAGCGATGGGTCAGACGAATCGTGTCTGACCCACTTACCTGGAGAACACATGATGGGGAAACAGGAAAGTCGGTGAAAACGATGTGAGGCTTTGGGGAATGTTGGGTCATGTAGTTCACGTGGATGTAACTTTGACATGTACAGTATCACCCGCCTAAGCACTGATGCAGACTCTTGTCACTGTTCCTTTACACTTTTATTAGCTATTAAAGTAAAATGCTTTGAAATCAGAAGTTAAAAGTTAGCTCAACACTCGCTGCTCCTGAATGTAGCAACAGATACGCAGCGCTAAAGGTCACAGGAGGGGGTTTTCTCTGCCCTGAGGACGTTAAATAAATATATATTGGAAAAAAAACTTAAATGAAGTGAATATTTAAAACACTGGGTATGTTATATTTTAAAAGATGTCTCTTTGGTCCTCACTAAAAAACTAGCAGGCTGTTTACCTCACCGCTATGACCCGGCCTTCAATAAGGTCAGGTCGCATCTAGCTGACGAGCTCATCCTTCTTTCCCCATCATCTAAGGATATCTATTTTATAAATGAAACGTCAGGATTTCTATTTTTATAAATGAAATGTCAGGATTTCTATTTTATAAATGAAATGAAGGCATGACGGTATTGAGAGTGTCCTTAACTTTGGGTTTTACTGAAGGACTCTGAACGTGTTCCTGTTGTTCTTTAGACGTAATTAAATGAACAAGTCCTCACCATTAACACTGCTCTAAGGGACATTATGTATGTCTTAAATTAATCTAAACAGTTGGCTTGTTCTCACTATAAGACGAGAGGTCTGTTTTACCACAAAAGTGGCTATGAGATCAGTCTGGGGTTGTACTGGGCAGCTTCTAGGTGTGAATGTGTGTGGGTGTGAACAGGCTGAAAAAGAGAGAACTACTCTCGGCAGTACTTTCCATTGGAGAAAGAAAGTGGTTAAAGTTCTTCTCTGGGAGTACGGCTTTGTTTCTCCACGTAAACTTTATTATTATTACTAAGTTAAAGGGGAAACAGGAGAAAGAGGTCACTTCTCACGTATCCCTCAGCTCTGATCCATAGACAACATCACCACCCTGCCAATCTGCAACCATCCAGAGCACATCCCCTCCTCCTGACCCTGGTCCCGCTCCAGCACTTAACAAGGATTTAATGTCGCCCAATCGTCTGTCAGGCGGATCAGATCAGAGCTGTAATACACAGCAGCAGGTCCACCAGATGAGGCTGCGGCCCGATACACAAGTCCTGGAAAAACAACAGTCGAAAAAGCAGCATAATCCCACAATTACTGTAACAACCCTGGCTGACCAAGGCTCGCTCCCATACAGAGCGCTCTGGCAGGCTCATGTTTGAAAGCCGAATAATGTGATACAGGACGTCTCTGGCCTCTTGTGTACGTTTTTAGATGGGTCATTCACGAAACACTGACCGGCCGTTTCCATTAATAACAATGTCACATCCTCCCGCGATGAGACGACGCTACTAAACATAATGTGGGGAATGACTGATATTGTTTTACAGCTGATAAATCTGCCAGTGTGTTGATTCTTTAAACTCGGTTATCAGCTTAGAGCCACACCTTGTATCTTTCTCCCCTGGGCCCTCACACTCCAGTTTTAGTATCAGCTTTAGGAAGACAGGACAAGCGTCTCTGGCTTTGTCTTGGTCTCTGGCGTGTTGATATAAACCTCATGCTCGTCCAATGTATCAGAACAGTTAATCCAAGCAGGGTAGTTGAGTGTATTTATTTAAATGTACTAAATATTTTGCAGGTCTGCGCTGTAATAAAAGTCGAGGTCGTAAAAACTAGGATTTTGGACTAATTTATTCGTTCTTTATCAGCCTCCATAGTAACATGTCTGTTAATCATCTGCCAGTCTGGAGGTTTGAGGCCCTGAAAAAAAAAAAAAAACACGAATAAAACCAAACCTTATTATATTCCGTTTACAGCGGTGTCGGGCAAAGATATTTTTACAGTGAACAGCGGGGCGTTGGTAATGTTGGATATTTTTTACTTTGAAATGACTTGAGAGATTGTCTGAGCAGTAAGTGCAGCTGAAGATTGAAATACTAAATGGAAGTCCAGCCTTGAAAACAGTGAAGCACCGTCGGTGCATGCTGTGCGGTCTTTCTTTTTTTCCAGGTCTGTAATTCCCTTCTTTCAGAATTTCTCTCGACAAAGCGCCCGTTGCACATGCTGCTGGGTGTGTAGGTGGAGGGAACAATGTGCAAATGTTGAGTCCAGAGAAACACCCTCCATGTCTGGAACAGTTGCCATGTCTTCTGCAGGGTGACGGGTGGTTTACAAGGAGCCCCTTTAAAATGAGAGGGACACAAGTTGAAACATGAAAGGAAAAGAAAATATCAAGACATCATGAAAAATAACAGCCCCAATCTAATTTAAAAAGAAATGCCTATATACAGCATATATGCACCAATGAATAAAGATAAAGTATATTGCATTTGTATCTCTCTTCATCTCACTCTTTGTGCTTTTGTCAAGGATGTTCCTTCAGACCAAAGCTGTTTGAATACACCACAGATTCCTGATTTTAAAAGACAAGTATGCTTGTTTATTCAGTAACAACCACAAATGAGTTGTTCTGGCTCTGGATACTACAAGTATCTGTTCAGCTGTTGCTGAACAATGACCATTGTGCCTATAAATGATACAGAAGCAAGGCAAGGCTTACACAGTGTGCAGACTTCACAATAAAGGATAAAAACTATTCATCAGACGTCATATAACCCATAATATGTCTTGATATTCTGTGTTTTGTAAAACTCCGCTTCTTTTGCGCAGCCTCTTGGTATTAAATGTGCATCGTCAGCCTGAAGCCCACTCCCTGACCATGCGCACATGAATCATGCACAGTCCACTCTCCACATCTCACTCCTGTGGTCCCCTCCGCCCGAATCTGTCTCTATATAAACTGCAGGGAAACCCCATCAGAGCAACATTGGAGGCTCGCTCCCAGCTGGATACTATCGAGACGAGAAGCCACAGCAGCTGGAACAGTCGCTCCGGGATTTAAGCATCAAATGTTTTTATAATTATTATTTTTTTGCAAGAACGTGAAAGTGAACTTTGTGTTTTAGCCATGATGCTGATCTGTCGTGGAAACTGCTTGATCTGGTTTGATCTGACTTGTTGAGGTGGTGGTAGCTGAGGCGCAATAGGAATAAAGAGGGAAAACTCGAACTTATTCCCGATTTTAGGATATTAGGACGCAGTTAAGATGTTTAGACACAACTGATTAATGAGAAACAACATTTAAGAAGTCCACCTGAAGCACGCGAAACTGTTTTTTTGAAGTTCTTTTAAGAAGAAAGAAGTTGTCTTCTGTAATTTTGGGGGTCTCTCCTCGTCGTGAACAAGTTAAAAAGCACTGCTCCGCAAAGCGGCATCATGCTCTCCAGCGTTCGCCGTCACAGTCTCCGCCTGCAGACCGAGCTCCACCGGTGGAGCATCTGCGACACCGGCAGCCACCTGCTCTCAGACAGCCTCCTGGCCCGGGTCCCCGCCTGCATCTCCCGCTCCAAGTCCTGCAACAGCTCCGCCGGCGAGTCGGACGGAAGCCGCGGGAGCTGGTCGTCCTCGGACTCGGTCATCTCTACCGATTACTCCGGGGAGCCGGTGGAAGTCGGAAGCCCGTACCGGGTGGTGCTGTTAGGGGCGAGCGGGGTCGGTAAGACGGCCTTTGCAAGCATCTTTGCCGGGGCAGCGGACAGCATGGAAAGCGATGAGTGCGAGCTGTGTGGAGGTAAGAGAAGGATAATAGTCCACCTGTGACTTTTACTGATGTTAAAAAAAAATCTGTCTTCATTTTGATATTTATTTGAAATGAGCCTATATAATCCAGGAATTATTTAAATGACCAACAAAAAAAAATTAAAAAATTAAAAAATGCATGTTAAAGAAAAGTTTGTAAAGGACCCAATCAGTTATTTTTCAGTTATTTTCCTTAACCTAATTGTATAGTATTTCTAACAATGTACCTGAATATGATGTTTAATATTCTCAACAACTGAACAAATAAATCTCAGCTTTTACACTAAAATAAAACGTTTAATTTCAGATGAAGTGTGTGAAAAGGAAATCGAGGTGGACGGGGAGCCTGCAACTATAACTCTGCTTGACACATGGGATACAGAGGTGAGATCCGCATCTCATCAGCCGGTTTGTGAGCGCACTGTACATCCTGTACTCGGCATCCTTTATCTAACTGTGCGTCCTTTGCAGGCTGACAATGACTGGGCCCAGGAGCACTACATGCAGACGGGTGATGCCTACTTGTTGCTTTACTCCATAACTGACCGGGCCTCCTTCCTGAGGGCCTCGGAGCTCAGGATAACCCTGCGTCGCTCCCGCCCTGCCCAGCACACACCGATCATCCTGGTGGGGAATAAGTGTGACCTGGTGCGACGCAGAGAGGTGCCAGTAAATGGTAAGCGGACTCACGATCAGAGTTCACATGCTCTCTTCCTGTGAGAGTCTAAAGACAGATCCCTGACTTTGTCTTCTTCTCTCCGTTTCAGAGGGCCGCACCTGTGCCGCTGTGTTTGACTGTAAGTTCATCGAGACCTCAGCTGCCATGCAGCACAACGTCTGGGAGGCTTTCCACGGCATAGTGCGACAGCTGCGACTGCGCCGAGACTCCAAAGAAGCCAACAAGCGCCGCAAGCACACGAAATATAACACACGGCGCGAGAGCATTCCTAAAAAGGCCAAACGCTTCCTCGACAAGATAGTGGCGAAGAACAACCCCAGCGTGGCGTTCTGGCTCAAATCCAAGTCCTGCCATGACCTGTCTGTGCTCTAGGAGGCTGACAGTTGATCCAGCACCTGGTTTTTGAGCAGGGGAACAAGGCGCAGGCATGAGAATATGATCTGCACACATGGCTGGAGGAAAGCCTGCTTCTGAAAAGGCTAAGAGTTGGATGGTTCAAACTTTACTGTGAACACATCCACCCTCCACACCGAACAGGGCCAGAGGTGTTTCTGCACTGTGGTCCACACGTTGCAGAATAAACTAGATTGAGCTTCTCAATTTGCCAGCGTCTGTAATGGACTGGACAATCTCTTATAGAAGCGATGCTTCGGTCTGTCGGACACTTGTCACAGAAATGATTGAGCTGTTGATGGAAACTGAGAAGAGAAGTGATTTTTTTGTTCATTTCTGTGTGCGTGTGAACAAAGACGTTACTATTTTTTATCCTGTTTTCTCTTTCCTCATCATTTTTGCTCCCATTCTTGACAAATTTGTCACCTGTGCTAAGATCGCCCGTGATTATTATCTGTGGTTATTGTCTTACGTTGTTCGTATGAAATTACTTTTATTTATCATTGTTGTAAATAAATAGCAGATTAATAATGTACCATATTTTGCTACTTGAGAGTTGTTTCAGTATCGCTTGATGAAATAAAGTGACATCATCTTCTTTGGAAGACAAAAATAACTGTTCCTTTTTTGTTCTGTCATGTCAACTCTACTAATGAGATATTGCCATTAGTGACTCAGCCCTGACACAAAAGAGACAGACTTACACAAATGGGACTTAACAACCACACAACTGAGCTGATAAAAGATGAGTCAGGTGGTGGCATTAAAGCCGAACTTTCAAAAACAAAATTAGTAGCGCGTGTGTGTCAGCTGATTGACCGGAGATTTGGGTCGCAGCAAACATCAAGCTCAGACAGTGTCAGCTCAGATCCAAAACTCTATAGTATGAGAGAAATGTGTTGCCAAGGTAACATTTAAGAGGAGCCCACGAAGTGTGTTCGCTGTGTACGAGCATCAGGCAGATGGCTTTGGCACGATGCTGGTGTCCATCAGGCTGCCTGCACCCACCGTCGAGGCTGACAAGTGTCCACGACTCTTGGACCCATGCTTGACACAACGGAGTCACTTCCATCTGAATTCATGGTTTCAGCTGGGTTGTAACGGTGACTCATTCAAAGCCCATTTCCCCCCCTTGTAATTCTCGTTCTTGTTTCGAAGCAGCTTCTGTTGTGTGAAACTCTCAGTTCAGGATAGTAGCATGCGATAGTATGGAGGATGATCCAACTTATTTTAGTGAGGTGAGTCCATGAAGATGGAGGTTAACATTTTATATGCAACGATCAGCCGCAAAATTATGACCACTGACAGGAGAAGTAAATAACTTTGACCACCTTGTGGCAGCCTGAAACAGACAAACACACAAAAACAATTTAGAAAGAAAACATGGAAAACAGCACAAAGTGTTGACCTGGCCTCCAAATTGACTAGAACCCGAATGGATCAAGTATCTGTGGGAGGATCCACAGAGTCCCCTCCCCTCCCACTAACAACATCCAGTTGGCAGACACCACAGAACAACCTCAGAAGGGTCACAATTGTTTTGGATGCACAAGAGAGCCCTTACAAAATAAAAAATATATATTGCAGTATATTGCAAAATATCATATGATATATAAGGAAATACATTTACATATATGGGATTTAGTATTTATATTTCACAATATATTACAATATATGCTTAGGATTATATATTGATACATATAAAAAAAAAATTATATTGCAACCAAGACCAAATATGTAACAGTCTGTCTTTGTATCCTCAAAATATAGAATAGAATAGAATAGAATAGAATAGAATAGAATAGAATAGAAAGCTTTTATTGTCATTGTACAACAGACATACTGGAGCACAACGAAATTACAAGGGGCTTCACCGAGGCGCTGGTCCCAACATAGGCAACAGTATAAAACCACAATATAAATACAAAATAATTTAAATATAAAAATATGACGGGTTATTGCCCATTTCTACACATTTTTGCTCATGAGGATATTGCCCATGACACAGGTAAAATTACTGCACAGAAATGCGAGGTAGAGTTGTTGCACTAGAATTGTTTTGCATGTTGGGGGGACTAGTGCATGTGTGCATTCATGGTGATGGCTTGTGGAAAGAAACTGTTTTTGAGTGTGTTTGTCCTGGCTCTGGCGCACCTGTAGCGTCTGCCAGAAGGCAGCAGGTCACTCAGGTAATTATGATTGGTAGCTGAAATTGCTTTCATTTATATTTTTGTATTTTTTGTACATTCAGTCTTTGTCTGACCATATGCAAGGCCTCAGATTCATGTGATTTAGATACGCCTGTGCAGCTCTCTACCTCAAATACTCAGGGTTAAGTATCTGTGCCTGAATGAAAGAAAAAAAGGTAGTTTTTGATAGTAATCATATATTTTAGATGTTACATGTACATATACTGTATATATCACCATATATGTATATACATTGTATGTATAGATATATTGTGCTTACATTCAACAATGTATATGTAAATTTACATTATATTTTAGCATTTATAGAAGTAGGCAGAGCATGATGTCCACGGACCAGAGGGTTAGTTTGTCACATGCTGAAGTGTCCTTGACATGTGTGTGAAAGTGTGTGCTTGTGTGAGTGAATGGGTAAATATACCTAGGATATTTACAATGTATGTTTACTTATATTTAAAATATACTATTCCATATATTGAACATGTGTTACTATCCTAGGTAGCCAATACAGTTTCACATATTAATTGCCATATATTAAGGTGGATATTTATAAATATCAAATTGCATATATTTCGGAATATATAAACACGTATATTAAATATTCATATCCAACATATCGTAATGTATAACATGAATATATAATATAGTTGGAAAATAATATATTGCAATATATTACAAGATATTTCATGTAACATATGGGTAAATATATTTCCTTTTCATAAGGGAGACCTACACGATATTAGGAAGGTGGTCATAATGTTATGCCTGATCGATAAGAGTATAACAGTTTTTCTGACCCAGCTTAAGGGCGACAACACAAAATGGAGACCAGGCATAAGAGTTAGAAAAATAAAGTGTGTATTTCAACAAAATAAATAAAAAAGCCAAATGTTGGCATGAAGGATGACAGCTGGTGGGCATGAGCAGCACGAGAGTGGTGACGCTACGCTAACACTGCCTTGTGCGAGGCTGGTGCAAGTGCAAGGGGATGTAACACTGTATTTATCAGTTTTTATTATTTCATGAAGCAAAACATCATAAACAACATTACAAATCATGAATCATATCAATGGGAAAAAGAGGGGATCTAAACCTCCTGTTCTCCGTGAGTCCGCAGAGCTAAAGCTAGAGCTAAAGCTAGAGCTAAAGGGACCTTAACTTTCATTTGACACGAGTGACATTTCCTCTCTTCATTCGTTTTCAGTTTTCTGTTTCTAGTTGAGTAAGAGCCAACAGGGGGACAAATGACACCGTATCCTCTTCTATTCTGTCTTATATTTGACGATGTGCTACCTTGTGTCTCTCATGTGTCCTCACTTTTTTTGCGGCCCTCGCGCCGGGTGCTAACAATCCTGCAGGATTGTGACTTCCATTGTCGACTGGTTTTGGGAAGGGAGCGTATGATTTTTTTGCTTCACACAACTGATCGTCACACGTTTCTGACATTTGCTGATGTGGGGAACTTCACGAGCTGCTCCCATTGCAGCTGATTCACCCGGATGACCTCGAAGGACGCATGCTTATGAGTCAATGGACTGTCAGAGCAATCTGTTGGTGCTATTGTCTACACACACAGCTCCTTATCAGACACCACAACTAATGGAAAATCCGTCAGGGAGCAGAGCAGAGGTCAAAGTCCGGGGGGATATTAGAAACTTAAACAGCAAATTTCTAACCCTCTTTCTAACCCTCTCCGTTGCTAGATGATATCCTCTTTCGCTCTCCTTTTTGTTTTCCACAGTTCACCCACATACTGTTGATTAAATATGAATTTAATCCTTTTAGATTTCCTCAGCCGCTTTGTTTTTTTTTTGTCACCACACAGAAACGTTTGCATTTTGATGTGTATTCAGTGACTAATATTAAATAACAATAGTTTTGTCCTTTATACGACTTTAGGTATCATTGTTCTGCTCTTCCTGTCTCCGTCTCTCTTGATAGCTACTTCCCCATTGGCCGGCTCAGCACGAGGGCTGGGTGATTAGACAATCATTAGATCCAATAAAACATTGGTGGTTAGCTCTGGGTTAACGTTTGACCAGACAGGATGCAGCTGCCCAGTTCACTCTGAAGTCGGACGAGTGTCTCACTCGATCTCTCCAAGAAGGTAAGACGCCTCGCTCTCCTGTCTCTCACTTCGGGCCTTTGTTGAACTTTAGTGGAATATTTTTCAAATGTGCGTTAGAAACGAACTGCGCTGCCTGTGTTAGTCTTCATAGACAGGGGGATGAATTTGCCAGGTGTAGTCATGTTATTAGAGGAGTGCTGTGATCTTGACTTGACTTTGGCAGGGCCTTAGTTTGAGGAGTGTCCGTCTACTGACTCGTTCCTCTTCTTCTTCTTGTTTGTGGCGCCCTGGGCTGTTCTCAACCCAAATCTGGCTATTTGAGAGAAAATCTTCTGCACAGGAAACATATGTTGGCATCATTGCTGCTGAAACTCAGTCTGATAGAGGTCATCCAGGATGAAGAGACGGCCTGTAGGGGCCACGTTGTTTCCAGTTCTCCCAGTTGAATCCTGACTTAAACACGTACAATAAATTATTTCCTCACAGGAAGTCAGCTCAGATCGTTGAAGGTTGAAGTCCAGAAATGCATAACGCCAGCAGTGACAGGGCTTGTCAGGTGAAATATGCGCCAGTCATGTGGGCAGACATGGAGTGAAGGGTGTTTGCAGAGTCACTGGCAAAGTTCAGAAAAATAATCCAGTAACGCACAATGACTTGTAATAAGTTGAGCCAGTCGACTCAGGTGACATTAAAAGTGTGTGTGCTGCAAAAAAAGGTCATTAGGCGTGACTCAATGTCACCTTCACTTGACTGGTTGACTTCACCCTTCTCTTTCACAGGCACATTACAAGTCCAGGAACCATTCTTGTCTTAATTTAGCAATACGTATCTGATATATTTAACTGATTATATCTGTTTTCATATGTCAATCCCATTACTGTTAATGCTAACAATGCCATGCATTCTTTAGGTTAACTGCACTGTGCTTTAGATGTTATGTTAAAATTGTCCATTTGGTGCGTTGTTTGACAGATGGAGTAAACCTGATAAAGATTATTTGTTCCAAATGACAAGTCATTCTCAAATCACACACCAGCGCACAATCAAAGCTTTTGTGCAATTCCAGTAATAAAGTCCCTGTAGTTACAAACCTCACAATGACCTTTGAGTACCTGCGCTTATAATCACGCCCACGTCGAGTTACATCAAGAAGGAAAGTTTAGGCTGAAAGAAGTGTGGCAGTGAAGTGAAACCGTTTTATTTTCTGGAGTCATTTCTCCCCCAGGCGGGAGGTTCACCTGGTCGTGAAGGTGGAGTCACACACAATTACTGTGAGGTCCCATTCAGCTCAGAGTGTGGTGCCTCAGAGACACGGCGGTCACATGCGCGCATTCAAGGTCACGTTTTCTCCGAGACGCTGTTTGTGAATCTGTAACACACTGTGATGAAAACTGGGGTTTAATTGTTTCCAGATGGACGTGTCGATCATTCTCTTTTTCTCCCTCTTCTCGTTTAAAGTCCTCCGACATGTATTATAACTCTTATCTCCGTGTCTCCTCCTCTTTCTCGTCCTCCACAGCCTGTCATAATGACACCCATGGTACATCTGTTGTTGCTCCCATTCCTGCTCAGCATTGTGAGTACATAACACTGCCAACTGCTGCCGCTGTCCTTAGATACATATTCATGATAGACGTGCAGTCCTGTCAAAAGATCTGTGAAACAGCGACTGTAGATTCATGTCTAGATTGTTATTCTCATGCAGTTTTTCCAGCAAATTTTCAGAAGTGAAGGAGATTATTATTTTTTTATTAGAACATGCTGTCTGCAGGGTTAGAGGAAACGTCTGTGGTAACTTATTTAAATGGCCGGAAGTGCACATGAAGGGTTACTAACCTGAGCGGCCGCAGACTTTGCTCCCTGCTCCCGTAGAGTGAACAACAAAAGAAGAAGGATTTGCCATTGTGATGTAATTTTGGCTCAATATATAACTGTGAAAAAACAAACACCATTGGTACTTGCCTACGCTCAGCTGAGACGCAGCGCTAGCTACAGAGGAAAGCTAACTTTACCTTAACCTGTACTGTATTTTTTGACCTTTGACCTCTGTGCCTGTGCTTTGTCAGACTTGTGCAAAGGATCTGGAGGAGAAGAAAGGCCCGTTTGAGAACACAGTGCTGGAGGTGCCCGAGGGGACGGTTGTCCCTTATGCTATTCATCAGGTATTGCTCACATGGTAGCAGTGGAAAAGTAGCAAAGAAATGTACTCTGTTACTGTACATAAGTATATCCATTAAATACTAGACCGAAGCATCTTCACTGGCTTTGTATAAAATAGTTAAAACCAGCTGCGTTGATGCATTGATATCACGTGTCAGTCACATGGGTCAGGTACACTACTCTTTTCTTAAGTGAAGGTTTTGAGTATTTCATTCACAGCTACTATGTCAGCTAAAAGGATATACTGTGCACAGAGAATAAAGGATTTCATGATGTCTGGTCATGTCAGCCTCATTTTATAAATCTTTTCCCTTTTCCTTTTTCCATATCAAATTCAAAATTTGCAAGGCTGTAAATGAATGTGCTACTCTGATGTTCTCCCTTTCGTTCCATCTTTTACTCCATAGTTTCTGGTGACAGATGCAGCAGTTCATGGTTTCAGGCTGAGCGGAGAAGGTAGTGAGGACATTGAGATCTCAAAGGATGGGTGGCTCTTCCTGGAAAAGGCCCTGGACTGGTCCATACGTAACCATTACATTTTCCAGGTAATACTAGTCTGTCTTATAAACACACAGGAAATTGTACTCGCAACCCGTATTCACGTATTCTTGTGTGTGAACTGCAATCAATCAGGTGGAGGCATTGGGAGATGATGATGCAGTCGTGCTCGGCCCAATTATTGTGACCATTAATGTTGTGGACATCAACAACAACGCTCCACGCTTCAACCAGACCGTCTACACAGCCATAGTTCGCGAAAAGAATCCGGCAGGTGTGTGCTATAAAAGGTCTTCAATAAGAGGTGGAGGGAAAAAAAAGAAAACTTAACAGCAGATAAGAGGAGCGCTCACTTACAGTCAGTCAGTCTTTCTTTCTTTTTTTGAGGCCAGTTTCTCTTTTTAGGAGCCATTTGCTCCCTAAAACATGCGACCTGTTTCCTAAAATAAGTTCACTTGGCTTTGATGGGAGTGATTTTTCAAAGCAGTGAAGATATTTTGTATTAAATTAAATTTCAAGGTTTCTGTGTGGCAGACAGCTCAAGAAAGAATTATATATATTAAGTTTTAGAATTAAGTCTTAAGCATGCAGAAGGCCCTTTGTGCGTCTTTAAGATGATCTTGAAGTTATTCCTGACTAATTATCCTCTATACTTCTCACTGTGTCAGACTTTAACATCATTTTTTTTTTGTTGTTTTTTTTTTTTGGTCTGTGGTTCCAGGTGTCTCATTTACCCAAGTTTTTGCAACGGATGAGGACGACCCAGACTCACCCAACGCTCGTCTGCATTACAGTCTGGTCACCCAGATCCCCAACTCAAACAACATCCTCCTGTTCCAGGTCAACCCCAACACCGGAGAGATCTCCACCACAAGAGAAGGTGACGCGCTCTATCGAACGCACCTGTGTGAAGCCAGACGCAGAGGCACAGAATTAAGTGCAGCGTCCGTGGGAAACTCTATAATCTGTCCATCCCTGCCCGCAGTTTGACAGTACAGCGCCAGTGTAAATCCAGATTACACAGCTCATCTCGCGTGCCCAAGATTAAAGCTGATCGTGGGCAGACAGCTAAATGGGGCGCGTGATGTTGATCACAGATTAACTTGAGTCTGTGTGTGACTCTGTGAATGAGTGTGTTTATCTTGTCGACCCCCTCGTGCCTGCAGAAACGTGTGGGACAATTGTTAGTGACACGCAATGTGTGTGTGTGTGTGTGTGTTCTTTTAACAGGGCAACAGTTGCTGAAGGCCAGAGAGGGGATCCAGTATAGCAGGGGAGAAGATCGCACCACCGAGACTCTGGAGAGGAAGTTCAGTGAATACTGTGCACCAACGAAGGTCCCCTATAACCAAAACCCCTTCTTCACCTGTGTGCAGAGAGCAGGTTTGTTTCCAGAGGAGTGTATAAAACCAACTATTCATAGCCCACCGTCAACACGTGCAGATGGTTGAAAAATGCAAGCAAGAAGCCAACGGCAGAGAGCTAAAAACTATTTCCACGAGAAAAGTTTCAAGAAACGTGATTGTGATAATGATGGTGTAAACACATCTGCCACGTGTGTTTCGAAAATATTTCAAGTCCTGCCAATCCAGGGATTTGTGCTCTCTCTGTGACTGCGATGGTTGCTGTAAATGTCAATGAACACAGGCTGTAATGAAGAAAGCAGCGATTAGCGCTGGCAGCTCTACGATTTATTGGGTGTTGGGTTGATGAGTTACGCCAGGGAGATTGATTAAACCGAGTCCACGTGACTCGGCTGTTCAAAGTCAGAAAGAAGGTTCAGGCCCAGACAATTATTTGTTGGCTGCGCAGTGGTTCTAATTCCTATCTATTTAATCCCCTGTGGTTTCAGAGATGAGGAGGCAGAACTTGGACCCTCTGGAAGATCCAGACTTCACCCTGTTTCTGCGGGTGCAGGACCTGGGGGGAGATTCAGAGACCGCGCTGAGTGGAACCAGCAGAGTGAACATCGTTGTCCAGCAAAACCTGTGGAACAACCCTGGACCGTTAAAAATTAAAGAGAACCTAAAGGGAACATACCCTATGGTTATTGCAAAGGTGTGACGGGATCCGTACGGCCAAATATGCACCCTCACTACACCCACTCTACATCCAGGTTTAACCATCCTACTCTGACCTCTCCCCTTCTCTCTCTGTGTCTAGGTCCAGTCTAACGACCCCCACGCCATTTACTCACTACTGCAGAAAGAGCGAGAACCGAAATTTCCTTTCCAGATCAGAGACAATGGAGAAATAGTGCTGACAGAGGCGCTGGACAGGGAAGACAAGGACATGGTAGATAACACACTTGCAGTTTTCTCAATAAATCACCCATGGAAACAAATGCTACCTGTTCTTGAACTTGAACTCATTCTGCTTTTAGTACATCCTGGTGGTGCTAGCCAAGGATGTCCACGACAAAGAGGTGGATCCCCCTATGGAGATTCAAGTCCTGGTGGAGGATGAAAACGACAACGAACCAGTGTGTGAACATGAAGAGTCTGTGTTTGAGGTTCAGGAGGATGAGGAGCTAGGTAAGAGTGAGCTACATGTAGCAAGGATGGATATGCAAGCGTCTCGTCTGTGCTTCTTCTGTTTGGGTTTCCTTTATTTTCTCTTTTTCTAGCCTCAACATTGCAATAAGCAATCAGAGGACACGGCTGGACATATAGTACCGTTGATTCATTCTTTAAGAGAACCTTATATTGTGATATATTGTGTTCACAAAACACATTTAAATTATCTGAAGAATGTTTTAATTGTATGACATCCTCTACATATATTATACTTATATATTAATAGATATAGTAGAGGGCGTACACTAGTAAACTTAGACGTTAAATTATGAGCACACTCTGAATAGTATGAGAGTTGGGGATTTTCTAAAGAAACCATTGATGTATGGATTAGAACAACTGACCTAACCACCCTAAATCTTTCTTTCTAATCACTACTCCACAGCTAGGCGATATTCACTGCCACATTGATTGCAGAATAAAATCATTGTTCATTGTTTTTTCAAAAAAAAAAGCTGCTACAACGTTACATCTTGTCTTAAAAACTGTTTCAGTGTTAAAAAGCTTCATAGGTTGTTCTCGTTCTGAACAATTTTTTTCTGGTTCTTGTTATCCCAGGCTCCCGCATAGGACAGCTGTTGGCCCACGACGCTGATGAGGAGGGGACGTTACATTCAAAGCTGACCTACACCATCGAATCCGAAACTCCTGCCCTCGCATCCAAGACCTTCTCCATCGATGACACTGGATTAATTCAGTCGTTGCGCTTGCTGCGACGAAAGGAGCAACAGGTCTACAACCTCGTTGTGAAAGTCAGCGATTCAGGTAACGTACATAGAGACATGGGAACACGTCTGCGGGCAGAGTGTAGGGTGAAGTGACTCATGACTTACCGTTCACAGACTTCAGCACGAACTGTAAGGTCCTCATCAAGGTCATCGATGTCAACAACGAGATGCCCGTGTTTGAGAAGAACAATGTAAGTATACATTAGACCCACGGTCATATCTCTCATGCTGTTTGGCTGATTACTGCTGTGTGTCTGTGTGTATAGTATGGGAGGTACACTGTGGCAGAGGACACTCCTGTGGGACACACAGTGCTGAATATCAGCGCGTCGGATGCTGACGACCCAGCCAGCGGCAGCTCCTTCATCCAGTTCATCATCTCTGCTGGTAACGAGGGTGGAGTGTTTGCTGTGATCACTGACGGCAAAGGTATCGGTTCCCTGGTCATAGCTAAGGTACAGTATCTTAGTATATCTGAATCTCCAGCAAAATTACTACAGCAAATTACTGTATGAATTTAGAGAACATCAATCTGTGACCAGTCGATTCTTCTAACCCGCTTCTCTCTCATGACAGCCTCTGGACTTTGAGACCACTGAGACCTTCAACCTCCAGATTGATGCCCGCAACCCAGAGCCTCTGATGAAAGGTTTGGAGTACGGCTCAGAGTCCACCGCCATCGTCTCTGTGTCTGTCACCGACGTGGACGAACTCCCCAAGTTCAGCCAGAAAGATTTAGAGATCACTGTGCCTGAAAACACCATCAAGGGAACCGCGCTGCTCACTGTGGAGGCGGCGGACCCAGAGGGCAAAGAGATCAAGTAAATACGCAGCAGCATCTTCTCACGTTCTCCTTAAGATCACTTCACTTTAAATTTACTCATATAGCGCCAATA
Source organism: Mugil cephalus (assembly GCF_022458985.1). Classification (NCBI taxonomy): domain Eukaryota; kingdom Metazoa; phylum Chordata; class Actinopteri; order Mugiliformes; family Mugilidae; genus Mugil; species Mugil cephalus. Next base: position 9,872,194 of record NC_061780.1, read on the forward strand.
GTGACACAAATTGTCTCAAGGCGCTTTACAAAAGCTGTCCTGAAACCTCCAGAGCAAGCCTGAAGATGATGGTGGCAAGGAAAAACAGAGAGAAACAAGACATGTCAAAGAAACATTGAGCTGAAGGAAACACGTTGAATCTAATAATGCAAGACATAGCTCATGGCCTTATGTGACAGTCTGAGAGTATAAGAGGGGCAGGGTGGAGAATTGTTCATCCAGATAGGAGACGATAACTGCATTAGACCATCAAGACTGGGCCAGTTCATGAGACCACGGCAGCAGATGTAGTTTGGGTCAGATATACAGCACTCCAGGCCTGACACCCTCACAGGAAGATGGAGGGGATCGGAGGGGAAGGGAGGGTATAGAAAATAAATTATAAGAGATTAGAGGACAGGAGCTTGGTGCCAGAGAAGATAGAGTAGAGGACATGTCCTCAGTGCATCGTCTTCCAGCACCCTAGGCCTACAGCAGCATAACTAAGGGAAGGTTAAGTCCAGCCCTAAATATAAGCTTTGTCAAAAAGGAAAGTCTTAAGCCTGACCTTAAAAGTCTGCTGATATTTTGTGAGATCTCACTAAAAGAGCAACAGCAGCAATGAACGGACCCTTCTAAGTACCACAATTGACATCACATCTGAAAAATGCCTGTTCCTCTGTGCATACAGTCATAAACCTCCAGTACTTTATACATTATATCTAATAATTATATAAGTTGAGACATTCTAACAAGATGTACTGTATGAAAGAAGACTGTTGACGCAGCACAAGCTTTCATGGCTGAGGCATCGTTCCACCAGATCAGCACTGATCTCCTGGCTGTTAGTTGGTGTTTTGTCTGCTGGGCCCAACACGTGTTGCTAAAAAAGTATTGATTTAAAAGAGCATTGATTTGTTTTGTTTCCACTGGCCACCACCTCAGTGTGTGCGCACTGACGATATCTGCGATTTTCTAGCTGATTCTTTGGTGACCGATGGTCTCGTGTTTGTGTACAGCTACAAGATGGAGGGTGACGAAAAAGACTGGCTGGAGATCGACTCTGCCACGGGACAGATCAAGACCAAAAAAGCCCTGGACAGAGAGGAACTGGAGGCTTTTGATGTCACTGTCACGGCCTTTGAGAAGGGTGAGTGACGCAGTGTTGCATGATTATATAGGAATCTGAGAATACTTTCACACAAAACACTGTTACACGTGGAACTGAAAACAACGCTGAAGTGGACTCATTACCTTTCTCTAGCATTCACAAACAAACTGGTCTTGAGTCGGACCATTTTTTTCATACTCTCTGACTTCTCTCTTAAGAAAACCCGGAGAAATCGAGTGAGCAAGTTGTGCACGTGAGGCTGCTGGATGTGAACGACAACTACCCCAAACTGACCGAGTCACAGGCCTTCATCTGCATGCAGAATCCCAAACCCATCATCCTAAAGGCCAAAGATGGAGACAGCGACCCCTTCTCAGCGCCGTTCAATTTTACCTTCGACAATGACAAGAAATCAGCCAACTGGCAGCTGAAGACAGCTAGCGGTACATCACGCTCATACAATGACACACATAAATATCGGAACATGCAGAGACGCACGTTTCTACATTTCTTGTTTCTCTTTATCATGCAGAGACAACAGCGCAACTGATCTTGAAGAAAAAGCCAACTGAAGAGAAAAACGTAACATTTAACATTAATATTAAAGACAATGCTGGCATGGGAGTCACACATATGTTTCATGGTGAGTCAATTAAATATGTTGGGCTTAAGGGGTGTGTCTGGATATGTCCTCAGTGTCAAGTGAACCAAACTGTAACTAAAGCCTGGTGTATGCTCTCCTCCAGTCCTGATGTAAATATTGACCAGTAGTTGAGGTAAAGAGACAGATATTTGCCACAGGAGCCTGTAGAGACCATGACCGAGCTAAAAGTAACCAAATGTTGGACTCAGCTTGATGCTGATGCTGCTAGTGATGTGTCAGAGTTGTCTTTACAGATTGCTTCTAGGACCTCAGACAAAAAGTCAGGTATTGTACGTTTAAACGTTGTCCTACCTCTAACACGTGTCTCCCCTCTCTGCGTCAGTGATGCTGTGTAACTGCACACAGCTGGGTCACTGCTACATGGCGCCAGACACACCTTCAAAGTTGGGAATGGCAGGCACCGTCGGGATCTTTGCAGGCATTATTGGATTCTGCCGTAAGTCTGATGGATGACTCGCACGTGAATCCATTGAAACTGTGCTGTCGCCGTGCAGCTTTATGTGTTGACTGCATTTTGACGTCTGTTTCGTATCTTCTCTCGTTGCAGTTATCCTCTTCGTCATAGTGATCAAACGCATAAACAAAGGGAACAAGAAGAGGAAAGCCCTGGGTGGAGAAGAAGAGAGGAACATGATGTAGAGGCACACATACGTGGATAGAGAATGCTTGTCAAGTCAGTTTTATTTATATACCCCCAACATATCAAATTACAAATACGCCTCAGGGGCCTTTTCTGTATTTGTGGAAACAAACATTAACGTAATGCATTCACTGCACTCTGACTGGAACATTAACCCTAAAACCAAGTCTTAATCACTGGGCCATTTTTGGTGCTTTTTCTATGCTTAAACAGAGACTATGGATGCTCATAAGACCCTGTTTTGTTTTTCTGTTGATCAACGAGTATTCTCCCTGTCAATTAAAGCTATAAAAATTTCTTAATGAGTAGTGAATAAAACCTTAAGGATTCTTTATTGAGGACAGCGAGGACTGCATTTTCCCAGGCCTAAAACTCAAGACATGCACATTTACTTTAGCTTATTTTATTTCATTTTCAAGACAGAGCTGGGCTTGATTAATGGGTGGTGTGCATACTTAATTAAACTCGTAGGTGGTCCCATGCTAATCATGCATTTATGCAGCTAGTTGACTTAATTTATTAAGTATCATTCCCACGTTCTGGTTGTTTCATTAGCGGTTTCCTGGTCTTCTGTGATTCAGTTAATTTTCTTTGGCCCGGAGCTTGTTCTAATGGTCTCTCGGCTGTGAATGAGTTGTAATGTCAAGCGACATCCTGTTATGAGCAGATGCTCATTTGCTGCCCTGTTTGACAATAAAGAAAGAAACTGGGAACCACTCTGGGGTTTGCATCACTGTCGTGTGTCTGTGTGGATGCGCGTGCATGTCGGGACCGACCCGTGTCGGTGCAGGTTGTGGGTGACGTGAGGCAGCTGAATGTACACAACTTCTTTCCACTGTCTCTTTCTTGCTTTGGATTTCTCGCTAACATTTATGTTCGGCGCTGTCACATCCATCCTCCCTCCTCCTCCCCCTCCTCCTCCTCATCTTCCCTGCTGGCGTGTCACCGAGCCGTCAAGGCCACGGCGCTGCTGCAGAGAGTAATTTTCTGAGTCATCTCTCTGACAGTGGGAGACAGGCCGCAGATTGTTTGTGGTGCTGAAAGGAGGGTGGCATGATTGTGGGCTTTTATGCAGCACAAAGACTCCCCGACACAGACAACAAAAAAAAAAACACACACATGTGAGAGTGGGCGACACATGTGCCGCCGCGAACATGCGTCAAGTCATGTGCCAAGTTTGTGAGTTAGCGTGTGCGTTTCAAGATGAATCACCCGGCGGCCTGCCGCAGCACCCGAAAACACCAAACGATGACCCGTGTCAGAGGAGCGCACACAGCTACATCCTCATAATAATAAAACTCAACATGGAGCCTCGCCAGTGTTTATGTCTGCAATCTCTCTCAGGCCGTATCCCGGCAACACTTTCCACAACACCACACACAGAGAGCTGTGCTGAGGACTAGAGAGCCGGTGAGAGGAGTGAGCGGAGTTGAAAGATTGAAGGACGGAGTAGTACAGGAGGTGGAGGGGAGACAGGGAGAGTAAACTATGTGATGGATGAACGCCTCTGGAGATCAAACTTCACCATCACCACACAGGCACATGTTTTTGTCCCCGTGGTTCAGTCACCACAGTAGGAGGGAGACTTTTTTATCCTAATATAGAAGCACCGGTATCACCCTTCCCCATCAAAAACTGATTTCACTCCATGTATTGTATATTTATTTACTGGTGTTTATTGAAGATAACTATCAAGGCTGCCAGGCTGTGTCAGTATTATGTCCATTTACTGTTAGTGATTGTGCATATAAAGAAGTGACTAATCCAACTACCTGGAACACAACAAAGACCACATTTCTGGTGACAATGAATAGAAACATTGATGAATTATCATTAAACGATTCTGAGAAACCCAACAATTACATTTTTATACATGAAACTGAAGTAGTGTTTAGACTATTTATACCCACTGGATGTATGTTTCTCTGTTTTTCTGTATCTCCAAAGACACTACTAGACAGTCACAGTACTGAATAGTGAAGCCCACTTTAGAAATGAATGTAATCAATTCCTGATCTAAGCCTACAAACCAGAACTGCATAACATATTACAGCTTAAATTGCCTCCAGTGTTACCTTTAATTTACCTGGTAGTTGAGCCCTCACCTGTTGTCATACATTGGTGAGTCAGTTTGCCTAAGTGGGATGTTTTCTGCTACACACTCTGCCTCTTAATTCCCCAGAAAAGTGTAAATAAACTCTGCCAGAAAGTGTCACCCGTTCTACTTTGACAAACTAGTCCCGGAACAATAACTGTGCTTCAGTGGAAATGAGGCGTGAAACCAAAGTGTGATGCAGAGGTGTTAGTTTCCAGTAAACCGGGTGGATGTCGAGTAAACACTTTTATAGTGTTACTGGTGATCATGAAAGAGGCTTAAGACAGTTTGGGAGCCAACAGAAGTGACTCTATAGCTCCCTCTACTAGGAAAGAATGGAAAAGATCTTCTATTCAGACACTGAAACGTGCCAGATTATAGATAATAAAACCATTCTATTGGATTATTAAAAATCTCACATCAAGGTTTGAGTTATAGTGTAGCTGCAAGGTCATTATTTTATGATGTTTTTATTTTAACACCCAAAGAACAACTGGAGACATAGGAGAGTGACTTAGGAGAACGTGGTTCGTGTTTGGGTGAGCTGTTTTGTGTAGATGTATATTGAGTCTGCAAGAACAGAGATGAATAATCATATAAATATCATAAAGCCTGTGACTGCAATGATGAATACAGTGATAACAGTGATATCCATAATACTATGTAATGTAAGATTAGTGATACATAATCCAACATGAGAGTTGTAAATAATAAAATGTTAGTGAAATATAACAATGATGGGTCGTATGAATATAATAGTATCAGTAAAGAATCTGTGGCATGTACACATATATATTCCTCATCTAAGGTTAATGCTCTTATAAATAACTCTTTTAAAAGGCCACAGGGAGCAGAGAGCATTTCCACTCTCAGCAGATGTAACGGACATACTAAACTCACATTTACATAACCACATGAACTACGCATATGTGAAACATACTGCTGCTGAAAGCTTAGAGGGGCGAAGAGATAAAAAGAGCCAGAGGAAGCTCGACATGATTTTGTTAATTCGTTCATGCTGGTGTAAAAGTATCTAAATGTATTTATGATTTTTGGCCATTTTTGTTTTAATTTTGCTGATAACACGCCGATGTGTATTCATGTATAAAAAAAAACAACAAAACAAAACAAAAAAAAAGCTGTTGCATTAAAATGTCCAGTTGATGGCACTATTTTAATATCAGTTCAGTTTGAAGCTTGGCCGTCTGGTGCTGCAGCATCATCTAGTGGCGTTGAATGAACTGCTGTGACACTGATCTGAAAGAGAAGTTCAAAGTGTAGTGTCACTGCCCCTGTAAAACATGTCGCCTATGAACATCTCTGCTTTCTAACTACATTTTGTTCTTTTCCTGTTTTCCTTGAATTACTGGATCATGTGTACCCGGTGCCGACAGCTGCCTCCATGTTGGCTAAAGCTGCAGTGACGCTACATATTGCAACCTGAGACACGCTGGCCTTGCAGGTATTTGAAGGTTAGTCCTGCTGCATTCAGGGGTGTGTCTGCGTGTTCACCTGCCAGCCCGTACGAACGTAAAGACAAAAAACTTCTCCAGGATCTGCGTATCCAGCGTTTTATTAAACAGCTCCATATACAAAACGTAACACACATAACTTACAATTTATACATCCGACAGTAAAGACGTGTAACATATTGCCGAAGCTGAATAAATAAGGTTAGATATTCAAACAGCTTCTTTCAAATGTACATTCTGCTCATTCGTGTGGGCCTGGTTGCATTCAAACACACAGCCCTGTGATTCATGGGTAAGCGGAGAGCATCTGCAGGAGTGGTCTGCTTTCACAACCGGAGTCGTGAGTAATAAAATCCCGACGACTGCTATTGACGTCTCCTGTGGATGCCGTTTGGAGAAGAAGCTACGTTCAACTTTAGTCAGAGGTTCATCAACGGACACACTCGGTTATAATCCACCACCGTCTATTTAGCCTAAATAGTGTTGTAATATACATGGAAAATGGAGAGCAATATTAAGTACTTTTTCAAGCAGTGCTGAAGTGATAATGTCACAGAAAAGCCTGTAGACTATACGAGTCTACCTGTAGTGTTGCACAGGTCACGTTGTCTTGGTAAAGACAAAGTGCTGTGTGTTAGTCTTTTAGTCCGTGCTCTGGCTCGCTGGATTTGGGATAAAACATTTCTTTTATATAAAAAGAATTAAGTCTGATTTTAAGGCCTCAAACCACCTACCTACATTTTCTGTTTAATAGAATATATATACATATATATATATATATATATATTTTTTTTTTTTACTTCAAGCTTTAAATTTACAATATTTACACCTACATTATATGAGTACTCAGTTGTCCAATCAATATGAATGTGTGAAACTCAAAATCAGCAATCCAGAGAGCCAGAGTAGAGGAAAAAAACATAAAACAAAAACAAAACACTGCTTCAGACAGCCGTGTGAATGCAGACAAAAGCATTCATGTCCAGACAGTACTAAGAACGTCTCACACAATGACCCACACAATAAGAGGTAAGAACAGGTAGATGCAACAGTCAGGAGTAAAATCTAGAGTCTCTTGGAAGCAGGAAGTGTTAAAGGTTGTGTCTGGGATGTAACGGGAACGCGAGCGGCAGCACAGGAACAAAGCGTGCTGCTTCAGTGGCGCAGCCCGGTTAAAGTCCACTTCAGGAAAGCTGGCGTTCGGAGTCAGAGCCGTCACACGGGGCCTCTTTACTCGTTTAAAGCCGCCACCTTCACTTTCTTTGGAAATTTCTACAACTCCAGCCCCAGCTGGGCCTCTCAGCAGACGAGGAGGTCGAACGTTTTGGCACTGAAGTCAGTCCGTAACGGCGTCTTATCAGTCTGGCAGAGAAGAGCGACGGTGGACAATACTGGTAGTATAAATAATATGCTGTAGAAGAACAAGTTTTACCTTAGAAGAAAGAAAGATTTTCTGTAACACTGCATACAAACGTACAAATTCTTCACATAAATAGAGTTAAAACAAAGAGCTGCTGGACAGATATATTCTTAATATGGCCTGTTTCTCCACTGTGTGCTTACATGTAGAAACCTACAATACACAGTCAGGGAAGTGTGTGTGCTGTCATCAGTTGAATGGCTTCTGGTCAGCTCAGGACTGTCCCTCCTGCCTCTGTGCTCCGATCACGTGAGGGTTGAACTGAGTGATGATGATGGTGATGTCGTCGCGGTACATGCGAGCCAGCTCCTCGGGCAGCGACAGCATCTTGGAAAGCCTCTCGTGGTCCACGGTGCCGAACTCGTTGTTCCCCACCGCGTGGCGCATCAGGTGGGTGGCCGAGTTCTGGTCCTCGAAGGCCGAAGACACGCGGGCCTTTCTCTCCGCGAGCAGCCCCTGCATCTGCCCCAGCGTCACCTTGTAGCCCCCGACTGTAAGCGGCTGGCGCTGGTGCACCCCCGTTAAATACTCCCCCACGATGCGCACCACTTCCTGTCTGTGGAGCGTCTCCCAGAGGCCGTCAGAGCCGATCACCTGTCGACAGAGACGGAGAGTTACAGGCACGTTATAGTACGATCAGATGTGTGAAGCTCACTGAAGCCGGACTGCTTCAACAGGAAGTCAATACTAAACAATCCTGCTAGAGATGGATTACGAAATAGTGGCTCGTTCCTCACATCAACAGCCACTGATTGAAAATGTCAACAAAAACATATGTTAAAAAACTATTGTTTACCATTATTTAAACTCAGAGGCGAGATGATTCTCCTAAAGGTCTTTCTTACATATTGTTCTGTTTTTAATTTTAAAAATGACTCATCCAACTCTTTGTCTCTGGGTACAAAGGTGCATGTGGAGGATGAATGTCTCCTTTGATGGGTGTTAATGACACAAACATCAGGATGAACATTTATGAGTCCTCGAGATGAATTAGCTATGACTCATGAGGTCTATTGACAGGTGTCTTTAGCCGGCGCATTAACATGTTCAAAGTGAAAATGAGACATCAGATTCACGCTGTGTCTCGGCGTAGTCGTCGCACTGTATAGAATAGAAATGTCCACGTTTCTGACACTTGAATCAGCGCCAGTGTCAATCAGAGGTTTAATAACAATGTGGCCGTCATCTTCCTGCAGAAGTAGCTGCTACATTGTTGAAAGGATTTGCACACAAGTGTAAATGGAGAGGTCTAACTTGTGTCTCCAGAACAGCTGTGACTCATCAGAGGATGGACGTGGGCCTTCTGAGGGCGTCCTGAGGTGTCTGGTAACCGAAGGTTGTTAGCGGGGGACTTTGGGCCCTATGGGTTGAGGGGAGGGGCGTCTGTGGATCATCCCACAGATACTTGAATCTGGAGGCCAGGTCAACACCTTGTGCTGTTCTTCGTGCTTTTTGAGTTGTTCCTGAACCGTTTTTGTGTGTGTGTCTGTGTCAGGCTGCATCCTGCTGGGGATGTCTGCTGCCATCAAGGAGTGTCATTGCTATGGGGTGGAGGTGTCTGGTCTGGTCTAGTTGTGTTCAAAAGTTTCCCAGCAGAACACTGAATTGTTACAAGACCCTAAATGTTATTTACTCCTGATGTTGCGACAGATCTGGACTGAATGAGATGCACCAGCAATGGTCAGTGAATCTGAAGCCAGCAATTAGTGAAAGATTTTTTCCTTGCAGAGGCTAAGAAACATCTATCATAGTAATAACCAGGGCTCTTTGTTTCCTGATCAGAAATATACACGGGTTTGAAGGTGATAAAATAGCGGTGCTGCCTCTCACCAGGAAGCGGTCTTGTGGTCGCAGTTTGTGGTACGTGATCTCGGGCTCGGCGGTCAGGTACGGGGGCGTGTGGTAGTTCGGTGGGATGAACTTGGTTTGCTCGTTTTCGTGAAGCTGATCGGGCCCAGACTCCAACACGCGCTTCTGCAGCTCAATGCTCCACTTGAACTTCACATCCCCAAATGCACGGAACGGCATGAGCAGGCCGAGCAACCGGTCCTGATAGAGAGGACAGGAGAGCATTTAAACACACATTCCTGCTTTGATGATAACAACGCAGAGCAAATCAGCGGGTGCAGCACCTGGCGTATGACAGTCTTCCTCTCTGACTGAGGGTGTTCGCCTCGTATCCTGGAGACCTCATCCTCATTCTGGGCGCAGTGGTCGTTGGAGAGTGTGTGAGCGCTGAATGAACCGTCCTCCTCCTGCACCCCCAACACCGCCCGAGCATCTCCTGCATTAGCTATGAAGCTGCAGGAACACAGAGGAGAACAATAGTTTACCTTCAAAGGAGTTTTCTATAAGCGTCTTGAGGTTAAGGTGCACTGTTATGTATCATTTCTGTGTACAGGTCTGATCCGTCGATGTGAGCGACGCAGGCTGTTGCTCCAGAGAAGGCCACTCTCAGAACCCAGTAGTGCAGATAAGCATTCGGGTCGCCAACCTGCATGTCGAAATAACAAGGATAAATAAAGGACATGGTATGTGGTTCATGTGACATGGAAAGGCACTGACACCTGAGCTCCTCTTTGAGCCATAAAAATTTAAATTTGGATGCTCGGATTTTTTGAGTCTTGGGACAGACTCAAGCTGATATCCAGTATTAATGTGTGAAGCAGAGCTCAAGTCTGGCACCTGGAAGGAAGCTCAGTGACTTGCAGTTGGATTCAGATTTAAATATCACTGACATTGGACTATGGACACAGCGACTAGACGCTGAATTCTTGACAATATCAGTTTACGTTTCAAGCGTGAGCTCCAAAAATGCGTCTTGTGTAACACCGTGCGCTGCCAAAGGCCAAGAACACCGTTATTTGAAACTTAAGCCCCGTCCACATAAGAAGTGATTCGCTCGTCACCCATCGCTTTATAGCTGATAGCTGCTCAGTAGTGGACACGCTCCAGGCTCTAGGTGACTAGCTAGTATATTTCCCACCCCAAATCTTTCAGGGTGAAACAAGCAGAACGTAAAAATGATTATTGTTAGTGTATGGATGGAGCTAACTCTTCTTGACATCTTTTTAAAAAGAAAATCTGGAGCATCTGGCCCACTCTCAGCATGGTGAACAAGGTGGTAGGAACCAAAATAGTGGACGGTGTTTCCTTGCGACAAACGTCAACTGAATCAATTGCTGCCTATGAGAACAGTTCAACTTTTTTTTTTTTTTTTTTTTAATTAGAATTCATTGGTCGAGTATCTTCCTGTGAGTCAAAATTAGATCCAACAGCTGGATGAAAAAGGACAAAATATATATTTATTACAACAATCGTATCTGGCAGACCCAGTCAAGGAGCAGGGCCTCACCTGAGCCTCCAGAGAAATGTCACTGTCCAGCCTCTTGAATGCATTCATCAGGGCCTCACGGGTTTCTGGAACCTCGCCCGGACTGGAAATAGAGAAGGAGCGCAGCGTGTGTAAAGATAAAGAGGAAGTCAGAGGTCAAGACGAGACACCAACAACAGAGATCTATTGGCAAAACAACAGACGGGCCGGTGTTGGTGTGGGCGGGTTGCCATAAGGTACAGATGAAGATATAATAAGAAATCATCAGGCCCAGTTTGAAGTGTTTGCCAAAGAAAAGGCCGTCAGGAAAATATACTAGTCCACTGAAACAGGATTATTGAACCTGTGTCTTGCTTTTGATGTAAAAGGCACAAGGAGAAACGCTACATTTATATTCATTCTACAGGTATATGACATGTGCACATAATAACTGAAGCAAGGGAAATGTTGCTAAGACCGACTGTTTTTATTACCAGTGTGTGAACTAACACAAACTGAATTGAAAAAAAACTGGCCACATTAAAATAGAAAACCAGACTTAGAGGTCAAACCTTTGCTGAGTTTTGCATTTCTCACCTGGTCAGATCTATTAATTCCTGCCAGTAAGTCCGCAGGCTGTTGAAGTAGAGGGTCTGAGCCTCCCTGCTGAAGTAGTCGTTGGGGTGTTTGTGCCACTGCAGGATGGGACTGAGGGCCCTGCCGGCCTCCACGGCTGCTTCAAGCTCACACAGAGTGTTGTGGGGCAGCAGTGACACAGCTATGTAGTAAAACAACCTCTCACTCAGCGCCTGCAGAGAAGAATTTTTAGAATTTCTACCTGTGTCAGAAAAACCCTATAACTGCAAGAATACACACAGTACACTATAATAACAATACATGATATATTGTGTTGGTGCAGCACACCTGAAACCAGACTCATGGACATACGCACAACAGGATTTTCTTTAATCTGGCTTCAGTGTGTAACTTTATCTCAGGTCACAGCTACTTGAAAATGTGTATTTTACACAGAACGCTTCAAAGAAAAAAGAAAAAAAAAGGTGAATAAATAACAGAGGCAGGTTTACCTGAGCGCAGGCACAGCCGGCGTGGCCGTCGAACACACCCAGCAGCATTCCTCGTGTCTGCAGGCATGTGGCTGCGCTGCGGCGATCTTCTATTGGCGCGTTGGCCGGAAGCTGATTACTTTCAAAGCCCATCACTGATGAGACATTTTTCCCATCAAACTCTGGCACCTGAAATCACAACGCAGACAAATGTTAAGATGAAGATTTAAATGTATAGATTAACGTTTTTTTTGGAGGAAGTTGCGGACTAGTGGTTAAATGAGTAGATTTAAGACTCTAAGGTCAGTGGTTCAAAATTCCTTTCATACACTAAAGTACCTTGAGCAAAGTGCCTAACCCCACAAACTCTGAGTGTGCTCACTACTCTCTGAAAGTTTTTTCCAGGAAAGGAATGTGATAATTATTATTATTAATATTAAAAGAGCCAACAAACCTTGAAGCTGTACTCGTTGGCTTTCAGAATGGAGTTGACCTGCGGCGGCGTGAGGTTGTAGCTGTGGAGTGCTGATGTTGTCCGGTAACTTCGTGATGGCTGGTGTCTCTGCCACACGTGGGGCGGCCGCCTTGAGGCGGGTCGGCGCGCGCCGGGCCCGAACTGAGTCGGGTGCTGTTGGCACGGAAAGACGCCGGAGGCGAACACCTTGGCACGGGGCAAACCCCTGAGCAGCTGAGACGTCACAGGCATGGCTGACGGTGCGCTGCAGGCACGCACTAACACTGATGTGTACACACCTATCAAAAGAGGCAGACAGAGCTCAGCCGGAAAAGAGCAGCAGCTGGAAAAAAGGTTGTGCTCATCAACGGGGAACAGAGTGTTCTCTTTGTGGACCATTAAGCTAACAATGCGCAATGCGCAGATTACGGGACAAAGACTTAAATCTGGGATGGACCGGCAGTAGAAACCCTCACCTGCAAAACCTGGAGTCCTGGTACATTAATCATCAGCCAATACGTACTAACACTTAACCAAAATAATTGGAGCTTAAAATATTGAACAATCTTTGCGGTTTGCATACAACAAAAAACTCATGTCTGTTGCCAACTTATTTTGCCTGTGAGCAATTTAGATGAAATCAAATCTAGGGTGTAATCATTAATTAACTGCCTTTTTGTACGACTGTATGTCTCTTTTTTGATTTCCTCATTGACAAAGAACACACAGGGCTAAAGAACGGGTGAAGGAAGAAGAGATCGGGGATGTGAAACATGGCACAGATTCGCTAACTGTAAATAATTGCTGTAATTTTAATTTACAACAGTGCAGCATTCTAAGCTTTCTCTATGTAGCACACGGACCAACAACATATAATTACGCAGTAACCACATTATTTATTTGTGACAACAAAAGAAAACAAATTAGAGCCTCCCTATACAATGCAATGATTGCACCAATTTCAAAGTTTCACCGCTTTCCTAAAACAGTTTCAAGGACTTAACGTTGTTGTATTTGTAAAAAAAAAAAACAAACAAACAAAAAAAAAACAAACAGAAACCACTTGCATTTGGGTATATTCCTGAAATAAAATGCTTGTTGCAAAATTCCTCTGATTCATTGATTTCCTCTGAACGCATACCTTGCTCAGAATCCCTGCCCACAGTGGAAATGTCACAACTAGGAGATATTAATGATCACTGTTTATGTGTCATAACTGCAGACAGGGACAGTATAGAGACTCACACTGACTTCAGTTTGCGTTCTCCTGAAGTCTTGGGTAAATGTGCGTAGGGAGATGGTGACTGGCTTGAGTTGCAACTCTGCACTCTGTGGCGCAAACCGTGTTAAAAATAACTTTGGCAGCAATTCCGTCCTGACATTTGGTTCCTGTGAAATGCTCTGACAGGTCACGACCTAGTGAACCAGATCTTGTTTGAGTGTCTCCAAATAATCTGTCCCCATTTCATAATTCAAGTATGTCTCCTTGTAGTGTACCATGTGAAGAAAAAGAAAAAACGCACACACGCACACGCGCGCGCGCTTGAATGACCGCTCCCGTTAAAACCTACGCCACCGTAAAGCGTTGCCCTTCATGTTAGCCACGACTGGGCACCGAGAAATCCTGTCAAACTGTGCATGAGTCACACCGAGACCACTGAGGGCCCGTCCCATCATTGAGCTCTACAAAACAAAGTTGCCATGTTTGTTGACATCACTAGCCTCTGTCTGCACCGCAGATCAAGCTGCCACAAAAACTACAACGCATACGACCAACCCAAGAGCGCTAAAACGGCGCTAACGTTAAAAAATTAAACAAACAATATCACACACGACACACGACTTAAAACCCAGGGAACGACAGAGCAGCAAAACCCCATGCTAATGTTAGCGAGGGGTGTCAGGGTTACACCCACCAACTATTGTCCAACTGGTTAATGTATGCTTACATAATATAAAGCTGCACGGAGTGAAAATCCTCCTAACTGGGCTGCATTTACACGCGTGGATGTGAAAATGCGACTGCAGAGCAAAAACGGAGACTTACCTCAGCCGATGGATGTGATGAAGTTACTAGAGTTCATGGCTAAAAGCCGACCCCTACGGTCTGTATCATGCGGCAGCGCCGCAGCGCAGGACGAGCGCTGATTGGTGGAGCTCTGACAGACGTGATGACGTCAGGTGTAGCCCACACGCAGGGCAGGCGTGTTAAAAAACCGGAGACGTTTAATCTTTGACATGAGATGAAGGTTATTAATAGACAATAATACTCTCTCTAATGTGCTATACGAAAAAGAGACACGATGCCTGAAGAGACCGAGTTACCCACTGTGGTCTGGAGATTATCTTATCTTAACTAGAACTACACATGATGAAACTGTCAATAAACTACAGAAGACCACATGCTACATTTGCGGTTATGGTACATTTTATAGTTATGCGTGAACCATTTAAATGAAAAGGGTTTATAGTCTTTTTTATGTCACAATATAAATGTTTTTTTATTCTTTTGTTTGTGAGGCTAAAATGTCCGTTTGGTCAAATTCATAAAACATTAAAAAATATAAGCAAAGTTCATAAAATAATCCACTGCGTCATTGTGACAGTCATTGCTCGTTATTAATATTGTCCCTAACAGACTAGTATACACAGAGGTGATAAAAATATTAAAAAACAGCTTTAACAGAAAAGATTTTTGTGTTAACATGTGAATTCCATGATCATCACTACAAATTTAGAAATGTAACTTTAAAATAAGACTCAAAACAAAGTTATTTTCATATCAGAGTATTTAATGAGCAAAAACAACAAACTATTTATGATCAATATGATACATCATAAAACAGCAGTGAATTGAGGCTTCTGAAAGGAAGACTTACAAAGCTGTGAACAGTAAACATCTTTGTGAGAAATGGCAGCAAACAGCACTGCCTCTATTAAACATTTAGCAATGAATTTCATATCAGGAGCCCTTCATCCACAAACGTCTTGTTGATGAGGTTCTTCCTCATAAAGAGAAATATATGTAACAAATGAGTGTTTTTTTTTTTTTTTAATGAACTTGGCACAGTAAAGAGAGGACACTGTACACACATACCAAATACTGATCAATTGCTGTACGTATGTAAGAACAGCACAAAGCTCTGGGCGTCCGAGGGCGAAGACACAGAATAACAAGTGTCAAAGATCATCAGTGTGGCCTCGTTTCCATAAAACAGCATATCACTGAAGGAGTGGGCCTCATCTGCAAAGAGTATCCAAACAAACATCAAACATACACACAGGGAGACACGTTGACAGAACACACAGAGCTGTCTAGGTCATGTTTGTTGCAGTTGTAAAATATACGTTCTTCTTGCCAGGTTCAAAGAACTCCGTCCCTATGACCTGCTCAAACATCAGTTTGTCCTTCACTATATAGTCCATGTCAGGGTTGGCCTGAGGTAAAAAAAAATACAACATGGGAGACAAAACCAAATGTGTGGTTTCAGTTTGCTTGTGTGAGCTTTCCTATGGCTATTTGTACTAACGTGGTCTGTATCCTAGGAAGTGGTTCGTGGAATGGGAGCCTTTGGGCTTTGTCTCAGATGGCTTGGCTGCAGATGAGTCCGTTAGCTCAAGGACAAGAGACAATGAATCATTGATGGAGTGGAAACTACTGTATTTTGTTTTCAATTTATAGAGGGACACACGTAACAGAAGTAAACACATACCTGACTGAATCCTGTATCCTGTCATATTGTGACCTCTGAATGGGTGGTTTGAATCGTGCTTATTCATTGGTGCAGACTGGAGTGGGTTCATGTTTTGGCTCACCAGTAGCTGAAACATAAAAGATTATAGTGAATTGAATAAAATGGTTGAATTATAACCTCTTAGGACAATGTTTGTACCTTGTATTGCAGAAAGTTCAGTACTGCAGAAAGAGGGAGATAATAACATACCTGCCAAGCTTTACACCAACATATGTTCAAAACTGGCCTAAATGATGGAGACACTGCACCTCCACATCAATGTCCTCTTCCAGCTGACTGTCTTAAGCAGGGAGTAGAGCACAGCCACCTCACCCATCACACCTAGAGCCATCTGAGCACACAAAGACACGAAAAGCTGATGCCATACACATTTCACTTTCTTCATTTCACATTTGCTTTACTTGAGCCTCACTCTGATCCATGTCAAACTCCACAGTGAAGAATATCTAGAAACAGATAAATGACTTTAATGCATTAACAACCATTGGTATTTGAGATAAAACGAAACAGCCATATAGTTATGCCTTTAGCAGGGACAATGCACAAAGCATGCAGATATAACTAGAAGCTCATTTTCATCTATATGCCCTGAGCACACGATGCACATGTTATTTTGAAAAATGGACACAGACAAAAAACTCACAGAACCCCATGTGAAAACACAAAATAACAAAAAAAAAAAAACAACAACACTAGTTTTCATCTTTTGACAATCTGAGCCCCATTAAAACCACATTTAGTGTCTCGGCAGTAACCACATGATCCTTCAGCAATCTTTTCAAACTATACTGAATGCTTAAAACTAATGCACTCTCTGTGATACTCAGTAGTGATAAAATACACCCAGTGGCCGCTGCCTTAAAGTTTTGTCCAAATGTGATCAAACAGAACTTAACTTAAAAGCTCCTCCTAGTGGCCATTCTACAGAGGCAAACGTGGCTTTTTTTTGGACGTGCGTGTACGTACATGTGGGTGCTGCTCACAGTCACAGTTTGATAGTCTTGACATCCGTGATGGCAACATCTGTGTAGGTCACAGCCATTAGAGGGTGAAATACGTTTCCTTCCTGTTCCAGAAACACACAAATTTGATAAATACCACCACTCATTTAAAAGGAAAAGGGATGTTTTTACTTCGTTTTTATCATGGTGGTGTGCACATAACTATGCTGGCTGCACGGATGACTTTAGGCACGGAAATGAGAGAACATCTTTGCTGTTGTCCATTGTAATGTTCCAGGTCCCATTAGGTCCATAAACACATCATAGAACAATAGTTGGGTACAAAACAGCTCGTGGACTGAAAGATCACATTGCCCACACATGCATCCACACACACATACAGAGCGTATAATGGGTATTGAAAGGGAATTTGTACATCTTCTCTGGTCTAAATGTAAATAAATGATGCACACACTTTCTTGGTGTATGTGTTCTTTCTGGTTTACAGTTCAAATTGTGGTATCATTCAATTAATAGGTCTAAGGTTTAACTTCCTGCCTGCTTGTAGCTGGTCCCTAGTGTGTTGTATCTGCATTGGAGAAAGTAGAGAAACTGTCATGTGGCCTCAGTTTTATTTTAAAATATTCATCATTGTTTCTAACCTGACTTGGATTGCGCTCCAGCTGGACAGTCAGAGGGGAGTTTGTTTGAGTAGGAGGATGAGAAAATTTCCCAGGTTGTGTCTAAATTCTTGCATTATAAATCACTGTGCACATTTAACTCTCTGGTGAGTAACTTTTATTTTTCTTGAAAAAAGAAAAACTGTTCAAATGTATTGTCTAGTTTGCTGGGGACACCTTGTGAACTTATCTCAGAGACACACTAAATCGGGCTTTTGCTTTCCACTACCTTTGATTTTAGGCTTCATTGGTTGTTATTAATTATGCATTTAAAACAATTTGCAATTTTCTTGACAGTCTCGTGGCTGAGGTGGAAAATATTTATAGAACAAGAACTTAGAGATCAGCCATAACAGCATACTTATTACTTGCAAAACAGCACTGGACTATAAGTATACATGTTAAAAATAACTGGTTTAAAATCAAGAACAGTTGTTAGTGCCAGCAGAGAAAAAACACTGCAAAACATGGATCTAGGCAGTTGTAAACCTATTTATTACTTTAGAAAACATATATTTTGTCAAGAAATCTCATCTTATTTTGTTTGAGGCTACACAGTAATTGTCCACACAGTACACGAGTCATAGGGTATTTTCATAGGAAATTCAAGCGGCAGCTATGCAGATGCATGTACTTCCTGTTGCAGTGTCATTTTTTTTGCATAGATCTTAAGGAAGGAAGAACCACACAATTGCGTAAGTAAGACTTTGTTAAGATTTTAGTGATTTCATCTGAAATAGGGATTAAAAGGTTTATTAGACACCCTATAATGTCGTCTGTTTATTAAATTATTCATTTTGACTTGTTTAATCGTAGTCATTTTCAGGCTTAAGACCGTGATCAGTCTTGACTTGTTGATCAAGGGCTTGTTAGCTGCTGAAGAGGATTTGTGGTAAGAGACTATCAGCTATCGCCTCTTTCAGATGAATTTGATATTGTTCTTGCATATGTTTTTGTTTCAACCAATCCGCATTTTGGTTTGTTCTGACCGAGCTAAGTGTTTATATGCGGTATGTGTAGTAATAATAATAATGTGCGGGTGAAAACCGTGAACAATGACCAAAGTAAATGATATTATCAGCAGGAACCTTGCCGCCGCAATCTGAAGGCTGGTGGGTGTAGTCCCCACTCCAGTCCAGCAGGTGGCGGTAATACAGCTTAATCACACCTCAGGGCCAATCAACGTAAAGGGAGGGAATAAAAACAGTGGATAGATGAACTGAGACGAGGAAACGAGAAGCACCAGCAGACTTCGCAGCATGTAACCACAACTGGGCTCAGATGAGATAACATCTGTGGCAATGCTCTGAAAACCGCCAGTATATTGAGTCTCTTAGAACAAACTTTGGTAAGTATTTGTGTGTACTTCACGTAGGGGGAGAAACCAGTTTTTCTACTTTTACCACTTTCTTTTTGCATGCTGTAGAAAAGGCTGGATAAAGATTTGTGACGCATTTGTGGCTTCTTCCTGCTTGCGGCTTAAAAAGATTGGAAGGTTCAAAGTCTCAAAGCCAGAAAGTACCAGAAACGTCTAGTTATCAGCAGCAATTATAGCAGCCGTGAACTTCCAAATGATTCACACATCACATTGATCACAAGCAGCTGTGTCTGCTGATAATCATTGTCCACACTTGAAAGTGTTACAACATTTTGAAATGTCAATTTACTATAAAAACTTTTGAATGTGTTGCCCTCTTACTACTCATAACTTGAAACATGGCTCAGGTTGCAGATTTTTGCTGTGAAGTGAGATCACAGGTATTTCAGTCTCGGTGACTCATAATGAATGAAGTGGCGCAAAGGATTCGAATCAGTGTTTCCGTGTGACGTCATTTGTTCTCCAAATCATGGAGATTTGACACAAGCCTCAACAGTGTTTCATACCAGTCTGCTTCAGGACACTGACACCGGCTTCGGAGCCTCGGTGTCAAATGTTCCATCAGATACTGTTGCTTCATTTCTCATTACAGTTTTCTTGATTTACAGAAATCACCTTGTCTGGTATGACAAAATGACTATAATCCTTCGATTGCAAGGCCTAGACGTGAAAGCCGGCACCGAGGACATTCGGGCGTTCTTTGAATGTCTTCACATACCCGATGGTGGAGTGTACATTGTGGGGGGAAGTCTCGGAGAGGCCTTCATTGCGTTCGACACAGAAAGAGAAGCACAGCTCGCCATGCGGCACACTGGACGATTCCTCAAAGGCTCAAAGGTGACTCTGCATGTAAGCAGCATGGCAGAGATGGAGCACAAACTAAGGCTGTTGTTGGAGAAGAAGAAGAAGAAGTCGACGCAGGACAGAAAACCTCAGCCACATCCGGATGGAAACCTTGCAGTTTCAAATGTGCAGCCTGCAGACACTTCACCTTCTTCCAGGTGGCCGCTGGATCTTGATACTGCAAATCTACCACTTGAAAATGCACAGCCCGTTTATCCCACAGCTGCGAATGTACAAACTCCAAATGGCCAATCTATTGATTCCAATACTGCTTTTCTTCTTGGGGTTTATACCGTCCTTCAAGGCCTGGAGTCATCACGTCAAAGAGAAATCAAGAATGCGGACCCAAGACTTTGTTTGCCAACTGCTGACAGAACAGCGGTCGTGTCTGGTGCTGAGAGGACACCAGAACAAACTCTGAATTCAAGCCCAGGCTATGTCAGGCTATTTGGTCTGCCAGCCTCCACTACCAAAGAGGACATCAGTCATTTTTTCAGTGGGTTGACTGTACAGGAAGCCATTGTGAACGTGAAGTGGGGAGTTAATTCTGTGTGCCTTGTGAAATTTGCAAATATGCAGGATGCACATGTCGCGCTTCGCTTCAACAATCAGTCACTGGGCGACAGTTGTGTGGAGGTACGTAAAGCAAGTGAGAAGATGTGGACTAGTGCGCTACAAGAATGTGAAATTGCTTGTGATGTTGGGCTAGGACTGAAACCCCAGCAAAATCCTACGAAGGAGCACAGAAGACACAAGCAGAAATCTATAACTTCTCTGCATACGAAGAGGCCATCTGTCCGTTTACCATCCAAACCACCGAAAACGCCTAAACTTGCCAGTTCCTCAAAACCACCATCACCAATTATGGAGTACATTGTCATGGTCCGTAATCTACCCAAATCAATAACAAAGACTGAAATCAAAGAATTGTTTGGATGTCGCAACATTTTACACAAAAATGTACTCCATCTGCTTGACAAAAAGGGAAACCGAACTGACACAGCCTTTCTTATATTTAACCACACTGAAGATTATGACTACGCAATGAATCTCACTGGCTGCCACGTGGGTTCGGATGCCATCGAAGTCTCTTCCATCACAAAGGAAGTGATGTGGGAAAAGATGACCAAATACCATCACAAGAGCCACAAAGCCTTTTTAAAGACGGACCCAAGAAAGAAATCAAATCGAAAGCAGAAACCAGGTTCATTTAAGTCACTTGAAGTTCTGTCAAGCAAGAATACGGACCCAATGCCTCAAACGTGCCTGTATGTGCGAAACATGCCTGCAGATGTGCAGAAAAGTCAAATAAAAGGCCTTTTCTGCAATTACAAACTGGGAATAAAGAACATAACCTTACTGCATGACAGTAATGGCAGCAGCACTGGTGAAGCAGTGGTTCAGTTTAAATCGGAAAAGCTTGCGGCATTTGCTCATAGGATCCACGGAAACGTCTTCCTGGGGTCTAAGGTACTTCTTACCCGGATAAATGTGAAACAGATGCAGGACATCTTGGCAGAAAATGTTTGAGAAAAGAAAACATTTATGCTCCAATGCAAGTTTATATTCCATCAAGTTCTTTTGACTTCTGTTCTGCTTTATTGCACTAATCTGTGTTTACAATACTCTGCTTGTTAAATTGCACCATTTCAAATAACTATCTGGCATGTCTTCACTCAATGTACATTCTGCTCACTTCCAAATAAATAAGTTTAAATTGTTTTAATGGTCTTCAAACCTGGAGAACGTCCCAGAGAAAACCCCCAGTGATAAAGCTGTGATGTTAGAAACAGGATCTATTTTGTTAAATGCTCATTCACTGAAGGTGAAGTAAGTATTATCATTACACTGAAACACACAATATTCTCCGTAACTTTTAATGGGTCTGGGGAACTAACAAATCATACACTCACATATCACTTAAAGCTGTTGGAAAGAAGTAAGTTTGTGTAAAACCTTCCAAGTTAGTAATATATCCATATTATAAAGAAGTTTAAAAAAAAAACATTAGCAACTGAAAAATGCTTAAAAGTGTAAAAAACAAAAAACTATATATTTTTTTAACTTGAGGATAGTCATGATGTGATGTGCATATAGAACAGGATGATCAGAAGATTCGGACATTTCTCGTCATTTGAAATATCTGGGTTGGCTATCAGTGTACATTGATGAACCTGCAGAAACACAAGACAGGACAACAACCGCATTTAAAACAATGTCCTACATTCGAATCAAATAGAAGAAATGAAAGGTTTGAGAGGAGTCTAATGTACCTGAGAGACTACTTGGGTATCGGTCGTTACTGCTTGGCTGTCTGGCCATTGACGAGGAGAAGCCTGTGGAGCTCAAGCTGTTGAGACTAGGGCCCTGAAGAGGAAAAGAAGAAGCCACAAAATGTGTGTTTTAGTCGGTTTATCTGACTGGGAAACAATATGAACCATGTACATGTAAATCGATATTTGCTCAAAAACAAAAAGGTGATGAGTCACAGAAGAATAGATACTACACACAAAGAATACAAGTAATACAGTTAGAGTAGCACAAAGCCAGAAGACCAGAACAACAGCAACAACACTTCGGCCACCAAAGAGAAGAACGTCGGACCTCCTGGACCAACCATGGCCTGGATTTCTTCTGTAAGTCATTCTCTCGTGTTCGAAGCAGTGTCGTCGAAGACCAGCGGGGTTTTAAAAAGTGGTCGAGTCTCGTGTTTATTTACAGTCTGGTCGGTCATCGTGCGCTTATGACGCTTCGAGTAACGACACTCGTGGGCCAATCAGTGGAAGGCAGTCGGCTGACGTCGCGTTTTAGTTTCGCTTCGGCTCGCTTGGAACCAGCGCTGAGGCGATACCAAAATAGTACTGCTACCAGGTACTACGTGCTAATTGAAACACGCAAATAACACTGCGCTGTGCTGTGTCGTACCGTGCTAATGGAAATGCGCCATTAGTGCGCCAGACCTCTGAGAAAGGGTCTTTTGAACAGTAGTTAAAAACAAGCTCCATACCGTTGATACGCTCCTCAGTCTGTACTCCATCAACACATCTGTTAGTTTCTGTGTCACCTTCAGCACCAGCTGGGCATCGTTTTCATTCTCTATCCGGAAGCTATCCTAAAAACACATTTCACAAGGTTTCTTTATGACTGCACGCAGATAAAGCAACCACCAAAATAACATTGAAACGTTTGTTAATTTGAGGAGGAACCTACTATGAGTGACCTACCAGGTATGTGAGCAATGTATGGGAGAGGTTGCTATTTTCTGGAGCTGCTCCCATTAATCCGGGCCTGTCCATCGGTCTGTCCATCGGTCTGTCCATTGGCCTGTCCATAGGTCTGTCCATAGGTCTATTTCCCATCTGGTTGTTCCGGTACTGGTCAGGATACATATTGCCTGGATTCTCCTCCAGCAATCCACTGTTTTGAAAGCCGCCACGTCTCCCATCACCTGGACCAAATCCATTTCCACCCCCAGATGGACGATGACCCATACCATCTGAGAATGGTCTTGGATTCATACCAGGGTCAGGAAAATCTTCCATGTCTGAGTAGCCTCCAAAGCCGGGCTGTCTGTATTCACCCATTGGGTAGTCAGGGAAAGGACCCCCACGAGGAGGAAACTCCCCTAGAAAACCTGGGTCAGAGAACCTGGGACCTGTAACAGACATGTTCATTAGATTTCAACAGTAA
This sequence comes from Mugil cephalus, assembly GCF_022458985.1. Lineage (NCBI taxonomy): Eukaryota > Metazoa > Chordata > Actinopteri > Mugiliformes > Mugilidae > Mugil > Mugil cephalus. Next base: position 9,895,696 of record NC_061780.1, read on the forward strand.
GTATATCGTATGTAGCAACGCATAGAAAACTCACCGAAAGGTGGCCCCATTGGTCCCATCCCTCCAGGTGCTGGAGGCCCAACTTTCGGAAGAGCAGAACCTGAGAATAAAAGTAACAAGAAGGACATTCGCCTCTTAGAAATGTCACTAATGGGACAAACATGTTAAAAAGAAAAGAACATATCATTGTTCAGTTAAAGCACGGTTACAGTTTTATATATATATATATGTATATATATGTGTATATATGTATATGTATATATATGTGTATATATGTATATGTATATATATGTGTATATGTGTATATATGTATATGTGTATATGTGTATATGTGTATATATGTATATGTGTATATGTATATATATATATGTGTATAGTTATATAGTGTAGCAATTTAAGATAATGTAATATAAATATAAATATGTGTAATGCTCTATAGAAATATCATAATACAAATGTGTATATGATAAAATATATTTTTATTAACATACTTAAGTTATTTATATATATATATGTATATATATGTGTATATGTATATATATATATGTGTATATGTATATGTATATATATGTGTATATGTGTATATATGTATATGTGTATATGTGTATATGTATATATATATATATATGTGTGTATATATATATATATATGTGTATATGTATATATATATATATATGTGTATATGTATATATATATATATATGTGTATATGTATATATATATATATGTGTATATGTATATATATATATATGTGTATATGTATATATATATATGTGTGTATATATATATATATATGCCAAAGTCGAACCACGTTAACTTACGGAGTCCTTTGAAACCTGGCACATCAAAAGGCTCCTTAAGAATCACCTGAAATACAAAAAGAACCAAAAAACAAAAAAGGTCAAATCCCTGTCTGGCTCAGTTTAAAGTAACATTTTAATTCCATTCAATTCCTGATGTAAATGGGATAATTCTACTGTTTGAGGCAAGAAAATCTAGCCAACACTGCAGTCTTTTTAGACCAGGAGCATAAAAACAATAGACGTATATCATTGCTGTAGTAACACAGGTCTGATATTCACCTTGATTTGTCCCCTCCCCTCCGTCTTCTCCACTTCAGCAGCAGCTTCTTTAATTGTTTTTCTGACAACAGGGTCTTTGATGGCATCTTCCTCTTTACAGGTAATCTTGTCGGGGTGGACCTTTTTCTGTGTAAAAAGCCCATGAAAAATATCAATAGAAAATATCAATTCTGCAACACTGTGCCTTGAGGCAGAATAAAAAAACAGAGGTACTAACCATGTATCTGTAGCTGTGTTTCCAGCCTTTCGCATGCTCAATCATATCAGGCTGCAAGCCGGACATGGCACAGAGTTTGCACTGGTAGTGAGGTGGGACAGACTTACTTGGGCTGCGGTACTCCCACACATACTGAAGGCCTGCAGACATAAGACAATTGCTGATTATCAGTTTCTGTACATGGAAAGGGAAGGAGGTAAGGTAGATGAATATAAACAAAAAGCCTTCTGCTTACCAATGATACACTCTGTGATCCCCTTCAACTGTTTGCTGAGAGAGGGCATGGTATGGATTGACGTCCCTTTTGTGAACACTGGGAAAACACAACAGTGTAACATAAGGGTTTTATGGTGGTATATGACTAATAAAAAAAAGATTTAAGTCCAGCAAACTACATCAATGATCTCTGTTTTAGATGTCAAGGAAGAAACGTTTAACCAATGACGAGATCACAAACCCATAAAATAATGACCAATGGATTTTAACTGAACAACCACTGACGCCTTAATTCTTCATGTATTTTTGAAGCCTGGAAGAAGGAACAACAGTTCCCAGTTACCCCGAAAGCTGCTCTGATGCACTGCTCCTACTGTGCCAAGTCACAGAAGAATCACTTCCATGCCGCACCAATGAAGCAACGACACGTTGTCATTCATGCCAGTGTAACACAGGCAACTGAATACTGTATAAGGCAGTATTCCAATTTTATACCCAACTATCCGGCCCAGAAACCACTGCAGATGCAGGGTTGTGTTACTGCGTGTCCTGCTGTTTTAGGACCACATGTAGGTGTTGCTACAGTGAAGCGGATGACGCCGGCCTTCAATGTATCAATATCTACAACTGTTTCTAAAATTGTTCAGAACATTTTGAAAGTCCTCGTTGAAAGGTCATATTACAAATGGGAAACTTGTGGCAAGATACTGAAATTTTTTTTAGAGTGACTCCCAAACACCAAAAACATGGATGGCACCACAGGAGTCCCTCCATCCCTGAGGGTTCAAGTCTGACTGAGTGGTGAACATGGCACCACCCATGACATGAAGCAGGGAAATCAAGGTCTCAAGCTCCAGCTCTCAGCACTGGAAGAGGCACCGTGTGTAAAGGGACTTACCTATATCAGCAGAATACTGCGGCTGCTTTCTCTGTCAAGAGGGGGAATAAACCCACGAGAAGGAGAGAGACACACAGGAATTAGTGACAGGATTGCACTTGGAGGACTGAACTCCCCCATGTCCGCCACACAAACATACGCCGCAGAGCTTTTCTTAATCTCCATGACCATCAAGCAGCAGCATTCACAGACGCCTGACGTCTGGTCATTTGTCCTCATTCTCATCAAATGGCAACATCAGGCAGCAACACTCGTTACTTAGGAAAAAGACTGAGTTGTTACACGGAATAATGACTAAACTAGGACAGCATAACATAATGAAGTTTAGCTTTGACATAAAATAGCATCATGTCATTGTTTTATCCAATTAGACCTGTGTGTGTGTGAAATGTTGCCAGAATTAGAGTAAGAGTTGTTGAGTTATTGCTAAAAATGTCACGTCACAAAACATCTTTTACATGGGAACGAAGTAGATATGAGACCAGAGTGACCTCCATCTTTAAATCATTGTCAACCCCTGTGCCAAAATTTGAAGAAACTCTCCTTCAGGGATTCATGAAAACAGCAACCAACCAAGCATGCCCGCTTTACATGATGAGAGTGAAATTCACCAACCTTAACAATAGGATTTCAATGGTCAGTATCACTGGTGAGTAATAATCACAACTGATTAGTCTCACACGTGACTGACATGTTAAGTAACTGGAATTAAACAGATGTCAAATCTTCAAAAACAACTGACTAATCTACAGGACTGAGTATCCTGTAGACTACTGACTTTACCGTCACTGGACAGCAAATTGATCCCTAATTTCCTGTCCTATATTAAGCAAAACCACACTCAGGACTAAAAACTGAGTGGGCTGTCACTACATATTGGTTCAAAGAACCAAGATTATTCACCTTAAGCATAAAGTTAAGAAAAGGGCTTCACAAACGTTAAGAAATAGTGAAGCCAAGAGAGTGAAATGTCCAAATATGGTGAAAAACGAAACAATAACTAATTAAAATGCCTGTAAACCACCACAGTGAAGACATAGGTCAGATGTGGGACGCAGACCGCTGAGTGGACTTCATAAACCAGAGTGCTCATAAAAGCATGCAGGTAACAAGCCCACCTGCTAAGGACATCACCTGGCTCTTCACCAGGCATCATAAAAACCAATGAATATTATTATTAATAAGGAAACTTGACACAAGGAAATCATGTTTCCTTCTAGAGCAGTCATTACACATTTACGTGTAATTTGATTGAGTTTGGTCACATAAAGCGCTACAGTACAACCACAGCGCGAAACATACCTTTGGATTTCTCTTAAATAATGGCGGCCCATTACTTGGAGGCTTGTTTACAGGCTGAATCTCCATATCTTCAGTCTCCGCACTGTACAACAAAAATAGACACGATGTCAAAGATCACTTACATGCCAAGAGATGTTCCACAGAGATACAGTCACTGTAATTTAATTATGGAGTTACTATCTAGATGGATTAATTGCTAGTCGTCTCATCTCAAGCACAGCCTAGTTAATTCATGCCCCTTATCATCGTTGCTAGATATAATATTATATTGTATTCCCTGTACATAACAGTAACCTAAGGTGACATGTTATTTACTGTCATCTCTGACTCAGTGATTATAGGTGTAGTCTGTTGCTTTGAAGGCTTATCAAAGTGAGGTTTTATGGGAACAGTTTAGCAGGTAGGATAACAGTATTGAACCGGCTACAGATGATTGATCATAGCCGGTCATTTATTGACCAGCTTTGCTTCTGTTTTCAATGTTAGGACAGTTTTATTCGAGTCTTAATTTAAGACAATCTTATGCCTCTATACTATAACATTTTCCACCTACTATCGTTATACTATAAAGTCGTTTGTACACAGATTAATCTTGATATATTATTAGTTTTTTAAAAAGATTAACCAGCGATATCTAAATTGTTCAAAGCAGTTGTTTTAAATGCATCTCTTCAAAACATTAAGATTAAGCTAATTATTTCAGTGAATGATAAAAAAATAATAAAAAAGAAAAGATAAACGTTTTCCAAGTTGCATCTTTTTACGTAGAAGTGTATTTACGACAAGTGTTTCAATACCGGGACAGAAATTTCAGGAACGTGTTTTAATGCGTTTTTTACAATAAATAAATAAAAAAATCCCGAGTATTGATAGACTGTGAAATAAACAGCAGAACGACAGAAAGTATATTTAGAAGAAACGTTTACGGTTTCTTGCGGGGAAACATGCACGTCGAAACAGAACCTGGGACAGGCCCAATCAAGCCTTCACGTTACTTTAGACCAGTTTTTGATAACGTTACATTGACTTTGTAAAAACATCTAAGCAACTTCAAACGCCACATTCCATGTGTTTCGTTACTTAAATGATTATACAAAAGTAATAAACTTACGCGATGTATGCTAACACAAACTGCGACTTCCTCAAAGCACAAGGTCGGAAGAATTTGTTTGAGATGAGTTTGCTAGCTAGCTGATAGCATTAAGACATTAGTAGTGTAATGCTTTCCCCTGTTTAAAAAAGACGAAATTAAAGAGTGTTTAGTATATTTTCTTAATAAGAAATACAAATGTGATTCTTCCGATTAAACTAAATTACTTAACCACGAGTAATAATAATTTGTCACGTCCAAATATCTGCTTTAGCAGATATTTTAAATGAATGCGTTTTCTCAGGCACTTTTAAGGACAGCTATGCAGTGCGTTTGTTTTTCACACCAGGGTTTACCGACAGAGAGTCCATGAGTAAACGTTACTCTGCATTGAACACTTTTAAATCACACTGTCTTATGTTTTTGTTTCGCTTGTTGTAATTACAAGGTTTTTACATAAAAAGCAGTCGCCAGGTGAACAATACAGCGCTGTAATCTTGCCATATAGTTTTCTTTGACTCTAGGCCCCGCAACCATTCAGCGCTACATATCGAAGCCTACAGCCTCTGTAATAATGTACACACAGTGGCGGAGGACCCACTGCACTAACACGAGATGGAATAAAGAATATGTGTTCAGTTATTTTAATTATGGCTAGCGGTGTGGATACTGTTTAGTTCAAGATACCGAGTAAATATTTTATGCTCCGAAAACCTAATTTTTAATTGTGGTAAGTAAAATAAATAACTCACGTTTGATACCTCTCTGGGGATGCGAGAGGTGCGCTAGCCAAGGAAGCTAGCCCACTTAGCTGTCGTGAATGTGGGTGTGCTGTAGTACCTGCTGTAGTTTATCTTATCTGACTGAATTATTAAGAGCAGCAGAACAGCGACATTCTGCACGTGTTACACTTCAAACGCATGTCACACAATTAACAGTCACGTGTCTAATCTCCATGTGTGGCATTGCAGTCAGCAGTCTAGGCTGCAGAGATGAAGGCCAAGAAAAAGAAGAGACAGGATGATTTCCAGAAGGTCAAGCTAAAAGTTGGAAAGAAGAAGCCCAAAGCCGACAACGCTACCAACACCAACTTCCGTTCAAAGGGAATCCATTTACCTGAACAGCTTAAGAGAGACACGAGTGGGCCCACAACACACAGGCAGCTCGGTATCAATGTGAGTTCTCTACGTGTGTTTCAGATGGCAACAAACTCAGAAGCATGCTATAAATTAATTTCGTCTGCATTGAACCTTTTCTCTTCCTTCCCCAGGAACTGTTGTCTCAACTCCACCACTACAACGCCAACGTGAAACATGGTGCCTTGTTGGGTTTGAGAGAGTTGCTGTCCATCAATCCATCTGTGTTGGAGCAGCATCTCTCACGCTTGCTCTCTGAAGTCGCAGCTGTGTTCACAGACAAAGACCGCAATGTTCGTGTGGCAGCTACGCGTGTGCTCAGGTTAGAGACCCTAGAATATTGTTACAGCACCATGGAGTAAACACTTTTGTTTCTTTCTCAGTTAACACGTTGTCTAAAATTACTCCCAGGTTCATTGCGCAGTCTGTGCCTGCAGAACGTGTTGCACCGTTCTTCCCCCTCCTCAGCGCTCACTTGTCTTGTGCCATGACCCACATCGAGGCCAGTATCCAGGAGGACGCCATGAACGTTCTCGACGTGTTCCTGGAGCACTACCCTGCTCTGCTCGCTGCACGCCCCGCAGTGCTCCTCACGAACTTTCTAGAGATGATCTCTCACAAACAGAACAGTGGGGCTGCTAAAAGGGCTCAAGATCCCAAGGGGCGAACCTGGGCGCTGTCAATAAACCTCGACAGAGCTGTGACGAGCCAGCAGTGGCGGCTCTCTGTGCTTCTCAGGTATGGAGGCCTCTTGCACACGGAATCTAAAAAAAATCTAAAATTGTAATTCTGGACGTCAATCTTGTTGTTCGGTCCACTTGTGTTTCAGGCTTGGTCGATTTCTGCAGGCGGTCGTTGAGGAAAGACCGATGGATGACAGTGACTTGTCCGCCCGAACTGAAGGAGTATTTGGATCCAGCGGCGAGGGCCGGATTACACCTGTGTATCTCAACTGGGAAGACCTCATCTACAGCAAAGTTGGAGTAAAGCTGTATGAACATTCTGGGGCCAAACCAACTCCTCGTTCCACCTTTAGGCTCAGGTAGGATACCACAGACATCAGTTACCACCCACGATTAAGAATCAGAAACAGACTTTATATGAACTCACAACTTAAAATGTAATTGACCGGGGTTTAGCAGAATCTACGGCCCTGGTAACATTTTTAATTTAGTGTCTTCTGTCTTTAGACCTGATGTGGAGCCAGGAACTGCAGTGAAGGAGGGTCTGGACTCAGCTGAGACTGTTCAAAGTTTTGCAGCCACACTTGTGCCTCTGCTGCTGGAAGTGTGGGTTGAAGCCAGCACCACTGATTGCCCCTGGAATAGCACAGAGGGCGCCCATCTGCTTACTCCAGATGCCATGTCAGTGATGTTCCAGGTCTTGTCTATTCTGCAGCTACTAAGAAAACTGGCACCTTCGCAGGAGAACCAGGATGCATTGGTGAGATGAAACATTTATCTGCGTTTCTTTTTTCTAAGACAAAGTTCTGATAAAACTGACAGACAGCATTGTCTTTGCTTAGGATGCCTGGTTCCGTAAAGAATATCTGGGAGATTTTAAGCAGCACTTCATGAAAAACTTCCCCTACAGTGCGCGGGACACACCCAGACATAAAAAGAAAGTTGACCTCAAAAGGTAAGTAATAACAGTGTGACAATGTGGCACGTATGTCAGACAAATCACTGCTTATTTTCACTTAGTGTTTCACGCCTATTCCACTATGGTGGCATACTAGAAGACTGCTTTTAACAGTGCATCATTTTAAACGCTTAAAATTAAATAGATTCTGCACTGTCTCGCTTACTTTCACATCCATAGTTTGGTCAACTGTTAATATTCTGTTATTCAACTTATTATTGGCACCACTTGGACACAATAACCACAAGTCGTGGCAGTTTCTTATTTAATTGTGTTGTCCTAAAGTTGAATTGCTGATGTGTCTCGCTCACCCATGCACTATATATGGTCTCTACACTGAGATATCACTCATTTTACTCTTATCTCTTCAGGAGTAAGCAGACTGCAGCTGTTCCCAGTGTGACCGTGGAGCCTCTTGCCCTAAACATCACACTTTGCCAGGTCATGGTATCCCTCAGCAAGAAGCAGGAAGGCAGTGGAGAGTCAGACGACGACTGGCTGACACCGCTGAGGGTCTTTGTCCAAGACACTCTGGGAAGTGGGATTAAACTGAGCTACAGGCAGCTGCACATGCTGCTGGGTACCGTGTGGAAGATGGCGCTGACACAAAAGAGCAAATGTAAGAAATCTGTGTTAAATGTGTAAACGTTTCTATCTCTATTTGCTATCTATTTTAAATCCAATATATGTTGCTTCAATATGTGGATGTGTTTGTGCAGCAGTGACAGAGGACCTGTTGGCAGCAGTTTATATCTACTACAAGCAGAGGAACCTCTCTCTACAGACACGATCTCTGCTGCTGTCTTTCTACAGCAAGCTTTACCTGCAGGAGCAAGGACATGCGCACATTGCCAGGTAGTGTCATTGATTGTCATCAAGATGTAGCACCTTGTTTTGATTATTGATACAGAAGATATTTTGTAATATGTTAAAATATACGTTAAAACACATGTAAATAAGAATTTAAACCCCATCATGTAGGAAAAAATAAAAACAATTCTTGCACAGTAGCATTATAATCTATTTAACAGTTTTCACTGCATAGCACAGCCTTTGAGGATTCAGTTTGATCAGGTTAAAGTGTAAATGTTTAGGTGAAAACATCACTGCCTCACAAAACTTAGATTATTAAAACCATGCACTCGTTTGAAAACTAAATGAGGGTAGGTCAGTTTTGAGAAATTTGTCACTTGCAAACGATCAACCATGTTTGAGTTTAAAAAAGTAAAGCACAGATTAATGAGGGAATCCACAGATTAAAGCAGTGGGTTGAACGAGCTAGATTATCTGAGGCTTCCCTCATTAATAAAATAATAATTGTGTATGAAATTGTTGGTGCCTAGATTGTGTACAACACACAACAATTGTGTAATAATAATAATAATGGAACATTTATGTGGTTGAATTGACTTCACATGCGTCTTCCCTTATTATGCCTCCCCCTGTCTCTGAAGGAGCAAGGTGCTGTGTCGTTGGTTGGCCTCTCTTCCTGTGCAGTTGTCCCAGCTGGGCCACCGTAACCCCACACTATCGGCGCGGCTCATCGTTTCCATCCAGGCTGCAGCATCTCGAGGCAACAAAGACCTGCTCAACAGTCTGCAGACACATGCATGCAGTCTCTATGGTGAGCACATATGTTTATTTATTTGTTATTTAATTTGAAGACTAATATCACAGAGCAACGGCTGTAAAAGTTGTTCCCAGCCGTTGTTCTGCTTTCTGAGAGGTGAAACCTTCCGCGTATTTCACCTCTGGTCATTTCCTGAAAGAGCAAATGATCTGTTTAGATATTCCTTTACCCAAAATCAAATGAAATGCATTTGAACATGTAAAAAATAAACAGCTCAACAGGATATAGATTACAGCAACAGTGATCAGATTACCAAACCGTGAACAACGTAACCAAATGATGAACCCCAGATCATCATAGTTCCTCTAGGAGGCAGCATAACTCCAGGTTTCCCATCTGATACAAGTTGGTGAAGCTAAACTGCTCCTAGGGGAGGAAAGCTGTAATAAAACAGGAAGCTTGTCCATATCCACAGCTCAGAGGTTGGTCAGATAGTGAAGCTAGTGTGTGATGGGAGGGGGGGGGGGCAGAGAGGAGGTGGTGTTCTGATAGAAACTGCCGCGGAGACAGCAATTCACCATCACAAGACTCCTTTTGTCTGAGGGCTTCTGACATCAGCATGTGCGTCAGAGACGGACAGAGCACCAGACACACAGACACATTATCTGAGCCCTCGCTGTAGTAGTTATGTCTTTCTGCCTTTTTTTTTTTCCCCCCCTTACTGGTCTGAACATTGTCACGCTTTCCTAGTATAGCTCTTGTCTTGATTGAACTGTTGAAATGTTGATTCCCCAAACTTTGTGTAACGCTTCTGTGTAACCACATGTGATGTGTCTGCCTTGGTGTGAAGATCCAGAGGAAGGAGTTGTGGTGCTGTTGCCAGCAGAGTCCCAGCAGCAGATGGTGCAGCTGCTCTACTTCCTGCCCAAGATGTCCCAGGCTCTTCTGGTCAATCTGAGCTGCTGCTGCACTGCTGGAAGAATCTCTGCCAGTCTCGCCGCCTCTCTGATTCGTATCATACACCTTAGGTGAGCTCGAAAACTCCCATAGATCTGCACCAAAGCGTGCAAACTCACTTTATTGCTGTGTATAAAAGACACCTTATTTAGAACAATAATTTAGAATTAGACAGCAGATGCTTCTACTGTTTGCTAAACAGAAAGCACTTTTATCGACAACCATCAGATGGCAGTATTGTGCTTTCACAGAAGAATCGCTGATATATTCGTACCTTCCTGATGATGGGAGCTGATGTCAGTACCCTGTATATTTGATATTGAACTTACTGATGATTTTTGTTGTTGTTGTTGTTCTCCTTTTTTATCCCCAGCTTACCTTTCCCTGAGATAGCGTACGTGTTTGTCAGCGTGTATTCATGTGTCTAACCTTTTTCTCGTGTCAGCGGGTCAGTGTTATACAAATTTTGAATGGAGGGAATTGCTGAGTTCATATGGGATGGGATGTGTGTGTAATGGGTCAGATACAAAGAGCTCTTTAGGACGCTGGAATGCAGCATCGTCATGGAGTATTGAGACGACTGCCTGCATGTGCCTCCCAGGCTTCACAAAAAACACTGTTATCCACACACATTTCCTACCGTTACAGATCTATTACCCCCCTCAAGGCAAAAAAGGAATTTTTCATAACTGTATTTCAGGGCACTATTATTCTCAATATTATGCTCTTACAAAACACAGTCATAAATAATCCTAAGAGATGCGATAAGAGGTATATGAGATGGAAAATAATACTTGTGGTAAAATGATCATCTACAGGCTGTGTAAACATGATTTTTGCATTGTGATTTGTCCAGGTCCCCTCTGAGTGGCTGGTCGGTCGGGAGCCAGGAAGCAGCTCTGCAGGACGTGGACTACATCAGCTTCCTGTTCTCCACTCTCACGGGCTTCTCGTCCGAAAAGCTCGACGCCCTGCAGGAGGCCGAGGACGACAGCACCCTGCCCCCCTCCCCTATTTCACCTCTCAGCCTTTACCTCACTCCGCTGGAGCAGTTCACACACCACTGGGATGTTGTCGAGGTGCGTTCACAGCACACTTCCCTTTACAGTGAAATGAATTCTCGCACGCGTTGACTAACCGAAACCAGTGCCCGTCAGAAACTGCGAATTTAGAAGCGGCGGGGACTTTGCGGTGGAGGAGGAAGAGGAAGACATTGTTTTAAAAATTGAAAAGTGTTGATATTCTGGACACAGCTGTGGTCTTTCAGTCCCCCCGGTCCCTCTCTGTCTCTCATATAGAGCTCAGAGGGTGGAAGCTTTATCGTGGCACTCCGGCTGAGAGGGGAACCTTTATCGCGTTGCGCAGGTTGGAGATGCGTGGTTATCGGGCATAGCGGATATGCACAAATGCTAATGAGAGCCCATGGCATGATGGGAGTGTGACATTTCTGCACAGAAATTACCGTTAACGTAACTGTGCCCTGGGGCAAGTGTGTGTGAGTGTGTGAGCTAGTGGGGGGCTTATAATCACTAATTCAGCTCCTCAATTAAGGCCTCAGATCCTGCCTCTCTCATCTCCCTGTCTGAGTCAATCACTGGCAAGTGGCGGGAAGGAGGAGGGAGGGGACATGTGAAGGCGGGCGTGGGGGGAGGGGGGCCGTATTCGGGGACGGACCGTGTCAACTCTGGTCCGACTAATGAGACGGGATTGTTTTTAATGACGGGGAGAATGCCAACAGGTGCACCGTTCAGACACACACTGACTCCTGCACTTCAGCACGCACACACCTCAATTTGATAAAAAGCTAATGAGAAATTTGATTTGGATTTCAAGTTAATGAAGGAAAGCGGAGTCTTATTTCCACTTTTAAAAAGTTGGTGGCTTTTTAGGCCTGAAAACAATCTCATCTCCATTTGAGCATGAGCGAAATTCAGATGGCGTTTCCGTTTCTTTACTGTGGCAAATGGAGTTTTATTTTTTATAGACACACATTCGTAGTTACGGTTAAAAGATGAAAAATGAACAAACGCAAACATGTTTTGGAAATGCTGTGTTTGCACTGATCAAATCATAATTCTGTGCATGTGGTAATAATGTAACTGTTTGATTTACAGGAAGTGTGCCACTGTCTGGAAACTCTGGGCTCAAAGTCTCAATGCTTTGACATCGTGCAAAATGGCATTTGCAGATACCTGGTAAGATTTTTCAGTCATAATTGGTTTTCTGTATTTTCAGTTGTTTTTTTTTTTTGTTCATTTGAAAACATTGTATGGTTATATGCGCGTCTCAGACCAAGCTTGAGGTGGTTCCAGACAGTTTGGCAGCCGGGCTGCTGAGAGCCGTGTCCAGATTACTGGACCTGTCCGTCCTGCCGGTGGATCTTGTGCTGCGTTTCTTGTCTAAGTGCTGCCTCAGCCTCCTGGCGCTGCTCATCACCCTGCAGCAGGAGGCACCTGCTGAGACCAACCACAAAAGGTGTGTTTGAAGATGCGAGTGTGGAAGTGATCTCTGGCTGATATAAGTGTCAGGTGGAAAGAATTGATAATAGCTCTGTTTATAACACCCTTCTGTCGCATTCGCAGGGACGCAATTTGGGGGGCGTGCGTGACAGCGCTGTGCACTGTCCCTCGCCTGCTGCGCATTGTTCTGCAGTCGTTGCATGTCGGCGATCTGAACGAGGAGGAGCTGCCGCAGCTCGGACAGATCCTCGCGATGCTGCTGCAGCACACGCAGCTCCACAGCCAGCTGCTGGCCAACGCTGCTCTGCTGCAAGAGATCATACAGCACCTCACGGTAAACGCGCAGCACGCACACATTCGTAGCATTTCACGTCGCCCTTCGTGGACGCTGATCACCCGACTCTACGCTGCCTGTGTCTGTTTCAGAGGTACTCGCGGGGTGCGACCAGGGAGCAGTGGCTGACGGACTTGCTCTACTGTTACAGCGTCACAGTGGCTCACGGCTCTTCTGCGCACCGTGGAAATCTGGGCCTTCGAGACATGTACTAATCTACGCACGCGATAGACAAGTACCCGGTGTGTTGCTCAGTTCACCCTCTCCCAACACCTCACAGTTACAGTGACGCAACACAGCTCAGTCGCACCAAGTACAAAACTTTCACACTAAAATACAGTGAGAACGTTTTTTTAAAAAAATATATTATTTTCAGTTTTTTCTTTATCTTCAGCTGCCGCTTTCCAGTTCTGAGCATGTAATTGTTTGCTCTCTTTTTGCCTTCTTTTGGTGGTGTTTGGGTACCCCCCGACTTTGTAGAAAACAGTTTATAACGACTAAAAGAAAAAAAAAAACAGAATAAAGGCAAAATGAAGTTCAAAATGCTCTCGTTTTCAGTTTTTATTTTATTCTTTACGATATATTAAAAAAAGCAACAAATACTGAGGTATAAATTTATAAAATTACACATTTTTGTGCAAATAAAGTTAAAAAAAAAAAAGAAAAGAAGAAAAGGCATAATTCAATACACGCTTCTCTTGAGCAAGAAAGCACTTAAAGCCCTGATTTTTGTGTGTGCGTGTGTGTGTCAGTGGCTGCAGGTGGGCTATCTGTATGACCGGCTGTTGATAGACTGCCTCATTCTCCACAACGGGAGGAAAGGTTATCTCAGTGTGTGTGCGAGAGCGACGAAGAACGAGGGAGATGGAGTGTGTATGTGTCCCTTCCACAATGGATGAAAGGTTATCTTTTACACACACCATTTCTGTAGACTTAACCCCACCCTGTGAGGTCATGGCTCTGATGTCACACGGCTTAATTTTAGAAAGCTTGGCACATTGTGCACTGAACAATGTGTAGAGTAATTCTATAGAGGTACGACTGTCGGCCAGCTGAGAAAACATCAAAGAACACCAGGGGTGTGTGTGTGTTTTGTGTGTGTGTCTGTTCAGTGTTTTCCACGGCCTCTCGTCCCCTGTCCTGCGCTATGTGGTCTCAGGTGGTAGGAGTACTGCTTGGCTTGATTCATGGCATCAGTCAGGTGCACACACTCTATACCGCTCACTGGAAAATAAGAACATAACATTGTAGAAACTCCTACTAATGTAAAAAGGTGTGTTTTGTGCGTGCACTCACACTGGCTCTGGGTGCGCAGAGGGATGTCCATGAGCAGCTGAGACTGAGAGCCGCGAAATGATCGCCCTCGCTTGGCCATGGAGGTGCCTGGAGGATGATACAGAAAGTTTGGACACTTACACACTGTAAACACTCCCTGAATTTACAATCTGCTGCCGCGTCTGAAACCTGTAGACACACCTTCCTCCAACTGGTTGACCCAGTCATCTTTGTGTCACGCCCATGACTCCCTGCGTTGGCATCTTTATAACGCAAATATGAGACTCGTACAGTATCTAAGGCCCTATAGCTCAGTGGTTAGAGCACTGGTCTTGTAAACCAGGGGTCGCGAGTTCAAATCTCGCTGGGGCCTTGGAAATTCATTTTCCTCTTTATTTTTTGGGTATCACAAACACACGCATACTTCATTGAAAGGGAAATGTGCGTGCTGGTCTATTATATGCGACCATGGAAGCTCACGGGTATCTAAACAAGCCGATCAGTCGATTCACAGCGTGAGGTGTAAAGTTTAAGCAATAAGTCTGATTAAGTCGTGTTCATTTTAACAGCCGTAGTACATGTGTGTGTGACACATGTTAATAATTATCTTCTGCGTTTCAGTCCAATTTGACGGCGTCGCACCTCCAAAATGATCATCCAGTTGAAGTAGGACCTGTCTGACGATGTTAAAGCATAAACGGGATTTAGTGCAGGGCTGTTACATTAGATCATGCACCTACTACTTTGGCGTGTGCACATATTAGAAATAAGACAGCTGAAAAGGAGATTTAAAAATTGGTTTATGATAATTACGCGAGTGCTGTGACACAACTGTGTGTCAAACGTCTTCCCACTTCTTGGAAATAAAAGAAGAGCAATGGTGAAAATGAGTCTCATGCATGTGCGTGGGTGGGGGTGGGGTGGGGTAAGGGGGATTGTGTGTAGATAGGTCCACGCAGTCGTCTGACATTCCCAGTGACAGCTCTGAACTTTTCACAGTGCCAGGACTGTCAGACAGAGCGAAGGAGAGAGAGGGAGGGAAGGGAGGCGAGAAGGGGGAGTGGAAAACCACGTCAGGAGGCTGCGTTGGACCCTTAGCCTGAGCAGTGTATCTGGACGTCTGCGAGCAGAGGGGGCATGTATGTTTTGGCGCAGCACGTTTTCTGCCTGTCCTCCCATCATCACCTAGTGATGTGTTATGAAGGTCAGGCCTGTCTGTGGGGTAGTGAAACCCTACCAGAGGTTTCACACAGGAAACCGGGCTGATATCGTCCCCGTACCTGGACTGGAGCATCACACAGGCTTATACACAAACGAATCCACGTATGGGATCCCTGTCCCTAGAATATGTCACACACACAGCATCCTAAGCCGAAATGACAATCTACCTGATGATCGTCCTTTAATAACACACATGTTAATGTCTGTGGAACTAAGTTAAGACGGGAAGATGCCCTCCGTTAAGAGCAAACTGAATCGTGTAGACAGAACAAATGCTCTTCATGCTGTAATCTGAAAGATACACTTAAAGCTAATTTCTCTGAATCTATTAAACATTAGACAATGTCTACCTATTGCTGTATTGATGAGTTGTGTGTACTGTGCAAACATCAGACAATGATGGAAATGAGTGCACAACTTTATCATTATATCAGTTAAACCTAAATGGTGGAGCCACGATGATTAACTGGATGCAGCTTAGTGGCTATAAAACGTCTGAAGAGCTAAACAGAAATTAAATAATGTTTTTTGTGCCAACTCACGGGTCACGTGTCTGGAGCATTTTAGCCACCATAAATGAAAAACCTCATGTTGGGAAACAGGAAGGTCATCACTTCAGTAATGCATGCACTATTATATTACCTGAGCAATTAACCGTAGCATTGCACTCGAAATCTGCTCCCTCAGAAACAATCTGCTCAGTTACTCATTCACTATCCGTGCAATAACGTCTCATCCTCTGTCAGGGCCGAGTTCATAAACTTAAATGTGCATTTCAAATCTTATTTGTTTTCAGAGATAATATTGTTCCGGTGGAGGTGGATGATTTGGGAAGTGACCGTCTGGTTAATTTAGGGAAAAGAAAACCGACCAGAGTATCTCACCATAGATGCTTTGTAGCACGGAGCTCTTACTCTGAGCCGTTTTCGCGGGTTGAACTCTGACTTCCGTCTTCTTCCTGTTGAGGGCGGGGCACGAATCACTTGACTCCGCCTCCTCCCGGGCCTTCACCTCCTTCCTCCTGCGTGCACAAAACCTGCAGACACGCATCCATGCAAACACACGCACGGCGTTCAATAAAAAAAAAACAAAAAAAATCGCAGACAATGTTCAAAGGTCTCAAAGCTGGCAGGTCCTCACACTAATGCTCACCAAGCGTAAACAAAGTAAACAGTTTATTCAAGGCGGTTAATAGGCAGCATATACGCAATATAAATGTGAAGCTGAACTGAAACAGCGGGCCTCCTGCGGCGGACTGGCAGCCTCTAAGAGAAACACAGTGAGTGTGAGGGAGGGGGGAAGCAAAGGGAAGCTGCTGGTAGCTATTAGAGCAGCCCGGCTGAACTTTTAGCCTCTTGTTAAACTAGTATGAAGGTTCTTGATTATAGCTTTGCGTGTCCCCTGCCTCCTTGTCTCACCCCTCTCCCACGCTCTCCCCCCCACCGCTCCCGTGTTGATGGCATCCAGACCGAGGATCGGGGGCGCTGGCATGTATGCGAGAGGACACATGTGGGCACCACATGGAACTGCCAATCTCCCAAAGTCAGAAACCTACTTAAACTCCCCCCCTTTCAAGAGCTCAAATGGAAAGTCACCTTTTCCAGGCTCGCTGGACGATGCGTGCGGCCTCGTTCCTCCTCCTGCGCTGCTCCCTGTCGTGTTCCCTGTGTGTGTGTGAGGACGCCGGAGCGCGTGTGGCGGAATGAGTCCTTCTCGAAGGGCTTTTTTGATCTAGAGATGAGCTGCTCCTTAATGAGGCGGCTTGAGTCTGGTCTCGGGCCGCGGCCTTCTCTGAAGTCCTGTGGCTTCTGTGCTTTTGTGGAGAGGCGTGGGCGTCAGCTTTGCCGGGGGGCGTCTGCGCGCCCGCGTGAGCGTCCCTCTTTTTTGGAGGGACACACTCCCTGGCGCTGACCTCCGTTTGGTCCACGGCGGAGTCGGCCGCGTTTGAGGAGGGCCGCTCCCTGGCTTTGGGAATCGGGAGAGGCGCGGGTCGGAGGCCGGGAGACTGTCTGCAG
This sequence comes from Mugil cephalus, assembly GCF_022458985.1. NCBI lineage: Eukaryota > Metazoa > Chordata > Actinopteri > Mugiliformes > Mugilidae > Mugil > Mugil cephalus. The sequence continues at coordinate 9,913,108 of NC_061780.1, forward strand.
CTGGCGGGGGAGAGGAGTTCCTTCAGCCTGGTGGTCTGAGGAGCGCCGGCTTCAGCGTCGCCGCTCACGTGACAGCGTCTCGAAGCTTCAGGAGCCTCGTGCGTTTCAGGTGCTTTACTCCTTCCAGAGGACCTGCTCTTGTGGGCTGTTGGAGTTACAAATGAATATGCGTTAATTCCTATAAAAAATCATGCAAAATAAGAACACATACAATTTCAGTTAAAATTCATGATTTATCACATGTCACGACAATATGTGTCTCAGCAACGTTTAGCATTTCTGAATGTACCTTTATGCCTTTCCTCTTTGGCCTTCGTGCGTTCAGCTTTGGACACTTTCTTTGTTTCCACCGGTGCATCGTTCACGGACAAGTCTCCCATCGTGTTCACCAAGGAGAGCTTCTCCTGCTCTGCTCTGACCACTGAAACCTTTCGTTTCTCTGCAGGAGCCACAGTAGCTTTTCGGAGGGCTTCCCTCCTCCGCTGTTCTTCTTCTCGCTTCCTAAAACCAAGGGAAAAGTGAAATCCGCAACATGCGACTCCGCGGCTGAGCAGTAATATCCACAGATTTATCTGGGCTATAAGGCGATCTGATACGACGGCAATATTCACTCGAATACTTTGGAAGAAAAACATCAGGTGAAAAAATACAAAGGAGGCCTGAAGTCAGTGTGCCCTCTTAAGACAAATTTACTCATCAAGGGCATTGTGTGGGACAATAAAGGTGAGATTAGTGAGCAAATGACAAAGGGAGAACAAGCCAGCGGAGAAAGACAGAGATAAGACGTATGAGTGTGCAGGGATGACAGAAAGAAAGATAGATAAGGAGAGAGTGTGACTGTTTCTATATGGGAGGGAAAAGGGAAGACGGATAGTGGAGACAGACACAAGAAAGAGAGATGAACACGAAGCAGGTAAATGTAAAATAACACAAAAGGCATTGTGTGACGAGCACAGGGAGGTTAATGGGCGACTTTTGAAAATAAGCGACATGAAGCCAGGGCATCAGTGACTAAAGCTTAAACGTGTGTGTGTTTTTGTATGTGCTTGTAGTAATGCGCAAAACATTTAGGCGTTAAAATAAAGTATTTTAAGGATAAAGGTGTCTCGATCTCTCACTTGGCCGCGTCCTTGCGTAGCTGCTCGTGTCGCATGAGGAGCTGCTTCCTCTCTTTGAAGGCCTTGCGGACCGTGTAGCCCTTGTAGACAGCTTGGATGGAGGCAGCGGCGATGTCCTGGATGGCTGCTATAGACAGAGCGCCGTGCTCCAGCATGAACTGAGTCACCTCGCTGTGCCCCCCCAGCAGGGCGTAGTCCAGGGGGGTGTACCTACACAACACATGTTACCGTCATTTTGTGCGTCTATTTCGTATCATTTATGCGTCTCCATCCTCACCTCTCCTCAGTGTGCTCCATCTGATTGGGAAAGGCGTTGTAGCCCAGCAGCAGTTTGACAGCGTCCAAGTAGCCGTTGTTGCACGACCAGTGGAGAGCAGTCCGCCCCTGTGCACCCATAAAGAAAACCCACCATTCACAAACTTTACTTGTATCCACAAGGCTTGTTAAAATAGACAGATCGGTGTAAAGTGCGCGCAGCTTCTTACCTCCTTGTCCTGTATGTTTGGATCAGCATTGTTCTCCATGAGAACAGCCATGCAGGTGATGTAGCCGCCGTAAGCAGCGCACTGCAGCGGAGTCCGTCCAGCCTGATCCTACACAATATTTACATTAAGAAAAAAAGTACGTTTTACATCACACATTACAAATGTTCAAACTAAGCTCAGGTAAAACCGCTTCCACACATCATGTCTTGATTTCTCCTGCTCTATTCTCTCCCACCTCTGCTCCCCCCACACTGTCATAATCACTCAATTGTACCTTCACTACTACAATGATTTGTTTGCGTGTGTTCTCGGAGCCAATCAGTCTCATTTCTTTAAATCTGTTGCAGTTCTGTGATTCTGCCGATCTCCGTCCCTCCCTGGTTGTCCATGGTGTCTTAACTGGAACCTCCACCGGCCGATTGACTCCACCACCGCCATCGTCTAAACTCTATGTCCTGACGTCATCTGTGACTTTGCTCCGTCAAGTTGCTTCTCATGAGAGTCTAGTGGCCAAAAGCTGTTTTCGCTTCAATAAATATTGCTTTTTATTTCCAAATGATCTCTCTGTGATCGTCTATTTGCCAAGATATATATACAGGTGAAGAAGTAGCAGAAATCTGTAGCTGGAGCTAAAGTATAAGGGTTTTGCTATAAAACAAAACCCCTTTGGCTTTGCTGCTGTCTGTGTTTACTTGTACCTGTACATTGGGGCTGATCCCATTCTCCATCAGTATCTGGCAGACTTCAGCATTCCCTCCCAGAGCTGCCCAGTGCAGAGCAGTGTGACCGTCCACGTCCACCAAATCCACACGTGCAGATCCTTCAATCAGCAGAGTTCACAGAAATACACACGACAAGACAACGTTGAAAAAAGACGAAGGGGCTTTTTTTTTTTTTTCTCCAACACATTATTGAACCCAGAATTTGAGCACGTGTAACTAATCATCGCCCACGGTGTATGCAAATCACACCCACCCTTGATGAGAGTGAGTATGACATCTCTGTATCCCATCTCGCAGGCGCGAAACAGCGGCGTGTGTTTCATGACATCCAGAGAGTCGACCATCGCCCCCTTCTCCAGCAGCAGCTTCACTGTGCTCACATGGCCGGACAGGGAGGCCGCATGGAGCGCTGTTAAAACGCACACAAATACACAGGGACACACGTGCATCAGATAAGAAAACAAGGCCTCTAATGGTCTATAAATACCCTCGGGACAATTGCCCCTCCCTCGTCTGTCTTCTCTTTGTGTCTTCAACCCATTGACTGCAGCTCCTCTCAGGGCTGTGGCTGAAGCCTGGTCAATGGAGGGTTAAACAGACAGAGAAATTTAATGAGGAGTAATGCACTTAATCCTCCTCGTGGATGCCCCTCCACCCCCCCACTCGCTCCAGTCCCCAGACAGTACGGACTAGAGTCAAGTGCGTGGAAGTGATCCGGGCACCAGTCAGTTCCACTGGCCTTCACACCATCTCATTAGCATGACTCAACCGTTGCATGTTGTTCATGCATAAATAATGACCGCCTGGTTAAGCAGAGGGGCTATCGCCATGGAGATTATACATCCAAACAGCCCTCGGGGTCAGAGCGCGGCAGTAGGTCGTGTGCATCCGCGTGCACGTGTGTCCGGGTGCGCGTCAAAAGGGCCGCGCTGGCAGCGGTGCGAGCGTGTTCGACAAGGTCACACTAATTCTGCTGACAGTATCACTTCCCTCTCTTGCCCAATCTCACGGGCTCCCTTGCACCTTGGGGGGAATCCCCCTGTGACATCATCATCACACGTAACCCAAAACAAACAGGCATTAAGGACAAAGGTGTGTGTTTCTGTGTGTGTATAGTATCACGGTTTCCAGGACATCGATGTCACCGCGCCCTGGAAGCAGAGCGGAGGGGCGTGGATGCGGGTTCGGCGCGGTTTAGCGGAGCGTCATTCCCTCCTCTCGTTTCTCAGGTGCTCACCGGTGCCGCCGTACTTGTCGGCCATGTTGATGTCGATGTGCGGGCTGAGGGCCAGCATGGTGCGGATGACATCGTCGCTGCCCTTCCCTGCGGCCCACATGAAGGCGGTTCGCCCCTCCAGATCAGGTTCGTCCTTCACTGACGGGTGGGACAGGAACACGCCAACCGTCTCCTTCACACGCGCAAAAAAAAGACAATTTAATTGCGTTTACTGGACATTGTGGTTATTAATGTGAAGAGATTAAAGGTTCTAAACTCATGAAATATGATGAATTATTAAAGGACCTAACAAGTGTTTAAAATCTTTAAATATTTTCAGAAGTATACAGAGCATAAAGGGCAGCTTTATTTCACTTTCACCAATATGGTTTTTCAACTTTCGTCCACACTGACTCACAGCGTTGTTGCTCTGAGCTCCGTAGTGCAGGGGCGTCGCTCCTTGGCTGTCTGAGGGAATAGTGCCTGATGTGTTTCTCTCCAGCAGCAGGTGGACAATTTTGGCATGACCTGTCAAGACGCATGTTTGCATTGGGAGGAACTATGACAAGGACGGCGCACAATTGCTCAACCAGACCGTTAACAGGAAAGCAAAGAATCTCCGCATTAAGTCAATATAAGTCAAGAGTCACTGTTGACACAATTAATAAACAGCCTATTTGTCTTCATATGCTGTTACTAGTAAACACAAATACAGCTGTGTTTGATGAGGATGGTGGTGGAAACATCAGAATGACCAATCAGTGTTATTTATCCTCAGAGGATCGTGACTGTCTGCACGTATTTTCATGGTAATTCATCTAATCCTTAATATTTTAGCCTGGACAGGCTTGAGTTATGTCTGTCAACAAGAATAAAAATAAAACCCAATCTAGCGGGTCATAACTTTTTTTTTTTGTTTTGGCCACACTGTAGCTGGCCACCATAAAAAAAAAAAAAAAAGACTTGATGACAGTTTAGTTTTTATGGACATCATTTCCAAATGGTCTGAAATGCTCACGGGCTCCGGTAGGTCACACAGAGCATGTGTGTTCACTCACCCAGCAGAGCTGCCCAGTGCAGCGGCGTCCTGAAGAGGTTATCATAGGCTGTCACGTTACAGCCCTCGTAAGACGTCAGCACCTCAACTACTGCCTCGTTACCATCGGCAACAGCAAAGTGCAGGGGCGTCCGGCCCTCGTAGTCCTGCCAGTTCAGCAGGGACTCAGTGGGCGCTGCTTCCTTTACACACACGCGCACACACACACACACACAAAGATAAGCACAGAGAAGACATGCAAATTAACGGGTGAGGATAGGAAACAATGACAAATTTATTAGTGGGTGTGTGTGCATGTGCCACGGCATGTACCAGTATACAGCGGACCGTCTGTGTGGCGCTGGGCTCCTGGCTGTGCGCAGCCCAGTGCAGGGGGATCTTGCCCTCGCTGTCTGGGATTCCGATGTTCGAATCGTGCTTGATCAGGAGGCGAACGTGTTCTGGCCGGTTATAAAACGCTGACCAGTGGAGTGCCGTTTGCTGCAGATAAAAAAAGGCAAGAGAGGGAAAGATGAAAAGGGAGACAAAGATGAATGAATGGGGCAGAAATGAGAGAGGCTATTGTAGCATCAGGTCTGAGGTTTCCACTTACGTTCAAAAAATTACTCCACTATGACATGGCTAGGAAATATGAGGGAACGTGCTACACAAAGCTCATATTGAAGATGCAGCAGTGGGCTGAGATTCTAACCCAGATACTGCATCCATGACGGCTGCTGAGCTATTCTGAGATTTGCTGAAACCACTGTCATCTGACACGATGATGCATATTGGATTATTATAAAACTAACTACTGATGTCAGATACACATCAGCTCCGAGAGACAGAGAAGACTGTGTGTTTGTGGTCTTATCTGCAGAACACAGGACAAAGCCACCGATTGTCAAATCGTTCAGTGTTGTGTGAGTGTGCCCCTCTGTGTTTATGTGTGTACGGCTTAAAATCCCTAATGTTTCTAACAAAGTCAGTCACTTATCTCTATCCAGGTTATTGGTCAGACGTCGGGCTGGCTGGTTTCTAAGTACAAACTATAGACGGTCGTAAAGACAAATGAACTTGCAATGATTTTTGCGCGTGCGTCTATGCCTCAGTACCTTGTTCTTGTCTTGCGTGTCGACCTCTCCCGGCCCGATGTGTTTGAGCAGCAGGGCGAGGGCTTTAGGGGAGGGGTGCCGGGTGGCCAGGTGCAGCGGGGTCATTTCCTCTAAATCTTTCTGCAGCCAGTTGGCGCGCCTGGACAGCAGCAGTTTTAGGAAGCGCACATTCCCCTGCAACACACAAACAGGACAAACTGTGCTGATAAGAAGAAGCTCAAAAAAAAAAAAAAAAATGTCACCAAATCTCCTCAATATTAGTCATGAACCAGCAGCAATGTAACACACACTCCCACACGCACAGACTCCCCAGGCTTTTAACAGCGTCTGGTTCAATCCACAGGTCATCCATCTTCGTTGCCTCCTCCTGCATCACTCCTCCTCAGCGCATGTGATGAGCTGTTAAACAGTAAACAGCGGCTCCGTCTCTGCCTGTCATCCTCTCCGCAACATCATCATCCTCATCATCAGTTTTTGGTCTCTCACCGCAAGGCCACCGTGTGATGCATTGTGCGACGGTGGTCGGGGCGACGGCGGTGGGCTCGCGTTCACACGGGCACGGCCGTGGACACGTGTGACTGTGTTCTGTATGTTTGCTAATCTGCGACCACAAAGCCACAGTCTGACAGATCTATCTTGTGTGTGAGCATGCATCTAGACTGTGAGAAGGAGTGTTGTGTGTGCGTGTGTGTGTGTGTGTCTGCGTGTGTGTTCCTGTCCTCTCTATTCTCAGTCCAATTAGATCAGTAATCCCTGGCCTCTCTTGCTGTCTCAGCCACTTATTGATCAGATGTCAAAGAGACAGGGCTTCCCATCACTAGCATCCCCCAACACACACACGCACACGCACACACACACACACACACACACACACACACACACACACACACACACACCTATCTACGAGACAGATCCCAATAACCTATTACCTCCCCTTTCTCCTCAATGATGTGATGATCCTGTATAAGTACACTCCCATAAAAGGAGACACCAATAAATAACTGAGATGTAAAGAGGCATTATTAGTATCACATCCCGCTGCTGGGCCGTATTCCTCTGGAGGTCCCTCTCGTTTACGCTGTGTCTCCTGATTGTCCTCAAGTGAAAGGAACATTAAACGTCCCTTCTGCCACAGGTTTCATTGCTGTGAAACAGACCGCACTCCCCACTGAATGACCAGTTATGTGTAGTAAATGAAACCCATAGCCACACTGGACGTGTGTGTGGACTATAAATCAGTTAATATCACCGCTCATAAGGCCCGAGGCCGTAACTGCAGCCACTAGGGGGCACTGGCTTCCCACCATAGAGCATGAACTGTCAAAACGGATCAGTTATAAACCTCTCTATATATAAACCTCTAGGGGATAGCACCTGGGCATTATGCTCATTCCATCTTCTGGTGAATGAATTTTGTCATGACATAAAAAGGGCAGACATATGTAAGAGTCAACGTTTGCACGTGCCCCAGTCGTCTGCGTATTTGTGGACGTCCAAACCTTCTGTGCCGCGAGGTGCAGGGCGGTCCGTTGGCTGTGGTCGGTCTTGTTGACTGAGGCGCCGGCCTTCAGCAGAATCTCTGCACAGTCCAGGCGGTCGGCCAGCACGCAGTACATCAAAGGGGTTCGGCCGAACTGGTCCTCACGGTCCCTTAGCGTGGGCTCTGCTGCACACGCACACACACACACACGCACACACACACACAAAATGCACGGGTTTAAGTAACAGAGACCAAGGTTTGGGTCGAAATGTGCTGGATTTTAAATTCAGCAAATCAACAGACAGGCATGTGGCTCGCGATGGACTGCGTTAATACAGTTTTAAATTTCAATTGAATATTAGAAATTTCGCTTACTAGCTCAGTTTATTTGGACCAGCCTCGGTCGGCCGTCCCTCAGCAGAACCAAGGACAAACTGAAACAAGCTGAGAGCCTTAATTTAAAAACCTGCAGCTGCGGTCGGCCCCACACCACGGCCACAGATGCGCAAAAATATTTCCTTGCAGTAATCAGCGTCACTACCTATGAACGTAAACTATGCAACAGTGGACGGTGTGTGGATTTGGAGGTTGACTGCATGTGTGCCACTTACCTGTAATGAGTTTGAGGAGAGTGCTCCTATCTCCATTAACAGCTGCCGCGTGGACCTGGGAGCCCAGAGAGGCAGGACCGGGGCTAGACGTCGCTGAAGCCTGTAACACAAACAGAGGGAAGGTCACAACTCAACCTGCAGCAACGTACTCTCAGCTTACTTATCACACGTTTGACATGATGACATTAAGCCGAGTCTAGACAGTTTCCTTGCCATTAATTGCTTTAAGCACACCCGAGTAACTGGACAGTTGCAATTAGGGAGTTCAAGTAAATATACGGTGAATATATTTAAAGACATTCTACACAAAATGAGATAAACAGGGAATCTCAGGATGAGAAAAGTTTCCAGTTGTCTATGTGTACACCTCCAAGCTCTAGCGGTTAGTTTACGCTGTTAATGCAGCAAAGGTGCATAAAATGTGGACAATAAACACCTGAAGCTCTGTCAGCAGGCAATCGCACACTAAAACACATACTTTTCAATACCAAAATAAGGTGCGCTGACAGTAGGGTGTGTGCGTTTGTGTACCCGTTGGTGCGTGTGTCTCCTCCTGCTGAGGGGGTTAAATCTCTTCCTGGCCCCACTTAACCAGAGCCCAGTGAAAGCTGGGTAATCTGCAGACAGGAAGCAGCTGGGGAGGGGGAGACCCTGTGTGAGCGTGTAAGAGGGAGGTCTCTCTTCATGTCTTATTCATGACTCATTAACACTGCAGCATGCCTTGCTGTGTTTGTGTGTGCGCCTGTGCGTGTGTGCGTGTTGGGTTCGGAGATGTGGGACAAGCCCTGCGGGGCACAACACAGAAATCAATTATTGCCCCTAAACACATAAATGCTGGAGGCACAAAGTCATGCCACAATCACAGATTTCTCCGAGACATTTTCATCAGCCGTCACATGAGCTGATCCGGTTCAACGCAATTTACAGCTTTTATCCCACACAGCTGAGGGGGATGCTTCATTCAAGCTGCACGGACTCGAAAACTTTTTAACTCTTGATGAGTAAAGTGAGGAATATGACGGAGGAGGAAATGTCCTCCGTCTTTTTCCTCGCATCCACTCCCCCCCTCCCCGGGTCACCTCATAAAGAGTGCTCCTGTAGACACTGCGTGCAGCATGGCAATTACCCATCATGCTCGTTGCTTTCTCACGCTCTGCCAATACTTGGCAGAGACTTAACACAGGTTAGTTACTACATTTACTGCAAAGTTAGTCCATGCGTGTGTGTGTGTGTGTGTGTGAGGGAGAGCGGGAAGGGGGAGACGGAAGGTGCGCTACCTTAAAGGTGTGTGCGAGTGTGTCGATGTGTGCGCTTGGCACATCTGCCACGGGGAGTGATTTTCCGTGAGAGCATTTTTTACAGGGGCTTTACCAAAATCAACCACAAACTTCTCTAAACATCTCTAATTTACAATGATTACAAAGTCAGCAACGCACATGACGAAGCACAAGCGCAGACACTCGCGGAGCCTGCGCACGCTAATATTTAACACGTGCAGAAATAGCGGCGACGCCGTAGCTGCACCTCAGAGGGAGCAATGTCGCGTTTCTAATTTTAAAATTCAGTCATGAGCCCTTTGAAAACTTTTTCCTTATTTTGTTTTCATTTACTTTGACCCCTCTTTCAAAAGTCAATCTGAAAGCCGCTCCAACCGCCACGATCAAAATATAAATTGATTTGTGAATAATCTTAGATGGGGGAAAAAAAGGTTATAATTTGGCCAAACACTGGCATGAGGGACACGAGTCAATACTTGAATCTATGCAAGGGACATTCATATCGCCAAGAGTGGGCAATTAGAGTTTCATGAGGACCTGAGTGTTTTGGAAACACCTACAGTGCATCCAAATTTGTCTAAAAAGCCTTTGGCCGTGCAGTGTCTGAAATCCAACAAAGGAGGGTGCAAAAACAACACCAGGTCCTGTTGAGAGGTTTGGAGTGGTCTCATTTAGCCATTCATACGTGTTCCTCAGGGAGCACTCCGCTTGTTAATATGAAGACAATAACTCAGAGTAAACCATTGATCACAGGCTCAGGTCCAGACCAAGTGATTGTGCATCTGTATGAGTATTGATTCATGCTGATGCTGACATTATTTAGTCTTTATTCATATTCTGTCTCATATGACCGCGGCGAGTTTAACAAAGACTCCAGAAACTCCCACAAAACCTTTCTGCGACACGACAGGAGTGCTGCTACCAACACTTCAATTGATGCTATTGAGACAAACAGGGAGAGAAGCTGGGGAGTCAAAGAATGTGCTCGTGTTTGTGTGCTGTGTGTTTTGTCCACATGGCTCTCTAGCTGTCCGTCACCGCGAAGGTGTCTGCTTTTGATCGAGGACATAGCTTGGGCATGCTGGGTAAGCAATGGGGAACGGAGCCTGAGCCTGTGGCCTTTATTTCAGTTCTAGACAGGTGCAGACACACATACACAAACTTTTTATATCAACATGTTTTATACAGTTGTGACAGAATGCGTTTAGGGCCTTGGTCGACATGGGGCTATTACAGGTGTCCATACCACCCACATGTCCCTCTGTGTGAGTGTATCTACAGTGCGTCTCAGACAGAAGATAGAGGCTGCAGGGATCAGTCCCTGGGTTTTGACTGACAGGTAAAGAGGTAGGAGGAAGGATAATATCAGCCCTTTGGGATGCCCAATCTGTAAAGCCCTATTTCTGGGGGACTTCCTGGTTCCCTAAGGACCAATGAGCTGGCTCCCTCAGCTGGGGGCCGAGCCCTGGGGCACAGCGGGGCCAATCAGCAGGAGGGGAGAAGGCTGAGTGACACATAGATCTGCTAATTTACATCATTACCACAATGCATCCTGACAAATGAGCCCCCAGGGCGTGAGCCAATCACCTGGGAGAGTAATGCAATTAGGCGGGACCAGAGCTGTCAATCTCGCAGCCACGGGGGTCAGGTAGTGGCGCCTGTGGCTAAAACACCCCTGCCTGCTGCCTGTCGTTCACACACACCACCAATGCATGCACACACGTATATGTATTAGAGACGGAGAGCACAGATTAGCGATGCAGATATGAAGTGTGTGTGTGTGTGTGCGCGCGTGCGTGTGTGTGAGACACATTTACAACATATTAGAGGTTCTCTATATTCCTCCTGAGGGTGGAGGGTAGGTGAGGAGTGAGAAAGGGATGTGGTGCGTGCGGCTGCTCAAGGGACACACGAGATTGGCTTACGTCCTCCGAGGACTCACACCTGAGCCTAAGTGTGCACATATCTGCATACATCTGGGCGTGTTTGCATGTGTTTACATTTGCCCATGTGTTTTGCCCACTGGGGCACAGTGTTGTTATGCTCTGAGTCAGAGCGCTGAGCGAATACAATGACAACAAAAGGGGGAAGAGGGCAAAACCGTAAGGGGAGCTAAAACTGGCGCAGAATAGCCCTGGATTTGATGGGCATGAAGCGAGCGCCGCTGATAATAAGGTCTATATTAGTCTCATTAAGCGTTGTGATATCATACAGGAGGACTCCACGGAGTCGGTCGGGTCCTCCCCAGCGTGTCACTAATGTTTGTGTTTTGTGGCGTGCGTACGGGGGGGGTGTTGATCAATGCTGCTGTGACTGGCAGACTGTCAACTCTTTCACTTACCCTCTTTGTGGGTAAGGAGGGGGAGAGGAAGAGTTCATAAAGACACAACTTAACCACTCAACTTCTGCAACAATGAGCAGACAGAGTCCCTGTCACCGTGTCTGCGCAGTCCAGCCACTGCCAGAGACACTCTGAGAGTTAGAGGAGCTGTGTGTTTTGTGTCATCCCATTATATCACTAATGAGCTGCCCTCAGGAGGAGGGAGGGGAAGGGAGACGGCGAGGCAGACGGAGAAAGAGAGAAGACGAGGAAAAAGACTGAGGAGAGGACGAGAAAAGGGGGAAGGGAGTCAGAGACACCAGCTCGGGGACTTTCCCCTCCATCCCCTTTTCCCTGCACCTCTGAGTCTAATTGGACTAAAACTGTGATCTAATTAAATGTCCAATTAAAGTGCAGAGAGCAATGTGCCCACCGGCGAATCAGAGTACAGGGACATAATCCGCTGGAAAAACAAACAAAAAAATCAATGCGAAATGGAAAGCGATGGAGGAAACAAGAAAGGGAGGAGAGGGCGAAGCAGGGGATGGACGGATGAAGTCAGAGCGGGTGTAGGTGACTGCACTGTAATTACAAGCCTTAAAAAACATGAAGTATGTAGATATTACAGTAAAATACAGCTATGATTAGATATGAAAATACTAATTGTCTGATTTACATATTACTATGAAAAGAGTAGTGAAAGTTAAAGTTTCAACGTTTCTCAAGAGAGTGATGTTAGAATACATCGTTATATTGTGTTTTTGTCGGTCAAGAAATGCTCAAAGCTTCCTGAAGTGGAAAGATTTGTATGATTTTCTCTGTTGCTGATCACTGTGAATTTAACATATTTCTGTTTTTTGACAGCTTTACAATTTCAAGACATCCCTTTTGCATCTATTAACTTCTAAAAAACAAACAAAAAAACACACATTTTATTACTTCTAGAGATATTTACAGACTTAAAGGCGCCTAGTAAATCCTTCATCAATATATTATTCAGCAATTAAATAAACTTAGAGAACCCAGCATCTGTAACTGGCCCCAAACCTCCAACAACCATAGCCCCTAGTGAAAGAATGAATGAATGAATTAACCCAGTGTCTGTCAGGCATAACCTATGGATAGCTTTTGACCACTTAAAGTGAGCCCACTAGAGTGGTTTAGGGGTTAGGTGCCTTTCTCAACAGCCTTTCAACCATGGATGTGTTTCTTGCATTGGGTTGCAGAGGGTTGTTATACAATTACAACTTAAATACATGTATATTTAACAAGAATGAGCCAGAGAAACAGACGGGTCCATATCCAGCAACCTCTTTTATAAATATTGATTCATTTATTTGTTGCCAAACAAATCTTTCTAAATTATTACAGTGCAGTTATGATGGGAAGACTGTTGATCTTTTAGTTGCAGGTTTTGTGAGAGGATCATTAAACACTGTGGCTTTTATTTTTGACTTAAGCAGATTTTTAGACAAACAATTATTTTCTACGAGTAATGTATAAAGAGCTGGGCTATATTATATTATGTTGCTGTTTTATTGGGTTGAATTAAATTACCACAAAAAGCGATTTCTGAAATAGCTCTCATCTGATTTCATAAAGCATATAGCATATAAATAAATAGAGTACAGACAACATTGGATTTCCATGACCTAATATATCAATATCAGCACTGATTGCTAAAGATGGACACTCTGATCCTCTTTCTCATCAGTGCTGATATTCAGATGGAAAGAAATCTTCCTGACTCCATCTGTGAGTCGCTCACACACTGTGAACCCCCTATGGACAGCTTTAGCCCATAAAATATTAATGCTGGGATTCAATTCAACATTCCACCTTAATCTCCTTAACAATTAGGCTGTTGCTGCAAACACAATTAGCTTCGTTACACACACAGTCTCAATGGTCTTGACTCTTGAGAGAGAATTACAAACCGGAGGCTCAGACGAGACACTAAATTAAAGCTAATAACTACAGAAAATACAACTTCTGGGATTTATACACCAAATTAAGCCAGAGGAGCGGCTCTCTGTGTATTGGATTCATACCATATCTGTAGGGACGGGGGACACTTCAGCAGATGTTTCCCAGTTCAGTGCATCCTCGGCGGGCGTGGATTCACGTCCAGGTCCCCTACCTGCCCTGATCCCGGCTCCTGCCAGGGCAGAGAAAGAAGCTCACTCACATACTGAGACCAGCCCACCTGTTCACACAAAGAACTGCCAGCATAACACAGCTACTGTAACGAATACAGATACAAGGAGGATGTCTTAGATTGTCTTCTTATCTCATGTGTTTTGATGCTTCTCATCTAAACTGATGGGGACAAAAATTTAGTATTTTGTTATAGCTTTTGGGCTCGTGTTGAGGACCGTGTCTCTAAATACCCACCAATAATTAAAGACACACATTATTCTGAATTGAAAGGATTTTGGCAAGTTGTGGATCACAGTTCTTTGACAAATTATGTGCAACAAGCTATGTTTTTGTTCATGAAATAGACCACATTGCTCGACTGAAAAATAAGTCTGACCGAGTATTGCAAAAATTTGACCATAATGATGCAACTCCTCCATGTTCAGAGAAATCAGTTATTCACACTTGTACTAAAAAGAACCACAGAAAACAAACGTGTGACAACAGATCTGATGAATATAACGGTAATGCTACAATACTTTAATAAACTGCTCTATGCACTGATCCTTCGTCGGAGTTATATTTACCGTTTGATTTTCTTTTCTTCCAGATGAAAGTCTTAAAAAAGTTTTCCTTCAAGGCGTCCCGTTGAATCGCCACCATCTGTGTGTGAAAATACTACAACTCCCGTTACAGTTGTAAAGGAATACATGGCCATGCTTGGAGTTCCCCCCGTCGTTCGGGTCGGCTGTTTGGTGATGTTGAAAACTACGTTACCCATAAAGCGCAGTGACTACCAGGAAGTGGCGCTCTCGTTTCCGTGGTCACCGCTGGACTGGTTCGACGTCGGTTTCCTGTTGCAGTGAAGAGCGGCGTCGAGACAGACAGGGAAGACTCATCACCACCTCCTCCAATAACTACACCATACAATGAAACTATTAGCAATATTTCCCTCTCTCGATATCCGCTTCGCCACGGTTATACTGCTGGTAAGAACCATTATATCCGCCTTGGAATGTGCACCAGCTGCTACCTACTTTTAGCCACCGGAGCTAGCTAAGGATAGCCGCTGGATAGTTAGCTGCTAGCTACCCAATGAGGCTCCAGTGAGGCATGAGACGTGGCTTTTAAAGTGGCCAAGGTGACTGGCGAGTTACTTCTCTTTCTGCTGGTGGTGCACTTATTTAGCGGGTTTAGTGTGGAGGCCTTTCCACCGTGTTTCACTCAGCAACTCCCTTAACTAATCAAGTTAACCAGCTGCAATGTCAACTTGGCCGGTTGCGGTTAGTAACGCTGCCCGTAGTGTTATATATTGCCAAAGTCTCTTTTTAGTAATTTAGATATTGCTCATTCAACATATAGTGCATTTCAAACTTTAAAAAAAAAAGTTTGACTGCTACGGAGTAAAGCATCCCGCTAGCATTAGTCGCCGCCACATATTGACAGCAGAGAGATTGCTTCTGATTGCGACCATGGTCAATTCAATTATAAAGTTTA
Source organism: Mugil cephalus (assembly GCF_022458985.1). NCBI lineage: Eukaryota > Metazoa > Chordata > Actinopteri > Mugiliformes > Mugilidae > Mugil > Mugil cephalus. The sequence continues at coordinate 9,928,124 of NC_061780.1, forward strand.
TTGAGCGGATGGGTCTGTTGTATTTGATCGGGTTTGTCGTTTGTTGTTGTACGGCTGCAAGTTATTGTTGGAGCTTCGTGTATCTGTGTCTGCCTATGATGCTCGCCGGTTGGTGAATTCCTCTGTTGTGGCTCATTCTGATTGGCTGATAACCCGGAACTAGACTACAGAGCAGTTCGGCCTAAAATGAAAACTTAGAACTTCTCTCTAAGCTGTAGTCTTGTCAGACATCTAACCACAGCAGCTGTAAAACTTTGTGTCAGTTTGCAGCTGTCACAGTCATACTGTATGCTACTGTATGCATACTGTTTGTTCTCAGTATTGAGTTGCTGAACTTCTAAAAAGAATACATCATAAATCAAGTATGTTTGAATTTTGGACTTTTTGTTGGACCATTTTCTCATGTCGTTTTTACTATGCTGACATTTCATAGACTATACATTTTTGTTTGTCAAATCAACTCATTAATTTAAAACAGAAAGGATAATTACTTGCACCCTTAATGAGGATGACTGTCTTATATCCGGTTTGAGGAGGATCTTGAGATCAATGGATAGCACAGGCATAGTGGCTGTAGCCATCATTATGCTCCATAAAAATATGGAATCGTACGTCTAGCCATAATGAAATAATATTGTACAATTTTTGATTATGCAGTCTCCTTTGCTCCTCTTTTGTCACGACATTTGCCTTGTTAAAAACAGCCTCTTTTCATAAGAGTTCGGCTGCCTTTCTTATTTGCATCTCTGGGTTATTAGTTGGCACTCCTCTCTTACACTCTCTACCATTTCCTTCTCTGGTCAACGTCCTTTTAGACCTTAGATTTTCCACATATACACCTCTTTTATACTGTATTCTTTTATACAGAGTCACAATCAGAGCTGAGATTCAGAAATTTGCACCCGGTACATCATAAATCCAACCATATTCCTGTTTCAGTGGTCCATTGAGGATGTAACAGAGAGGAAAATTCCACCTCTGAAAGATTTTATTTTCCAAACACAAGATAAAGTTTCCAAGACAACTCATGGTTTTATGTCAGTGACATTTGATAATGAAGATAGTGCCTGTAATGTACTCTCACTTTATGTTTTGACATTTACCACACAGAGGATTTGCAGTGTGTTAAATCAAATCTTAGTGTGAGGATTTTGATAACATGATGTTAAATTATTGTGTCAGTTTCCATTGCTACCATAGCTCTCATCTGGAAGCCAATGAAGATTTATACTCTCACGTGCCACTTGATTAGGTCCACTAGTGAAAACAAATGCATTGTAATATAACCGTCCTGGACTAAATCCCCACACGTGACTGTTTAGTTCAGTTTGTTTATTCAGTTTATTTTGAAACAGTCTAAGAAAGGTTGCAATTGAATTTATGATGAGGATGCAGTTTGTGGTTCTGTTATTTTGACCCAGCGCACTGACTAAAATTAGGTTGTCAAATAATAGAAACATGTGTTGGGACAAAACAATGTGGTGCTACAGACTTTAGCCTCCAAAATGAAAACAGCTGAATCAATAGCTCTCGGGCTGTTTGTTAGAATGCATTCGTTTTCAGTATTGTACCTAATGAACCGGCAAGTGAGTGTAAGACAACACTACGGTGGTGTATTTCTGTGTCATCCAGACCGTAACTATGAATATTTTATATTGGTAACTGATATAACATTGGTGAAAATGCAGTGCTTTTTTTTTTTTTTTATTCTTTTTTTTTTAAACGAATGCCATCCTGAATATAATACCTACGTAAAACTCCAGTCAACCTTTCTGTTCATGCAAAACGGGTTCCTGGGAAAAAATCAGGTTATACAGGAAATAAAGAGAGCATCGCTCTTCAGGAAAGACAAAGATAAGGGACATAGTTTGCTGTGTATTTATCCTATTACCGGAACGAGTGTCAGAGCGGCCGCTGCTCTGATGAGCTCAACCATGCTTCACAGCAAAACCCAAACACTGTCTGAAGCCAGGAAATTAACCCATTGATTTTCACTGTACTCTACATTGACAGGATTGCGTATTCGAGGTCCTAAGGAGTAGGTGCTCTGGTGTACAGCTCAGTTAGTCTGTATATATTCCAGAAACAGCATGTGGATGGGCCTCATCAGACTGATGTTTTAATTGCTAATCTAATTCCTCCCTGTGTGTCTGTAGGTGATGGGCCTCTCTACTCCTGGACAAGCAGAAATCATCAGTCTGGACTCGGGCAATATTGATGACATCCTAAGTAAGGAGTGATGCTTTATTCTTCAGAAGTCTCGTATCAGTATGGAAATATAAATTCTTGGTGGTTAGCTGTGTATTACTGGTCACCTTACTGGGGAATAGAAAGCAAAGCTGTTGTTGAATGTAGCTCTGCTTAGGAGCTGTCAGTAAAAGCTGTTAGCAGAGGAAGACGTTGGCACATGACGTAATTGGTTAATAGTTACACATGTTGTAACTCCCGAACTGCGTTGTGAAAATGCAAAGGTCTATTTTTATTACTGGGTGTCTCCAAAACTACCACATTGGTATTTACGCACATAGTTCCATAATTTTGTTGCGTTTCATGTCTCCACTGCAGATAACTTGATGTTTTCACTACAATCTTCATATAACTAAAAAGTGTTGTGTATAACAGTGTTTCAGGTCCTTGGCCCTTAGTTAAAGTCCTTTCTTCCTCCTTTTGGGTGAAACTGAAGGAGTTGTGGTTTATTACCCAACTAAAATAGTTTTACTAGTTAACTAAAACTTTCAAGAGATTATTAGGTAACGAGCAGAGGCTTAAATTTAGTTCCTGTTTGTGTTTCCTTGCAGATAACGCTGGCGTGGCATTAGTGAATTTTTACGCAGACTGGTGAGTGTTATTTTCCACTTACAGTCACTGGACCTCAGTGACATTCACATAGAATTTAACTCAAGATGGAAACATTTCCTGCATGTGTCACATGATGCAATAAATATAATTTGATTAATGCTGTCAACTTCTCAGTTCATGTATGTATAATGTTTGTGTACATAATGTGTACATTGTTAAAATCTTATTAACATCTGAGTGTATTTATTAGTCTGTTAAACGGCAAAATAATATATCATCCCTTAAAAATCAGTGAAAGTCCTCTGAGATGATTTACCTCCTCCACCCTTTCTTCAGGTGTAGATTTAGTCAGATGCTCCATCCAATTTTCGAAGAGGCATCGAACGTAGTGAGGGAGGAATTTCCTGATACCAAGCACGTGGTGTTCGCCCGCGTCGACTGTGACCAACATGGTGAGTATCACTCGGTATTTTGTTTTCCTTATAACGTTTGCAAAAATGACCAAGAAACAACACACATCACATATTGAAATCTTTTTGTATGCGACTCTACCATCAAGTACAAAGTATTTTCATTACATTTTTTAATTTTATCTCTTTAGAATTTGCGTACATGGTGTTTGTGGTTCGTGGCGATCTCATGCCTGAAACTGCATACATCCTCATTCTATGCACAGGAAACAAAAAAGGCACACACATACTCTTGCTATATTTGATGCCATATGTACACATAGATGCCTGGCACACCAAAGCCCAGACACATGAACCAACAGCCTCAGCCTTTTGAGATAAAGCAAATTAAAGAGAATTATTGATGACCTGCAAACTGTTTGAAGACTAATGACAAAACTGCTGCTTCCTGTGAAGACTGGAGGCTTAGAGACACCCCGCGGGGAGATTGACACCTGCCACACATACACACACACACTCATTCACTGTGTGCAGAGAGAATATTTACTCTTGGCGGGGGGCTGCTTTCATGTGGGAGATCAGAGCTCAGAGCTGACTGAAGGCAGTGTTTTCAGACTTAACTGCCGCCTCTGTCACCGCTCTGCTCCTCATCCACCCATCCCCATGTGTTTTGACTCTTGCTTCTTGCTCTTCATCAATTGATTTTGTCTTTCTTTGCTTAACTTCCACTCTGCCTCTAGCGGACATAGCCCAGCGCTACCGCATCACCAAGTATCCCACACTCAAGTTGTTCCGCAATGGGATGATGATGAAGAGGGAGTACAGGGGTCAGAGGTCGGTGGTGGCCATCGCCGACTTCATCCGCCAGCAGCAGGTCGACCCCGTGAAAGAGCTGCACTCGAAGGAGGAGGTTAACACTCTGGATGTAAGTGGCAAACGCACACATGCTGTCTGTTAACGTACACATCCCCGTCATAAGACAAAGTGGCATCACTTTTTTTTTATTCAACAGAGGGGCAAGAGAAACATCATAGGTTACTTTGAAAAAAGGGATTCCGACAACTACCACACGTACGAAAAAGTTGCCAACATCCTTCGAGACGACTGCACGTTCTTGGCTTCCTTCGGGTGAGAAATAACAGCATCTTCAGAGCCCGACGGAGCCGAACCATTAGCCAGTGTTTCTTCCCTCTATTTATATTTTTGAACTTTACTCTCGCAGCGCTGTATCTGAGTCTGAGCGCTTCAGCGGAGACAATGTGATCTACAAACCTGTGGGCGAGAGCATCCCCGACATGGTCTACCTCGGCTCACTCACCAACTTTGACCTGACGTACGCTTGGGCCCAGGACAAGTGTGTTCCTCTCGTTAGGGAGATCACCTTTGAAAACGGAGAGGTTTGTTACCTGCTTTTGCACATGGAGCATTATGACAACAATCTATTTCTTTGAATTGATATGATTGATACATGAAGTGTTTTTTGTCAGCCCACTGAGTCGTCCATTGGCTCAATCTGTCTGACGCTTTGTGTATTTGTTATTTTCTTCCAGGAGCTGACCGAAGAAGGAATCCCTTTCCTCATCTTGTTCCACATTAAAGAAGACACAGAGAGCTTAGAGAAGTTCCAGCACGAAGTGGCTCGTCAGCTCATCAGTGAGAAAGGTGAGTTTTCGCGGCATTGTGTGAACGTTACTAAACAGCCCTGCACACAGAAGCGCTGGTCCTGACATCGCTGTATCCTCCTCAGGGTCTATAAACTTCCTTCACGCGGACTGTGACAAGTTCCGCCATCCCCTGCTCCATATCCAGAAAACCCCAGCCGACTGTCCTGTCATCGCCATAGACTCATTTAGACATATGTATGTCTTCCCTGAATTTAAAGACCTCAAGTAAGTAGCATCTTTCACTTTTTGACCATCACAGTATCTCAAACGATATCAGTTAATTTATTTTCTTTGTGATGCCACCACATCTGTATCTTGGTGTAAACTTTAGCAAGTTTTTAGCATAGTCCAATAATTGTTTTGACATAAAAAGAAATACCCAAATAAAAACGAAGCCTGTGTCGGTAATTTACAAATCAATCATTCTTCTGTCGAGCCAGTCTGATATATCTGGCATTCTTTTAGACATTTTTGAGGAATTATTGCCTAATACTGATTCACTAAATGATATATCATTCACCTGCCCGTGTAATTGTTCATAATGAGATCTGCTCTTCATAAAATAAAGTCAATTTTCGATACACACACACACAGACACACACCAGGATCCACTGCGCACTCAACACTAGAGAAATGTCACACCTCCTAAAATCTGTCCTTTATGAATGGGCCAGGACACTGGAGCTAATGTGACATGATTTGGCACGTGCAATAAGTGCTAAACTAATCCAGTCTAATCTGATTTAATCTTATTTATTCTGCCACCCCCCCCCACCACTTTGCCTCCACCCGTCCCCAATCAGAGTCTGATCAGATAGACAGAAGCCCCGAGGACTGAGTAGCCCTCCACAGCCTAATTACATCACATCACCACTGCATGTGGCACACAGTTTGTAATTACATTAGCACGGTGCTTGTTATAATGATATATACATATATGTGTTTGTGTGTGTCCGGACGCAGCGGGTTTAAGTGTGACATGACAGTAGCTTATGACCTGTCGTTAATCAGAACACTTTGCGGCACCGCGTTGATATGGATTAATGCTGCTTGATGACATGTCCGCGGGGACTCGTGTCCTCTGCTGCTGCCACCAGCTGTTTTGTCTCGTATCTCTGTAGCTCTAGGTCTGACTTCACTGCTGTGTACAAGAATGCAGAGTATGATTTTTTAAATTGTTATTATTGTTAATTTTGAGTAAGATTTTAGTGAATGAAAGTTACCGTCAAAGTAGGTGAAACCAGTAGCCTCTTAAAAAAAAATGATTGTGCTAATATTTAAGTGTCATAATTTACTCATAATTAAATGTAATTTGCCTCTGAAAGTGGGAATTTGAACAAGTTTGTGCTGTTAAGGCAACCCGGTGAATCCGTCCCATTTGAGATTTAATTCAAAAATCCATAAGTCTTCTTAGAGGATGTTTGACGTGTATCGACGTTTATTTTTCCAGCGTCCCTGGAAAGCTGAGGCAGTTTGTTTTGGACCTTCACTCCGGCAAACTTCACAGAGAGTTCCACCACGGCCCTGACCCCACAGACACCACGCCTGGACAGGTCAGCCCGCGGAGACGGCACGCGCCGCGGAGTCAATGAAACCTGTTTTTGTTGTGCCTTGAGAAATGTTGACCCTATGTTTTGAAATGTGACTCTTTCTAAAGGAGCCGGGTGGAGAAGCAGCCAGCAGTCCACCGGAGAGCTCCTTCCAGAAACTGGCACCCAGCGAGACTCGCTACACCATCCTCACGCGGGACCGCGACGAGCTGTGACCTCAACGGCCTTCCAGTGATCCTGTGACTCAATGCCACGTCCCGGGGTCAGGGAGGGGGTTAGGGTTGGGACAGGCCAGCGGGACAGAACAGCAACACCCAACACCCTTACTAAAGAAAGAGAGAGGAGGAGGAGGAGGAGGAGGAGGATGAAGAAGAACAGGATGCAGAGGAGAGTGCAGTCCATGACACAACCATGTTGGAATAACCTATATTTTCATAACTCTTTCACGTACAATTTTTATTTTGAATTAAAAAGGAATCGGGATAAAGAAGAAAAATGTGTGTGGGCAGGGGGGCGGGGGCTGGGGGCATTAGGACCTCAAAAGAAGTGTTTTTACGTTTATTTTTTTGGAGGTTGTAAATATGTTTGTGCTACATTGGAATCGCAATGTCGGTCTAAATTAAATGCAGAGTCCTCTTTATTTTATTCCTTTTCATCACCCTGCTTTTTGTAGAGAACAATAACTCGCCGGTTCCCTCGCTCCAGCTGTACGGTTCTTATCTGTGGGTAGTCCAGTCGGGGCCTGTCTGATGGGAGATGCTGGTTTAGTGTCAGTGACCTCACGGCTGCATCTCAATACGACCGACCCCCAGTCTAATTCTTCTGTATAGCACAAATTCTACCTGTCGGAAGTAGTTTCCTTGTTTTCGGATGTTCTCCACACACTCGGATGGAGTAGAGTCATTTCTTAGGGGTAGCATAATTTCAAATCATGGCTTGAGACAGAAGATAAGAGACTGAGCTACTCCAGCCTATTGAGATGCACCCCCCCCTCGCCCTGGTACGGTTGGTACCATGGTCGTAGATCGAGATGTCTCCTGTTAGTGCTTATAAAAAATATGGCTAGGTTCTTTTTAAGTTTTTACAAATATTGTGCCACAGTGGTTGTAATTGGTCGTTTCTGTCACAAATCAGCAGAGAACACTTTTAATGTTTGGAGGGGTTTTTTTTGGCCGTCATGTTAAATTCCCTCGCACAGCGCGACACCAAAAACAAGCCATCCCCATCTACGAAGCCTGGTGGTGGCAGCATCATGCTGTGTGGAGGCTTCTCTGCGGCGGGCCCTGGACGGCTTGTGACGGTAGAGACGGTAGCTCAGACACACACACACAGCAAAGGGCAAGATGTAAAGATAGAGTAATAGAGAAGTTACAGCCTTCTCTAGAATTGTGAACTTGAGAATGGAAACCTTTTTGTAATGTGAACGAGCAGAGAGTCACGAATACCGCTTTTTTTTTCTTTTCTTTTTTTGCTTTTTTTGTTTTTGCAAACATGGCAACATGTGGTTCTCCGCCTCTTCTCGTCGACGGTCTGTGACACCAGAGCGACAGAAGGCAGGGGAGTGTAGCTGATGCATGAACGAGAATACGTCTGCTATTTGACCTCCAGACGTGTGGTTGGACTCTTGTAATCAAAGAGTCTAATTCCGTTGACCTGAAAGTCAACCAAAATCCACGGTTGTATGATATTAAAGGGGGACCGGGTCAAAACCTCTGAGTCGGAATAGAGGAGGAAACGTTCTGAAACGATGTACTTCAACATGATCGCAAATTTATGAAATGGCTGTTGTTTTTGCTGTTACCTGTTGTTAAATGTCATCCTGCTCGGGTAGAAAAAAGTTTTCGTCTTTCCTGGCGTTTTAAAAAAGGCCGAAAGACGACGACGGGGGGGGGGGACCCATGTGATGAACGGTGGAAATTTAGTCTTCTTTGTACGAGTTCTCTTAAAACTGGTTTTGTCTCTTTCTATGTCTTTTAGGGTTTGGTACAAGTCTAGACACCAGAAAATCTTAACGTGGAACTATGAGTATAGGGACCCATTGATAAGTTTGTACTGTACATCCTGCCCTTCTATAGAGGCCAACAGATACCTGCATAGTGACATATCAGCCCACATACAGAACAATGAGGGGGGGGGGTTGGGTGCCATTTCTTGATCAGTCATCTCAGAGGGGAAGAAGAGTAAAAAATAATGAAAAAGTAAATTAAAAACCATTTTACAAGATATATGTTGTGTGGTGCTTTCTGACCTTCACTGCTGTTTGAGTTTTGTTCCGATTGTTTGATGAACGACACGATTGTTGCAAAGAAACGTTTTATTTGGCAGCAGCAACTCGTCAATACATGGCAGGCTCCTATTCCCCGGTCGCTGAAGTGGTCCGGACACTAGTGGCACTTTGGCTCTTTTTGTGCAATTGTACAGTATAATTTATACAAACACTGAGACATTAGTACGTTAAATCACATCGCGCTGTTCACACCGTTTCCTGCGTAAAGAAGGCATGACCACTGGTAAACCTGAACACCCTTGACATGAAGAAGAAGAAGAAGCAGAGTTTGCTTAAGGAACACTGACTGCTCTTGTTGCTGATGGGATGTGACGGAACGGCTCGGTCTGTGAAATTGATTTAATTTATTTGCTGCCAAACGTTTCTTTTAGCAGAGGGATGTGCTCACAGCCATGTCACGCTCGCCGACCACAGACTGAGAGCCGCAGTGTAAAGAACGACTCTGTTTAGTCCGGGATAAAAAGATGCGTTGTCAGCGTCGAAAATGAATGTCCTCACAGAAACACCATTCAGACATAAACACAGATGTAACTCGCTCTTAAGGCTGTTATTACATAATTGTTTTTACGCAGCGCGCGGCAGCAGCAGTGTTTACAACGAGTCTGTTTGTGGCTCGGCACCACCGGGCCTGTAGTTTGTGCTTCTGACTGGTCAGTCAACACGGGAGGGACAGTGGTTAGACGGCAGCTAGCAGCTAGCCGCTAGCCGGGGCTGCTTGGCTCACTTGTCCTTGCTCGTCTCTGGTTCAGCCAGCGGTAGCGCTGTCAGCTGACTCATCTGTTGATCCAGTCTCTTTTTGCGATGTTTCTGGACCAGGTTGCCACCGGCAAACCCCAGGGCGCCTCCTCCCACAGCGGCGGCCACTCCCGCAGCTTTGAACCCGGCCAGCAGGCCGAGAGGACCCGCCACCACGCCGCCCAGCAGCGCCCCGGCAACCGGCAACACCATCAACTTGTAGCCCACCGCCTGCAACACAGACAGGGGACGACAAGAGACGCGCCCCGGTTTTAATTTAACGCACCTTTTGGAGACACACTGGCACTTTGTGGCTTCAAGACAGTCTGCGATAGAGCTCGGATGTCTCTATCCTTTCATGATCACACGTCAACCCACAGAAGGAGGAAGAAAAAAAAAAAGAAACGACACAAACAAGCCCGCATGTGTAAATGTAAACCGACACTTTCACAGACACATCAAAGCATTTTCATTATCATCATTTAGGAGAAATCAGAGAGATGTGGCCTGTGTGTTATTACAGCTGTTATCATCAGAGTGGAAGGTGCTCTTTGCTGATGGCAATTAACGGCAGATTCTTTGACCACCCTGACACGCGCGCGCACGCACACTCACTTGATTAACACTTCACCATTAAATTAATGCAGTTCAAACGCCAGCGTCGCTTGTCCCCACCCCCGTGGCAGTTGAGAGAATTTTAATTTCATCTGAGCTGAGTTAAAAGGACTCTGGGTTCAGGTTGGGGAGGATGGAGGAGGAAATGTGTGCGTTGTGCAACTGTGTGTGTGTGTGTGAGCGTGTGTGTGAAATGCAGTTTGTCCTGATGACAGATTACAAGCTTTCAAACACGTTAAAACATCTGACATCCTTCTCATCTGCTTTATCTCTCCGCACCCCACCTTCATTTAATGCGCAGCCCACTACGTCTACGGGCGACCTTACATAGAGGTCAGCCTTTGTTTGTCTTCCCATTTGGGTGAATTCAATTTAAATAAACCATTTAAAAAAAACATCTAGCCACTCAGGTAATTTAGGCTTTATTTGCCTAAATTTTTTTGCTTGGTAGATTTTTTGCTGTAAATGGAGAAACAATGTCCCAGATACACGAGATAATCCCAGCGAATTAATCAACATCAGTTTTGATAATTGGCTGATAATTGGCAAAAATGTCAAACGTTGCCTGGTTTCTGCTTCTCAGCTCGGTCTGATTTGCTTTTCTTTGCTTAATATAAATTGAATATCCTTTTAGGGGTTTAGGGTTTCGGCCGAACTAAATGATGAATTTAAAGAAGTCACCTTGGGCTTTTCACGCCGCATTTAACATTTCACACGCTAAATGACGATTAAATTAATTAAAATAGAATACAGTGCGGGGGTGATTTTCCTTGTTCTAACATATGAAAATTGTACAGATGTGCAGATTATAGAGTAATGCAAACATCGCTTCTAGGAAACGGCAGTAATATGTTCCGAGTAGCACAAAAGAAATGTATCTTTGCGGTGGTGATTCGGAGAAACCCTGGCAGAACACGGCATCGACAGCTATTTAGAAATAAATAAATAAATAAAAAGATCTGTTTATTTACCATCCACCGAGATCATTTACATGTTTGACTGTGTCACCACCCTCTCAGCAGTCACTTCACACCTCGGCTATGTTCCCAAACTGTGATCAAAATAGTATTTAAAATAGACTAATTCTCACAGGCGAGCTTTTCTGTCCTTTAATCTGAAACTAGAATAAAAGTTAAGAGAAAGCATGTGCTGATAAACAGAAGGGCCGGCTTGCACTCGTGTGTTGCAGTTCGTGAAAAACAGGTGATTCATTCTGGGTATTACAGACAAAAAGTTCGACATTTCAAGTGTGTAATACGTGTGAAGGGCACTGAGTTGTCTTCTGACTTACGCTCCGGACAGTGGCGAGGGCGCACTGCACTGACAATGCTGCTCCTTTAACAACTATTAAAAAGTCATTTAAGCCTCTCCCCCACGCTACACACACACACACGCACACACACAAGCGCTCTCTCTTGTCAGCGCTCTCGTCCTCACTCTTCCTCCCCTACACTCCTCTCAATCCCTCTCCCCTCTCTATTTCCTTAATTGCAGCTTTCCTCCGTATTCGAGCGGATCAATAGGGACAAACGCTGTGGAATGGCTGGGAGGCAAAGTGCCATCGATCTCCCCATCTCCCAAACACCCCACACACACACACACACACACACACACACATATCAGATCATCAGGACACACACACACACACAGACACATAAACACACCTTCCCCAGGCTCTTGGTCCCCTCCTCCACGTTGGCAGCGGCTGTGTTGACGTTGTCCTCTATGCTGTCAATCTTCTCCTGCTGGGACTGACACACAGGGGTTAGACGCGCACACACACACACACACACACACATATTAAAGCAACTTTCACTGATATATACACACATACACATGACAGAGCAACCACCTGTTGTGCGCAAATTTTCCCTTTTTTTATTTATTTATTTTAACCTGTCTTAATTCTGCTGCGCGCACAATTCATCATGGGAAGGTTGTGTGTCTGTGGAGATTTCACCGCGGGTGGGGTCATATTGTGTGTGTGTGTGTGTGTGCGCGTGTGTGTGTGTGTGTGGCATTGTGTTGATCTCATGAAATATTCAGAGTGGCAGCTGTCTCTCTCCATGTGAGGGTTGGATGGACACGGACCAAAAAACAACAACTACTTCTTCTCTTCTTCCACAAATCTGTTTCTCTCTTTTTCACCTCCCCGCTCTGAGCTCGAAGTCGCTTAACAGCTTCAACTTTATTTTATTATTATTTTTTTTTCACCAGTTCTCTAATAGGAGGTCACTATTTTTTGATTTAGTTTCAAAGCTTTTAAAACCCGTATCTTCAAAGGATTCCACTTCACTCAGATTTAAAGATCACAACAAATCTTTTTCACTCAGTTTTTACACTGTTATTCCCGCTACCAGACATTAGAGACACACTAGTAGGAAACAATGTTTGTATTAGTAATTAATCAGCTGTTTCCTTGGGAAAAAAACAAAAAAAAAAACAAAGATCAGCCTACGCTGTGATTTTATTTCACCAACAGAACAAAAGCCAAATATATTCAGCTCATAATAACAATAATTAAAAAAGAAATGGGAAAAGCAGCAAGTCTTCACACTGGAGAGGCTAAAACTAAAATATTTATATCTTTAAAAAAATAAAAATCATTGTGACACAAGGGTCTGGAGGCCTAGTGATTAAAGGCCTTAAGTTTGAAGAGTCATGTCCCCACTACTGTTATATCATGTCCCCAATATTCTAAAAATAACAAAACAACAGTTAAAGTAAAATAATAACACACAATAACACAATTATTTGACTATCACAACAGTTGTCTATTATTTTTCTGTTTTGACAGATTGTTGCAGCTCTAAGTGATGTTTTCCATTTAAGTATTTTCCTAAAATGTGTTTGGGTGTTGACAGAAATATATTAAAAAAAAAAAAAAAAAAGCGTCCTCCTAAAAATGGTCTCATTCAGTAGCTGCTGGTTTAATTCCACGACAATTGGGCAAGCTTTACATCTGTAATGGGATTTTTTCTCCTTAGCACAATTTACTTCAGCTTAATATTGAATTTAATAGTGCGTGCGCTAGCTTTAACTTTAGTAGAAAGCCCTAGAAGACACAGAGAAAAAACAAGCGTAACAGATAAGCGCTGAAGCAGCCAAACATCGGAAAAGCCACGCATGTACAGACACAGACAAAGACACAACCACACACTCACACTCACTCAGTATTTCCACTGTGGCTGAGCGCTGGAATATTACTCCCCTAACGGCGTATTTCACCCTTGAGACAAAACAACATGTCTATGCTCTTTCTGCCCCTCTCCCTCTATGCCTCTGTCTGTTTTTTCACCCTAACTACATCTTCACTCTCTCTGCTAATCTCTCCTTCACTCAGCCTCCCTGCTTCTCTCCCTCCATCCCCGAGGATAGAGCGATAATCTGAGCCGTCTGTTCTCCACCTGCTCCGACGAATCCCTCGTTTCCCTCCTCTCCCCCTGTGAGAACCTGCTGTCCTCCCCCAAATCCTCCCTCGCCCTCTCATCCACTCGATCTCTCCTCGGCGGAGGGGCCTCTGGGGCCCCCGGCCGTACCCCTCAGCTGATCTGTGTAACTTTGTCTCGGAGGAGCCTCACCAGGCAACACGGGCGCACACTGGTCAAACACACACACACACACACACACACACACACACACCACTTCCTGGAAACACTATAGGCGACTAGTCTGTGCCACACTGTTTTCGTTCGCGGGGCTAGCTGCGCACACACGCACAGACAGAGGCGTGCGTACAGTGACAGAAAAGTGAACGCGGTGGGCAGGAAGTACGTCGCAGAGCGGCAGCGCTTGTACTCACATGGACGAGCAGAGCGAACTCCGTCACCAGGCTGTTCAGCTCCTTCAGATCCTAAGAGGAAAAAAAAATTGCCGCGCTTATTTCACCGTGTCGCTTATCACACACGCACATCTAACGCTACAAAGCGTCCATACTGTCGCTGTCTGGGGGTAACCTTTGCATGAGCTAATGAGAGGGAATATTAATGTGTGTCACACGTATCAGAGCGGAAAAATGAAGCTGTAGGAACAGGTGAGAGAGGCCGGTTACACCAGAAGATACAGTCCAATGCAGTGAATAATGCACGCAGCCATAGCAACTGTCAGTTAAGATATATATATTAATATTAATGTATATTGATACATTATGTATATGATATATTGTATATTGATATTTCCAGTCAGCATATTTGTAGCATAGATTTATTGCTCACTGGGATTGTAGCAGCTAAAAATATCTTAAAGGTATAGAGCTGATACAAGACATTTATTTCCCTTTTTGTTTATCGTTAGTTATCATAAAGACGTGCAAATCCAAAAAAATTTATAAAATTATAACAACCCACAGGAATTTAGACAACAGAGATAGTTTTGATCGCTCTTCCATAATTTAAGTTAAAGCTTGACAACTATTTGTCAACACTGTACGCCGTTCTTTACACACTGAAATACGCTGCTGATAGAAATAAAACAACTGCGTAAATAATAGAAGTGAAAGTGCGACTGCAAGGCTGCGGGCTTCGGGTACTGTTGTTTGGGACGGATCCAGCCATGCATACCTCTTCCAGGTTATCCCAGGACTCCGCTGCACTCTGATCAGCGGGGATGTGTGGGAGGTGGAGCTGAATTTGCCTGCCAAACGCTGGCTCCTCAGCCGCGTCGTCATCGGCATCACTGGATCCGCAGCTGGACGGCTGAGTGGCAGGTGGCGACGCCGGCGCGGGCGGAGGCACGGGGTTAGAGTGCAAAAGGAGGAAGTCTCTCGTAGCGGCTGACGCTCTGTCCCTGACCGGCTTGACAAGCGCTTGCAGAGCATCAGCATCTTCGGCACGGACCCGGGCGCACAGCTTCTCCATCTCTCTGACGTTGGCTCTCAGCTGCTGCAGGGACACAAATGAGAAGCAGATTTTTTCCAGTGTAAACGCTTGTCACGTCTGAAACATTTCAGGGGACAACAAACACCAAATGATTTCAATTGTACTGGGGTGTTTTGATACAGGGACGCATGGACATGCAGATGGAAAAGCAAACATGTGTTTAAGTTCAGCTGTCACCGTAAAAAAAGTAAATAAATAAATGAGATGTACAGATGAGACATGACACAGAAGACTGAAAGCTGTTCCAATTTTTATGGTAAAATATCACCCGAGGACAGAACTGCAACCAGTTCCTCTCAAATACACGTAAACTATTTATACAGAAGGAAATATCATCTTTCCCCCTACGCAACATCTCTTAAATTCTGGGGAAAATAATAGTTCTCTTTATTTAGCCTGTTGCCACAGTTTGAAAACGAATACTCATGCTGACAGATGCGGTCTTGTGTACTATCCTGTGTTGGTGGGAGCTTAATAAGGTTCAGATATGAGGCTGAGGAACACAAGAAGTGCCCTGAGGGTGACAGGAGGATTACATCGCAGCCATCAGCCCTCCAGGCCGCGGCACGACCTGGGCTCAGGGGGTCAACCTGCTGCCGATAACACATTCTGCTAATTCCACCACATGAATAAACATACGTCCACTCGCCCGTCTTCGTGTGCTCGAGACTGAAAAACACGCTGATTAACACGGAGACAGTCAGGTCAGGCACCTGTCAGGCTGCAAATTAACCACATGCAACTCAAACACACAAGCACACGGCCGACCAAACACATACTCAATAGTAGATATTAATGATAAAAGAGTATTGATTTGGCTCCACTGCCGAGGTAAAGGTGGGGGTACTGAGTCCACCTGTGCCTTTTTCTCGGGGGTGCTAGGAGAGTGGGAGTACATGCCAATCATCAGCTGAGGGGAAGGACTGCAGTCTCTCTTTCTGGGAAGAGGGACAAAGAACAGGCAGCTAAATAGCAATGGGCATAAATAGGCACGTAACTTTAAAAATGCACTCAGTAGGAAAAAAAATGACACCTGTCCCATCCATCTGTCCATCTCTGGAACATAAGCCCACACACAGACCCACATCTGAAGCTGGGTGGACAAACCCCTTCTCTGGATTAATGCCATGAAGACATGGGAAAGCACTCTGTGTGGCCCCTGAGGTTTGTAGGGTAATGGTGAGAGGATAGGTGTGTGCCTGTTTGGAGTTATTTCACCTTCAGAGACATGGTGGCTTCTAGGCAACAACATCCCCCGAGGCATTTCACACCCACCATGTGAACAAGAACACAAGTACTTACACACACACACACACAGGAGATGGTGCGTTTGAGGTTTGGTAGCAGCCCTTTTCCTGCCCTGATTTCTATGTTTTCATCTTCACATGTATGTGTATGTATATAAAAACGGGGGGTAATGTTTTCTGGTTGAATTATTATAGATGAGTAAGATTTATTATATTGTTTACAACCACGTCTCACTGGTTCAGTTGGAGATAATTTGGTTGTTGTCATGTGAGCTACATGAGCCAGTAATATAATAATGGCTGGTAATAAATGGGAGGTAACTCCTGCTTCAAGACAGGTGTCTGCCGTTAGAAACTTGGGTCACAGAACAACGAGGGCACAAGGTGTGGTAGAAAGCGTTGGAATGCAGTTGGGCCTTGTGTTGTGTATTTTTTTTTTTAATCAACTGTTGTCGGGCATCAGTTCTAGGTGGCTCTTAAACACACTAGTGAGTTATCTCCTTTTTTTTGGACATTACTAAAATAATTGTCCGTACCTAACTCTGTAACTCTGTTTTTACTTTTTTAAACCACTCAACATGATCAGGAAATGTGAAGGTTTTCCTAAGTTCAGGTTTGGGAGATCACAACCTCCAAATTATTTGAGACAATACATATACTGTGCAGCTGCGGGGTCATGTGTGTTCAGGAATTTCAGGAGGCGATGAGTCACACCATCTTGTACACAATCATCCACACTCCCTTATATCATCCTATACCTGAACTGTTCTGCTGGCATTAATATGCTCCTGGTGAAGGCGGTCCCATTGCTGGCTTTGTTGATACTGTGAACATGAAAGCAAAAGTAGCACTTAATCATCCGTGGACTGGAAGCAAGAGTTTGGATGTGAGGGTGTGATCCTGTGTCGAGCCAGATTTCAGCCGTCACCTTCAGTATGTTATTGTGGTGTTTCTGCAGCCTCTCCAGGTCCGTGGGCAGTGCCACTTTAATGAACTTGTGGACCGGAGCCTCCAGGCGCCTTAGTGTCAGCTTGTTGCCTTCGTCTGCCATGTGTCCTGCTGACTGCCCACAGCCGACACCTCTGTGCGACTACGGCACCTGCTCGGCTTTATCTCGCTGCGCCCACGGACACTGTAAATACCAGCGGAGTATGATTTTAATAAATACATAAGTCAAAGTAATAAACTCTGTGACACATGCGAGCCTGCCCACACATCTAAAAATGGCATCTCAATTAGATCTGTGAACATTTCTTTTTTTCTTGCCAACGTCCTTTAAGTCAAAAGACAAACTAAAGTCTTACTTGTGTGACATACTGTCAGTCCAGGGTCTGTGCTGATTACTGGACTGACACAATTACGATTTTAGATAATAGACTGATGGTTGAGCAAACACGCCAATTACTTTCTGTTTTTAGAAGCTAATCCCCGTTTATTATGAATCGAGGATTTACGATTCACAATTTCACAATTACTCGGAAAGTATTTGTTAGTCAAGAGACAGTAAATTTAGTTCAATGGTATTAGACGCGGATAACAATTACAATTACACAAGACAGAACCAGTTTGAGAATACTGGCCTTACCTTTTACTGTTTCTTTAAGTCTAAGTTAGGAAAAAACAAGTCCGGTCACGTCTCATTAAGTTTTCAAAGAAAAGAAAGTGAAATTACTCGGACACAGTCAGTTTAGCAGCAGGAGGCTAGTTCAGCAGGTAAATAAACGGACTGGTGTTGTTTTAGCAGCCAGATAAAGAAGCTAGCAGCTCTGTTAGCTGTTATTAGATAACTCTTCAGATAAATACTTCAGCTAACTCGCTAATTTAACCACATGACGCTGAAACACCAGTCTGATGCTAAACGTCAAACTCAAATCACTTACCAGTGAAAGTACAACACGTCCCTACAACTTCTACTAGCAACAGACTTGTGTTATACTCCACATTGTTGAGAACTTTCACCATTTGCCGCAAATGAATAGTTTAAGACGACGCGTTGATATTTTGTTTTGTTAAGTTTGGTGTTTGTAAACAACTCTCCTCCCGGTGCATCCACGAATAGTTTCCGACGTCGACCGGGAGCCACAGCACATTGAGTTCCTCTTCACAGTGTCCCGTTATACTGTTGTCATTCAGAAATGTCTAAAATAAACGGGTTAATTCCCGTGTTTATTATATTTAACGGTGTTGTTTCAGGTTAATATAGAGTGAAGCATTAAGATGACCTTTCATTGTTTAAAATATACATATATTCTATTCAAAACTCAAAACTTGTATTGTTATTATTATTGTTGTTATTATTATTATTATTGTTGTTATTATTATTATTAAAGGATACCAAGGCAATAAATTAATAACATTTACATTACTTTAATGACTAGATACTATTCTACCGTATTTGTGACATATATTATACTGTAAATGATGGGTGTAGGAACTATGTACATGATTTGCAGCAACAAAGACAGAAAAATAAAAATAAAATATTATTGACCAGTTTAAATGAAATGAGAAAAGAACAAGAGAAACTTTTTTGAGGCTGGTTAAGATTTTTCAGGTGCGTGGGGTTTTGCTCTAGGGCCTTTGGACTTTAAAACCTCAAACTTTCCACGGTACCCTGCAGCCCTGCTGTGTGGTCACCTTTTCAGAGGCACTTATGAAAGCGACGTATTAAAATGTGTGACCTTTAAAAGCTGTTTCTCATGACAGCTAAACAACAACATGCTAAAATACCAAGCAGTGGCTGAATGTAAATTCTTGATCACAGGCCTAACATCATTAAATAAAAACCATTACACATAATTACCTTAAAGAAAGGGGATTATTAAATTCATTAAATGTGTTGAGTTTGTGAAAACTTTTTTATTTCATCATTTCCACAGAGCCCTTCTCTGAAGAGTCTATAAAAAGCATCAATCCCGTGGAAAGAAAACTTAGGTGTGATATTTTAGGTTGTATTGAAATTGGAAGATAGTCAACGAGAGATAACTGGGGTTCCCCCTCCTCTACTCTGAGATCAGCCTGCGTGAGTGGGTCTATTGCATGTTTCCACTTCTATACTTCGGCACCTTTTACCTTTGACATTTAGGCCACCCCCCACACACTCTTCCCTCAGCGGATGCTCCATGCGAGGGGCCACAGTAAAACACACAGTCCCCAGCCACGGGGGATTTCCCCTGGTGCTGTAAGCATGTAGTGAGTGTGTGTGTGCGTTTCTGCGTTTCTCTGTGTGTGTCTGTCCACTTTCGGGGGACTCCCAGAGTTGCAGACAGAGGGGGAGGAACAAAGCTGACAGTGAAAGTCTAAATAGCAAATCATCAAAAATGTGTCTGTTTTTGTGTTTGTGTTAGAGAGAGATATAGTATATCAGGAGTGTGTGTGTGTGTGTGATTAGTAGTTTTGATATGTACAGCCACAACATTAATGAGTCCCCTTCTGATATTAACAAACAAGTCCCCATAATGAAAATGATTCTGTTTTTAAAAGTGAAGACAAGTATTGAATTGTGGTTGTGGCTACTGAAAGTGTTCTGGAAATGAATGTAAGCGACTGTGTGTGTGTGTGTGTGTGTGTGTGTGTGTGTGTGTGTGTGTGTGTAGATGTGTGTGTGTGCTGGGAGCAGGAGGACTCAGGTGCCATTTGTTTCAGTCTAATCCGGGAAGTTTGTCAGCAGGAGAGGAAGCCAGCAGGGAGCTCTGTTCACTTCTTACCTCCTGAATCTTTCTGTTTTTACAGCAGGTGTGATTAGCGCATCCTGATGCCTCGGTGGATGCAGGGCTTTTTCACAGCCGACGTTTTGACATGTCCTAGTAGGAAAGGCACAGGTGTTACTAATAACATTTACGTTGGCTCTGTTCTGTACAGGTGTCCCGGTAAGCCGTGACACCGTGACAGACAGGGAGCCGACCTGCACGAAAAAAAAACAGGGGATTTGAACCTAAGACAGGTGAATGGACATTGAAGGTTTTTTAAATCTGTGTTCTTTCACACCGTAAGTGTATTATTATTATACTTATTATTGATTTAACAGTAAGTCATTATTTCATTTTTAAATGAAATATTTATACTCTTACAATTCTGACCAGATTAGACGCAATAAACCCACAGCCAGGAAGATACCTGCTTTGAATATGTGTGAATGTGTGCATAAGAACTCGCATGCATTTGTATGTGTTTGTATGTTCTAATGGGACCTCTAATTAAGACTCAGGGTATCTGCAAACTGTCAGCGTTGATCGATTGGCCGGGAGACTGACAGCCCGACGCGTGTGAGCATGTGTGCGCGCACATGTAAGTTCTGAGTGTTCGTTTTGTTCTTAAAGCTCTCTGTTTCATGTTATTTTACCTGACGCTCGCATGTGTTACTGCCAGTGAAGTTACTACCATTTGCGCACACACGCACAAACACACACACACACACTAAAAAAAGGTTGCGAATGGTCTTTCCCTGGCTGCTGATCAAACACAGAAACATCATAATCTCTGACGGGGCTACGAGGTGTTGGACAGATTGTGGTCTGACTCACACACACACACACACACTGAATTACATGCAGAAAACGTGATGGCAATATTTAAGGTCATTTCCTTGTTAGTATTTAAAACGTAAAGCCCCTTTGTTTCTGGTTTCTATGGTTTCTGTGTATTTAAATATCAAGAGGTAGGACGGTGTTGTGTGGTCCCGTCATAGATTTTATCTTGTGCTCTCCACACTTGTGCATGCACTCTGAGCTTTACTCACATACACAGCAGCTCACAATTTCACTACCACAGTTACTATCAATCACCTGGCTGTTCGAGTGTGTGTGTGTGTGTGTGTATGTGTGTGTTCACAGTGTTGAGCGGGACGGCAAGTGAGTGATGGCAGTGACAGTATAGACGGCATGTGCTGTGAAATGTCACCGTGGCGATCGATGGTGTTTAACGAGGCTGGAGGCTGATCTGGACCTCATGCTAACATGAAGCGCTCCTCTCCTCTCCCCTCCTTCCCCTCCTCACTCTCCTAATCCCCCTCTACTCACTGCGAGAGCCTTGGTGTCCCTCAGGAGAGAGACGAGGCCTTTTACCTGTCAAGAGGCTTTTGTGTCTGACAAGACACACACACACACACACACACGCACACACACACACACACACACTCACATGCATTCTGTATACGTTGGCTCAAATTTGATCTTTTCTTGGCTTTTAAAAAAGCTTGAAAACTTTGTGAAGTTTTGTCATTTTTTTTTTAAGTTTCGTGTGAAGTAGTGTATTAACCCTTGAGAATCAAAACACAGGACGCAGTGGGTCAGAATAATCAGAACTAGTTTATGATTTCAAAGTGCTGAACAGAAAAATCCAGTGAACCAAAGAGAAAGAAAAAAAATTGAACAGGAAACTCAAAGAAACCAAAGAAAGACAGAAACTTTTTTTTCTTTTTTGTTTCTCTTCTTCAAAAAACAATGCACAACTCGTACCACAATATTTGAAAAAGCTAAAAACACTTCAAAATATTAGTTTTGTATATATATATATATTTATATATATATATATATATATTTATATTTATATCTATATAATTTTGCTTTTTTCATTTTAAAACTGCTCTTGTGAGTGTGTGAGTGGGTGGTGGAGGCCCGGGGAGATCCCCATAGAGCAGCAGTCTGAGACACAAACACAGGTTGAGCTGTTTTGACAGGCTATGGCAGCTCTTGACAGCTTATAACACACCATGCATATGATCCTGCCTTCTCTAAGCGTACACACAAAGACAGTACGCAGCCGTGTCCTCCACACTGTCACACAGACTCCACAATAGAAATGAAAAAGAAAAAGAGCATGAATGTGGAATGTTTCACTCCTGGAAGTACAGCTATCTGTCGAGCACCCTCCGCTCGCCGGGCAGGGTGTGTGTCTGTGCTTCTAGCCCTTCTCAGGGTGTAAGTGCTTCAAAAGCCAATTTCTGTCCATGTTCATTCCTCCATACTCCACTCGACCTATGATTTCAAAACGAGTTAATAAAAAAAAACAACAAAAAGAAAACAACATAGTAGAGCAAGTTCAAGTCTGGGTGACTCAGTCAACGATCGTTAGTGCACAGTACCTCCTCTGCTGCCTAAAGTCAGATGGAGACCGTCTCTTCCTTTTAGCTACTGAGCAGTCTTCGTATCAAAATAATTTAGAGTTTGATGTTGGGCTGTTCCTCCTCCGTCTCTTCCTTTATGTTGTGAGATAGCACTTAAGAAATTGCACTTGTAATCAAGAGCCCACCTCAACAGCCACTTCCGTGTGTTTATGACATATCTGCGCAATGTTTATGACAGTCTACGCTCGTGTTGCCTGACCTTTGACATTTCAGCACGAAACCGCCTCGTTCCCGCTGTCAACAAGAGCTAACTTGTGTTTCACTGCGACAGCTTTGAAAAACCTCCTTCACACCGACACCTCTCCTTCTTCTCTTTGCTAAAGTGAGCAGTCCTCAGACTGAGCGAGCCGGGCCGAAACACCGATAAACAGTACGCATAAACATTGGTTCTGTCACTTTGTATGTTTGTTTGTTGTTGTTTTTTTTTGTTTTTTTTTGTTTTTCAGAAAAAGTTGCCACCCAGACGGAGAGAGGACAGTAAAGAGTCATTGTTCGGTTGTCCATCTCAACTTCATCATCCTCCCCCGCGTGAGAAGAACAGGAGGATTAAATAAAAAGTAGTAAAGCGTTTGAGTAATTGTCTTTTATACAGGTGAAAAGCATTTTTTAGTTGACTGTCCGTTTGAGTGAAAGGCGCTCTTGTTTGGTTGCCCTGTTGAGTGAGAGAGAGAAGCATTTGACGGGCTCCCCCTGCTCTGCATCAGTCAGAAGGGAGTGTGTCGCTCTTCTGTGTGTGTGTGCATGCTCCTAGGGAAAAAGGCCTGAACAGGACATGACGTGGTTTTTGTTTTTTCTCTGCGTGGTCCCCGGGCTGTCAGTACGGCAAAGTGTCCAGGAACCTGTCAATCAACGGTGGGGGCGGTACCAGGTCCTCCAGCTTCAGGTAGAAGATTCGTTGAAGGCCCTGGGTCCGCTGGGAACGGAGCTCTGCCCTTAACCCCAGAATACGGCTCAGAGGAGGCACAGCCTTGGACGAGGAGGACGAAGAGCCGCAGCCCAGGTGGTCTCTGAGACAACAGATCACTTTATTCTGCAGCTCCTCGATCCTCTTTGAGTCCTTCAGTCCCGGGACTTGCTCTGTAGATAGAAAGCAAGGCAGACAAAGAGAGACGTTGGGAGAATAATTCATTAAACACCAAAAATTAAGTCAGAGGAAAAAGAAATACACACACATGAACATAAATCAGAGTTCATTCAGCAGAAAGAACATTAGCTTCATCTTCTTCTATATTGAATTCCACCTCATTAGCCTGTAAGGCTCATGTTCTTAACAGGCCTTAACCTGCCTCATTCACTACAGATCAATACCCGGTCTAACCTAATAAGCCCCCTGCACGCTGTGTACGACTCACACAACATACAAGTATTAGGCACACGGATACATATACATGAACCTATGTATTCATATTAAACACACTGACATAGTGTGATGGCCCCTGTAATTTGAGAATTTAAGACACTGACAGAAACAAAAAGGCCCAACTAATTGCTGATTATTTGGCCCTGTGAGCAGCCAAATGAAATTAGAAACACACACGCGCGCACACACACTGCTGCCCATAGCAACTCCAGTGGCACTCGTACCAGGCTTAATGTGACACTAACTCATTCTGCGGAGAACAGGGTGTCCAGCCCCTCACATGCAAACACACTGACTCGCACACGCACACATACAAGCACGCACACAGGCTGGAACGTCCTGCAGGGGAGGCTGTCACTAGGACCAGTCTCACTTTGAGGTATCCATTATCTGAAGCTTATTTATTGTTTGTTTATGTGACTCTTTTGTTTGTTGTGTTTGCCGCCGCAGAGTCACTCCAGCCCTCCTTTCACGGCGGCTTTCAAACCTCTCGCACACTTTCGCTTCCCCCGTCTTTCTTCGCGCTCTCTCTGTCCCTCCTTTCTCTATGTGCACGGGCTCCCGGGGAGAGATCGATGGCTGCCTTTCTGCACAGGCCACTCTAAAGTGGTCGATCGCCTGGTGGCTCTGGTGGCTCAGTCGTGGCTACGCGCTGTGTGCTTTGCCGAGGTGGCAGAGCGCCACTGAGAACACTGCAGACGCCATTCCAGAGCCGTGCTCCACGGTGGGCTGGTCGATCAGGCACAGAGTTAAGTGCTCCCCCAGAGAGTGAGAATGGGGTTTAGGGCTTAGACAGAAAAAGAGGTGGAGGAAGAGGAGGCGGCGGGGGCAGGGTGAAGTAAGGAAGCCAAGCGCATAGGGAGGGGGATTTCATCCTCTGCACATTAATGTACAGATTCTCACGCGAAGCTGGTAAAAAAACGAAAATATGAACCCCCGGTTCTAATGTATTTTCTGTCTCCCTGGGCCACGTTTCTAATGCATTTTACCCACAACTAAATCCTTGCTGTGACCGAGATGTGCGCTCAGAGGGAAAGCTTTGAATCTCCTTCCATTTTTCACACATGCACACTGATTAGAGGGGCAGGTGTGCCACAGGTGCAGCAGGTGCTTCTGGGTATCAGGTTCTTGTTCCAGCCGTGGATGTGTGAGAACACGCGTGCACATGTGTGTCTTTGAGCGTATATGTGACGTTAGTGGTTGTATCCACCTGATCACTGTCACATTAAATCACACAAAAGCAAAGCTCGGGGAAAAAGGGGGAAGGAGGTGTATCTGTCTGTAAAGTGTTTAGGTGTACGCGACTTCTATGACTGACAGTGCGTTGACAGAGAGGGGAAGGCGCGCTTCTAAAATGCATGTAAAGACTGGTTGCTCTTTTTTTTTTTCCAGTCATTTATAATTTAATTTTCCCCCGTCGGCAAGTTTGTGATTTGAAATCAGTTGCTACCTGTGAGCAGTACGAGGGCGGCCAGGCATGCGAAGGCAGAGGCATCCAGGTTTAGGCTCTGGAGGTGGGTGGAGAAGTCCCGGATGGAGTCCAGCCACTCTCCGAACCCACGAAGGCACTGGAACCTGTGCAGTACCAAGCCGTTACAGAACACTAGTTTATCCTCCGACAGCATCGACCTGAGAAACAGAGGGGGAGAGAAGGCAACGGTTAGATCTCCACTCTAATGAAACGCTGTATTTTCCCTCATGTATTGTAAATATAGCTTGACATACTGGAGCAAGGAAACAATTACAATAAAAACAATGAGAAAACCTGGCAGTGGGCGCACTCACACAGAAATGGGACACACATCAAACACAGGCATGCAGCTGATTAAGGTTGTGTTTTCCAAATTATAGCATTTTAAAACATTCCTGAGTTTCCTTGTGGCAGGGTGGGGTGAAGGGTTAGGGCAGAGGGTTGCTCTGTGTGTGTGTGTTTGCATTTGCAAATAGGTAAATTGTTATTGCTTTAATGTGCCTAGGCTGTGGTGTGCAGTGGAAACACTACCATTTAATGAGGAAATGAAAAGGCCTCTCAGATGTATTTAACCATCACTTACTCACGACACACAACATCCCACTTCTTTACAATCAAGCAGAGCGGGAGAGGGAACAGGCAGTGAACTGCAGAGCACTATGACTGGTCTTTATTAATGCTGAAAAGAACGGAGGTGAAAGGTTGGAAAGACTAATGGAAGATGCAGGGCAAGGGGAGAAAGGGTGCGCTTAGACAACAGGTCGTGTTGAGGGGGAAAAAAGAGAGAGATAGATAGAGAGAGAGAGAGAGAGAGAGAGAGAGAGAGAGAGAGGGCGAAAGGAGAGGGGGAAGCCTCAAATTACACCCTGCACAAACATTAGTTTAGCAGTTATGAGGGTAAGATGCAATGCCATTTGTATCTAATTATCCTTAGTACAGTTTAAAAGAGGCACTCCACCCACTCTCAGCCAAACACATGCACAAATATGCTTGAACAAATTAAGTGTACCTTTCTGTCTTATACACATAAACTATTAGCACAACCTACCAGAACCCAAATGTTTATTTACAAGCTAGAAATGTGAAAAGAAAGTAAAATAAGCAAGAGGCAGATGTTAGGAGATGATGTGCAGGGGCAGGAACATGACCGTAATCTGTGTTTCACTTTGACTCTATAGCTGTATGAAACCCAGGTAGAATTGACTGTATCAAGCACATCAAATTATTATTTTTAATACTTTTTAGTGTAAGAAATAAAACGGACTAAATTAGTACAATTGCTGTGGGCTAAATGCCTTTTAATGCTGAATAGGAGAAATGCGTGGAAGCTTGGAGACGAACAAATACGAAGGTGAGTGTCAGAAAGCGTCTATCTACACCCGTAAATACACGTCTGAATCAAAGCTAAATATTATTTCATCATAGTATTTGACGGTTATCTGATAGGAGCACAAACTATACACACCAGCTGGCAGACAAGCAGATGCACATACACACACACACACACACACTCGAGCACAGCTGGATTTCGGCCACACATTCCACTCACCCCTGACTACACTGTCACCACGGTAATCAACCAATAACCACAGAAACTGTTTGGTAACGGGGTCCTTACAGCAATGCCAGCCCCGAAGACTGAAGCAAATTTACTTTACGCACATGGTGCGTACACACACTTGTACAGACGCGCGCTTGTGTGGTGGTCTGCAAGGCATCTAGGTTCAACACAGGGTCAATGCAGGGCCACGTCAACAGCGGGAGCAGAGCGTGGATCGCATCCCTTGCTCTCACGGAAGACAGAGAAAATAAGACAGTGCCGTGTTTGTGTGCATTTTCCTCCGTGCCGTGGGAGTTTGGCTGATGGGAGGATGAGCAGTGTGTGTGAGCATGTGTGCTCTCGATAGAGGCCCCAGTGAGTCCACCCTTTAGCGTGAGTCAGAGTCCCAGCCTGATCCCCCTCCTGCTGGGACTGTGATGCCACCACCCATCCTCTACCCACCCTGCACCTGGACCTACACTGGGAGGAGGAGAGAAAGTTGGGATTCTACATCATCAGTGTGTGTGAGTAAGTGTGCTTGTGTGTCTGACTGTGTTGGTCTTCTGTCCTAGACGACAGCGCAGACAAAAGGATGAGCTTGTAGCCCGGCCTCCCTCCTCCCCATAAATTTAACCAGCCACATGCCTTACAAGAGCAGACCGGTAACCCGGGGTAATTCTGAGGCAAAGATGGGTCAGGCCAGTCATAATGGCACCACAGGTATCCACGAGTGAGACGCACACATGCTCGCACACACGCTCGCTCATACGCACACGCACTGGAAGCCCAAAGTAAATGAAGTCAATTCTCTTTTTATTTCAGTCAGCTGAACTGAATATGTATTTCCTTCCATAACAGCCCTTTTCAGTCTCTCAGCTGACTAGCTTTTAGATGGAATTGATCCTGTCAATTCACAGTTCACAATGTTAGCACAGTTTTAGCCTGCAGAATGCACACAGAGCTCTCTGTGCGTCAGATATCAGACGAGCGGAGCGGAACTCTGTGGGTGTAGCTGCTGTCATAGCTACAGACTCCATTCATAATTTGGTTCATATGGCGATTACTCAGCTGCACTCCTCCTACTCTGGACATACACCAACACAGCAGCACACAGCTCTGCTGGCATAGTTACAAACTGTACTGTGATGATATAGGATATGAAAAGTCTGTTGCTCTGAAACCAAATGTGTGCAAGATGTATGATGTATTATCTTCCAAAAAAAAAAATATTTCAACTCTGTTGACTTGAAACCTGCCTACATTTTTACATTTAAATTAAAAGTTAAAAGTTTTTATCCATCATCTTATCATGTGCTTCTCGCTGACGCAACACTAAGCTCCATCTGTGCCTTCTCACCTGTGAGCCAATCGCAGGACAAACAGCTCAAGGAAGGCAGAGTCTATGAGCAGGTTCTGATCTTCGCGCTGGAGTTCAGAGAAGCCCGGCAGCCGGTCGGCCCAGCACCGCGTGGTCTCCATCGAGATGGTGAGAAGCCTGTAGAAGAGCTGGATATCCTCTGCGTCCGAGGAGGGGGTGGGTGGGTCGGCAGCACTAAACTGTTGGACGCAGAGAAAGCAGAGAAATTACCGAAGGAGCTCACAGGCGCATCACGGTTCTCAATAGACCTGTGCATTTGCATGACTTAAATAAGGCGCTGGGGGTACCTGGCTGTAGTCAAGTTCACGGGGTGTGCAGTGGGAATAAGCCCTGAGCAGAGCGGAGAGAAGACTGAGGGGTGGAGAAGGAGGAGACGCCTCAGTCTGCAGGGGGCTCTTTGGTTTGGAAGGCAGACGACCTCGACGCCCCTTCAAGCTGTCAGTACGCACCACTGTGGGCCAGAGAAGACACAACGAGGAGGTTTTTCAGTTGAATGTTGTACTACTTATGCCACGTGCACAGTGAAGTTCTGTTCATTCGCTCCATTTGACGGCCTTGATATCGGTACTTTTTAGGGCTAGAATCAGGACTGACAGGAAGCGTTCTCCACAGGAGCTCTCCATCAGCGCTACTATCTCAACACAGGAGGCTGCGAGCCAGCAGATGGCAGTGGAGCTGTTCTGCAGCTCATGCTGCAGAATGCAGAGTGTGTTGTGTAGGGTTGTTTGCATTTATGTGTGTGTGTGTGTGAGTGTGTGTGTGTGTGTGTGTGCAAGTGGGTGGGGTATAACAGGACGCGCGAAACAGGTGAGAAACCTCAGGGAATCGAGAGCAGGATGAGTGTCATGCTGATTCTACACTTTAGCAAAACATCTCTGCAGCAGCGAGATGTGATGACGCAATGGGACGGAGGAGATGTGTGAGAATCGTATAGGCCAGTGGTCACATTTGTGCCTCTTTAAAAGCTTTAAAGCCACTCATATTCGATGGTTTAGGAGGTTGCAGGGACTAATTGGTGTGGCATACTTCCCATTCCTACTTCCACCGGAAAGAGGACTACATGGATGTGTGTGATGCTACCAGAGGCCAGGCCATTACCGGCCTATTAAACCCTGATTGCACAGACAAACGTTCCGATCACAAACTGGAGATCAGAGTTGTGTTGCAGAATCGAGGCATGTGTGTTACCAGTGGATATCAGGTGTGTTGTCTCCTACCTTCCTTGACCATGCCCACACTCAGGCACTTCTGAAAGCGGCAGTATTGGCAGCGGTTGCGTCTCCTTTTGTCCACAGGACAGTTTTTACTGGCCAGACACACGTACTTGGCGTTTTTCTGCACGGTGCGCTGGAGAAACAAGAAACAGGCATACCGATAATCAGCCTCCAAACACAATCAACACCTTATATTTGATTTGTTTAATTCAATTTCTGTTTTTTTCCCCCTCCCACATCAAAGAATGAAAGCAGAAGCTCGCAGGTCAGATTTTAATTACGCGCTGAAAGGCGGCGGTGACATCAGTATAATTAGATAAAATTAATTTTCCAACAAGCCTCGCCTGCAGGAGGGACAATTTTATCAGCGCCACAGCTGACAATGGGGATCGAGCGCGTGGCGTGCAGAGGCGGGGTCCCGCGAGACGGGGGACAGCGGCCGTAAGAGCTGCGTGATCAGATTGTTTGTGAAGCTCGCGGGTCAGCTCGTGGCACCTGCGGGGCCTCGCGCATCGCGCCTCTCTCAATGGGCCCCGCGGGAGCTGTTTTCTCCTCGGTTGGCTCGCGCGATTATTACTGACCTTATTAAAATGAAATCAGAAACGGGCCACGTGGGGGCCGGCTGCGCTCACCGCGTGGATGGAAGACAGTAATAACTGAGGTGGTTGTAAATGCCTATATACGCCTCCGTGTGCGCGCGCACCTAAGCACCAATCCCGCACACTTGGGACTGAATAAAGCTGCATTTTTGTAGTTAGACACTGGCTGGTCGTTCGTGTATTTTAGAGCAGCCAATGCAGAATAGTGAAAGTACTAATTAGTCGTAATATAAACAAACCACAGCACCACATTATCTGTTCTCGTGAGCAGTGAGACAAGCCCAGTGAGGTCTCCAGGGCCATGCCGCCAGTCTTTACATGCTTCTTTGACAGACGAATTAAATCGTTAGGGAATGTCATTGCCTGGGGTGCAATATGTTACAACAAAACATCTAGACAAAAAAAAAAAAAAAAACATCCACACTGTAACCGTTTTCTTGTAGAGTGCTCACAGTAACATTGTATACGCTGCCAGACAGTGACTCCAGTAGTCCACAAACTGTAAGTTAAACAAACGGAACACATGGAAAGTGCCACGGCCTCCCCCCTTTTTCTTTAACGTCTCTAATACACATCAAAACAAATAAATCCAATTAGGAACCCCTCGCGCCACACATGCCCGTGCCCCCGGGAGACCAATACCACACCAATTATTCCATATGCTCCGGCGCGAGTGCGGAACTGACGCGTAATGGGCGCCAGTGCCGGATGAGAGTCGTTGCCATGGCACCGCTGATCTGATGTCTCCCTCTCATCCCTTCAATGGTCAGTGACCCGTGCGCGCGAGGATAAGTAAGTTATGGTCATTAATGTGTTTGAGAGAAAATAGTATCCGTTTAGTGAGAGTCTACTACACATACATGAAGCTACATGAGAGGCTACATGACGCACAAAGCCTCAACATTTATTTACACATTTACAAGTCTGCAGCAAGGCCAGAACAACGGTCAAAAACATTTGTTCATAGATCGAATTAATATAGTTGAGTTGGTTATTTTGAGGTTTGGAGCGTAAGGTTGATTCTGATAATCTGATAATTCATCAAACTTCAAAGAGCTGGTGTTTTCATGCAGTGCACCACTGAAAGTTAGGGTTGCAAGTGAGTGTGGCCTATGCTGAGTCAGCCCGGGGGAAAGTTCTTCTCTTCAGTGGCCTCAGGGCTTAGTTTACAAGATAGCTGGTTCCAAGAAAAGCCTTAGTTTGCCATGATCAATTGAGGTTTTGATAAATTAAGCTCTCATGAGTGAGCGCTGGCCTGTCTCCTGTTGTCTGCTCTCTTCATCCACCCTGCATGCGTGTGTGTGTGTGTGGGGAGGGGGGGCTCTTGTGACTTTGCTTTCTAATAAGCAGCGTGGAGCATGACTGGCGTCTCAGCAGAGACACTGACTAGTAGAGCTAATAGTGTGGCTAGACCCTAATATCAATGTACTGCCCCTGTAAAGGCACAGGTGAACACAAACAGCCATGCATGCACACATTAAATTATCTTACATTACCAAACATGTGGGTCCTTCTTGTGCTCTGTACACGGGATGGGGCCGCCTATAAGCATGTGTGTATGAGCGAACATGGAAGAGAGCTAAGTATACTTTAGCCTTGTTCAAATGAATCTTACGCGTCCTGTAATCCATCTCAATGCTCACCCCAACTTTCACTAAAGCGAAAAACTTAAAATTTACTTTTGTTCAGAAACTGAAGTTTTGTGGCCGTAGTTTTTGTGGGCTTGGCAAAAACCTAATTTAAGGGGAAAAGGTTCATTTAAATGTTGAGAGTCAGGACTGAGGAGTGAGTTATGTGCGCTAAAAGCACATTCACAAAAGGATACACAAGCCGAGAGAAGCACACATGCTGTGGGTGTTGTGGGGGCTGCATGGAGGCATGCAGAGGCAGATTCTTGACATGTAACATGTGCTAATAGCTTTGGCTTAAATTAAAAGCCTTCAGGGACTTTGCCCCCCGCCCCCATTCGAAATCCCATCCCTTCTTCTGCTTCAGTCTCTCTTGTCTGTACATAGAGTGCAGGGGTAGTTTGAAGTGAAAAAAATGTGTGAAGGCATCCGTGAGGCGCAGTGCGTCTGTGCGAGTGTATGGGTTATCAACTTATATTAGCAACCAGCTAGTTTTACAGTCTTCCTTTCACCACTAGATTGTCACCACCTCCCAAACTTTCTGTGACTAATGTGCTGTGCAGTCAGTGGAAAATAAAAATTGTGTGCGCGGCGAACTGAGCCCACCATATATTTTGGCTGATAAAAGCGCAGCTAATGTATCTCACTGGCTAATACAGCGGGTGCATAAAAAACAGGTTAATTGTTATTATTTTTATTTTTTTTTGCTTCTAACTAAATGTATTATACTGACAGCTGAGATAGTTTTTAATTTAAAAAAATTCAAATTCTGAATAGCTTGGCTAAACTAATGGAAACCGGTGAATGCATTATTCAGCCAAAATGATAAAAACTGCTTGTTTAGGAGCTAGAATTAATGCAGAAAGAAAATGTGCTTCAAATTGCACTAATGAAATAACAATAATTTACAGCAAGCCTCTACTATTGAATGTGTAATAACTATTCATGGATAATTGAATATAATCAGGAAAATATGTTAGGGGACAATAAAACCATCAGGATAATGGAGGTAATGTGCCCGAGAGTATGTGAAAAAGAGCAGGTGTGTTAAGGGTTTGATGCGTCCCGGATTCAACGTTCATGTTACATGTGTTGCCCTATGTGTCTCTGGGTGCATATGTTGTGTGTGCACGGTTGGTTGCATCTGCATGTGTGTGTGTGTAAAGGAAACATAGCGAGGTTTGACAGGCGCTGTGGCTGCGGAGTGCTGCAGCAAACAGACAGCCCGCAGCCTGCTGCCACCAGACGCTGCTTTCATTAATTACTAAATAAAAACTAATTGTGAAACTAATTGAAAAGAAGGATAATTTATTTCCACCTACCAGGGGCATTATTCAATTACCTCAGTGTTTGCACCCTCCTTCTTGCTGTCTCTTAATTTTCCCTCCCTTGTCTCATGCAACCGACAGCATGCTCGTAAGTGTGCCGTTAAACGAGTTATAATTCAGGACCTGGGTAAATCAATTAATTCACTGAATTTACTGTTATTTCGAGCCTTGAATATACAGTTCTATAATGTATGTATCGGAAAAGTGTGTTAAATGCAATGTGTTTTCTGACTTGCACGGAGTAAATGAAAAATCAGTCTGACTAAAAACTTGCCTTTGGTGATGTTAAACATTGAGTTGTGTGTGTTACCACGTGTGCGGTAACATGGGATGTGAGACAGCAAGTTGCGAGGTGTTAGATTGAATCATTTGGCGGCCCAAATTTCAAATTGACTCATAACGGCCCCAGTATTTCTTCGTGAATTGTGGTCAATTTCGTGGCCACTGATTCACAACACAATGCAAAAGGAGAGGAAACTTTGATTTAAAAAACAAATCCTGCTGCACATTACTGACTGACTGATCATCAAGCCCAGTTGTCTGGGAGAAAATATGTGTTTTCATCAACTTGTGTTCTCACGTAGCCCAAGCAGTCACACACACACACACAC
Organism: Mugil cephalus; assembly: GCF_022458985.1. Taxonomy (NCBI): domain Eukaryota; kingdom Metazoa; phylum Chordata; class Actinopteri; order Mugiliformes; family Mugilidae; genus Mugil; species Mugil cephalus. The sequence goes on from NC_061780.1 coordinate 9,961,561, forward strand.
AGACCATGCGTATGCACACTTTTGCCCACTTGGTTGCTGGAAGAGATGACCCCTGTGGGTGTCTTGCGCTTTCGCAATAACTCCAAAGAAGATTTAGTGAGCGTGGAGAAGGGTGTCGAGTGGGAGTGAGGCAAATGCAACAAAATAGTTTCAAATGAAATACGTCAGTCATTTTGCAGCCAGTTCACAGATATTTTAAGGTGGATTGTCTGTTTTCCATGTTTGTGCATTCAGACGGAAGGAAGACACGGAGGTAAAAAAAAAATCAAGACTTGATGTTTTAAAAGAGATTAGGAATACAAAAGAAGTAGGAGCGAACCATGCCTTATTAGACTGGAAAACTCAAAATTGCATGATTAAGACTTTTTACCTTGAAGAAGCCTTTGCAGCCCTCACAAGTGCGGACGCCGTAGTGCTGGCACGCCGCATTGTCCCCGCACACGGCGCAGGTTCCCTCTCCTTGGGGCCCGCGCGGAGGAGGTGAGGGCAGGCTGTCTCCTAGTAGTGGCCCACAAGGCCCGAGAGCCAAAGAGCGGAAAGCGAGGCTGCTGCTCCCGGCCCCGCGATGCAGCTGGTACATGGGCTGGTCCAGGGGTGGGCCGTGAGGATGGGAGACTGACGAGGAGGAGGAGGATGAAGAAGAAGAGGTGCGAACCAGTCCTCCCCCGAGGCTCTCGTAGCCGCTGACGCTGCCGCCGCTGTGGGGCGGCGAGTGCTGGTAGAAGTGCGGAAATCGAGTGGACTTGAGGGGGCCCGTCTCCAGGCTGGAGCCCAGAGAGTGAGGGTGCGACGGAGGAGCCAGGGGGTGCTCTTCCCACAGGAAGGAGGTGCCAGGCTGGGGCGGCAGAGACGGAGTAGTTGGGGTGGATGGGGGAGACTGTTTAAAGTACATGGAGGAGGAGGTCATGGCCTCCAGCGGCGGGGCTGTCGGGTAGCTCTCATCCTCCTTTTTGATAGTGGGCCTGTGTGAAGGCATCTGGTAGAGGCAGGAGGACTTGGGCTCATAGCTTCCCTCCACAAAGACATTGAAGCTAGGGAGGGAGGTGGTGGCGGCGGCGGAGATCTCGCCTCCACCCAGCTCCAGCTTGGTGTAGTCAGAGGTCATGAGGTCAGAGCCGTAGCTGTCACCCTGGTAACTGAAGGACTGGCCAGAGTAGGCAGAGCCTGGAGGGGCGGGCCCATACTGAGCCTGCACACAGGGCATGTCTGCCGGGGACACAGAGCACACATACAGGTTAGAGCTGCGTGGCACATCGGAGCACATGTACTCGAAGGGCTCTCGATTCAAAAAGCATTTCTATGGTGTTAGTAGAGTACAGCTGTATTGCAACAATCGTTAATTAGAGAAGACAATCCAGTGGCATAGATGTTAAACAGAAGCGGCAATTTGAACTGAGAAGCAGGATTTCAACGAGGAGCTTGTCAACAGAAAAGGAAGGACAGTAAATCTACAGGACAAAGGCAGACCATTAGAGACACATGCACACAAAGACAGCACTAAACAGGGCCAATAATTAAACAGCAAATGACTAACAACATTTCTGCACAGCTCTATTGGAACAGGCAGTTTTTTTTATTCAGCTCTTGAGGCGTCAGAGATTTCACAGCGTCACAAAAGTTTTGTAAATGCGCGTTTGCAATGAACAGGCCGTGAAAAGGGGGGGGTTTGAATGAATCTTTCCATTTACACCCAATTTCCTGCGGTGACACTTCTCACACAGGGCAGAAGAACCTCAAATATTGCTGATTCTCCCAGAGTTAGTTCGGGTTAGAGAGCCGCAGTTCATCTGCGCACGATTCAGAGGAAAAGCCGCCAAGCAAGATCCAACCCAAGCATCTGTGTTTGTGTGAGTGTGTGTGTGTGCGTGTGTGTGTGAGCCCGCGTGGGAGGCTGGTTAGTCAGATGGCAAAGCAGATGAGATAAAGTTAAATAATAATGGAACCCCATGGTGGTGCTGGATGTTTACTGCACAGTCTCCACACAGACACACACTGCTAAATGCAGACAGACACACAGACAGATATTTCCTCTAACTGCTGCAGACGCCAGTCGGCATGTCTTGAGTTTCCCCTTGATTTAATTCTGCCATGGTCACAGCAACAGGTCACCACCTCATCAGCTGTGTGTGTGTGTGTGTGTGTGTGTGTGAACTATAGACTCTTATCAAACCTCTTACGTAATACACAACACCTGCGTTTACGTGCGTCTGAGCGTGCACCTGGGCGTGTGTGTGTGTGTGTGTGTGTGTGTGTGTGTGTGTGTTTGTGCGTGCGGACTAATCAGTCATGAGTGTGTGCGCAGCCAGGGTTTTGTGGTGTTTGCTCGTCGATCCTGAGCAGGGAACTGTCAACACGGCCCTGCTCCCATTGACGCCCAGCATGCGCGCGCTCTGCCGTAATCGCCCCCGTCCCTTCGCGCGTCATGTTTGTCTGGTCAAATACGGGACATATCGGTCCTGGTGTTGTTAAAGCACTCACAAATGCCTCCATCAGAGCGGACTCACTCAGGGAATTAAAAGCTTGTATTACTGACTCCGATAACCATTTATTTCAGCAATAGAATTTTTTTGTTTTAATAACTCCATAAAAATACCCTATAAACATGTTAACACACACACATATATATATAAATATATATGTATATATTCTGATGTCCGCGCGTGTGTGTGTGTTGTGTTTGTGTGTCTATAACTACTACACAAACTACAAAAAAAAAAAAAAAAAAAAAAAAAAAATCACTCGCTCATAGCGACACAGTGACACATTTATTTAGCCGCAATTAAAATTACACCTGAGGGGCTGTGCGCGTTTTGGCTTGGGGGACGAGTCAAAAAGGGTGACTCAAATGCTTAATTAAGTCAAATAAAATATATAAATTGGAATAAACTCATTCATACGGTTTTTATTTATTTATTTAGGCCGTTGATTATTTGTCAGAACCCAGAGACAAACACGATGATAGAGTCCGCTATTTTGAGTAGAATCCTAACAATAAAAACATATTTTTATTATAAAATTAATCATTTTATTCGATATTATTCACTCATATATGAACCAAGGCAACAGACGACACGTCTGCCGTCTTTTTTTTTTTTTTTTTTTTTTTTTTTTATTGAGGATATGAGTCAAGCTGTAGGCCTACGTGTGCTTGACGTCACCCAGTTGTTTCTTCTACAAGTGACCAGCTCTTCAACCCACGTGGAAAAACACACATGCAGCATTATGGGCGTCATGGGGCCTTTCTGGGCTATACCTAAAGACTTTTTCAACTGATTAGACAGCAGAGGAGGAAGACAGAGAGACGAGAGAGAGAGAGAGAGAGAGAGAGAGAGAGAGAGAGAGAGAGAGAGGGGAGTGGTGAACCTTGTGGCTTTGTTGTGTCAGTAGGTCAAGCCTCACTAGTCATTAGTACTGCACCTGTTGTATAGCATATTAGCTATATACTCAGTTGCCAATACAGTAGGCAGTGAAATCAGCTACTGAAATCAAATTCATATAAATCTAACAGCCCCACATCCTCCTTGGGACTGTCACTGCGTTTGTGTTTAGTCATAAAGGTGCTAATTCAACTATTTGATCATTTTGGAGGATAGAGTGTGTGGTGCATTTAAGCTGTATTAAATTCAACTCAAAAGTATTTCTGTTATTTAACCTAACCCACTCACTAAACTGGGTTGTCAAAATTATAGAGATGTGTGTTGGCGCAACACAACACAGTTCAATAGTAGCACAGGCTTGCAAAATAAAATAAAAGAAGTTAAATCAACAGCTCTCGGTTATTTTAAATAAATGCTGAGTACTAAAACTTAAGTTCAGATTTGGTGTAGGACTGTTATATATTCATAATTAATTTATTTTCACTAGTGTACCCAACGAACTGGCAAGTACATGTACACATTTATTTAACCGTTTTTCTGTGCCTAGTTTGGCTGAGAGGTGAAAAAATGAAAGAACGGGCATATATGGTCTGTGTGAGTAGAGAAGCTTTTGATGTTTTTTTTTTTTTTCACAAACATATTTTCATCACCGGTGATGTTCAAGATGTCAACATGGACCTGCATATGCTCCCTCTGCTAATAACATACACCCTCATCCTGAAAAGAACCTGTAAAACCACTTGCGTCTACAAAAGTTTCACCCTCTCTGTGCTTTACTTTTCATGGCGTGCCTAAGCTTCACTCAGTGGCGCACACACACACACACACACACACACACACACCGCTGCTCTGCATCCTTTCTCACACTCACTCACCAATACAAATGGTTGTGTCACCGGAGTGTCTTTATTTTCATGTCACCACAGCGGACTAGGTAGGAAATCCTCCAACACCACCATCACATTGCTTATATATATTACGCTAACATGCATGCAGATGTGTGAACGTTTGTGTGTGTGTGCGTGTGTGTGCAAGCAAGAGGACAGACAACCCAAGCAGAATCAGACACAGGTGAGGTGAAGGGAAACAGTCTCTAACCTCGAGGTGTGCATTTCAACTGGACAAACTGCAGCTGTTCCAATAACTGAGTGCGCTTGTTCATTGTCAGAATGCCATAGATCTAACAAATGAAAACATGAAGTTGCAGACATAAATTCAAAAACAGTTTTTCTTCAACATCAGTGAATAATGAAACAAGGTGTTCAAAGCCAGTTGCTGCTCACACAATGAGGAAAAGTGATTTTCACACACGCGCAGAAATACACAAACGCAAAGCAGAGAGCCACAACCACACCAGCAGTTACCAAATTATATCTAGGCCTGTTCTTTGAAGATTTTTCATCAGTTTAATTTATACACAGATTCTGACTATGGATGAATGCCTATTCATTTACAAAATTTAATATTAAAATTAAATACTAAATACTGTAGGATTTCTTATTTCTATTTACTACAGATAAAAAAAATGTATTTTAACAACACAGATAAATATGTCTTAGCATATTTTTTCCTGTTTAGTCATGCAGGCTTTTGAAGACCTTCACTGAGTAATTTGGAGGATCAGTGGCATTAGATCAGTCCCTAACTTCTGGATTTAGGTGTGCCTGCTCTCTCTTATCTTAATGATTGAAATGTCAACTTGCCAGCCGAAACACCAAAACACACACGCACACACTCAGAAGGACTGCTACTCACAAAAAAAAAAGATCACCAGGATGTTCACACATCTTACAAGTATTTCTATGTTTTAACCAGCGCAGAGAGAATAAATAAAATAGTCTAAATCACAACATATACTACCTCAAACTCTGATTTAATCCCTTCTTTGCTTCTCTTCGGGAGCGTTTATCCTTAAGATAAAACATCACCAAACAACTAACAACTGCGCAAAAAGAAATATGCCATAGCAGCATTTCCTACAGAAGCATCAGGTGAGGAAAGACAGAAGGAAATAAAGAAACACGAGAGCAAAACAAGACTGATGGCCGTTTCTGTACCTGGTGAAAGAGCTTCGCGCTGAATGGTGCTGGGTGTCCGGGATTTAGGGGTGGCGTGGCTGCGGCCGGGACAGGGCTCCTGGAGCGAGGAGGACTCGGCGGTTGTCGTAGAGGGAGTGTCCGATCGCCGGGGCTCCGAGCTCGGCTGGGCGCGCTCTTCCGAACCTGTGCCTGTGTGAGAGTGAAGTGTCTGGGTTACAGCCAGTGATGAGATGACACGCTGAAGAAAAAGGTAGGTACAGCGATCACCGCGCGGCTACGAAAGCCAAAGACACTGAAAGGTAAGTTTTGTTTATTCGTCAAGCAGCCTTTACTTCCTCAAATGTTATTTAGGAAATAAGACAAATAAGAGAGAGCCCCCCTCACACCGCAAAAAAGAAAAAAAGCCCAGAGATTTAACCGCGCGATTTAAAGACCAGTATTTTTTTTTTTTTTTTTTTCACGAACACAGCATATTTTTTTATTTGTGAAAAATCTAATCTGAAAAGAAGCAGGGAGATGAAATGCTCTGTAAACTACTGTGCGCCAGAAAGAGATGCCGGTCGTCGAAACGGTGTAAATTACTTATCCATGCAAATTCACAGGAACACGACGATTTACACATCTGCACCAATTGCCGATAGATAAGTCACTGAATCCATGCTACAAAGAGAATATTAAGAACCACAACTAAAGACTTTTCGCTCATTTCAAAACTTACACTTACGTGGGCGACGGGTTTCATTCTAACACAAAAGACTTCTTCGTTATTATAAGCCTATTATTAAATTTGGTGCTGCAAAAGACCAATTCAATCAGCCAAAAAAAAAAAAAAAAAAAAAAAGATCTATGCACAACTTCTTCTGAAAATACAGACCTACAAAAGTGACAACTTTTATAAAAGCTGCCTGTGCCAGTGACTCCACGCCATCGCTTTTCTTGCCTCTGATCAGCACCGCATTCGTCTGCTCAGGGTTCATCCAGAGGGAGAGACGAATCGAGAAATGTTGGAGAGCCGGACCTGAAACCAAACCAGTGGGCTCCTGTGCGCCGTGCGCCTCCAACTTCAGCTCTGCAGAAGGGCGCACTGTAGCCGAGAGATTTCAAGGCCCATAGCGCCCCCTTTCTGTCGCACACTCTCTTATATATTCGCGCACCCTCTCTCTCTTTGCCAGACCAACACAAAACCTCGGTGGTACAGGCAAGATAAGAGACCACTCAAACCCCGAGAGTGCGTCTCAGTGCAGCCTGCTGGCAAGCCACAGCCCTCACAGACGATTCAAAGGGCTACTGGCACCTGCAGCTCGTCCTGTCCCTCACCTCGGTGTCAACAGATCAAACTCGTGTACTGCAACAACCACTTTTTTACTAAACTTTGACCTGGCAGGTCACCTCTGAGAGGACGCGCGGGTCCTCTGTGAACTCCTTTGATGGTTCTTCGGTCAGGACATGTTTTTTTTTATATACAAAAGCAATGCTTCACACAGCCTCCAGACAAGTTGAAATAAACTAAAAAGGCAAACGAGGGTAAACAAACAAGTCAGTATAACATTTATTTGATTAGGGTTGATTAGGAACAGTTAAGCCATTATTCCATTCTATCTAGTGTCGTTTGAGAACAGAAAAAAAACCTTTACGCCTAAAAGAAGCATTTGGTTACAGTAACAGCAGAAATAATATGTTCTTTGATGCAAGCAAAATAACTTTATTCTTGTGAAGTTAAAAGCGTAATTATGCGCAAATGCGCTCTTATCACAACCCCTGTGGAGAGTTAAAAAAGTGAAGATAAAGTGTCCCCACTCAAGAAAATGTAAGCTTTTCTAGAGAGACAAGTGAGACATTCAGTCTGTTTATATATATATACACACCCACCCACACACATATATATGTGTGTGTGTATACGTATATATGTTAACAAACCAGACCCCTCTTGCTTTCTTCTCAGGCCGAGCCGGCCGGTGGGGCTCTGGCCCTGCGCGAACCGGTAACCAAGAGAACGACATAAGAGCTGCAAAGCACGCGCCCCGGAGCGCCGGTAGCCCCCGGTAGCCCCTCGCACCAATAACCCCGGACAGCGCGAGGCTTCCAGCAAACAGAGACAGAGAAAAGAGAGGACATAAAGGAGAGACTAGAGAAATATGTGACTACTGTAAATCAGCCCTGAGAGGGAGGCTGTCAAGAAGTGCCTGCGTGCGTAAAAGTGAGTGGGGAAATCAGGTAAAAATCGGTATATTGCTGAAGTACCTCAACTCAGACGTTCTTATCATAAGATATAACCTATGGAAATAGCTGCCATCAGATGTCTCTAGGAAATATTTCACAGTGGGCATCAGAAATTTGATGTGGCTTCATGGTTGAGGGAGTTTTTCAGGCTATCGGTGGGAGGAGAGGCCGTGTCCTCATGAAGACAGATCACCTGTTCACTAATATATGAATTATTGACTTAATATATAAATCAGGAATACCTGGATGCCTGGCAGAGCTTGCACTTTATGGAGCTTCGGTCTTAGAAAAGACGCTATACTGTTTTATAAGTTTAATTTATAATATGTCATGGGCTTGCCCATCAATGATATGGCACAGCAAACACAAACACACCCACCTTTACACGGACACACGCACACAGCCAAATGGAACACGGTGCGTGCTACACTTATAAATCAGTCATTAAGAGCACAATATCTCCAAAAAAAAAAAAAAAAAATCACAGAAGAGGCCCCCAAAAAGAAAAAAAAGCATGGCATGAAATCAAAGAGCATTAACTCTCCACTCTCTCTCTTTCAGCTCTTGCCTGAATGTAGGTTAGACTATTCTCCACTCAGACCAATTGTGCGTCTGACTCCACTTCATTGTGTGAGTGAGAGGCATCTCATTTCCATGACAACCGGAAAGGATATGATACCTTCCCAGCGCAAATTAAATTCGAATTCAGCTTCATCCAGAGACACCGCAGACACTCAGAGGAAGAGCGAGACAGTACGAGCAGCTACGTGTAGGCTATATACTGGAGGCTGACATGTCAACAGGTTGGACGAACAAAGTTGGACAGAAGAGACACGGAGGGTATCGGAGGATAAAATGTAACATAATCATGAACGTGCACAGCTGAGGGCTAATATGCTCAGAGCCATGTGTGAGTCTGGCAGCCTAACAAGTCTACGAATATCAGAATATCGCGGATTCATTCATTCAGTTCACTTACTGGTTTGCTGTAGCGGTTCCGTCTTTACATGTGGTAATAACCTCGCATGAAATATCCTACGTCCATCCAGAATAATCACCCAGAGTTGACGAGTGAACAGAAAAAAAAATAATTGAAAAAAAAAATCTCTCAGTGTCGAGGAAGCGTCAATAATAATAATAATAAAAAAAACAACAAAAAAGTTTCTTCGACTTACTTTTTGTAAAGTGGTACACAAAGTAGAAAAGTAAAAAACGATAATAAAAAAAAGAACAAGCAAACTCCCCTGTGTAAGGAGTGCGTCTGCGTCCGCTCCCGTGAGCTGACTGTGTCGGTGCTGTTAGGTGCTTTGTAAAGTGTGGGGTTTGTAACGCGGGTTTGTTTATGTGCGCCGTCTGAGGGGAGAAAGTCAAATAGTGCATTTATGAGCACCCTGCCTCCACATAGAGCGGCTGGTATGCGCTACGTCAATGTGACGCCATGGGAGAGGTGACGTCACTCAAAGTAGAGCTCCCTCTCTCGCTCTCTCCGTCTCTCCGTACAGTACCACAGTGAGCCGTGCCAGAGAGAGAGAGGGAGGGAGGGGGGAGCTTGGTTTGACGGTTCATGGGGAGGAAGTCGAGGGAGATCCGGCAGGCGAGCGCGCACCACAGGCTGGGGCCACACAGCTACACTGACACGCCAGTTTGTCAGGTACTCCAGAGAAAACAAATGTGTTTGTTTAAAATAAAGCGTGAGAGCTACTGGTTTAACTGTGTTTTCATTTGGAGGCTGTGGTTGTATTATTGTACAACAAACAGAAACATGTTTCTGTTTAATGCAGTGCAGTTGAACAGCAGCACAAACTACACTCTCTCATTATCATCATACATTACAAATAAAAATAATATATATATTATTATTATTATTATTATTATATAATGTATATAGATATATATAGGTATAGATAGAGAGATGGATAGATAGACATTACATAGTTTCAACATAAACAGGCCATTATGGATTTAGTGCGGGTGTGTTACATTATTGTTATATTATTAGAGTGCATTTGTTTTTACTAGTGTACCTAAAGTCTTGGACCTAAGAGTGTATTTTCCAGGCTCTCCAGTCGGGGTTTGTCTGGGTATCCCGGGGTTTGTCTGGGTATCCCACACTGCCAAATAATATTTCATTACTCCAAGCTGGAAAGTATCTACATATTTACTCTACTTCTTCAACCACTCTGCGTCTCAGATAAATGTTCTGTTTTACTCCATTATATCGACTGGACGGTTACGAAGTAGGATTCTACAAACAAAACAAGATTAACTGACTCCATCTCAGCCGTGGACACATTAAAATGCTGCTTCCGTGTGATTGCCCCAATAACACTACTAATAATAGTCAAGTAGCTGTTTCCCATGACAAATATATTTGCAGATTCTACCGTAATATTTTGAAAGTTTTACATATAAAAGGAGATTTTTTTACTCAAGTGACAGGAGGGAAATTATGGTAACGATCATAAAAGCGTACTCTACATAATATGTCTTGGAATTCTTGGAAGCTAATTTACCCTGAGAGAAGCCTGCGTGTCGAAGAGCCTCAAAGCAGACGGCCATGACAAATCTCCGTCTAGTTATGTGGTCACAGTATGAAGAGCAGTGTCAGTATAAATCAACTACTTCTAGGAAAATCTTCTGACATTACTTTAACCCAAGCTATTGAATATCACCACTAGGATTCGTCATTTATTTTATTATAAGCTTATTTTGTTAAGTGAAACGAAATAATTAGATGATCTCATTCTTTCCTCAATGCAAATCAAATCATTTAGGTTAGCTAATCTCCCAGAATCAGATTACAGTGTCCACCCTTATTATCCCAAAAAAAGATATTGCTGCATATTTTTGCTTTTGAGATAAAAAAAAGAAGAAACAAGTTATTTTGCTGAGCAACAAAATTGGATTATCTGAAAAATGATGATGCGGGAGGTCAATAATTTTCATTTGTTAACACTGGGAGGAAACACAGCCCAAGCTTACATCTCTGACTACCGAACGCACCTAAAACATAAACAAAGTGAGTCGACAGCCACTGCAGCTCGCTTAAAACGCCACGACTCTTTTTTAAACCTGTACACGAATGTGGTCACGAGTGGGAATACACTGAAACCAACCTAGATAAGGCCAACTCTGACTGTTGACTGTGTTCGAGAAGCAGCCATTTGTCTTTTCATCCGGCGTCTACAACAACCTGAAAATTAAAAATTCGCCTTGGGGTTCGCGGAGAACAATAATTCACACCAGCCAATCACGAGGCGCGTATTTTTCAGTCAGCGTCCTAAATCTGACCAATGATGAGCTCCGGGGGGGCGGGGACAGCCTTGACGCACTGAGGCTCGTGATTGACGCAAGCCTTGTTGCTAATTTTAGCACCTGGCGGACGGAGGGGAGAGTGAGATAGCAGAGCCCATTCATTGTGGGGCGGGCCCCGACTATTTTAGCGTTGCGATTGTGATCGAGCCAAGCCAAATATAGTCGTAGACAGGTATTTTTAGCCGAAAAGCGTGTCCCCGTTTTCATTCGGCACAGGCGACCTGGGCGATACAGGGTAGAGTTTGTAATGAGCCACGGCTCCAAAACCGCCACATTCAGTGTTAACCAGTTGTTAAGACGGATAGCTTTACAGTCAGCTGATGGCCATTGCTGTCGAGAGTAAATCTCGCTGCCACAGACTTGGTGTCTCTCGGGGAAAATGGTGGAAAAGACCATAAATCGGAAGATAAATAGCTGCCCGGTCGTCAAACAGGCAACAGGTTTGTGATTGTGATGGCTTGCAGCTTCGCACAGCACCGCTGCTGCTTCTCCAGTATCCAGGCTTCACCGCAGCTGCAAGGGAAGTTGTAGCAGCCAGGACGAAAAGTTGGAAGCAGTTTGAAATTGCTGTGAAACTTAATGTGCACACTTTACGCACTCACGATAGACTAATTTGCATCTGTGTGCCCCGGGAAAGCTCTCTCTGTGTTAGGTTGCCCCTTGAAATGTGTGTGTGTGTGTGCACTACAGTGCAGATAGGAGGGGAACAAATCAAAACATGATGTGTGCATATGGGGTAAAGACAGTCCGTCCACCAAACTGACCAAAATCCGACATTCCTCTGATTTACTAAATTTGTAACATGCTCAAAGAGTCACTGGGGATTAACACAAACACAGATCAGGCCCATTGTGCCACGATTAGCTGCACGGTGTGTGCCAGTCACATGCCACTATGCAGGCCTTATCCATCCAACAGGTTGTAAGATATTTAAAAACATCCCCTCTAAACTCACCTTTTCACTTTTTTATTATTCACTTGTGGATGGTTCACAGAGCTAGTTTGTGTCTGTGGTTTCGTGGTGAGTATTGCACCTGTCACCATATTGCAAGAAAAAAAAGGGCGAAGGTGTATCTTAAGTCAGCATTTTATGAACCAAAATAAATATGTTGAAGGCCAATTATTTAAACGCTCCACTTCTTAAAACAGTCTTTGTTGTAATAACTTAAATATATCGTTTTATTTTGTCTGCAAGCGACAGGAAACGCGGCCCAACTTAACACCGGCCGGTATTGCACCTGTCACCAGTCCATCACTGATTTCTTCCGTGATGTCAGTCTTATCTGCTTCTCACGGGCCGTCTTTTCTCAGAAGTCTTCAGTAAAATACAAGTTGACCCATTTACGTCCTCTCGGTTTTTAGAGCAAAACATGTCCTATAGGCACAGATCACAAGGTTTTGTGCACGCCATGTGCTGTTCTTTCTCTTGTGTCAGAACCATGAAGTGACGTAAGGGTCAGCCCTTATAAATGGATCATTTATATATACATACAAAATGCTTTCTTAATTGTATTGTGAAATATTGGAGTGCGTCCTCTGAATGTTCGTAGCTCTGCTATTTGTCACCATCTGTAAGTATGCCTCGGTCACATGAGAAACGTGTTGGTAAATGGAGCATTTATCTCAAAACGTCTTTCAAAGGGTCATTATGTATCACTTCCCTCTGTTTTTATTTCCCACCTGGTCTCTCGTCTCTTCCTGGCCACTCAGGGTGTCAGCTGCCTGGGCTGTGACCTCACCACGGTGACGTGTAATCCAGATTAAACTGCTCTGTTATTCCGCCAGACATGGAAGTGATTAGAGATTATGACCGTGTTCTTTTATTAGAATTGGATGTGTGGCTAATCAACTGCGTCCACCAGCGTCGCGTGTCAGGTGACTCACTCACCCAACAGTGACTCTGGCACTTACTTGTTTTGTCACTTGGGAGGATATTGCATTGATTTGCATTTATTCCCTGGAGACTCGCAGCAGTTGAAACCACAGCTAATACATGCTTAACCCCGAGTTTGACTGTAACTAAATCCAAATTCATAAACCTAAAATTAGACGGCTTTTGTTCCTAAATTATTCTCCTGCCACGTGAATGTGTGACCTGAGCTCAGATATTTGAGTGCTGAAGTGAGAAGTGGTGCCCACTAAAAAGGAAATGTCTCTGACCTTTATGACCTAATTTCTGCCCTATTTTGTGTTTAGGCAAACTACAGAATGTCCTAATTTCAGGTGAAAGAGGAATAGGTTAGGCAGCTGTTAATATCACTACTCCGCATTTAAGAAATGATCTCATGTTAGTTGCCTATATCCTCTATTGGGTTCCTTGCCAGTCAAGCAAAATTCGTCACATCCAATGTTTGTATCCTCCCACTCAGCAGACAAAGGACAACAATCTAAATTTGTTGACTATGAAGTCAGTCCAATCTCGAAAACATTTTGACGTCTTACTTAAAATGAACATGCCTTTTACTTTTGGCAGACAGCGAAAAAACATTTTTAATGAATGGCGAGTGAGTTTTGGTGTTTTCTGCCAGGCAAATTGAGTTTTGCAAATTAGATTTTTTCTTACAAATCAGTACTTTTTGTTCTTTTCTTTCTTGCATCTAAAACCAATTTTCCAGCAAATGCAGTAGACGCTGTCAATCCAAGAACTGGACTGACGGTGTCTACTGAGTCACTTTCTGTGGAACTGTCTGTAAGTCAGCAGGCTTGTCACTGTTCAGAGTAATGACAGAGGAAGTTAGATCTTTGGTAAAGACATTGCCTCAGAGACGTTGCCTGTGGAAGTTGAAGGGCCTGCGTGGGCGGCAGTAGCTCAGGAGGTAGCGTGGTCATCTAAGAACTGAAAGGCGGTTCGATTCTGCCCTATCCCTAGTCTGTCTGTTGTGTCCTTGGTCAAGACACTTAACCCACTGGTGTATGATTGCGAGTGAGTGATGTTTGGTGGTGGTTGGAGAGGCCATAGGCGCGGATTGGCCGCCACGTTTCTGCCCCAGGGCAGCTGTGACTGCTGAGGTAGTTTACCACCACCAGGGTGTGACTGTTTGAGCGAATGAATAATGTATGCAGTTGTAAGTGCTTTGAGCATATAATGGAAAAGCGCTATATATATATATATATATATATATATGAACCAGTGCGTTATTGTTACTACTTGATCAGTTTGCGATCTAGTGAATTCGAAGGCCAAGTCAAGACCATTTCCTGTTTTTCGTGCTTTTTATGTTGTTCCTAAATAATTTTTGCTGCTTCCTGCTGGGGATGGCCGCTGCCATCGAGGCATGTCATTGCTATGGTGTCTTAGTAACATCTGCACAAATGCCAGGTCCAAAAAGTTTCCCAGCAGAACATTGAATGGACACAACATGGTCGACGTTATTTACTTCTCCTGCCAGTGGTTATAAAGTTGTGGCTGATCGGTGTATATACAGTATGTATACATTTCTAGAGCAATAGTCAAGCATCCTAAGGCCATATTGCACCAGGACACCCTGAACTCTGTCTTATCACAAAGCAGAAGTAACAAGTGACTGTGTCAGTTTGAATGAGCTCTCTATGTCTATGGCCAAGGCACCGGCACTCAGCGCTCTGGTAACACTGGAGAAAGAGGAAAGAGTGAAACAGAGAAAGGCTTTTATCTTCGTGTCACCAAATCTGCTCCAACTGTACGTCAGAGTGCAGGCGAGGACCGGAGGGGGTGGAGGTGCGGGGGAGAGGATTGCTGGCGCAATGGCAGCATGCTCAATGGCAGCATTCTTCCCCCTCTGTGGGGACACATACACACAGTTACACCAGGGGATTCCCCCCAGGAGTGCCCAAGTAACACAACCCATTACTGCCTTATCACACCAGTGCCCAAAGACAGGAGAGAAGAGTGTAGAGAAGTGTTTCCATGAACACAGGAGGTGTACTGTATATCACTAAAGGATTCTGGGATGGTGAATACACCCACCCATTAGTTTTTTTGTTGCTTTTTTAAGGTTGTGCATGTCAATCTTTTTTTTTTTTGTCCATATTTGATTTCATTTATGAATATGTGCAGGTTACTCTTTGCATCCATGTTTAACAGTTGTGCAAGCAGATTTGGGTTTTTGTGTGTGTGTGTGTGTGTGTGGTTGTGTGTGTGTGTGTGTGTGTGTGTGTGTTAAAGCTTAATTTCAAGCATGTGCATTTTTGCTGTCAAGTTAACATCATGTTCTGTGCACACGTGTTGCATCGCGTTAACAGAGCCAGAGGCTTGTTCCAACAGTGGCAGGATTTTGAAGACAGCAGGGTTCTTATGTGCTGTGACGACCTCTGTACATCAGTGCAGAAATCTTTCCTGGAGCACTTGTTCAGAAGCCTCTCTAAGCACCGCATGAAAGGAATCAAACACACAACTTTCTCTGTCTTACACCGTTTTGAGCAGCAGGTGTGCATCAGGCAGGATCTGGCACGCTACAACACGGGGCAGTGTATTCTAATTCAAACCTTGTTAGGCACCCAGTTTTTTTTCCCGATGACACTCTTGTCCTGTTGTTTTGCCCTCGAACCAAACCAAAAGTTTATTCTTCTCTTATTTATGTGTTAAGTAAATCCATCAAGGCCGCCAATGAAGCTGACTTCACCCCTTTATGACTTCAATTATTGTGACAACTGAAAGTTTGTCTAAACCCTTCAAGCCGGAGTATGCTGGCAGACAAGACGCATACTCTCATTTGCATGGCCGTCAGGGGCCCAGGGAATGTAATCTAATAATGGCTCTGCTTTTATAAAGGTTATCATATGCAGCATTTGTTTGGAATAATGAGAGAGAGAGCTGTTGATTCAACCGACTGCTGAATTGTATTGTGTTGTGCCGACATGCGTTTCTGTTATTCTGACCTCCCCATTTTAGTCAGTGGTTTAGGCCAAATAACAGAAACATTTTCTTCTTTTCAGCTGAATCAATTTCTGACGCTGTTTCAACACACACTGAACATTACAACATTCATGACACTTGGTTGACATTTGGTGCAGGACTGTTATATATGAATGCATTCGTTTTCACGAGTGTACCAAACGTTCTGTCACGCGCTAGGGTTTCTCCAGTTGTTGCATGTATGCATTGTGTCCTAGTGCCTCAGTCGCATAGGGCGGACGCAGACGTCGTTTAATGAGAGACTGCTGCAGTGGCAAGTGCATTGTGTGGTCTGTTAGATTGTCGATGGGCAGACTTACAAGTTAAGCGAGTCACGTGTTTTTTGAGTTGTTGCTGTGTCAGTCTGCATCCTCCTGGGGATGGCTGCTGCCATCAAGGAGTATCATTGCTATGGGGTGGGGGGTGTCTGGTCTGGTCTAGGTGGGTGGAACATGTCTAAGTAACATCCACATGAATACCAGGTCCAAAAGTTCATCAACAGAGCATTGAATTGTCACAAGGTGGTCAATGTTATTTGCTTCTCCTGTCAGTGGTTTTAATGTTATGGCTGACCTGGTCTGGTGTAGGTGGGCGGTACACATCTGACGACATGTTTTTCAAGTTTTTCAGCAGGACACTGAATTGAAACAGTGTCATTTACTTCTCCTGCCAGTGGTTTTCATGTTGTGATATGTGTAAAAAGTACGTTTTGTATTTGTTGTTCTGTGCTCAGCCATTTGACCTTCAATGTGCAAAATGAACTGGGTGGAGAGTTTCACCTTCAGTCATCTGTTGTCAGGGGAAAGTTTCACCTTAAATCGCCTTAAACCCAAGTTTTAAGACGCGTGTTTGTGTGTCAAAAGTTGTATTATGTATAGAGGGAAAAAATATTGGACCGAATGGCATTTTGTCATTATGCAACTGGGAAATTACATCATAGATTTTTTTTTTAAAGAGTTTTTCATTTTTTCATAAATGAAATAAGTCCAGTTTTTCATGCTCTTTCTAGTGAACAGGTTAGACAGCCAGCCGCTAACCTGCCGTGTCATGCCTCTTGAAAAAACAAATAGTGTCACTGGCGTTGCTATTAAGTGTACAACTTAACTACCAGTGGGGAATTTAAGTATGTGTGGGTGTAATTTGTAAGATGCTGTTTGGAAATATGTGAACAGTGGGTGTATGAGTCACCTTAGTGTAGGCAGTTGTTTAAAGGCCATTTTCTAGGAGATGTCAGAAACAGGAACATGAATTAGTAGATGTGTGTGTCTGTCTATCAGTGTGTGTGATGTGGTTTTGTCATATGAGTGGAGACGTTGCAGGGCTCCCCCTCTCAGAGTTGTTTAGATCGTGATAACAGACAAACTTATCAGGCAGAATCCCCGCACGGCTGAAATGTCCACTTGAAAATGCACCGTTTTGCATACAGTATACAAATAAATTACATAAAAAGCCGCCTGAAATCATGCAGTGTTCCTTTTAGTAAGGGGATTTCGTCTGTGTTAAGGAGTGTTTGTATTAAATCATGATACTATCTTGATTAATATTTATTTGTGCGCATATGGGAAACATTTGACTTTCACTTGCTCACATCTGGGCTGTCGGGTGACGTTTGTGACATATGGCTGGATGCCAAGCACACCTCCATGAATTTTGTCTCCACTCATTCCAGTCCCATGCCTTTTACTCAAGGTATGTGCCTGGCAGCTTCTAACGGCAGTACAGCCTTTCATCTTACAAAGGAACGATGACATTTCGCTAGCTGAGTCAGTGTCTTCGTCGCCCTTCAAGATATTCATCACTAGAGCAGAATGTCTCTGTATTGTGTCATTTTAATTTTTTTGCCCAGCGTATGGGGTCTAAATATGTGGTGTTTGATGCTTCGACGTAGCCGCAGAGTAATGTCATTCTAGGTCAAACTTTGACCACATGGGCATGTACAAGGGCAAACACATGCACGCATACACAAAGAGATAAACAAGCGGTTGCATTTCTTCATGAGTCACAGCCGTGGGCAGAGGTGGAAAGTTTCCTTGTTTGGGCTATTCCACCGGGCTGACACTTTTGATACTTTTTATGAAGTCTCTGATGTGCTTCTCGTCCCAAATCAGCTCGTGATGGACAGTGTATTCTGTGCGTACCTGCAGAGAACTATAAATTATAAACTAAAACCACCGACACGGCTGCTCCGCTACTATTAAAATACTATTTATGTTCAATGTTGTTGGAAAACCACGGTAGTTCTCACGGAAACAGACTTAAATCTATTTATTTATTTTACTTTTATTTACTTTGGACAGGAAAAAAGTTAAGGCACAAATGCTGATTATGACGTAGGGCATGAATATACAGTCCATTATACTGTGTATATGTATATATATATATATGTACTCCCAGTCAAAAGTTTGGACACACCTTCTCATTTAATGCTTTGTCTTTATTTTACATTTTATTTACATTGTATATTCTCACCGAAGGCATCAAAACTACTAATGAACACATGGAATTATGAAGTAAACAAAAAAAGTGTGAAATAACTCAAAACACGTATTATATTTTAGACTCTTCAAAATATCCACCCTTTGCTTACTTGCTTCTTTGCTGCTTTGCCCTCGACGAGCTTCAAGAGGTGGTCACCTGAAATGGTTTTCCAATGGTCCTGAAGAGATGCTGAGCACTTGTTGGCTCTTTTTCCTTCACTCTGCGGTCCATCTCGTCCCAAACCATCTGGACTGGGTTTAGGTCAGGTGGCTGTGGAGGGTTGGGGTCATTGTCCCGTTCTACCTTTGGACTGACTGAGCTTCAGCCCTTAAAGTAATGATGGATTGTCGTTTCTCTTTGCTTAGCTGGTTGGTTCTTGCCATAATATGAATTCTAACAGTTGTCAAATAGGGCTGTCCGCTGTGTGCCAACCTGACTTCTGCACAACACAACTCATAGTCTCAACCCCATTAAGAAGGCAAGAATTCCACAAATAAACTCTGACAAGGCACGACTGTGAAGTGAAAACCATTATTTAAGTTGACTACATCATGAAGCTCATTGAGAGAAGGCCAAGGGTGTTCACAGCTGTCATCAGGGCGAAGGGTGGCTACTTTGAGGAACCTTAAGCCCCTTTCACATCGCGTGAAAAGCCCAGGTCGACCCAGGTCAGTGACCCGGGAGTCAGCTCGGGATTTTATCAGCTTGGTTTCAATGTGAGAAGGAAAGCACTACTTAATATACATAAAGCAGCATCTTTTCCATATATCTTGCTTCATATGTTTGATGTCCTAGATATGTATCTGTAACATAAAGACAAAGATTTTTTTTTCTTTTCTAAATAGCTATGATAAAATACAAGTCATAGATAAACTACATACAGAGTGATAACTGTTTGCGGTAGATGACTTCCGTTTTTGGTAAAATGAGATTGAGAAAGTCAATCAAAAAAAAAAAACATGTAGAGTTGGTCCTTAAAGATCTCGGAGGTTTGACGAAATGTCCCTTTTTTCCCCCTGGCGTTGTATGAAAAGGTCAGTCCTTAAGTTTACAGAGAGGGAAAGTTTATTTAGTGTATTTAGTTTAATCCAATCTTTTCTTAACACCGATAGAGGCATTATGTGTGTTTATTAACTTACTGGATAATATAATACACACTACACACTACTACTAGTACTACTAAAATAGAAGTTGTGTTTGCCCCACTGTGGGATGACTAAAGGATTATTTTATCTCATCTTAACTTGTATTCGAGTATGTCAATTATTAGATGATTAATTGTTGTTGTTGTGATTAAAGGAAAATAAATTGGAAACAATTTAGATATTTTATAACTCCAGTTACGTTTTCTATGTTCTTCTCATCTTGGCGTGTTCCTTTATTTTTATTATATTACGTTATTGACTATATTAGATTAAGATTTATTTATTTTTTTTTTTGATTATTGGATAACATGAGTAATTTGGGTTTCACCAAACAACAAAGTATTTGCAGTCATGTTGGAGAAAAGAAAACTAATCTGCATGAGGCATGAATGAAAAAGAAGAGGCCGCTCCTCCGCCACCCCCACGCAGAGCTGCCGTACCGCGGTTGTGACAGGCCAGGCTGCGGTTGCACTCTGTCCTCCGTGTGCGTGAAACTTCTCAAAAAAGAAGAGGTCAAACATATTTTACAATATTATACCACACTCATATTGTGGCACAAGTTACATTAGAGGGACGAAATCAGATTTGATTTTGTTTGTTTGTCGCAGCACACGTGTTTGGATTAGTTACAGAATTTTGTGTTTCCAATACAGGGCTATAAATAATTTTATCAGAATCACACAAGTTTTCATTCACTCAAGTGCTTAGATAACTGCAGGGAGACTGCATTGTCAGGCGGACATAGTTTATCCTTAATAAGCTTCGGTTATGAGATTAGAGTGGGAGCTTCAAATCTGAGTTTTTGGGGAGGAACTTGTTCAATCCTGTCTTGTTGCTGTCTGAGATCACACGAGTGGATTTTTGACTTGGATGCCTGCGTGTAAGATCAAAGTGTATCTCTTTTTTTTTTAAACCTTGTAAGTAGGTGACTCAGTCCTTTATCAAAACCCCATCACCCTTTCACATTTCGTGTGGTGTGAGTGGGCGAGATTAACTCAATGTTTTAATGTCACCGTTTTACCTCATAACAAAGATGAGGAATGCCAGACTCTTGAATGCATGAAGCTGGCCTCTGGGAAAGCCACAGGTAACCTTTTTTTCAGATTTGTTTCTTTGAGCTGTTACAGTGTATCTAATCAGACCGATCTCAATGATCTGACTCCGACCTCACCTAAAACATGAACACTGACACTAAATAACATGTTTTTCACAATATGCAGGGGGGTTCTGTTCATTGTGGGGCATTGAGTCTGCAGGAAATAGAACAGGAAGGGATGTTTCTTAAGCATTTACATGGTTGTTAGGTGCTATTGGTTAGGGTTAGGGTTAGTTCTCAACATCTGATCAGGTCAGATCAGGTCTGGTTTTTCTGATTTCAGTCGTTACATGAAGGTCAAACAAAGCATTTTTCCTCTGTTTAGCCAGTTAATTGTAAACAGAGAGTAAATAAAGACATTTAGTTTTGCATCTTTTTGGTCATCTTGGTATTTCCACAGGAGCACAACAAATTAAACAAAAACAAAAAAACCCTGTAACTTCATGAATCCCCACCATTCAAACGTGTCTGGTTAAAAATTATTATTATTTATATCACAAGTTTTTTTTTTTTAAATTATTTGCCAGTGACTTTACTCATTTAACAATATGAAACATATCTCAGTTTGTCAAAACCAGAAACAAAACTGTAGTTTCACTTCTTATGCAGGTTAAATTCTGAGACTTATATGAAAGCACATTATCCATATCTGGGGGTTGAACGATTCTTAAAGAAGTCAATTTAAATGTGGTACAAATGTTACAGCTTCTGCAAGTGTCTGGAGTGTCACACCCGTTGATTTTGTTGTTGTTGTTGTGTGTGTGTGTGTAGTGCAAATCATCTGAGGGGTTAAAATGCATGTGTGATCACTATGCAGGCAGAAAAAAATAAACTAAAATAAAAGTTTTGTTTGTTATTCTGCAAAAATCAACACATTCATGCGAATCATTCCCTCCAGTTGGTTGTTGACGCTGATTTACCTCCCATAGTTGCATAGTTGCTCAGGTTTTACCAGGTTTTACCTCTTTAAAAATATTTTAAACATTTTCTTATTCATCATTTTAACTTGAGATCATGCTGCTCCTGCGTTGCAGACACTGGAAGGCATCTGTGAATTGAAGTGAATCACACCTGACTCTTGCATGAGCATTCATGGTGTTATGTAAGTTGTCTTTCTCTTGTTTGACCTTTACTTTCAAGAAGTTCAGCGTTTATGATTCACTGACTTCACCTCTGACATTTAAATTTTACCCCTTTCACACGACCGATACCTGGTGTTCACCAACTAAGCGAAACAAGTGTGTGGTGGTATATCATCGCTGCGTGGGCACCTAATAGCAGTAATCCCAACACACTCACGGGCTGCATTGTTGTCTTCCCATAAGGTGCGTGGTGTGAGACACTCCCAGGAATTCCCATAACAAAGATTTCCTCTGGTGTAATAGGAGCTGCAGGAGTTCCTGATGTTCCGACAGCTGCATACCTGAAAAGTGAGTATGCGCAATGCGCATGGCACTCCCCATGACGGAAAGTGCTGAATTGTAGAAATGCGGGGGAGTCACCTGCCCAAAAATAATGACATACTTTTATGCTGATGATGGAGTTCCACCGTTACGAATCATTTTCGGGAATATTGGGATTCAATAATCTGTTTTATCGAAAGCACACCCACCAGTGTACGCACTGACCGGACAGGGACATTATAATTAAAAAAACATTGAAGACTTGACATGTCTAAGTAGTTGGGAAACCAGGCCGAATCAAACGAACCTTGCTTGTAAGCGTATAGCACAGAGAACATCTGTAATTCTTACTATAGATTGTGAAAAGTAAAATGACCAAAGCTCTCAACTTATCGCGTACTGAAAATCACAGCTGGTCTCGATCAGGTATAAAAATGCACATTCCTGTTTTTATATTTCCTGGAACAGATTCTTCCACAATTACATGTGTTATTAAGAAATATTGTGAGCGCAAACATGCCAGATGTGCACTAGATGTTTGCTGAAATCTGATATTTTTATTCAGAAGGCACTCATATGAATCACTTTTTTTTTTTTTTTTTGAGGCTGATTTGAAAAATATTGGTCAGATTTTAAGTAGCAGGGTCCAAGGTACCGTTACTTTGTAAAATCCTCCTTCATAATTATATCCTAGGGATTACAGGCTTATTTATGACCCTTTAAAAATAAGATAAGCATCTTCGTTTAAAAAAAAAACGCAAACTCATGTTCAGGTTGACCATGTCCAGAAACAATGTAGTTCCTTTACTTCATGTACTTAAATTAACCCAAACAGTCTTTTTGAGGGTTGTTACCCTTTTTATATGATACATTTACGAGCCTAAGTCACCAGTGCGACCGTGTGTACCTGTGAAGCAACTGTGATCATGATTGCGTGCTATTGATCCTGTGGCGATAGTAGGAGTGAAAATTAGAGCAGCTTTAGCTCTTGTCACTGGGACGAAGGAGACAGCACTCCTCCCCTCCCTCTCTGTTGAATAATCTTCTTACTCACCGGATGTGATTCACCTAACTAACTGTGTCAGAGACAGGGCTCTGTTGTCTAAATGTTTGGTCAGTAATGTTGTGTAATGTTTGGAAAGTTGTGCACTCGTGAGATAAATAACTTCATATGAGCCTCGGCCTGGCTGGCTGCCGTTCTGCTCTGAAATCCTCATTCACCTTGTGGCTCTGTGGGTCATCAGAAAAGCACAGATATTTTTGCCGGCCCAGCGTGGTGGTTTTCCTCTAGGTTGCACCTAGACGGCAGAGAATCGCCTGTTTTGATTGGCTGGAGAGCGTCTTCGACTCTAATGCGGTAGATTTTCCGATTTAGAGGAAGAACGTGTTCCCCCTGAATATGACAGAATAATATTCACAGGGTTGATTGGAGTGAAGTGACCGTGGCTTAAGTTGGATGATGTGATTCAACCTGTGCAGTGATAAAACATACTTTGTGTCACGCTGTTATTTTTAGGTAATCTCACTCACCATTCTGGTTTGTTACTTATCCAAAAGCCTGAATACTACCAGAATCAGAAATTCACCCTAAAAGAGGTTGTGTCTGTCCATGAGGCCTAAAGAATAGGTGAATAGGTGTAGTTATAAGCAACTACATACCAAAACCTTACTTAACTTTGCTTGACTTTTACTTTTTTATTTTACACTTAACTGACTTTTCTTCTGTAAACTTCTACTTTTTTTTGTCATGGTTGCATTGCTCGTTTTCTCCGCATATTACTCCCACTTTCTATTCAGTATTACAGTATTACAGGAGTGAGAGCTTTGTGAGCTTCATAACCAAGTAATTCTTGAATTGCCCAATGATGTCTCATGGTAAGACATGATAAGTGGCCAATTACAAAATTAAGGGGTGTTTATATGTGACCGAGGCAAGGCAAGAGCAAAAAGACACAAAAATAGATTTTTTTTATTTTTATTTTTTTTTAAAGAAAGCCTATTAAAGCCAACTAAGCTCACGCCAATAATACATTGGTCTGAACGTGAGTGTACAAAGAAACAACACAAAGCTGCAGACGACTGCAACGTGCAACAGGTTTTTCCCCCACATCAGAAACTGCGTCTGTCACCTTCTGTAACTTTCAGTCATAATTGCTTATTTTATGTTTAGTAAATCTTGGTTGTTTTCCTGTCAAAGATACTGTAAATGATCCTGCCGACTGTGCAATAAGTCGCTTGAAATTGTCAGTTTTCACTGAACAGTCTATTCGTTGTTGTGTCTAGTGTCTGTTTTCCGAATTTTAACACTGCGTGAAGTTGAATGTTTTAAGAACGCGGGTCTTCATAAAGGTTTTCAACTTTGTTTCATATGCGTGCTACTGAAGCACATCATATGCAAACAAAACAGGAACCTGTGAAACCAGCCATTGTTCCACTTTTCCACTAGTGGTCAAAAGCTCAGATGGGTTGCTTCAGTTATCTTTTTCTGTGAATCTGTACGTGCTGCTTAGGCAGAGGGGCTGCTCTTGTCATACTTCAGAGAGTTGCCAGACCAGACTCAGGTCAACAGCAGGTTGTGACCCCAGACCTCATTCAGTGTCAGTGTCTGTGCCCCCCCGCCCACAACCCACACACTTTCCCCATCACTGTCTCTGTTCCACTCTCCTGTTACCCTTTGTCCGTCTGTCTTGAAGCCACTACTTTCTCTCTGTTGCCCTTTTTTTCATCCTCCCTCACTCCTTCCTCTGCTCTGTCTTTGCCTCCTTGTGTTCCTTCGCTCCATGAAGGGGAACTTCCACTGCAGCTTCTATCCAGGAACAGGCTCCCACTGTGGAAACACAGCTACATAATACAAATGCTCCAGTGGCTTTCCATGCCAAGCAGGGGAGGGGTAGCTGGGCTTAGATGTTTAGATGCATCAGAGCGGGCTGAGACACTTAATTCAGTTACATATATTGGTTACAACATCATTCAGAATAACATGTGAATCTTCTGGAAATGAAACAAGAAGCATAACTTCAAGATATCAAAATAGATTACATACTTTTACACTGAAAGTCTTGATCTAATCTGCATGAATCATGCACCAAACAAAAATTAAACAGCTTAAATCCACAGAGTGACTTCTTAGAAGTTGCCTACCAAATACCTTGAAAAATGTTATGGGAAATTGATGAGTTCCATTTCGTTCACCACACTCTAAATAAAGTTTTAAAAAAAAAAGACATCCACAGCGCTATGCTCTCACTACTGTATTTCTCTTTTTACATATTTGGTTGCACACTTCTCTGGCTAATATAAATAGTTTCCAAATAGCTTACAGCTAGCGGCACTTCCATTCAAATGACAGTGAGTTCACCATCCAGCGAACATGGGAAATGAGTGTGCACCATGCAAAGCGCCGATTAATATCTGCCACTCTGGGTGTTATTTTCGATCTGCTCCTGGAAGACAGATGCTATAACTGGCCACTTATCAGTATTAATGGATAGACAAGACACGTAGGTAGGAGCTCACACTCACACGCACTCACACACATTCAGGAAACACAGGAGGAGTCATCATATTCAAAGCAGACAGGAATAGAAACAGGCTACTTGAGGTAACCACAGTGGCGTAAGCAGTACCATTACCTCAACAATGACCATGACCAGTAGCCTTTGTTGTGTCTGCTTGTGTGTGTGTGTACGTATGTGCGTGTGTATGTGTGTGTCAAAGATGCCTTTTCCATAGTTAAGACAGTCTTTTTCTCCATGAACGTATCTGGTGATTATATAAGGTGTCCCTGGGACTTACATAATTCTTGGCGCTTTAGGTTTTTTTATGTGTGTCTCTGGAAATCTTGCGCAGTTGTGTGTATGTGTATTGTGCGAGGCCTTGGAAGCTCTACTGGCCACAGCTGTGGAAATGCTCCACTGCCCCACTCACAAACCGGGGACAGTGGAGGAAGAGCGGATGAATGGATGAATGGTGAATGAATGGGGTTTGGCAGTTGGGTGGAGAATGGGAGCTATCAACAGTGGCAGCGAAATAAAGGCCACTCCCAGAAATCGGCAAAGGTCGAAAGCGCTGTTCATGGTCCTCTGCGGTTGTTTGCAGTACACAAACGTTTATTTGTGTACTGCAAACGGGGGCACAGAAATCCCACCCACTAGAGATTAGGCGAACAAGTAGAAATGCTCTTAATGGTGTTGACCGCTAGTGTAAAGATAAAGGTGTGCGTTGCTCAGCATTGATTCATAGCAGAAGTATAAACCATGATTAACATCTGAACTATGCTGTGTTCGATGTTACGCTTTGATGTGTCGGTGGACACAGGGGATTTTTTTGCATCCTTCATGAGAAGGGTTGTTATAAAGGTGAGAGAGACATTGTCCACGTATGCTCTGTTACAGTTCATACAACCAGCAGTGCAATCTACTCTGGACCTGATTCAGTGCGGAGGTTTGGCCCAGATTAGGTGGCAAAGTAAAAGTTTATAGTTTACAGCCTCCTGAATGGCTAAAAAGGGCTCACTGTGGTCGGCCGTATAATCACCAAACATAAAAATGATCAATGAAATTTAGGATTTAAAATGTGGTTTATTGTGTCACTACTTTCACTTTCAGCAGCCCATTACAGCAACAAGTCTGCAAGGACACAGACTAACTGACAGAGTTTTCAAGAGACGGTAAACATACTAATCTAGAGCTGGTTAGCTTCTTCTTTCGGTTTGATTGATGGCTGAGCTGAGCGTTGTATCTGAGCGTGAATCAATAGATTTATATCAAGCTGTTTGTTTACATGGCTTTTCCTGTAAGATCACAGTCCACTGAATGCTTCCTGACCTGGCAGAATAATCTAAACTATTTCCTGCAGTGTGTATGTTCATAATATTAGGTAGGTCTGCCTAGTGCCTCAAAGACAGTTGTGACTCATCAGAAAATGGACATGGGTCACCTGAAGGTGCCCTGTGGTGTCTGGAAACAGGATGTTGTTAGTGGGGTCCTATTGGTTGAGGGGAGGGGGTCTCTGTGCATCAGGCTTGTTCCAGATCTAGTGAATTTGGTCAACACCTTGTGCTGTTTTTCATGTTTTTCTGAGTTGTTCCTAAACCGTTTTTGTGTGTGTGCCTGTGTCAGGCTGTTATTGTTATGGGGTGGAGGTGTCTGTGGGTGCTATATGTCTAAGTAACATCCACATGAATGCCAGCACTGAAAGTTTCCCAGCAGAGCACTGAACTGTCACAAGATTGTTAATGTGAGAATTACAGTTCTCCTGTCAGTGGTTTTAATCTTGTGGCTGATCGATGTACGGAGCAAGATTGAGATACAGTTCTTCTCCTTAAGTGTGTGATGCAACCTGATTAAAGTCAGGAAGGTTTATATATTTTAAAACCCCTGTAGTTAGCATTGAAATGCTAATGTATATAGCTAGGACTCTGTTGTGTAGTGCTGCCTCAGAGACCGTTTTATAATCTTGTGAATACACAGCTCTAAATTACAGTTTTTTTTTTCTTTGGAAATTCGATTTTTACTTACTTGTGTCTTTACATGATCTTCTCAGTACAATACTTTCTTTATGCCTTGTGACAAATCATATGTCCTTGCCCTTCCTAAATTTAAATGAGCTACTTGTTTGCTGAAGCATGACAACTCTGATAACAAGATATGCATGAATATTTGTGCAATATATTAGTGTTCTTCAGTTGGCAGAAATAACTCCCTTCTTCTTCTGTATCAGAGGGACTGCCCTTACTTTGCATCATGGGAAGTCCCGTGTGAAGCCGACACAGATTTGCATGCTTGGTGCAGTCTGTTGTAAAATGTGTTAGATCTCTGCGACCTGCTTGATTTAGCGCCGGTGCCTCGCTTCGATTCTTGTGTTTTTTAATTCTTTGTTTCCCATAGTACATTAGACAGGAATTCATCCTGAGAGGCAGAGTGTGTGTCTCTCTTGTAGTGGAAACTCTTTGGGAATCTGTGCCGTGGAATGTCTGGGCAGGATTCCCTCTTTTCCCCAGTGGAGCGAATCATTCACACACAGCTATCCGTACGCAACATGAACACGTAGCACAGCATGGAAACACATGTCCGTTTGTGTGGAATTCATCACGCAGTTCATGTGATCTCTGCTTTGGGCGGCTTGGTCCAAAATTTGATTTACATGAGGATGTGCTACCAAATCACTAAAATGTAAACTGCCCCTGTTCGTCAGGTCTGCTCCCCCCCCCCCCGTCACTGTCTGACTTCTTTGCTCTCACTTTCTCCTTTCTTCTCTATTCCTCTTCTTCCTCCTTCGCTGGAATGTAACTTCGGCTTGACCTCATGACTCATCTCTCCCACACTGACCACACCAGCACTGTCTATTCTATACAGACGTAGTGCTGACCTAGACTCTCACAGGCGCACACACGCATCCTACACGGGTGCACACTGTTACGTCACTCTGCTGTGGTGTGGCTGGTAACTAACAGACAGCTGTTCCTGCTTAGCTGTCATGTCAGACGTGCTGCCAGAGCTTTGTTGTGTGATTGCCTGACGTCTGAGTGCGTCTTTTAATATGTGGGAGATGATCTGTAGGAGCGTGTTGCTCTTTGTGCCACAGAGCGTCACGGCCGTGGACAAAATGGTAAAGTGACCTGTGACCTCCTACCCCCACGGTACAGCGGCTTCTTACGTCTTTCATGTCACCACGGTGTGAAAATGGACGATGCTTATGTCACGGTGGTTGGTGACAGTGCTACAGACATGCAAGTGATCCAGAACTCATGCAGGTTGGTACGGGATGAAATGAAAGCATGCTTTAAAGTCGCCTCTGACTCATCCGTCCCATATTTTATGAGGTTTTAAAGAATATGTTGTTGCTTATTTGGTATTTTGTTAGGGTATCATTGTACACAGTAAAGTAAATAGTTCTTAGTCATGCTGTTGCAACAAAATTTGATGACGTACAAACAGGATTGGTCACACAATCAGACAGACTGCCAGAAAAGAAGCCGGCAGATTGTCTAAACTTTTTTTTTTTTTTTATCTGGAGTTCAACAGGATATTCTAACAGTTCTCCTATAACAGAAGGGACAGCGTTACATCTGACGCACAGTACCAGATATAACCACTTTTTTATGCCATGAATTCTTATTTTTTTTGTCTAAATCTGGCTTTTGTACCCACATTGCAGCTCAATATCTGATAGTTTAGAGAATTGTGAGAATGTGTAATCCTACAAGCAGCTACTATAGACATAGCCTTGAGCCTCAACCATAGATGAATAGTGGACTAAAGAGGTCAAGGTAAGCTCCTTTTTTTTTGTCACTCAGTATTTAACTCAACACACCTCTAGATGTTTTGTCAGTGTCAAAGGTTCTGTATGTTGTTTCTATACTGTGTGGTAAAACGCGACAGATTTCATTCAGCGCAGCTAAAATGCCCCGTGCAGACATGGAGTAGAACTCCTGTGGACCCGTAAACATGCTTTGATGTGTAAAACTGGTAGAGATCCTGTTTAATATTAAATCACCAAATATATCTGCAGTTATCAACGTCAAGTCTGTAGTGTTATCTGCGCAGTGTGCAAAGTTGTTCGCCTGAGTTTTCTTCATATTCCGCTTGGTGAATATTTTATTATACAGGACAGAAAACTATTAAAATAACAGACACGTTGGAATAAAGTTGATTGATAGTTTAAGCGTATCAAGCTCAGTTAGATGACCTTAAAGGTCTGGTTGAAGCTGTGTGCACAAAAGACTTTGATTCAAGCCTCAAGCCCTTGATTCAAGCCTTTGAGAAGCTACCACTGCCCAATGCCCGTCCATATGTGAAGCATTTCACCTAACCCGTACAAGGCACCTCAATTGCGTTGCCTCAAAGTTAAGATTTAAATGGTGTAGAAAGTTAGGGAGGTAGGAAATTCAAAGAGATAATGTAAAGATGAGGTGTAAAGATGAGGTTTTGGGGAAGATCAACATCTTTCTAAAACACAAATAAAAAAATACCCCCACATATTATCTTAACAGTCATCAGATTCCATTAGACTGTGGTGAACCTGAACAAACCCAAAGAGCAACGGCAACTCTGGCAGCAGCATGACCAGCAGCTAATCAAAGAGAAGTTGCAGCAATCAATGCAGTTTCTCACGGCATTTTTTTTAATTTTTTTTTTTTTTATGCAACTTCACCCTGTGTGAACCTGGAAATAACACATTCTTCTTGATTATAAATATGGTACGTTGTAACATGGGCCTGAGACCTGTGGTGGTGGACCTGTGGGAACAAATCATTCTAAACTCCACGGCCACTGATTGGAAAAGTTAAGATCTTGAACACATATCCAAATGTTTTTATTAAATCTAGGTTAGATCTGGGTTTATCATTAGTGGAACGAGTGGCAGCAGGAACTACTCGGACCAAAAGCCTGTTTCCTTCCTAAAAAGGCGTCAGGCAGCATCAAAATCAAAAGTGTGTCACTGACTTATTGAGTAAGTATCCCACAGCCCTGGATTATAACTGTGTGTGTGTGTGTGTCCAGTCATGGTCACCATGGTGAAGTCCTACAAAAAAATCGTCATGACAACTCAAGCCATCAACAGCCGTGTTATAAGCCAAAACACGTAACTGTCTCCTACGCATCAACACCATTCACACATACGCTCATGCACACGCCTTCACGCTCACAACAAAGACGCCCACATGGCTCAACGACGTATATGGCAGATTTAAAACTGAGTGTCAAAATAGAGTTACTTGTTTATGAGACTAAATTAGCGCGTTGTTTACCCTGCACAGTCTGATGCAAGTGATGAGAGGTGCTGCTTTTTTTTTTCTTTTTGCTCCTTTTTTGCATGTGAAGCTGCAGACGCACGTGTTGATATTACGTGTAGCGCTTTTTAGCCAAATTAAATCAAAAGTGGAGAGATAGCGGGCTGAGGATTGTTTTGGCACTTCTTGTTATCGAAAAGAGGAAAATGTGCCTTTGAAAGAGAAGCACTGGCAGCATGTGCCTGAAGGTGACACCGCCCTGGAGGCTGTCAACACCAGCTCACCCGAATCACCTCTATACACACGCACATGTGCTGCGCTGCCCCCCGGTACTACACGATGTTCAAAATGCCCCTCCCTCCCAAAAATAAAAAATAAAAAATAAAAAAAATCTGCCCCCTGGAAAGCATGCAGACGTGCCCCCCCGTTCCTATATCTGACCCATTTTCCTGTGTACACTTTAGACGCTGGTGAGCAGCCCCTCCGCCCACCCTGCCTGCTTGTTTCCACTGGGGTGGAAAATACTAGTGGAGTTGGAGAAAAAGGGGAGTGGGAAGACAGGGGCCGTGGAAGATGAGCTTAAGGGGGGAGGAAAGTATCAGGGTGAGTGCGTACGTCCATTAACCTCCCCTGAGGTACCCCTCAGGGAGGCAAGGGGATTGGTCCTTGATGTTGTGCTAAATGTGTGTGTGTGTGTGTGTTTGTGCTTATGAGTGTGTTTTCCTATGTGTCTGTGGTGGAAGGTTCGGTGAAACATCCTCTCTCCTGTGCCCAGAACATCTGAAAACGTTTCTCTTTAGCCTCCTCTGTGCCTTTATTTCTGTGATACAAACATTTTATGCATTTATTTAATGTGTTTGGGTTTTATTCCATCAAAGGGACCTCACAGTAAAGAGAAAAGTAAAATGTAGCTCTGCAAACGCACCAAGCTCCAGTAATCCACTGCCTCCTACAAGTACCATAATGCAACTCGGTTCATCAGACCCTTCATGCTTGGTAAATCCCCCCCTCTTTCAAATTCTCACTGTGTGATGCAGCCCAAGTCGAAACGACTGTTTGACACTTCAGTCATTTGAATCTTGTCCTGTTAGTTAATCTTGTTTCTTTCAGGAAAACGAGCTGATTCAGTCGTTTCACTTTGATTGATCTCACATCCCACAATCAAGCATTTAGGCATTTTCCCTTCAGCTGATCTAAATGAACCACATTGCAATAACATTAATGAGACAGCCCGTCCATCACAGAAAACACCCAGGCTCTTTTGTTCTTTTATCAGCGTTGGCAACACGTCGAAATGGAAACGTTCAGAAAATTCTTCCTTTGTTCATGCGTTCAGGTGTGTGTGGGGAACTCCACTCTGTGACACGAGGTGCCAAACAACATTTTTTAACCCTAAAAAAAAAAAAAGCAATATCATAGTTACAACAGTGTGTTTTATTACTTCCTGGTTGTCCTGCTTCTAATCTTTAAAGACACAACTCCCAATGGCTGCCTGTCAAATAAATGCTCTTTTTGGATTCGTGCTTAAAACAGTATTAATCAACAATAAAGTGCGAATGAAGTCACTTGTAAACACAGGCCCAAAACATGGTATAATGGCTTGATGTCAGCAGTGGTTTGTAATTTTTTTCATTGTATTCTATCTCATTAAACGGGCCTAAACCTTCTGTGAAACATGAAAACACAGAACAGGCTGGGAAACGCCTACAGTATGTTTCACTAATTCGAGGCCAGTTCTGTTGACAACCATGTAGTCTTGTGGGATTGTGGTCGCAACTGTAAAAGCGTCACCCGCAGGGTCTACCGTCTTTTTCTCCGATCCCCCCCTGGCCAAATAGTGAACAGGTTCGTGGTCTGGTGATCAAGGTAGGTGACTGCACCACCCACTCATGTCTCACTTGCTGGTTTCATCCTGTTGCCATGTGATGTAAATGGAAGTGAAAACACCCACACTCATTTTAGTGCCATGACAATCATCTGACATCAGTATTGCAATGACACAGCTTTATTATCACCTTGTCAGACCTGTGGGGTATTTTATGAAGTCAGATTCCCTGGTTATGCTGATTTGGAACGTGGGTGTGTGTGTCTTTAAGATGTTACTACTACTACTTCATGACTTCATATGGGACCTACGGATATTTTCTTTTAGCCATTTGTTGCACCACATGAACTGGGATGACTGAATTGAAGCTTGCTGTCCGCAGGCATCCATATGACGAGATCGTCACCTGCAAGCGACGATTTTGGCTAAAAAACTGCCAAACTAAAACTACTACGCGTCAGATCCACAACCATGCACTACTGGAAGACGGTGTAGGTGTCTGTGGCAAGGAAGTGTGCACTTTCACTGGTTTCTCTTGTGTGTACGTGTGTGTGCAAGCCTGCCTCTTGTGTATGTGGTAATCCTGGAAAGAGAAGTGAGATGGACACTTCCGTTCTTTTCTAAAAATACACCTTCCACTGCAGCTTGCATCACTTCCTCTTTCTGACACACCATGCGTGCACACGCACACACGTATGCGAGTGCCCAAACAGAATTTAACAATTTCCTTATCTGGCGTTACGTGGTAGGCTTGCTATACGTGCGTTTGATGTGTGCGTGAGTGGAAAGTGTTTTGGTGTAATGGCACAATGTGTGGGCTGGGAAACAGCTGGTTACTCCTGTTGACACACATGGATGTATTGATTGCTGTGTTGTGAGAGGTTACTATATATGTGTATATATGTCTATATATATCTATATATGTATATATAGATATGTATCACACTCTTTATGTGCGTACATGTGTGTGTGTGGGGGTGTGGGTGTCATGTCTGTGTGTGACTTAGTGAGAAAGAGTGAGAGTTGGAAAGCTGTGTCTCACCACGTGACGTAGGTTTCTGGTGTTTTCCAAACCAAAGAAGTGGAACCAGCAGTGATGAGGATGTGATGTCACTGTTAGGCTTTCTTTCTGCCTCGAACTGCGGCCCCACATCTCACGCTACTCCTTTGTCACTTTCTTTTTGTCTGTATTTCCATATCTCTTTGTGTCACTACTGTACCGGTCTATCTTTGCGTTCGTCTGTCTGTTTCTCTGCCTGTCTTTATCTCTTGCTTCCCGTCTTGTTACACTGCAGGAGAGTAGGCGTTCGTTGCCTGTTTTTTATGAATGGGATGTGTTGTTTACGCTCTGAATCTATTTCTGTCAGCACTGATGATGAACACATACAGTGTGACCACACTAACTTCCTCTTCTGTTGCCCTCGTTCCTCTGATTGGCTAAGGTTCTCCTCTCAATGGCAACGGTTTTGAGGTAGCTGTGAACGCGTGTTTTTTGTGGGTGAACGTGTGTGTCTGTGTGTGTGTGTGTGCGCGCATATGCACGTGGGCCAGAGGGGTCTCTGCTGTGGGCTCCTTTTCAGCGATAATTGATAAAAACATCCTGTTTCCAAGAGAGTATTGTATTTTGTTTTCCAAATGATGTCACCGCAGCCCACGCTGAATAGAACAATTTTATATTTCAAAGAATGACTGCAGAACTCGCCCAGCTGTCAAATAAATGGTATCTGTGTTTCAGGGAACAGGTCCCCTCAACGGAAAAAGACTAATCTCACATTTCTCAACTGTGAAATTTTTTTTTTTTAGTAACCGTCCACTACTGCTGAATACAGACTGCGTTTCTGATTGTTGGACGTCCCCTGTTGCCATTTTTCATCAGCAAATTTTCTTATAAGGGAGTATAATTGGTTTAATTTGACATGGATGTTATCCAACTTTCTCCTATATTACATTCTAAAGGGATTAGTTCGGTTTTTGACATAACCAAATGAAAATGAAAAACCTCATTCATATTCACATTCCTTCCACGTTAGCGTGTTGTTTCGCTTCCACATTGTGGTGGCTTTTTATATGCTATTTTGTGTAATACACATTGTGCAGACTGTACATGCACCTACCTGTACTGTATATTAGCACTGGCATGCAGTGGCTGGAAGGCATCTGCGCCTATATACTTAATCCATTGTGCTTAAATTCACAGGGAGGTTGATTGATGTGTGATGAATAATAGGTGCTTGTTAGGTTGTCTTATTTTTTTTAATATTTTTTTTGGATTGGCCTGACTTAGAGTGAGGTTGATGTAAAGGGACGCGTGGAAAGTTTTCGGCGTCGTGTTTGATTTCCCCACCGTGTTATCCCCCTTCATGGAGTATTCAGATGAAGAGCTGAAAGTTTAATCAGCGTGCCATGAAGGATCTGCTGTAACAAGACACGTACAGCGGGGTGCTCTGGGACTCGCACATTAATTCTCTCAATATTCTTACTGGTGTCCTCCTCTGCAAACTGTTTTGTGACTCATTAATCATAATGTGTTCTGTTGTGAACAAACACTCCCCTATGTTTACTCTTGTGTTGTGTCTTTAGAGATTAGAGGCAGAGAGATTAGTACAGTGTCGAAACCCAAAATAAACTAGATTTATATTAATTGTGCTGCAAGATGTATTTTCAGAGGGTTAGTCCTCTCAACAGTATACATAATTAACTTGTTTCAGCTTTGCTTCTTCCACCCAAACACAACGGAGATAAATGCAGTTTCCTTTTTTGGGGTGCTCCTTCAATGACCAAATATCCTCTTTGAACACTGTTAACGGTGTCATCGTAATCTGTCAAATGAAAGGCCGCTACTTAAAAGTCACAAACCTTTTCAAATGTCCAGATTCTTTTGTACTCGGAAACCCGTGAACAAAGACAGCAACAGTTATTTGATGGTTGGTTTTGAAGACACAGGCATTAGGGGTTGGACAGAACAGTTGGTTTGTCGACTGCGCTGCACTGCTGATCACTTGCATACATACAATAACAACACAGACGCCTCCTTGAAGGCAGGTGAGGAGACCAGTGGCTGATGGCAGCAAACTAGCAGCAGTCCTTCATGAAAGATGACGCCCATGTTGCAACCGTAACATGCAAAATATGTAAGTCAGTCCTGGAATACAACATATGCACCACTGTAATGCACACTCATCTGAAAAGGCGTCTGTTCTGACACTAGCAGAGGAATAGTCCATATCCTCAGAGTCACCAAACAGAGGGTAGAGTAGTAATTATTAGTCCTTAGTTATTGGACCTTTAGCTTCAGTACAGCAGAGGAAAGCTCTAGTCCCATGTCTTTGCCTGCTGGTGGCGTGGGAATGTTCAGTGTGTTGCTACATCTCTCTCGATATGCGAATGGAGTCTCTACGGCATTGTATTTTTCTTCTAGCTCAGTTAGGCTCCTATCATTAATGCATTCAAAATGAATGATTCTTCTTCAAGGCCTTCTGTACGATGCTGCTGCTGCTTTGCGTTAACTATCAACCAAATGCGCTGCTTAAAAAAGCTCAGTATAGCTATCATTATATATATATATATAGATATATAGTTTGTTTGATTTGAGCTTTGTGCCACTTGACACAGAGGATTGAACTGTAAGCAGATCACTAGCCGGTCAGCTGCTAACAAGCCAACATTAGGCGTCTGACTGATGAATGGAATGATTGGCAGCACATTTGTCTCAATATATCAGAATTTCCATCGTCATTACCGGAGTTTGATCATATATCAAGAAGGATACTGTGTCTCTTGTCACTGTTGCGTTTCCCCTGCAGGGCTCTGTAACACATCTCTAAATAACCCACAACTGCAAACAATGTCATGCAAAGCCTTCCATAAGCCTTGAAAATCTTTCTTTAATGGGTTGTGGCATCATCCCAGTGTCAGGTCTATGGACATGGACTATAAAACACAACCCAGGTTCATGTTCGAGCATTAATGAAAGGTGGATACCGGATTCAAACCGATTCAAACCTTTTGTTCAAAAGAATGGGTTCCGTTTCCATCACTGTTATACTATTACATATGAAACATTATGATTATATAGATTTGGACATGTTTTTTAAGAAACATACGAAGGCTCCACTTTAGCAACCAGATATCAACATATACAGTAGAAATACTCAGCTTTCAGTTACATGGACATTCATGCTTCAGAACTGTCTGCTTTGCTAACTATCAAGTAAAACGATGTTAGGTAATTTCCTCAGAAATTCAATGTCAGTTCACACAGTCAACACAAATACAAAGACGATGAAGGCGAAGAGGTAATAAAGTATAACAATATTAGTTTAAAACACAATAAAAAGTCACAATAAAAAGCCTAGCTCTCAAACTGAATTTGATACCAAAAGAAATAAGTTTTAAGAAGACATTTAAAATCAGGCAGTGTCGTAGGCTGCCTAATGTGACCTTAAGGGGTCGTTGGGTTGCAGGGGATCACAGAGTTATGTAGGAGCCAGACCATTCAGTGATTTGTAGGCAAACACCAAAATCTTAAAATCAATTCTGAAAACGTACTGGGAGCCAGTGAAGGCAGGCCACAATGGGGCAGTTTGAAACAGTTTTGAACAACTTCTCTCAGTCCTTCTCCCACTCAATATGCTTCTGTCATTTTGCCGAAAATCCGTATTGGCATCTTTTGCCTAACTGATCTGCGTGTTTGTATGAGTGTGTTTGAACTGCACAGAGGACGTCCAGTTTGAGTGTTTCTCCTCCACTGCTCTTTCCGGTTGAGGAACAGTAGTTTTTTCTGTCGATGGGGCTTATGGATCGGCACATTCAGCATCCCTGCCCCCACGCGCTCGCCCACACATGCAAACGGACGCAACATTCAGACTTTCTTGCGCTGGTCAGGTGACAGAGTTATTATTAAGTTTAATTTTATTGGATACATAAGTAATGCAAGACAAACATGAGTAAAAGCCGTGTTATATTAATTGTTTGTTGAGGACAAACACAGAACTCTTTCAGATCAACGATGAACTGTGATGCATTATGCACGTCAATATTGCATGCATTCTTTGTATGTATGAACGGGTAATGTCTTAAGGCTTTTCAGATGCTATAACCTTAAGCATTTAACTAACAATTCTTTAGTTGTAAAGTAGGGGAACATGGTGTCTATACATGAACATTGCAAATACTGATGTATAAAAAGTCCTTGTGCTTGCCCTGTGTTGAAATGAGGTAGGTACAGTCAGTACATGAACTTGTTTAGGGTCAGGCAGAGCTGAAGTTTGCGGGTTTGTGGTTTGATATGTTGAAATGCAGAAGCGGAACCACAATGATCATAAGTGCTAACGGCAGTTTTATTACTGCAAGTCCGCTCTAAATGTCTGGCTTGCTATACAGCATCTTGAGGTCAGGACAGTTTTGTCCCTTCCTAAAACAGACAATCCAACAGTCAGGCCGAGAGCGCCTCTCAGCTCTGTTTTAAAACTTTTGCAACATTACGAGTACCAGTCAGGAAAGATTTTTTACCAATATTGCGTCTACAGTATTTCAACTCTGTTTGAACTTTACCCCCACACTGCCTCTGAGAGTAGCAGTGCAGAGCAACTACAGCGATCAGGCAAAATATTATGACCGCTGACAGGAGAAATGAATAACAGTGACCGTCTACAATGTTCTGCTGGGGAATGTTTGGACTTGGCATTAATGTGGCTGTTACTTGTCCACGTCCATTGTCTGATGACTCACAGCTGTTTTGAAGGCACAAGAGAGACCTGCACAATATTAGGGAGAAGGCCATAATGATATGGCTGATCGGTATGTTAACATGACGCGTATTCAAGGGAAAAAAAAGACTGAGAGTCATAGTTCAATACTGCTCAGCGCAATAAATTAAGGTTGCAGGGGGCCTGGAGCGAGACAAGAACCAGAGTATGCCCTGAACAGTTCAGTGGTCATTCACAAGACTAAAATCTTACACATTTCCACCCTAAAGACAACTCATGGTTTACAACTTACCTATCACATGCATGTCTTTGGACTGTGATCAAAGTAGATCCATCTGTTTATTTATGATGCTAAACTATTGATTAGAACAGTTGTCTTCAGCGTTTTTCCGGCCAAAGTCCCTAAACTGATGAGAGATTAAGCAGGAACCCCCTACCTACTATATGTGTTCAAATAATACGCAGTCACCATTAGCTTCTCTTCTCCTAATATTGCTTCTGGACTTCACAGAGAGTCAGCATGTTATGTGCAGCCTCGTGATTGGCTCAACGGTGACAGGGGCGGGGCCTGCTGTACACAGGAGGCTTAGATTGACACGTCACTCTATGACAGTGCACTGCTGAGACAGCTCCTGTGTCACTGAATGAGTGAAGTGCCTCCATTTATCCCTTTACCAAAATATGTTAGATTCACTTTACTTTGTATTTACAGAAATATAAATGTGTGGAGGAAAATTAAAATATATATATTAAAAAAATGTCTAAGCAACCAAAGATTAGACAGGCCCCCTTGCGGTACCTCTGCGGACCCCATAGGGGTCACGGACCCCCTGTTGAAAAACTATGATTTAGACTGCATGTTTGCTCTTTGCCATCTTGAGTGCTTTATGTACTGACTGAGACATGTAATTGTGATAAAACAGTCTTTTCCTCTTGTCTTTCACCTTCTCGCTCAGTGACGTCACACGTGCGTCGCCGATGGAATCTCCTGCATGACGTCCATGCCATGTGAGAAGGAAAAAGGCCGTCATCGGGTCACAACGGCGTCCGGGCGGCTGACTTAGAGAGTGATGACACACCAACGTCTATCTCCAGCAGCTTTCCTATAACACACCTTGGACACGGTAAGCCGGGGGAACCCTCACACACACAGCCACACTCGATAATCCAATTAGGACAGCAGTTAGTGGCAGCCTGGCCCGGGCCTCCTCGGACACACGTTGATCCAATTATTTCTGAATGGATAGGCCGGGCAATCCCTGTGTTTCCCAGCTCTAAGGTGCTTAAGTGGCACCGTACGCTTCATACGCACAAAGGATCCCCCTGCTATTTTTATGGGCGTACACACTATCCTGCCCCGTGAGTCAACAAAGATGAGGAAGAAGCCAAGAGGTGACTTCCACGCAGTCAGCAGAGTTGCAGTGAGTGAGCTGAAAACCCGGCTTAGCCAGAGTAAGAGACTTTCCCCTACGCATGGCCCTGTCTTCACAAAACTCCTAATCGTGTGCCAGGAATAGTCGCGGACATGCTAGACACTTTGGAAATTATTAACAGGAGTGAGCGACAATGAACGGATGGAAGGCCTTGGGGTGCTGCTTTCACCCAGCAAACATGTACTCATTTTCCATGTGCTAGAAAACCATTTGTTGAGACAATTTGTATGTAGTGAGTGTGTGCGCATTTGTGTATTTGCTGAGAGGCTCTTCATTGAACAACACACCAGAATGGGGCACACTCCAAACAAGGCCGCAAGTCCATACAGAGGCTCTTACCCAACACTCGCTGTGTAGTGAGGCTGTTATATTCTCTTTTATTCTCTTCTGTGCACACACACAAACACACATTGAAAACTGTATCAGCAACTGTCTTACGCAGAATTGTTATCTTTTCATGTGACGAACAGTGCTGCGTCGTGCATAAACCATGCAGAGACACGCACCAAAAGAAAGAAGAAGCTTTCTCTCGCTGAGATCATGGAAAAGTGAAAGACCGAAAGGGAGTTGGTCGTGTCTGTCATGTGTCACGTCGGGTCCTCCCTTATGCTAATGCGCTATTCATCTGTGTCATATAACGATAATGACTCTCAGCGCAGAGAGCCTCGCTGAAGCACAGAGTGAAGCCTCGGCGTCCACTCCATAGTCAGCCTCTCTGTCTGCACCCTCCACTCTTTCTGTCTCTACACCTACATGTTCCTCTCGCGTTCCCTGATTTCATTTGTCTGTTTCTGCACTTCCTTGTCCGGATCTGTCTGCCTCTCTGTCTCAACACTTGTTCTTTTGTCTGTTTTTCTATTTGCCTCAGTCTTTCTTATCGGCCTTTGTCACAATTGTCAGTATTTCTGTCTTTTTATTGTCTCTTGTACAAGTTTAATGCATGTTGACTATTTCCAATAGTCACGACCTATGGACTTGTAATAAGTAATAATAGTAAGAAATAAAGCATTTTTATTTTATTTTATTTTATTTATTTTTTATTCCTGTGCTCAGTTTCAAACTTATTAGATTAGTTTCCTGGACAATGGCACATTGTGAAAGTTTCCTTGTGGTGTGCCAATACAAATACAATCTATACAACTACACCACCAATCGAAAACATCTAAACACAACCATCAAGTTGATTAAATTGCAAAATTTTTTGTATGTATGTTAGTTTCTTAAACAGACTTCATTCACTCATTCGTCTTTTCTTTGCATTTTTCTCCTATGTCTGCTACTGGAATATTTTCAGTGTTGTGCTTGTCACGGGGAGACCTTGTTTACTGTAAACTGTGACGTTAAGGCTGTCCTTGCAGCAACACAGCAACTTGTGTTGGGACATGAAGTCACAGGAGAAATCTGAATCTCTTTAAAAATTCTGCCACTTTTTTTGTTGAATAAGTAAAAAAAAAAAAAAAAGCACGTTAAGAATCTCCTCCAGTCCTGGACAACTCTGTGCGTTTCCCAGCTTCCCAGCAGAGCATCATATTGTCCGGTGCGAGTGAACGTCCAGTCTGACTTAGGAGGCGAATGATTGAGTTTTCAGCTTAAGGGGATGTGGAGTGTGGGGGGAGGGGGTTAGCGCATAGCCCTGGGGAGGTTTAATGATGTACAATGCACGTATTTTGTGTGTGTGTGTGCGTGCGTGTGTGCCTGAGGTGAAGTGGGGATGTTGATGCTGATGTGTTCTGATGGACTCACACACAGACAGAGACCATGCCTGTGACTCACAGACGAGACACACGTATCCCCTGTGGAACAGCCCTAGGAACACCCACCCACACACACACACACACACACACACACACACACACACACACACACACACACACACACATATGCTTGCCAGGTTAGATATCTGCTAGATCCACTCATGGATCTTGTTCTTGTGGGAGAGAGGGATTCGAGTGAATGTGAGAGTGTGGGATCATCGGGACGTTTGACTGCAATTCTTCAGAGACTGAAGCTACACTTGAAGATCTCATTGTGTCCTGGTGAATTTTTTTCTGCAGTGTATTTCTCTGTGAAATTAGATTTGGACTCCTTGGGGCTTTCTTGCTCACCTCTGGCTCACCCTTACATTGGCATGCATGTGTGTAAGCACAATGTTCTGTTCTGTTACTTCCTATAGTGCAGGCCATGAATGCTCCTTATTGAGCGGCTGTGGGAGTTTTCCGGGTGCATGGCTGACTTCTCTCAGGGTGCAGCAGTTTAGGACAGCGACCGGAGGGTGAAGACTGATGATGAGGTTGGATGAGGAGAGCGAGACAGCACTCAAGCCGTAGCTCTGAGCCAAAGACTTTGCCTCATTCTTTCCTTGACTCACCGCACATAATCAGGCATTAAAACATGAGTAAAACACTTACATTAGCCACTGCTTTAATGTGGATGAGGACGCTCGTATGCATTAAGTGCTGATTTGCGGATATAAAAACGCAAAATCTTGCACGTACACACAGAAGCTGCAGGAGAGAGCCGAGGGGTTAATATGAGCTGTGTGTGACGTCAACCGTATGCTCGTTATAATAGTGCTGGGAGCTTCCAAGTGACAGATATCACACAGCCAGATACACACAATGGATAATCATTTTGCGATCAAAGCATTCTTCACAAGTGACTGCCCATTTATTAGGGAACAAAGAAAAAGCCCTCACTATCACTGCACGTCTGTCACTCAGCTGTTTGTGCTTTTCTGAGGACTTGAATCTGCTGAACTCTTCAAATCTCTGAAGTTACATCGTCAGGCCCTGAAAAGGATGCCTTGGGAAGTCGTGTAGGATCACAGATTGTGTGGTGGAAAACAGGATGCAGGAAGTTAAAGTGAACGGGCTCCAAAAACGACTGTCAAGGTTTTTAATGTGACTGGGAACTTAAAGCGCAGCAACGAAAAATGGCATCTTTTCCCTCTGTCCGCAAGTTTTTAGGAGTCTGCCAGCTATTCATACTTGAATGCGTCTATTGTCCCTTGTGGCCTACTGTAGGTGAGTTGTGGGAAATGCTGATGGCGGGATTCTTTCCAGTGCATTCAGGATCTGGAAAATGAATGTTTTTTGTGAATAAATAAATTATAAAAAAAAAAAAATTAAGAATTTGCTGAATACGTTGGCACAACGGAGACGACAATAGAGTTTCCAACAGTGAGGCACAAATATAATTGTGAGGCATATTTTAGAGACGGACTGCTCATCTGGCAACACGCATTAGCATGCGTGTCAACTCCAGCACTGGTCAGATATGTGGTTGAGTGTGCGCATGAATGCCTCAATGTGTGTGGCGAGCCCAGAGTGGAAATGCACACAGCTGCACATCTCAGTCCCAGGAGCCCTGCGTGTGAGGGAGGTGTAAGGCATGGGTGTCATGTTCTTTCTCTCCGAGCTGCTTTAACGTCCCACAAGGCACGCCTGTGTGCCATCCCTGGCATCATTTTAATATCGGTTGCTGTTTGCCGGCTGAACCTGAGCCTGTCCATTGTCTCAGCTGCTGAGACAAT
This sequence comes from Mugil cephalus, assembly GCF_022458985.1. Lineage (NCBI taxonomy): Eukaryota > Metazoa > Chordata > Actinopteri > Mugiliformes > Mugilidae > Mugil > Mugil cephalus. The sequence goes on from NC_061780.1 coordinate 10,004,739, forward strand.
AATCACAATAGAGGGACAATAGACAAACTGATAACTGATAAAGACGCCGGGCAGACCACATTTCCAAAGGATTATCAAATTCTGTCTTTAACCAAGTTAAAGTTGTATTCCAACTATTTTCACCTATAAATATCAGTTTACTAGTCATTGTTAGTACTATCTGTAAAAAGCGTTGCATAATGTGTCCGGTGTGTCTGTAGGTCCTTTGCAGGTGTGAGAAAGTTATCGTCCCATCCTGGCATGGGCTTGGAAACCGTCCAAAAATTTTATAGCCTGTGTTACAAACTGGAAGCCCAGTGTTTGACAGATCTGGACACGGATCATGAAAGAAATATGCTGCAGTATGAGAAATGAGCATTTGACCAAGTTCAACTAAGGCCAAAGATACTTGGCACAGCTCCCTACAGAGAACCAGCCGTATTGTGAACACACTGTAGTTGTAGTTGTCCCTGGACGCTTCCACTACAGGGAATTCAAACTACAAAGAACCTCTGTATTAATACCTTACCGTATTATTTTGTACGAGTTTATCTCACCGGTGATTGACAAAGTTGTTTAGACAACTCATGCTTCTTATGGTGGAGAAAACAAACCAGCAGTGCCGTCCCCACTCTGATTTTCAAAAGAATGTTGGCCGGCACAGACATGACAATATATGGCTTCTTGCGGACCTACTGTTTATGCGAGTACTGAATCTTGTATATGAATAGCATTCATTTTTGAGCATTTGCGGAACTGATACTCCAAACTAATGCAATATGTTTTTTGTCATTTTTGGCTATATTTTTGTGTGGTCTTTCAGCTTTGCGGTGATGAATATTGAAATGTCTTGTACTTGTACCCATTTCACAAAAAACGTGTAGCTCCTGTTTCTAAAAAAGAAACACAAGCAGTCTCGAAATCGTTTGGCAGAGGAAACAGGGAAGAACATAAAATTATTACCCAACACGTCTATTGTAAACATAAATCAGACTTTCCAAATCCCCGGTCCAGCGTTAACTTCTGTACTACTGACCACTTTGAACTGTCTGAAACAAGTTTCCTGGACCAGTTAAAGGCCGTGACTTCATTATAATGTGTCTTAATGTCGTCCGCTTTAATAAAAAACGATGACCACAACTAACACATGATGTTGTAGTCTGGCCTCACATTCCTGTAGAAACACTCCGGTGTTCGAATTAATAGTCGCGTTAGAAACCAGACATACAAAGCCAGTGAGCGTCTTTGGTTTGTATTGTGTCATTATCCTGGCAGGTTCAGGTTCATCTGCGTTCCTCTCGTCACGTCTCTGCATTCCTTTCATCTGCAAACCCGTTTCTTTTTTCATCTGCATTACTTCACGGGTATAATAGCAAAGCATAGATTTTATTTTATTGCACCGTGGTCAGCTATTAGGTAATTGTCTGCAACGGTTGTTTATAGTGGGGAATAAACCAAACCACTTAGGTATCTGAGGAATCCACAGCATCATCACATTCTGGTCTGATAATACTAGAACAGCCTGATTCATATCACCTGTACTATTGTGACCGTCTCTGTCTGTGAGTGTGTTTGTGCGTCTGTTTGGTGTGAGTGGGAGTCAGACATGTTTTGTCCTCATACCATATTAGGTTACTCTGAATAACTGTCCCATTAATCTAGTCTCGTGAGTGGATACAGCCGGCTGTGGCCACAAAAGGAATAGAGAGAGTGGGGGAGATAGTTGCTGTAACTTTCACTCACTTGACTTCAAACACACTGGACGCTAATTCACCCTCTGTGTCAGACAGCAAGGTTTCCGGAAGGAATTTTAGGCATCCCTGGAACTATCTTCCTGATTCCTTAAGGCTTAGTATTGGGCTCATCCTCTCGACATCCTCGGCCAAGAAACACACACACACATACACAGTCCAATAAGCACAGATATCGGCTTGGCCGAGCTGAATTTACGTGGTGACTGAGAAGCCGGGAATGCTGCTGTAATCCTGGCCGTGCCGAACCACGAGATGAATTCGAGCTGGCACGCACTCATGGGAATACCAAAGAGGCAATAGAGTATGTTTGGCAGTGATAAGAGTCGGAAAGAATAAAGAGAACATTTTGAAAGATGGTGTCTCATTTAACTCAGGACCTGCTCTGAAGGTACCCTCACGCTCTCCTGACGGTCCACATCGGGCTGTCCACTGGGTAACTTTTCCACTGTGAGGGTAAAGTGATGGCCGGCCAGCCACTGTGTTTAGGCAACACAGAGTAAGCTGATAAAGAGACAAAATGCTCCAGAGGTTTTCCATCAATAATGGTGGCAGGTACAGTACATGACCAAAAGTATGTGGACACCAAATATTAACATTATGTCCATAAAATAGCTCGAGTGCAGCTGTTGTAGTTCATCCCAGAGGTGATTCTTGCTCCTAATGAATGAATGAATGAATGAATGAATGAATGAAGTGAATGTTATTGAACCTTTATGGGTTCTGTTGTGTTTTACATTATGACCACCTTTGTGTAGGCCTCCCTTGTGTCTCCAAAACAACTGTGACTCATCAGAGAACGGACACGGGTCTTCTGAGGGTGTCCTGTGGTGTCTGGTGACAGGATGTTGTAAGTGGGGGTCTTTGGATCCTATGGGTTGATGGGAGGGGCCTCTGTGCATCATCCTACAGATAGTTGATTAGTTTGGAATCTTGTGAATTTGGAGGCCAGGTCAACACCTTGTGCTGTTCTTCGTGTTTTCTTTTTTTTGTTTGTTTTTTTAGTTATTCATAAACCATTTCATGTGTGTCTGTGTCAGGCTGCATCCTGCTGGGGATGACCGCTACCATCAAGGAGTGTCATTGCTTTGGAGTGGGGGTGTCTGGTCTGGTGAATACCAGTTCCAGACGTTTGAACTGAATTGAATTGTGTTGTTACAAGACGTTATTTACTTCCCCTGTCAGTGGTTTTAATGTTCTGGCTGACTAGTGTATGAGAGACGTTTTTTGTCTTAATAATCCCAACATAAAGGATGTTCGTGTTACTCCGTATATCTATCACACAGAGTGAAACTATCACAGCAGGTTGCAGCAACAGTTGAGACACCTTTAAGTGTTATGGAACGTGTCTTTTGTTTGTTCACAGCGCTCGTAGCCAAGTAGCCCAGTTATTTCAAACAGTGCTAATGTCTCCCTGCAAAATGGCCCCAGACACCAAACACCAGCAGAGCTGGTCGTCCTTCAAATCGGAAAGTTTTATTAATTTCAGGGGTTAATTAACGTCAGGGATTTATTATCGATCACAATATTTTTCACGTTCTCATCCCAGTTTTGGCGTTTACGGGTCTGAATCATCCGAATCTGAATATAACCAGAGATATTTCACACTCATTGCCAAATCCCTCTTGCTTGTTCACTCAAATTTGAGATCTCTCACTCCACAGTGGACGACAGGTGAGTGAGTGCTTTGGAGTGTGCAGTCAGTGGAGTACTGTGTCCATGAAAGACTCTTCTTCCCCCACTCAGTGGGAAGAGAGGAGTGGGCTGCTTTGGAATTGAGAACCCTCAACCCCTTCACTACAGGAGGAGAGAGCTGCCGGGTCCGCGCTAAGTGCTGCTGGGCACTATTACCGTGAAAAGGACTCCTCTCTTGGGTGTCCTTTCAAGTGTCTGCTGAACGGGACTCTACTGAGAGCCACGGCCAACTACTGTGTTTGTATGTGTGTGTCTCTGCATGTGTGGGCCAGTGTACTTGCTTGTATAATGTGTTGCTGGGAAGGTTTGTGCAGCTGAAACCAGATCAGGTATGTGTGACAGCCACTGCGTGAGTGTGCATTTATAGAGCGGCGTGTGTGTGTGCCAGGTTACAGTATTAATAGACGGTAGTGTGTTTGCACAGGACACTAATAGCTGTATGGCTGATATTAGTGGATCAGTTTCCATCACACTCTGTGGCGTAGAAGCGCCTGATTCAGCAGGTGTCTCCCCTGAATGTCCTAGATGTTCTTTGGCTCCCTGGAAAGTGTCTGAGTGTCCTGAGGAGGGTTTACCTTGTGATTCGGCCTAATTGCCAACCTGTCAGGGGTCACAGTCACGTACATAAAACGTGAACACAGGGCAGTGGTATTCAGCCAACGGAATGAGGTTAATACCCTTAGAGGCCAAGGCTTACAAAGCAATTTATTCATTATATACCATTAATATATCCGGTTAACAAAGATGCAAAACTGAAACATCACAGAATGCTAAATATATACCAAAAATGTTTAGTTAACACTTAGATTAACTAATGTACATTTAACAAAGTCACCAATAAACATTTGCTATATTATACCAACATATTAACATTCATGCAGATTGTAAAATTAATACATTACAATATCCCAGTGTTTCATTATCATTAATATGGAACTCTGGGGCCTTGTTTTGGAAAATCTAATCCTCTGTGAGGGCTCTCATTGGGTATCATCTGCGCTTTTTGGCAATGTGCACCCTTGAAACCTTTAGGGTGGCAGTGATTCAGTTGTGGCTGGGGTGTTTTTGGAGTAGAAGTAAATGGAGAAGGGAAGGGATCTTAGAGTTAGCGCTAATTAAGTGTGTCTTGGGTTATCAGTACAGTGTTTTTAAATTGGTAAAACACGGCAGAGTGAAGGGTTTGAATCTCAGCGATGGTACTTATTCGTGTTTGGATTGAGATTTGATCAGTAACATGCAGTGCAAATGTATTTTCCAAACATTATTTTAATGTGAAGGTTGGGGAAACCGCATGCTGTATATTTGTCCTCGTCGGGCCTTCATCGGCATCTCCTAAAGAGACATATTAGCATGCAGGTGAAGTACAGAGCTGGCTTCTCCTGAAGATGATGACTCTCGATCATCACGCTGTGAAAACATTTGTGCAGTTGACTGTTCAGATTTCACTACTTCCATTATTCCTTTCCTGCAGCGGCTGACTTAGGTGGACAGAGAGATCTGTCTCACCATGTTGTGTCTCCGCCAGTTCAGCATGCTGAATTGGCAGCAAAGCCACCGAAAGGGGTCTGACTAGAGCCAACAGTGCAGGACACACCGCACCCGCTCTTACCACAAACCAGAGGGTTAGGCGTCCAATCTTTGGTAAACGAACCACGTGCTGAAGTCTTCCCGAGCAAGACGCTGAACCTCAAATTACTCCCAGCGCTTGCCTCTGGTGTGTGAATGTGCGTGTGCTTCTGCGGATGAGTGGGCAGATGTCTCATCGTAGCTGTAAAGCGCTTTGTATACCAATAGGCCGAAAAGTTCTATATAGAGACCATTTACCAAAAGCCGGAGACGCAGACGCTCACTGACGGCCTGACTCAAGAAGTTACGGGAAGGTGACGTTATGTGCGGTGTTGGTCGGTAGGGCCATTCAGAAACAGGAGCAGAAACCATCCTCAACTTCTGAGGAGTTTGATGAGTTTAGTCCTATAATTTGTCGGAGTCGTGTTTCTGCGCCATGCAGAAAAATGACAGGTGGTGTGTGATCAAGTTCGAGGCACATACATGTCTGAATGTGTGCTTGTGTACACATGGGTGTTATACAAGCCCATAATTACAGTGTCAGGAGGAGGCTGAGTAGAATAATACATGAATACAGTATGGGAGTACACATACATGCACACACACATACACACACTTTACTTAAACGGCATCATGAGTTGGCAGTGGGCTCCTTTTCCACCTCGGGTCAGGCTTAGTTCACGCACAAAGAGTGTGTGCGTGCGTGCGTGTGTGTGTGCGTAGTAATCCTGCTCCAGTTTTATTTTTAAAGTGAGCTTAGACAAAGGCCTCCAGTCAGACTTCTCTGAGAACAGGACCTTGGGAACATGACCAGTGGCTGTTGCGTCACATAGTGTGTGTGTGTGTGTCCGTGTGTGTCCGTGTGTGTGTGTGTTTTTGTGAGTACAAGACTGAAAGTGCGAGAGAGAGTGTCTGACTTTTCTCTCGTAAAGAAGTCACTTGTTCAAGCTGAAAAGTAACAAAGAGGAAAAAGCTCTTGAAAATCCTTGCCAGATGTGCGCGAGCGCAACCACACACTGTTCCCTTAAAAAACGAGCTTAGCGGACGTTTGAATGTCGAGGGACGTCACTGTGTGATGTCATAGGAAGAGTTTTATATGCGATAGGAGCAATTCACCTACACACACACACAACAAAGTTTGCCAACAGACAAAAAAAAAAAAAAGCCTCACCACACCCAGCAAAACACTTTCTCAAATGCTTTGTAGAGAGAGGAAATGAGTGGGAATGTAGGAGAGAAGAAAAGAAATAAAGAGGACAGGAGAGATGGGATGAGAAGATTGAAGGGGAGAGAGGGGAAGATAAGAAGTGAGGGAGGAGTAGACGGTTGACACAATTACGTGCGAGGAGAGCATAAAAGAGAAGAGAGGCCGGTGAGAAAAGAAAGATGCAGAGAAGACGAGAGACAAGAGGAGAGAAGATGAGAGAGGTGGGGACAAAAAGAAGTGAATGGAGAGTCCATGAGGTGATAGAAGAATAGGATGAGCGGGGGGAGAAGAGAGGATCACCTCCCCTTCAATACTTCTCTGTTTTCTTGTACTTTGGAAGCTTCCCAAACCTGCAGACACCAGAGGACCTGGGGAAGCCTGGCCTTAGCTACATTACATCACACACACACACACACACGCGCGCACACACACACACACCCACGCACACACACAGCTCGAGCGTAATCTGTCCCATAACCACAGCGCTGCCAGCCCCCGTCTTTCCTTTCGTTCTTCCTCCCTTTCTTCCCGTGTTTTCAAGTCTTTTTTTTTTTTTTTTTCCAGTGCTCATGACGCACTCCGGCATAATGAAACTGTTAAGAGGAGTCCGACTGAGACCAAGAGGGGGTGGGTGGGGTGTAAAGTGACACCACGCCAGGGCACTATATTTACAACGCTCCTCTTTAACACGCTGCCTATTTATAGCTGCCAGATCTTTTCTCAGCGTCTGCCGTACACTGTTGCACCGTCACAAGCACAGGCATCAGGTGGCACCGGTGGATTGACACTACACTGTGCTGCCAAAAGGGAACACGCCTTATCCTCTAGCATGTTCCCTCGCAAACCCAGCTTCACCCCGCTGAAACCGCCCACCCCTCAGCAGTCCACGCTGGTGCTGCATGTAGGACATTCCCTCCTCTTCGCTCAGTCAGCCTTTTCTTCCCTTGTCTCTCACAGACGAGATGAAAGGGGAGAAGGGGAACTTGACCCCGTCTCTGTCATGACTTGAATTATTGCTATTAAAAAAAGGACAGGACAACAAGGGGAGGGGGAGGGGGGATGGGGAGGGGTTTCAACTCGATTAAGGATGGCACTCATTCATAGTTTTCTGCTAGGACAAACAAACATGAGCACCTGGAAAATGTCAGAGGAACTGTTGAGATAATTTACAAGTAGCGAACGCTTAAAGTTAGTTATATAACCGCCTTCATAATTCACAAAAAATGTTGTTGCTATTATATTGTCGAATTAATAAACACATTAAGGCATCGCTCTTCAACAGGGGGTCCGTGACCCCTAGGGGGTCTGTACAGGTACTGCAATGGGGTCGCCAAATATTTGGTTGATTAGACATTTTTTATACATGTATATATTTTTTCATTTTCCCCCACATTTACCCAGCATGGCCGCCCTACTGTTGCACATGTTTGAAATAAAAAATGAATATTTGGACCTGCGTATTACTTGAATAGCTTAACACTGAATGCATAATGATAACAATACGATAATGTATATTTATAAATAGCACTAGGCCGAGTTTAATATAGAACACATGTAGTAGATAGGGGGTCACTACTTAATCTCTCTAAACAGTTTGGAGGTCTGTGGCTTAAAAAACGTTGAAGACCCCTGGTTTAAGTAACATTTTACTGTTTCCTGGTTTGCACATGCAGTGAATAATGTTTAACTATTCAGTAGAGCCTGGTAATGCACCATTTGTGATTTCATTACTGGGCATTGTTACTGTTTCAACTGATACAGTGAAAGAAAAAAAAAACTCAACAACTTCAACTCCATTGCTCAGATGACATGTACGACTGCTTTATTATTACTCCTTTGTCCATCCAAACCATTAGATGTATTCGCCAGAGCAAGTAGTTCCCAACAGAGCACTTACAGACCAACTTCCTGCGAAAAAAAAAAAAAGTGTGGCCGGGGAAGTTCATGCAGGCTTATAAATCTAGTAAATATCCATATATTTTTCATTTAATAAGCTTAAAGGGCTGATTTTTTTTTTTTTTTGAAGAAGAATTGCTAGATGGGTACATTTTACTGTACAGCAATGGTGATTGACAGGTAAGTCACTTGGAGGAAAGGTAAAGACATTTAAATATAAATGAAAGAGGATTAGAAGCAAGAAAACACATTAAAACCTGTTCTATCACTGAATTTGCACACACACACGCACCTGCATCTCCCTCTGATGTTTTGGATACAGGAGAAGAATCTATTCATGGTGTTGTGACTGCCCCCTCTGGACTGTTTCACTGTGTCTGTTGTGACTCCCGTTGGCCTCCAAGGCCTACTTCCTGTTTAGGGTGGCTCATCGCTGACACCTGTGACGCCCACCTATAAATACTGGAGCAGGTAGTCTCAGTTGTTCTCTCTCCTCCCTGTGCGGTGGTTGTTGTGGACACATACAGGTTCACACATTCTCACACTTCACACGGTGACGAGGTTTTGGCTACAGTTTTAAGTTTCATCAGTAAATTAGATTTTTGCCTTAAAGAGACGTGTGTGGTCTCCATGTTTTGTCCCTCCTCTGGGCCAAGTTGTTACACTGTGCACAGACATCACTAATACACGCTCAGGACAAATAAACCCACTTACGCATTTGATCACATTTATTCCTAAAATAAAGTGCCGCAGCCAGATTCTCTGAATTTTTCCCAAACACACACATAAGCTGCACACTGCTGCCCAGAGACAAATTTTTACATCAAAATGTGACCTCCCAAGCTCAGTGTTTTGAACATGCTGTGCCTGTGAAGTTTCCTTGACATCATTACCAAATCCCACCATGCCCACCATGTGACAATATTTAAAAAAAAATTCTCCTCAAATGAAATTTTTGTTTGCCTCAATGAGCCGTTTTCAAATTCAGGCTTTTGTAATCTCTGTGGCCCACAGTAAAGGCACTGTTTTCCTGTGTGTGGGTGCGTGCGTGTTTCTCAGAGGAAACAAACGTGGTTTATATAAAAACTGCACACACAACAGAGTCGATTAGGTTTATCAAGAGTGATCAATGTAAAAAAAAAAAAAAAAAACCCAACTGTAACAACTTCACTGAATTTTTACTTACCCTCTTACCTCTACTACTGTGCTGACGCCGCACAACATGTCAGTTTTTCACCTGCATGGATGGAAGTGAACCTTCAAAATGCCCTAGGCGAAACGGTCAAGAGTTTGGCTCTACTTCTCGACACCACTGTTTTTATTATGATAATTATGACAGTTTGTTGTGAATTTTATTTTATATTGGTTAATTTATTTCTTAGTCTTAGTTAAAATGCCTTAAAAAAATATCACCGTTTTTGGACAAAGTGTGGGACAACTTTATGGAGCTCCACATGGCTCCTCTCTCAAACTGTACTGCACAGACCACACTGCCCATATCCCTGGGAAAATAACATCCGTTTGGCCGTTGCAAAGAAGTGGGGACGCGTTGTCCATATTTATATGGACATTGTTTTGTCTATGGTCCGGCCATCCATCCATTACCTGTTGTCATTTGTCCTCGAGAGGGTAGCAGGGCGCAGGATAAATCATTGGCATGTCGTCAGTCTATCACAGAGCAAACACAGCAGATCCACACTCACATGCACATCTATGACCAATTTATAATCAGCAATTAACCTAATATAACAACGTGTATCTTTGGACTGTGGTAGGAAGCTGCAACACCAAGTTTTATTTTATTGTTCTTGTTACTTCTTAGCATTAAGCCTAGATTAGATTTAAAGTAAAAGACAGAAAACATTAAATGTTAAATGGCTACATGGTTTATAGTGTAGTTAATATGGGAACAACTTGTGTGTTAGAGTCTAAAGTGCATCAGCTGAACTGAAAATGAATTATTGTTTCTCATCCTATACAGATTTCTCATGTCAGACATCTTGACTTGTCACAGTATAGAAAACACAGATGTTTGCATTCCACACAAGGGAATTTCACTTCTCACCATGGCTTACTGAGACATGCACATGCACTCGGGTAGTATTATTCCAGCTGAGCTGCTGCACGTAGACTTTCCCTATAACATATATAATAGAAATAACGTAGAAATGTGTCGTGCTGTATTTGCAGTTTGGTCACTAGTGGCTTCCTTAGTTTTCTTTTTCTCGCTGATTAACATTTCAGACATGAACTGACGCTGAGTGTTAAAAAAGAGTTAAATTTCCTGTGTTTGTGACCCGTTTCCTTCCCTGCGGAGCATGACCATGAGCTGTGATGAGCAGTCAAACCATAATACAGGTATCTACAGGTACGGCTCTATTTGTGGGAGCACTGTGGCGATGGCTGCTCTGAACCCTGACCTGGCGCTGTTTGTTGGGCCTGCCACTGTTCGCCAGACGACTGCGGACACAGGCGAGGAGCCCATAGGCATCTGAGTGTGCAGGGGCTGTCGTATGTCACCGCGCTGGTGTGAGTTAGGCTTGCGTGTTTACTCAACAGGGTGTTAACGTCAGTCAAGGAAATCAATGTTTGTCCTCACACGTGTCAAGAGAGGAGCCTGTGAGTGTGCGTACACCCCTTTGCTTTGCCATCATCTCTTCATTGTCCCCAAACACTGACAGACACACACATACAGAGACAAATGTGTCCTGACTCAGTCTTTACTGAGGCAGTGCCGGTGAATATACCCACCAGCTGGCCAGTGCAACCAAAGCACTCAAGCTCTATGGTAGTTTTCCATGTGTGTCTTGGAGGGCAGAAGGGGTGTACAGTTCCTCAGTTGCTTGGGCTTTCCATTGTAATATCTATGGTGGGCGGTGTGAGAGCGTCACCACTGCTTCCTGTGCGCAATCCTACACACACACACACGCGCGCACAGTCATACAGGCACAAGATGATTTTAGTGACTACGCACAACAATGTGGCGCACAGAGAGAGAGAACAGCATCACAATGCGTCCACTAATAACACACTGCAGGCGGGGTCGTCCCCTATCTGTGTCTCTCTCCGAGTCCTCTGGGGGGAGGTTTGTGGCCGCTTTCTCAGCTATCCCCCGGGAGCCTTTTCCAGCTGCTGCAGCTCCGCGCGGTCCCAGACCTCAGCCCGACTCCGTCGGGCCACGGCTGCAGCCTGTGTGCTGACATCAACGTCCTAGCGTCAGCGCCACAGGAAGCCCGGGCCAGTGCATGCACGCTCCTGCAGAGACGTCACGGCCCGGACCAGTGACACACGCAGACACGCTCATGACTCCGTGTGGCAGTTGTAGTTCCCAGGGCCCCTCAGTTGTAGTTCACACGGGAAGGGCATTATGGGTACGAGTTGCTATGAAACACTGACATGTTTGTTGGGACACACGAGGGCGAGGACATAGATCTTATTAAAGGGTCTTAAATGTATTTGTATTTGTCTTTTATAATGTGTGCGCTTCGGTGTTAATGATGACAGGGAGATGTGGCTGCTAATGAATGCAAACATGGCTTCAGTGGAAGGGCAAACACATTCAGATCACATGGTCTTTGGGCCTTTAAGAGCTCTGATGCGGGTTTCACATGTTTAAGCATATAAAAGGGCAACTTATATGAAGCACATAAAGTGGATGAATGAATAATATTAATACTTTCCTGAGTATCAGCTGAGTATTGAAAATGTCCACTTGCATAAGAGCCTTTGTGTGTGCAGCCTTTAAAATAATTGTCGCACATTAACGCCCACATGCACGCACACACCCCTACACTAATAAGCATCAAATCATTTGTAATTTCCTCGTTACTTTAATTTGTTGTACGTGTTGCATGTTTATTAAAGAAGATTTTAATAATATTCAAAAATAAAATGGTTTTGAAATCCGGACCAGAATAGTTCACAATTTCAGTGTGTTTGTGTGCCTGTGTGTGTGTGTTGTCTATGCCTATGTTCTTTATGTGCAGAGATCCAGGTTAAAAGTTGCATATTTGATGGACCATCGAGCAGCGTGCACAGATAGTCCCTGTCAGTCTTGTTCCTGGTACGCCGCGCAGTCATGTTTTCCACGTGGAAGAAAACAAATGTGTATATTTGCGTGTTTGTGTGGGTGCAACTACTGCACGCTGAGAGTGGGAGGATTTTTGGAAAGAGCAATCAGGACTCACTGTAATATTCCACATTGCTTTTTGTTGTGCTTTTTTTTTCTTCTTCTTGTGTCTGAAACTAATTTGCTTATTTTTTTTTACGTCAGAGTTTCAGCTGATAACAGCTGAGTGCTGTAAAAGAAGAAAGAATAACAAATTGAGTATGTTTACTTCTGGTTCATGTAAACAGTAAAGCACTTAAAATGATTAAAAATAAAATACTGCAATGCTGAAAAATGTGCTGTAGCTGTTATACTATTAGCTGGTACACTGTATTAGATTATTATTAATCATGTACTAATTTAAAAGGTAGTAACTCATAACTAAGTAAAATATAGATAAGTGCAGTGAAGAAGAAAATTATAATTTTTCTTGTTATCAGCTATCTGGTTACATTCCACCATTATTAGACAGTGTCTTTAAAATGATGAATGACATGAAATACACTGTGCTTCATACAGAGAATCAGTTTGTGCTCGTGCAACAACTCACCTGTCACCTGTGCAAAGCCGTTACTGTCTTCAAGTTCTAGAAATCCCAATTTACTGCTCACTACTTCTTGTAGAGTAGGGAATAATGAATGACCACTATGACCAAGAGAATTCTGGGACACTTTGCAAGTTCACACCTCTCTGGTCTTGGTTGGACGTCTGACACTAACCCACCCCTACAACCCAACATTCTTGCACCTTTTCCCTCTTTCTTCCACTATTTTGCCTCCGGGCTCAAAGCCCTGCCAGTCGAGGTGTCAGAGGAGCTGGTGTCTGCCTTGCCATCTTTCACTTGGCTGTCATCCCTTGCGGTGAAAACTCTCCGTTTTCACGTTCCCAGCCCTCGCAGCTCGAGCTCGGCAGAAAGGAGAACGGCGAAGGGAAAGTAATCTTCTGAGAATTGTCGAAGGGGCTACGATGTAGGGACGGAGGGGAAGAGCCGGAGGGGGGATAAGTTGTCCTGTATCAGGCCTGGTTGAATCTCAGCATTGATCTCATGAATAATAGAGCTCCGGTGGCCGTGTGATGATATTAAACGTGACATTCAATGACAACCTGCATCCTCCTGCAAGCCATGCGCAGCGAGTGCACACATTCCCGCGCACCGTACACAAGTGTGTCCACATTTAAACTTGTAAATCTATGACTAATCCGGTCTGAACTAGCTGCTAAAGCATTTAAATGAAGGTATCCAAAAGGTCATTGTTGATTTCCCAAAACGTGCAGTTATTTTTATTTGGCTACAAATCACTGACTCACAACACAGTCATCAATATGAAAGACGCTCATCAAAGAATAAGAAGTTGCCTGCTTGACAAGACAAGCTCCCGTGTTTTCTTGTATTCCTCAGCTTCTTAATAATATATAAAGAAACAGCTAAAGTCCAGTGCTTATAGCTCACATACACACACACACACAGACACACACACATATGCTTCCACCGTTGTGTTCAGTTGTCTGTCCCTGAGCATCAGTCATTCAGTGTCACAAATCTCTGTGAGAAGAATCTGCAAGTCTGCAGTTTTTCTCCCCCAGCAGATCCTGCCTGCGGGTTTATTTTACCTGTTTTTTTTCTTTCATCCATTTATTTATGTGAGCAACTGGTGAGCATCAAAGGCGAGTCGGAGCCCAGAGCAAGAGAGGTGGAAGGGGGAGGACGGAGAAATTAAACTACGAGATATGTTTACTAAAGAACTGTACAAGTTTTGAGATGCTTTACTGGAGTATTTCTAGTTTGCTGCCCCAAAGGGACATCACCCCTCTAATCTCCTCACACTGATTGTGTTTCCATGTCACTGTTTATCCCAGTTTTCATGTGGCGTTTACATGGAGCATATATTTATTCATGTATACGTGATAAATGCTGGTATCCAGTTTATTAATTACTGCGCGCTGTTTTGTCTGTCGAGGTCACATCACAAACGGAAATGAATGAATTAAAAACCTGGATTTGATGTATCGCCCTGAGGAGAATTAGCATCTGTTGCACAAGCCACGTCAACACATTTTGTATCGATTCACAGCCAATTCTTCTTTTATTTTTTAATGTTTGATGACGTAGTTTCTATGATTGGTTTCCATCTGTTTCTATTTCAGTGTGATCTGACCAGCTCCATTTTACATATTGGGAAACTATGACTTCCCATGGTCTGGTTGTTTTGTTTGTTTGTTTGTTTGTTTTTCCATTTGAACTTTGTGTGGCATTTTCAATTTTCAATTCATTCAGTGCCAAAAGATTTGCAATGAATTTTCCACACCGCACCAGAAGTCTGTGGTTGTCACAAACTTGAATAAGATGTATACAGGAAACAGTGTCCTGGTACTACAGTTAGATAGACAACTTCGCAAACAGGGATGCAAACACAAACCTCAACAACCCGATCACAGCTGAGGTACTGACAGATTTCACTACTTTGGACTTGGGGGATAGCACACGTATGTCTTTGCCTGGGGCCCCCAGGACCTAGACTCACCCCTGCCTGTCACGTTTATCTTGTGGGACCTTAAGATGAGAGCCACTGAACCTAGTTGTATATGAACTTGTTAAAAGTAGCTCCACCAAGACTACAGTAAAATATGAGTTAAATCTATTTAAGTTGTACTTTTATTGCTGATAATACATTCGACTTGGGTTTCAGTGCAAGACCTTCTCATTCAGTGGGTTGTGTAACGGTGTTGTATTCAGATCCACTGAAGTTAAAGACCTGAATCTAATCTGAAAGATTAAAGCCAAACACAGAAGAAGCTCCTATCTGCTTTTTTCCCCAACACACCAATCCTTTAGAAACACAACCACAAACCCCTTAAGCTACTGGAGAATTATGACTGGACGACTGGGCTGTCATTATGTTATTATCCTCCTCTAACACCTGGGGCTTTGGCATGCCTGTGCTCAAAAGTCTGTGTACCCCCCAAATAGTGCGTTACAATTGTCCATTATTAGGGAACTAGGGAGCGTAATACAGCACGTGTAAGCGAAACAGCATACTGGACGAACATGCAATTTTTTTTCGACCTCTTAAGCAGAGATAAACTCTTATGTAATCCACAAGTCAGGGCAGTGTGTCAAGACTACGGCTACTGCCCAACGGGTCACAGCATGACATGGGCTAAGAGGTCAGAGGAGTGCTGACATTAGGAATGATGAAGAAAAGCTACCATGGAAAGGCGTAGGCTCATACCTGCTGCTATAGCGCAGACCCTCCGACACTCAGACACACCTTACACATGCAATAACCTGCTCTAGCATATATGTTAAGAAGGAATGAATACAGGAACAGGGCTTATATGCAAATCAGGCAGGCAGTCTGACATAACACACTATGACGGAAGGATGTTTGTACACTATAGTCAGTGAACACTCTTAGCAGAGCAAATAATTTGCCGTTTATAGAGTCTTTTAGCCTCAGATGAGGCGCGATTACATTTAAAGTTGCTCTGATAAGTGTTAATTGACCAATTAGAATTGATCAAATTATTACTCTTGATACCCCACAGAGAATTATCACCTGGGACACTGATCATTCTCAGCAAGCTGTAAGAGAAAGCTCTTATAAACCCATTAAATGCTTCCTGCACAGCACTAAATTAAGACAGATTACACGTAGTGGTACGTTTAACCGCACAAAAGACGTCAAACAGCAAAAATAATTTGTTTATCAGATGAATGCAAGTAGAGGCACAACTAGCAAGGCAGACAACTGCTTGGTTATCCAGGACAATAGCCGACCCCCAATGGCTGACAAACTTTAAACTACAGAAGTGGCAACGTGCAAAGTTTTCAATGATTGCAGGAGACTAGTCTTTGAGAAGTAGTTTAGTATGTCAGCATTCGCAATGAAAAAAAAAGAATGAAAAAAGTGAAGAAAAGAAACCAAAACAGTGGTAGATGAAGCAGATAATACCAGGTAGTCTAGCCTGAACTATAAGGGAGAAATATTTGAATAAAATAACTTCCACCAACATCACATTGTTTAGTTTGTTCTTTCTCTGACGATTAACGTTAGGAAATTAGCTAGCTAAGCTAGCAGTGGTCCAGCTCTGTTGTCTGTGACTAAGTTCAGTGTGGAGAATTTGGCCTAGGGCCTCGGTAGACTTCTGGATCACCTCTTAGCATAAATACAATTCGCTGTCTGCAGGATGCGGAAAATTACAAGTCTTTGCTAGAAACAACTTTAAATGTCACTAATGTATACGTCGCTGTTACGTTTACATTGTGTTTCTGCTGCCCCCAAGTGGCCAAAGAAATTATAAATTCAGGTTTAAGTCAAAACTAAACCAACAGTGCTCTTTTTTTTGACACAGCAGGAAACATTTAGCTGAATGACGAGCAGTTCACAGCAGCTGAGACAGATGATGTTAAATCATCTATAATTTAACACAACAGTCAGTTGGCAAGTTATGTTATTTATTACTTATTATGAAAGTGTCATGTTCTGTGACTGAAGTTTGCACTCACTGTATGCGAGTGCTTTTGTCATTCATTGCAGTGCTGCTGTTGCATAATGTGGAAAACTCACGAAAAGGTGAAACAGTTGACTCATTAATGAAGTGTTATAAACAAATCACTGTACACCACGTGTATATCATGTATCCGTACCTACACAAACCTGAATAATGTGATATGTGACTCTTTTTTTGCTGCTACTGTGGGCTCAGATTTCCAAAAACTTTGATTCACTAAAAGCAAAGAAAGCCAAGCATTGTATTAGGCTCTAACGCTAAAGGAATGCAAGAAATATTGCAACTATTTGCTGTGAATAAACCCTCAACATGCTCCGAATGTCTGCATATTTTAATGAGGAACATTATTATATAAGAGCCAGGTGTTCCCCAGATTCACCGTACACTCGTGCCCCCTGCCCGTCTTAACCTCTCCCCTGGAGCGCTGCACAAGGAGTGGAAAATACAGTCACCTAAAAATACACTGGACATAAACAACACACGCACAAACACATGGGTACACACACCCTTGCCCACACGGGCCAAGTGTCTTTAATATTAGAAAGCACAAGGCTGACACCTGAGACACTCAGCGCAGCGGTTTAACCCCCCTCCCTCACGTACACGCTCATGTCCCTAAATTAGTCCAGCCTTGGCCAGTGTGTCCCTGAGGGTCCAGTCTGATCTGCTCTGCTGCAGGCTGGTACAGAGTGAGCGAGGAGGCCCGTGGGGGAGCCAGGGGACACATGTTTATGACATCACAGCCCAGTTGGCTCTGCATGCCTGCGGCAGTCACACGGGGCATCACCAGGCCTGACGTGGCTCCACTGCTGACGGGAGGGGATGTGTGTGTGAAAAGATTGCAGAGACCAGCGTGGCCCCGGCGACAGGATTCACGTTATCGTAACACCTAATGGCACGTAGACAGAAAAGATCTTCAGCGGCGCGGTTTTCCATATGCTGCGCTTTTCGCGACCTATTTTAATTGCCGATCTGTCACCATGCGCTCGGTTTCCTCTCCTGCTCCTTTAAAGTTTTATTCTTCTCTCATCTCTGTGTTACTTGAGCCTCCACATTGTTCCATCCTGTTAAATTCTTTACATATATCTTAACAGACCTGTTAAATTTCTTTTGGTTTTCTCCCACTTGTCTTCACTTGTTTCCATCTTCCTGTAGTTATTCATGTCTCTCTCCAGCGCTCTCTTCTTCTTGTCTCTTTGGTTTACCTCTTTTTTTTTTCCTGCTCTTACTCTATTTCTTTCAACTCCCCGTACATTTGTTTTCTTTCCTTTGTGCTTTTAACTGAACAGTTAGAGCGATATTGTCTAAATTTCCCTTTGTATCTGATGTGTCTTTCTATTTTTAGTCTTTTTATCTGTTCTTTCCTTTACACCACTTATGTTCGCTCTGATTTATGAGTTCTTTCCTTGGTAAATCTGTTGCTGTTTTAACTGAATTCATCCCAAATGGGAACGCGCCGGATCACATTCATTTACAACCGTCCATTCAGTGTCTCCAATTAGTATGATAGTAAGTGGGTTCTAATTTTTTTTGGGCCACCTTGTCTCGTGACCTGGAAATGAACCTCAGTGCGCCTCCCTGAAGGATGGCTCTAAACCCACCATGCATGTTGAGGTGAGAGAATCGATGAGACGGGATTCTTGATGCAGGAGCTTTGAAATTCATGTCTGCATTCAACCCATCAATTTACAGGCACAAGGAGCACAACGGAAGTAGAGGGCAGCTATCTGAGTGTGACACGCGGGGGGGTCCAAACCAGTGGCCCTATGGTCCCAGGATGATACAGCGGTTCCACTTGGCTCAGATATGAGGAGAGTAATCATAGAAAGAGCTGCGAGTCACGACTCAGAAAACATGTAAAATATGTGGACATGGGGTGACACCGACAGGCTAGAAGCTATTCCCAGTATGATTAGTTTGCTAAACTGTTGAAACCATTGTTATATTTCAACATTAAAAAATAGATAGAGAAGTCATGCTTGTCAGATAATTTGTTTATTCAATTTTAATTTTTAATGTGGAACTTTTTTTTTTGTTTGGGGAAAAAATAAGTCAGGAGACGGTGCTGCTTATTAAAGACTGCTTAATATGTAACAATGAGTCATCTGTCTGGATGGGTTCAAGTAGTGGAATTTGCCGAAAATATCGAGGGCAATGGCCTGGAAAGAGAAACTTTTTTCCCTTATTACAAATGTTCAGGGATGATCAATGTCGTGATATGCTGTATTACTTAACAATTAATGAAAGAAATACAGCGTAAGGCTTCACACCTCGAGCACGGAGCATGAGGTGAGCGGGTGTCACATGGAGGATTAGAAAGAGACACGAAGACCTGCAGACTCAGAGTGACTCTCTTATTTCTGTTTGAAGGGGGATCCAAGTACAAAAAAAAAAAAAATCAGGGAGGCATCCAGCTGGAACATACACACATTCACAAATACTCCCTGCTGACCCACATACACTACATAAGACGGTGACTGTGTGGCCTGGATAGCAAAATATGGAGTCAGATTATTTTACAGTGAACAAGTTCTCACCTCTCAGCAGATCACGCTGTGCTACCGATCTCTGGCTATTAACAGAGCGCTGCACCTACTGGCTGCTAGCCAACTAGCTAATTACCGGATGAGACCACAAATCATTTGGAGATATTATAGTTTGTAAACATTTTGTGGTAGATATTTCCCACAGGGAATTCAGAAAAAGAACAAAAGGAGCAGTGACACTCACAATGAACGTGCACACATTGTCCACACAGAAGTGAAGAGTAGGTAAATGTTAAAATCAGTTCTTACACGTACACTTTTCAATAGCAGGGAATACATCACGGCATAAAATATGACACATTATCAATGATATACACTACCAGTCAAAGGTTTGGACCTTCTCATTCCAAACTTTTGACTGGTAGTGTAAGTGGTCAGGCCTTTTGATCACACAAATTGTGGAGGGGACTATTTCCAAGAAGACATTTATCAGTCGTTAATACATTTATTATAAATTAGTCTCCTTATGTCTGTTGGACCGTTTTTTTTTTTTTTTTTTTTTTAATTGTTGTGTTTTATTCCTACTTCTGCTCCGATAAAGGAGCTGAATTCCAATACTCGAACACTGAACCCGGGAATGTCCCGACGTCCCCTCTAACAGCCCTCAGTTTTTGGCACATCCCTCAGGATTCACTTGGTCGGTGAGCGTGGATCGATTCCAGCCGCCCCGTCCGCCCATTCCACGCTTTACCGACCATGTGATCCGTTCAAAAAATACGCTCACATACTTGACATGCAACGCTGGGCACTTGCACTCATCTAAAGAAGGAATACTCCGCGCATGCTTTGAAAGGAAAGACGAGTTTGAAATCACAAGCCCTTCTGCTGCACCTGATATCCTGAAAGCTGTGTTTATCTGCGGGGTGGGACAGACACGCACAGACATGTGATGGACAAGTGGCACACAGAGAGACAGAGGGGGACAGTCACAAAATAACAGTTTCAAGACAAACCACAGAGAAGCCTGTGTCATGAAGAACAGAAAACACATGTGACCTATTTACAAGTCTCCTCAAGTGTGTGTGTGTGTGTGTTTGTGTGTGCGCACATGCACATGTTCACCTCTCTCTCTGTGTTGGGGACCATCCCTTGTAAACGCGTGTGGTTTCTTCACAGGATATGGGTTTCTGGTGAAAAGACACAGAGCGGAAGTGCTCTAAAGAAAGCTCCTTTTGTTTCTCTGTCCTCCTATCTTTCACTCTTCTTTCTTTCCACAAGACAATCGTCATCTCACATGTTCGCGGGATGATTTACGCAGGGATACAGGCTGAGCTCGGAATGAACGTATCGATCCGCGCCGATGCAGCTTTGATTTCGTGGAAACGTATCTCATCTGCAACTGAAAGAAGCAACTCACTTATACATTTGGTTAAACCTGGAATAGACCTTCTTAGACTGCGTTGTGCCCCGTGACACACACTTTGCGTTGTGTCAGAATAAGGTTTGGGCGCTAAAGAACAGAGTTCATTTTAGCAGTAATGTAAAAATGAGCACCTGTAGCGCTTGAAAGAAATTAAAGGAAAGCTGCACAATCAAATTCAACATTTAAAGACTCAGATTTGAGCGAATGTCTATAAAATACGACAGTACGGGATTTAAACATTTTTAAAAAAAATACGTCATTGTCCTGTGACCACCTATCCAAAGAGCAGCAATGACAAGCTAGAGTTCATTTCAGTGCCGTCCGTGTTTTAAGGCCATTATTGATCTGCCTGTCCAAAAGAGACCGAGCACTGGAGTCACAGCAATCCTTAAAAAAATAAAAAAAGCCTCTTTTTTTTTTTTTTACCCTTGAATGAAACGCTGAGCTGACTTGTATAGACGGCGTCAAGAGGAGTTTAGAACTACAGGTTGCGGCGGCGTGGACGGTCACAGCGCTCCACATGCTGCCTGGGCCTGTTTGGCTCCCGAACACTGAGGGACAGCTTTACCACGGCTCCTCCATATTTAATCGCAGTGCTGAATTATTCGGGCTCACTGCCGTGTTGTGCCACCGTGGATTGGGCCTCGGAGTGTGTTGGAGTGTGTCTCCGCGTGTGTGTGTGTTCTGCGTAGGACAGGGACGAGATGCGGCAGTGGTGCCCAGGTTTCCCACGAACGCTGGAAGCCTCTCGGAAAACCAGAGCCATAGCAACACGATGAATTAATGAACAGGACATGAACGCTACGTTTAACGCAAGGTACAAGACCACAAACACGTACACGCACACTGACACACACAACACACAGGCCATGCCAGCTGGTGGCTCCATATTCAACACAGATAACCTGGTGATGCTGAACTGCTCCTCCAGCTCCAGAACATCCAGCAGCTCTCAGTCACGGTCATAACACTCTAACAGCAATCAGATTTAACAAAAACTAACTTTATAATGTTGCACGCACAAATACATCAGACCACTCTTCTCAGAGTGACTTTCATCAAGTCTAGTTTTAAAGCTCTCAACTGTCAGACACACTGAAGGATTATGCTGGAGCGTCTCACTGCGGTTACACGTTATAGTTTTTAAATGATAAGGCAGAGTAAATAAAATTACTCGGAACACGTGTTATGCCCTCCTAGGAGCGAGTGCAGCCTTGCGTGTCACTCACCAGAGACATTCAGAAAATAGTCTGCAGCGCCCCCCTCAGGAGAAGGAGGAACAACACCAGGGCAAAATTCAGTTTGCAGTTCAATTACATTTTTCAAGCGATCACTGAGGGAAAAATTTATGATCATTCACCTAATTGGGCAGAATTGGCCATAAAATTAACGGCCTTCAAGAATATTTTACTACGAACTCTGCATTCAAAAGGGACAGTCAGGAGGGAAAATGATAGAAAGATAACTTCTCTGACTTTACGGAGAACTGGTACTTCAGCCTGCAATTACAGAAAGAGGAAGACGAAAGCTTGAGAAAGCGGTGAGAACGAACCCTTGGGCCGTCTATGTTGAAGATTGATGCCTCTAATCCTCTGCAGAGGTATGCACTCTGAAAACTTTCATCTATTCAATCCTTCAATCTGATACAGGTGGCATAAAGCGTGTCAGGGCACATCTGCTCATGCAGAGCCATAGATATAATTGGTGTAATAAGGGATGAGTATAGATGTAAATTTATAGGCAAGATCCCAAGAAAAATAAAATACAGGTAGCTTTAAGAATTAAGTTAATTATTTCTATTTAAAGTTGGTGTATTAGTCCTGACTTTATTTGTGTAAAAATGTTCATAAAGGTGTTTTGGGAAAATGTACAGAGTCACATGTCATTTTTTTTTTTTCCACTTTTTATTGTACAATATTACAATCATATTTTGTACAAATGCTGTTAACAAAAAAAATTAATTCAGGCTACAAGGAGAAATGTATGCTGGGGGCCTGAAAACAACAACGTCCTGAAGGCAGCTGAAGAGAGAGACACGCTGCCACTTGGAGGGAGGGCGACGCACAGAAAGCACAGCTTAGGTGGGTCTGCGCGGCTTCTTCCCCCCTTTCAGCCCCATCGCACGTAAAACGCGGAGTGATGGGAGGAAGCAACGAGGCGGTTGCCAAAGTCGTGTACGGATATAGACACAAAAATCCAATTGGTGTGTAGTAGTGATAGAGGGGAACTGCTTGTTGTTCATCTGCTGTTTGGTCCAGGTCCAAAGAGTTAAGAAGCCGAGGCGCGGGGTCACAGGTCACCGGGTTTAAGAGCGGGTGTACTTCCCCCAGATGTGAAGCATGAAGACGGAGGCGATGAACAGCAGACTCATCACCAGCACTGGCACCGGCCCACTGTCGGAACAATGACACAGCGATTAACACACAAACACACACAAAAATCGCTGTAACCCCAAAAAGAGGTAGAGCCTGCTTTTATCGATGAGAAACAAGGAGGGGCTCTCATCTCTGAAGGAGGCTCTGAGTGGGGGGAGGGTTGGGGGGGTTGGGGTGGAGGAGTGCATTGCTAAGTAGAAGCATCGCCATGCCAACCATCTCCTCTGCTACACCCCCCTCCCCCTCTGTCAGAAAGCTGTAATTGAGTTGACCTTTCAGAGTGGATCCTTTAATGAAGCTTTGAGGCTGGTGTCTAACACAGGAACAAACACACACTCGATATACAGCACTGTACGGTGAGTCTGCTCTCCTTCGACTGCTGGAGAGATGCACTCAATAACCACCACAGCACCATTGATCAACTATGACCGGCTATGGCCAGGAGACACGGTGCCTTCTCTCATATTAGAGCCGTGGATGCAGCAGAATACAAGTTGGAGGCAAAGACTCTTCTAAACGTGGACTTTCCTAGAACATATAATTATGTGGGGATAAACGGACACGCACATAAATTATTACTTTGGCCACACAGTCACGTCCGCCTAATTTCCTACCATTAGATGTACCAAGTGTTGGGCATCCTGAAGATTAGTATGAATTAAAAGGTCAAAGAATGACTTGTTTGGGTTGAAATACTTCGTACAGGGTACAGTGTACTTACACTTTGAGACCTGGCGAGTCTTCAGTGTAGAAGCGCCACATGCCGCCTGTACCCGCCGAGCTCGTAGTCCGGCCGCTGCTGCGTGTACCGCTGCTGGTGGCTTTTCTGTGGAGCACACAGGTAAAACATACCGTTAAAATAAAAATAAAATATCATCAAAAATCCTCTGTCTGACACATAAACAAATTGTTATAATAACATGTTACAAAACGAGTAACCAATTGTGTTATAACGGAGGTTGTCAACCTAACAAATTCAAGCCGACTCTGAAATTGACCAGTGACCGTGAAATCTGAGACCATCACAGTTTGGCTCTAACGCATGATCTTCTGATATGTAATTCCAACGACAGTAGCTGAGGCAAGAGCAGATTGATTCATGGCTGCTACTCTCATGCAACGAGATTAAACAGAGGTTAATGAGGTAATGAAGAGTGTGGTAGTAATGGGTAATAATGAGAGAGAGAGGAAACGATGAGCCCGTGATTACACACTGATTAAGTCCACAGTACAACATCTATCAGCCATGATCAAAGGATGGCCCACAAAAATAAATAAATAGATAAAATACAAAGGAGGGCTGTCTGGAAGTCACTCTTTACAGTACGCTGACCTGAGCAGGCACAGTCAATACTGAGGTCATGAGGGTATTATGGGAAATAATAGCTAGGATGAAGGGCTTTATATTGACAAACTGATGGATAGCAAAGCACGTTTTAGTAGGCTGGTGGGACATCACATTTATTATTCTTAGAAAAGATATTTCTTCATTTGATGTTTTGATGATGATGGACAAAAGCGTTTAACAAACCAGTGTTAAATCTCACATAGGTGCCGACCGGGATCAGCGTGTACTGACTGTGAATGCCACATCATATGATGACTCCTCTAGTGACCCTTTATGGTCTTTTATTTGTCATCTGCATGTGTTGTAGATCCTAAATGGAGATGACAGTGAATGCTCTTCGTCTTCATGTGTAAGCCCTGTTATAGCCCGGTGACCTGTCCAGAGTGTAACCCTGCCCCTCGCTGGGGGGGCTCTAGCCCCCTACACGACCCTCTACAGGATTGGTTACTGATAATGAATGAATGTGTGTCATAGCCACAAACGTGTACCCACTTTATCTGTCTGCGTGAATGAGTGGAGTTTATAGAAGTAAAGGTTTAGCGTCAGGTTAGGGATGTGTGAGTACCTCTGTCGGACTGTGGAGCCTGCTGTGCGGGGAGCCACCGTCTTACTGGGGGAACGGCTCGACGCCCCAACATTGGTTGCACTTGCTGCTGGTCCAGGCTGAAAATAAAAAAAAAAAAAAAACATATTTGAAACATGTGAACAAGATTTGACTCATTTACATCATGTTTCTTAGCCTCATCTCTGTCACACACACACACACACACACACACACACTGAGATTAAAACTTCTAAGATTCTAGCAACGCTCAGATAGGAAGGTTTAACAGTAGTTTGCTTAGTTATGTGTATTATATGATACTGTCCTACAAATCAGTACATATTGCAGACACATCAGTTCTGTGTGTGTCTGTGTCAGATGCTGATGGTAAAGGCCTTTCCTAAGTGCTTAGAGTGTTGTTTTTAACATCAAGCAGTTACTCTCCACCAAATATGATCCTATACATACGCATGTAAATAATTCTGTACTGGGTAATCTTAAACTATGTATTTCTGGACCGCAGAAGTTGAAGTAAAATAGCCACGTCCACAGATGATGGGCTAATGTTAGCAAGCTAGCTAACACATAGCAAAACGGTTGCTCTGGTCTAAATGAATGATGTGGAGCCGGATAAAGGCACCAGTGGCAACAGCTTCAGACGGAGCTGAGAATCTTACCATTTTGTCGTAATTAAACCGATGCGAGATGAAACCTCAAGTTCCTCTTCAAGCTGATGTCCACGTCTGAAGAACAGCAGGCAGCCGATGTGTGGAACTGGTCAAAACTTGAGAAGAGGAGCCACCAAAGCTGACGCCTGTCTAAAAAGGACACGACTGCGAAACGAAAGACCTGCGAAGGTGACCGGGTAGAAGCCTGACCGGCTGCTCGCATTCAATGCCAAAAATATTGCCTGAAAACTCGTTTAAGGGGCTTATATTTTGGTTAGATTAATACATTTGATTTTCTTAAGTTGATATTTATTTTTTTATGTAGTTGATGTATGTATAGATGTGTACAATAGTGCAAAGGCAAATAATTGAACCGCCCTGAATCCGAAGGAGACGTGTCTCACAGGAAGCGTGTCTCTCACATCGGAGGAAACTGTCGCCATTGTGGTTCAAGCACAAAGCTAGATTAGATAGACCGCAGCGGGTGACTCGATCCAAAATGGCATCAAAGCGACAGAGTTTCTTGACAGTTATTCTATGCTACATTCAGCTGGAGGAGCACAGGTTTCCGAACTTGGACAGAATAGTGAAAAGAGCTAAAGGTAAACATTGCTATATTACTGTTAAATTGTAGATGTGTTTGTGGTGATAAGTTGGAGACGCAACGGTGCCCAAATTTAGCTGTCAAAAACGGTTCATAATTTTATTGTCCTCATAGGCTCGCATTAATTATCATAAACAACTCAAGCTCGCAGACAGCTATCTAAATCAAACGTGTAGTTTGCTATATACAGATTATCCTTGTATTAGATTGCGTAGTACTTGGAGATGTTGGGTTGTTTCAGGCAGCGTGGGTTGCAGTAGGTGTAGGTATGTTCAGTCACAGAAATTTAGAATTAAATTATAAACCCACAAGGGTAAATTCTTCAAGTTTGTCAACAGTGCATCTTTGAAACGTTTCTCTCATGGCCCCAGATACATGAATGTCCAGTTTCTTCTGCTAGACAGAAGGAAAGAACTATTTGCTGTTTTCCTCATCAGTGAGTTTTAGATTCTTTGAATACCAGAGAAAATACTGCTGCATATAGAGCCATGCACCTTTTACTTGCTGTCTGTCCCCAACAGTTTGACCAAAAGTGTATTAAACTGTAACTGTATGTGTTCTCGTGTGCAGGATGGCGCGGGTGGTGTTTCTCCATCCAGACCTCGGTATTGGGGGAGCGGAGCGGCTGGTGGTCGATGCCGCTGTTGCTCTGAAGTCTCAAGGATGTTCCGTGCAGATCTGGACGGCCCATTACGACGAAACGCACTGCTTCTCCGAGACCCTGGACCCAGACCTGCCTGTGGTGCGTGAACCATCGTATTACTTAAAAGCTAAAGCATAAATTATACACACACATACGAGAAGATTGTCATTATTAATCCTTCTGCCAGGTATGTGTGGGGGACTGGCTGCCCACCAGTGTGTTTGGCTACCTGCACGCCCTGTGTGCCTACCTGAGGATGATCTACGTGGCCCTCTACCTGGTCTTCTTCAGCGGGGTGGAGTATGACGTCATCTTCTGTGACCAGGTGAATTGTGTCTCCCTGTCAGTTTAATAAGAACTTCTTTCATTTGTTTTCTTCACTTTTGAAAGTACCGTCTTTCTCTATGCGGTCCATGTGCGTAATTACACAGAAAACATGTTGTTCAAATCATCACAGAAACACGTTAAAAACGTATTTAGGGGAGGGTGTCCTGTAAATATCTGCGTGTCATTTGACCCCAGGTGTCGGCGTGTATCCCCGTGCTGCGACTGTCCCGTCACAGGAAGAAGGTTCTGTTCTATTGTCACTTCCCAGATCAGCTGCTGACCCAGAGGAGGTCGACACTGAAGAGGCTGTACCGCGCTCCCATCGACTGGCTGGAGGAACGCACCACTGGCATGGCTGATATGGTGTGTAAAGGCTCAGTGACATGGTCTGATCCAGATTATGTGGTTTTATTTTCTTTAGATTTAAAAAAAAAAAAAAAGTTAAAGAATATTAAGCAGGCAGTGACGCAACGGAAAAAAACACATTTAAAATATGAATATGCATACAGTTTGTAAACAACCTTTTTTTGCACCTTTATTACAAATGCCTTTAAGATACTTAGGTGAAGCACTTTCTAAATTCTTTCTGGCCTCTTGTAAAGGTTTGACCAGAGGATCTTGCCTGAGGAATTTAGGCTGATTCTGAGGGAGACCTGAGGGCTACACCTGGGCATTTATGTAGGAAATCCGCAAAATATGATAATGGATTACACTAAATGGATAATATGATTTTGTTCTTTTGTGTTAAATTGCGAGTAGCTCCTTGGCAAGGAACAATATTTTTTGTCAATTCATAGGGTGAAAGGCAGAGACGCAAACATTCACGAAGATGCAGAAACAAGAGCGGTAACCTACAAGTACAAAACCTGCTGAGAAAGACTGGGCCGTTTTATAGGCTGAATAGATACTTTATAAAGATTAGACCACATGCAATCATGTTAAAGTGAAAAACAAACACAACATGAATATTCTAGTAAAACAAGCTCACGTAGATTAGCTGCTGTGATCTCACATGCAAAAGAAAGTGTTTATTTTAATGCAGAGTAAACATCAACACGTTTTTTTTTTTGAAGCTCACCATATAAAGTGTTCAAGTTCACATGCAGAACTACTTGCATACTAATGTATTTTTAAATTAATGGGAAATATAACAAAGACACCTACGCCGCCTCAGTCATGTGGGGTGAAGATAGACATGTTCCTGCAGTTCATACCAACGGGATATTAACAGCGCTGAAATAGCTGTCAAATTGAAATAAAGCACTTATAGACGTTACAGTATTTGATCTGTGTAGTTTAAAGATGTGAAGGGTCTGTTCCCCGTTTTGATAACTACTAAAACTATTGACGTACAAGTTGTGTTATTTTGACTGAATGTATTATTTTGAATAAAGCATACTGATTATGTAAAATATTATACAGCCTGAGCTTCACAGCCATTCTGCTGCAGAAGCTCAGGGCCCTGATAGAAATGTAATGACATTTTGATTTTGGTCCAGACTTCAGAATAATCAAAGACCTCTGGCTGCTCTGTGCCTTATAGGGAATTAAAGCGTCTGTGATATATATATATATATATATATATATATATATATATATATATATATATATTATATATATATATATAATATATATATATATATATATATATATGAGATCCCCATGAACTAATCTCTCTGTACTTCCTCTTAGATTCTGGTAAACAGCCAGTTCACCGCAGGCGTCTTCAGGGAGACCTTTCATAGTCTAAGCAGCGTCCAGACCGATGTCCTCTACCCCTCCCTCAACACGTGCACATTCGACCAGCCATCCACCGAAGCCGAAGGCCTGGAAGGCCTCCTCCCCGAGGGCACCTCCTGCCTGTTTCTCTCTCTGAACCGATACGAGAGAAAGAAGAATCTGGGCCTTGCTCTCGAGGGTCTTGCGGCCTTGCGGGGCGGCCTCCCCCCAGGCCAGAGAGCCGGTATTCACCTTGTGGTAGCGGGGGGCTACGACGACCGCGTCGCCGAGAACGTTCAGCATTACAATGAACTGAAAGAGCTGGCAGCGCGGCTCCATTTGGAAAACTGCGTGACGTTTCTGCGCTCCCCCTCCGACTCGCTGAAGGTGGCGCTGCTGCGGGGCAGCACCGCGGTGCTCTACACCCCCAGCAGGGAGCATTTCGGGATAGTTCCCGTCGAGGCCATGTACTGCTGCTGCCCTGTTATCGCCGTGAACTCCGGGGGTCCCCTGGAGAGCCTGGCAGACGGGGAGACGGGCTTCCTGTGCGAGCCCACGGCCGAGGCCTTCTCCAAGGCCATGGAGAGGCTCGTCAGGGAGCCACACCTCCGCAGGGACATGGGACAAGCTGGGAGGAAGAGGGTGCAAGATAAGTTCTCTCTTCAGGCCTTCTCAGACCAGCTGCACGGGTACATTTTGAGGCTGAGCAAGTGATGTGCAGGCTGGAGGAGAGTCGAGAGAAAACCTTGTGGGAATGTGAAAAAAGGATCCTCTGCTGAACTCTGGAAGTGACTAAATGGCCGCGACCAGAGGGGGTTGAAGTGTACGTCTGCTAACAGAGGATGTATGTGTGTGTTTGTGTGTGAGGAGGGTATTATGAGGACTTAGAGGACAATTAATCAGCATTCCCCTGGAGGGGTTGCTGAGAGGGAATAAGGGATGGAATCTCTGTACCAATTAAGAAAAGAGTAACGAGTTTACCTATCCTATCTCTGAAAAAATAACACCCCTGCAAGTGTGTGCGTGTACGTGTAATTGTGCACATGCAGCAGCGCGACAACCAACAGCCTAACGAACGAGTCTACCAGCAGGATTGATTGTTGGAAATGTTTTGCACATTGTTTGCGTGTGTGTGTGTGATTTCTTGCTCGTCTACAGTAGTCTTTGTCTTTGTGTGTTTTTGGGGAGAGAGAAGAAGAATGTAGTTATCACCGTGCGCCATCAGGCAGTGCACAGTCTCGGATCAATAAACGGGATGCTTTCCACTACTTCCTGTCCACCCAGAGCTTTGTTCCCCTCTTCACATTCAGAGGACGCTGGCCTGTATATGACTCCAGCTGCTGTGTGGAGGTTATTAGTAGATGATAGAGAGTGTTTGGCTTTATTAGAGGTCTGGCTGATGGGCAGTGTGTCTGTGTCTGGGTCATTATCAACGAGGAGAATAGCAGAAGGTCATTGTGTCTGCGCGCTGGCCTCCTCAGCCTTCCTACTGTATAGAAATGCTCCTATTGACATTCCTGAAGTTTTAATAAACAAGTAAACACATAGTTCCCCAAGTCTTATGGAGCTTTCTTTGTCGGTAAGTTTTTTGGCCTTTAATAGAGTTGGCTAAGGATTTTGCGGCTGAACATTGTTAATGCTGAAACAGACATCAGATTGTGCCATAAGTTGTTCAATGAAACTTTCCTGCACAAAGCAATAAGCAAAGGTTAAGTTTCATTCTTCTCATTTTCAAAGGCAGCGTGAGTGTCGGTTGTATCTGTATGGGCCTCATTCTTCCTCTTAGAGGGAATCTGAAAAAGAATAGATCAGAATAAAGAAATAGGGTAAAACTAAAGATTGTTTTCAGCTAATTTGAATATTCCTTTCTTGGTTAGCTGACAGGAGCTAACATAGCACAACATAATAAAATAACTCATCAGTGCACACACTAAAATAAAAGTAATAAATTAATAAACATCTGATTAATTGTCTTTCCACTGATCAACTAATTGTGGCAGCTCTGCAATAAGCTATCGCTCTTCTCATCCACGTGGTTGCACACACTGGTCAAACAACATGTGGCAAAATGTTGAAGTTCACCAGGTCATATCTGAGCTCCTGCTGCAGGAATGTCTCACAGTGATGCCTCATCGTCTCCTGTGGAGACGGAGCCAGGCCGTGTTTTTTTTTTCTTCCTTTTTGTTTGATCTCTGTAATGCGCTGCTGTTTGACTTCGGAGTCATCAGCTGAATGAAGCTGCTGCGGCATGATGTCTGTGTCATGCTTTCATCTAGAAAGGGAAAATCAAAACAAATAAATTGGGAGTGCACAGCAGAGAATACGTGTCACATCTCAGGTTTCTCACCTACCTGTAACAATCTGAGAGCTGCATTTAAAAGATGTAGGAAAACATCAATGAGAACATTAATTTAATTGGACTTAAATGAGAATAATATTCTATTTCATACAAAACAGCTCTTTCTGGACTTTAAACCACACTATTATTAACAAACACAGTCAACAAACCCAAACTTACACACTGACATTGATGGGGACATTTATCAAGTAACGCTCACCTGTCACCAGGTCGTCTGGGAGAAATTCCTGCTTCAGTTTCCCCCCAAAAAGTCCCAACTTTTTACACTCCAAGACACCGTAATCAGGTTACGTAATAATTGAAGCACCTTCAGGAGTTCACAATAGCCTTGTAATGTAAGATGTGATCGATTGTTTCATCCGGTTCAGACCACATTAAAATCTCCACCACATTCCACAATCAGAAAACATTTTCCCGTGGTTTCTTTCAGTTTGTTCATCTCGTGCGTGGTCCACCTGCGCCGAGTCTTCCGTTTCCCACATCTCGCATCGATTCAGACATTTCTTCAGAGTCAATTTCAGAAGCAGAGGATCCCACAGCATTGCCACTTACTTTTCAGAAGTACAAATTATTTGTCCCTATAGGTCCAATTAGTGCCGTTGGCCATGATTTAATTTAAAATAGATATGTGGAATATCGCAGAGGTGCCCCTCAAGTCAATTTATGTATGTGAGCCCGACTTGTTTGATATTTGCCAGTAAAAATATATATTCTAATTTGATATTTGGGATCGGCTTCTTCAAGTAATTGCAGTTTTACACCTTTTTAATTTGTTGTTGAATCTGTCACTGGCTGACAATCAGTCAAATAAATTAAACGCTATTAATTAAATACTTTTGCGATTAGCAGTCTGGTGTGTGTGTGTGAAATCGTATTAAAACAAAGAAGCAAACCTCAGCGGACCGCTAAATAAAAACGTAAAACAGCAATAAGAATTGGCATGAGATATTTTCTAAGAATGCAGCATAAGTGACAGAACTCTAACATCATGATTTAGAAGAAAACGATCAAATGGGTTGTTTCCTTTATGACGTTATCGCATCCACAGTCCTGTTGTTTACAACTAACACAACATAACATAAATACTGTTGAATAAAAAACACTCTTTATGCATTCCTTTAATAACTGCACGCATTAAGACGAAGAAATCACAGAAATGAACTCAACAAACCACAGTTTTAAAGATGTAAAATGCCGCGTGCATGTGTGTGTGTATTTCTGCAGTGTTTCCACGCTGTGCTGAGGTATTAAGAGCAGATGATGAGGAGGGAGTTGCTCCAGTGATTTAGAAGCCCTGCTAGGCCACATGATAAAGAGCTCCCGCGGAGCCTGCAAGGGAGGAAAGGACGCACAAGCACAAACACACAGCAGTAAACACTCAAGTGTAAATATGTCCCACATTGCCGCCTTACACGGGAAAGAGGGGTCTCTTTACTGTCTTTTCTGCCGGTTTCGTTGCTTTTTGAGGAAACCATCTTTACCTCAAAGTTGTGAAAGAAGAATCGTCGTCCCTTCTCTCGCCTCCATCCTCGCCTCCCCCGCTTTCGCTCCCCCTCCCCCCCTCTGCCCTGTGGTGGGCTGGTTATTGAGATCACGGTGTGTCTGAGTGGCAGTGATAACCGGTACCCAGGTGCCACTGGCACATGGTGTTTAATTAATTAATGAGACCGCGGGGTTGGTTTTCTAATTCCACCTAGCCAGCACCGGGGTGCGGGGGAGATAGCCGTGGAAATGTTTAGGTGTGTGTTTTCAGGCGAGGATGGGAGAGATGTATGTGCGAGTGTGCGCGCGCGCTGCGGGTGTATATCTATTTTGTTGGCAGTTTGGGAGCTGGTTTCCTTGTTAGTGGAATATTAAATATATATGGAATATTTTTACTCAGACTTTTAATCACGCCGTGTGATTTGGAGTTAATCATGGGATAAATCAGGCTGATGATGAGAGCGTTAGTGTTAATACATCTACCTGAACCCTTCCTCCTGTATGCTAACCAGGTCACGCACCCATTGCCCTGAAAACAGCGAAACGTGCTTGAGGTGTAAATGCGATGCAAATGCAGGATGGTGTTTAGAGCGCTGTAAGGAGGTAGGTTTGCTAAAAGGAGTTTCATGAATGAAATCATTCCTCTGAAAAATCTTATCACATAAGCCAGGGAGAAAGAGTAAGAAATAAAAAGTTAGTTGATCTTTACAAAGCACAGAAAAGATTTAGAAAAAATAAAAAATAAAATAAGGTAACAACAATACAATCACACTTTCTCAGTTTGTTATTTCTATATTTAATATAATACATATAATATTTATCGTTCCATAGTTGATAGAGGAACAGAGACGCTAAGCTAACTGAGCTATAGACTTTATAAGGTACATCTGTTCAATTGCTTGTTAACACAAATAGCTCATCAGTGAACCAAATGGCTGCATTTCAATGCATTTAGTCATGTAGAGGTGATCAAGACAACTTGCTGAAGTTCAAACATGAAATCAGAATGGGGAAGAAAGAGGATTTAAGTGACTTTGAACGTGGTGTGGTTGTTGGTGACAGACGGGCTGGTCTGAGTATTTCAAAGACTGATGATCTACTGGGATTTTTACACACAACCATCTCTAGGGTTTACAGAGAATGGTTTGAAGAAGAGAAATTATCCAGTGAGCAGCAGTTGTATAAACGAACCTGCCTTGTTGATGTGAGAGGTCAGAGGAGAATGGGCAGACTGGTTGGAGATGATAGAAAGACAACAGTAACTCAAATAACCACTGGTTACAACCAAGGAATGTAGAATAACATCTCTGAACGCACAACACGTTGAACCTTGAAGAAGATGGGCTACAGCAGCAGAAGACCACACCATGTGCCACTCCTGTCAGCTAAGAACAAGAAACTGAGACGACAATTCACACTGGCACAACAAAATTGGACAATAGAAGACTGGAAAAATATTGCCTGGTCTGACGAGTCTCGATTTCAGTTGCGGTGGTGGTGGTGTAATGATGTGGGGGATATTTTCTTTGCACACTTTAGTACAAACGGAGCATGGTTTAAATGCCACAGCCTACCTGAGTATTGTTGCTGACCTTAATGACCACAGTGTATCATCTTCTGACGGCTACTTCTAGCAGGATAATGCACCATGTCACAAAGCTCATATCATCTCAAACATGACAATGAGTTCACTGTACTCCAATGGCCTCCACAGTCACCAGATCTCAATCCAATAGAGCTCCTTTGGGATGTGGTGGAACGGAAGATTCTCATCATAGATGTGAAGCCGACAAACCTGCAGCAACTGTGTGATGCTATCATGTCAATATGGACCAAAACCTCTGAGGAATGTTTCCAACACCTTGTTGAAAATGTGCCATGAAGAATTGGCAGTTCCTTTTACTAGCAAGGTGTACCTAATAAAGTGGCCGGTAAGTGTAGATTGACTGTGCGCAGCAGAAGTGCACATCTGTTCTTTTACTGAGATATGACCCAGTAAGAAATTGCATCGTGTGTGTATAATAGATGACAAACCAAAAGGTGAGATGTGCTGTTCCATTCCAGTCCAAACCTGCTGCTACAGCAGTGAAAACAGGTCCAGTGTCAATATCATGAAAGAAAACACATTGAATCATGTTATACTAAAGCGTCTGTGCTGAGAGACTCATAGCAGAACCAAGACGTGATTTATCCCTCAGTTTTCTGTCAAGCATGAAGTTCGCTTTGGTGTCATCTTCCCCCTCGCTCCAAATATTGTTGCATTTTGCACCCGACGCAGACGTTTTACTGTGAGGTGGCTACAGCGAGGAGAAAGAGCTCTCCTCGCCTCGGATGATATAATTCGCTTAAACAATAGAAAACCTGCATTTGTATTCACAGCTCATCTTTAAGAGCTGTTTTACATGGTACATGTTAGCAAATTATTTATTTCACACTTTACTGCTCCCATAAACTACTCAAATATATTGGCTTACACATCATAAATGTTAACACAGTGCAACTCTTAACACTGGCAGACAGTCTTATAGAAGCTGATATCACAGACGAAAGGAGTGATTTACTAAAGCTCCATAAAACTCTTCTCTCTGCGGGAGATCACAATAAAATCATCTAAAATCTCGGCCAGTGGAAAATTATAGATAGGCTCAATAAAAATAGCTTTATGGCCCAGGAAAGGCATTATGACTTATCCTGTATACCGTGGTTTGGAACATCTTATAACTTAAAGACAAATGAGTCCATAGATTTCCGACATCAAGCATCGTCTAATTCACGGTAGGTTGAACAGTAAAAACGTTAGGAGTCTTCTTTCAAATGAAAGTTATGAGAGAACCAGCATTGATGGTGTTCACTTGGATAAGAAACAACATAACGGGATTTAAAAAAAAAAAAAAAAAGGAAAGAAAAAAGGAGAGAATATATAATTTAACGAGGAGACTGAATAGTTACCAGAGTTTCCACGGAGCAGTTGGCTGCTTGGGTGATGAAGTTTCATTTGGACAGAGGCGATGTCGTCAAACCGGTGTGTTACCGCTCTACATGTCATCTCTAAAACAGGCAGTTTCCTGTGAAGTTACAACAGTTATTATTGCACAGTTTGACGCTTTAACACATCAGGAATGTTTGTATACTCCCACAGCTCAAAGTAACGGTATAGCTAATAAATCTACTTTACAATTAATCCTGCAAACCCTCCCTGCTGTTTACTAATGAAGATAATTTCTGCAGTGGCATAGGCCAAACCACTTACATATCGTCTACACTCCTCACCAGCTATAAACTTTTGCCTATAAAAGAAAATACTCGGTAAATAGTTTAAGGAGCTATTATCTCCTTTACAACTTAAGAAGGTAAAATGGACACTGGAGGGGGGAAACTATTTTAAGTTGGCAAATAACAGCGGGGATCTGTGGCTTCATGGGGTCTTGATGAGGTTGCCAGGCAACCAGGTGAGACGCTGCAAAGACGCAAGAAATATTGCATCATGTGACGGTTGCTAAAATCATGACCGTTTAAACATTACTGTTAATGATAACACCATCCAACCCGTGAGTTGTTTCTAGTGTCTAGTCTTTATGTTAAACCAGCTCGGTCCAAGCTCTAGTTCTGTTGATGCTGTATAAACGCTACATAAGAATGGGTGTCGTTGCTGCTATACACCGATCAGCCATAACATTATAAACACTGACAGGAGGAAGTAAATAACATTGAGCATCTTGGTGAAAGCACACCAAAGGTGGGTCGACCCAAGTCTGACCCACCATTTTCGATGTGAACCGCATGTTCGACATGTACCACCCACCTAGTCCAGACCAGGCAACCTCACCCCATAGCAATGACAAGCAAGATACAGCCTGACACACACACACACACGCAAATGGTTTAGGACTAACTTAAAAATCATGATGAACAGCCCAAGGCGTTGACCTGGCCTCCAAATTCACTAGTTTCCAAACTGATCAAGAATCTGTGGGAGGATCCACAGAGACCCCTCCCCTCAACCCATAGGAACCAAATGCCCCAACAATGTTTTGTTGTTGCCAGGCGCCACAGGACGCCCTGAGAAGGGCCATGTCAATTCTCTGATGAGTCTCAACTGTTTGGCAGGCACAAGGGAGACATGATGTTATACCTGATCGGCGTATGCTTAGAAAAGTTGAGAGCAGAACATATGAGATCAATGCAGTTTTACAAACTGTGCTTCTTCAGGACAAAACAAAACCTCCAAAAGTAATCTGAAGGACTGAAGTGAAATGGCACCTGAAGTGGTCTGATTATCGGCCCAATCTAGTCTACAGCTTCATAATTAACTCACAAATATGAAAGTGGAATGGATCTGTTTTTACTCAAAAATAAAGCAAATAATCTAATCTCCCAAAGTGCTAAACTATTCCTGTAAGACAAGTCAACATGCTCAATATTGCTCATCAGTAATTGGAGTGGTCGATCAGGCACATCTGGCCTCATCTGCTTTATCTCATCTTCAATGTTGAATTTACGTCTGGGATAACTGTCTGAGCACAGACACACACGGAGATATCCTGGCTCCTAGGTTGCTCTTCCTGGAGCAGCAGAGTGATCCTGGAGG
Source organism: Mugil cephalus (assembly GCF_022458985.1). Taxonomy (NCBI): domain Eukaryota; kingdom Metazoa; phylum Chordata; class Actinopteri; order Mugiliformes; family Mugilidae; genus Mugil; species Mugil cephalus. The sequence goes on from NC_061780.1 coordinate 10,042,019, forward strand.
AGGAGGAGGAGGAGGAGGAGGAGCAGAGAGTGAGAAGAGGGGAGGGCAGAGAAAGGAAGAGGCAACAGGAGAAGAGACCTCCTATTGAACTTGGCTCGCTTCCAGCACTCGTTCACCCATTAATCAGCTGTGAGTCAGTCATCCTGGCTTTAAACAAACACATTAACATTTGAGAGCACATTACACGAGCACGCACACAGACATATGCTGTCATCACCACAGGAACACACACACACCAGCCTCCGTTTGTGTACCTCAGCTGCACGCTTACCTGCTACAATTTTCAAATTTTCACACAGATGGAGCATTTTTTTTTGTTTTTTTCTTGTAACGCCTCAGGGGTCAGTTTGGTGTAGTTTTGGCGTGAACTAGCTCAAGGGCGACAACAGGAAGGGGTCTTTAACGACGACTTAATGGCTGGTGGAGGGCTGGGATACACATCGGTGTGTGTGTGTGAGGTGTGCGCTCAGGCAGATGTGCAGAGAGACGCCGGCTTGGTGCACCCTGATCAAAGGGCACCATCGCCCGCCTATGGCCCAGAAGCAACTCTCGGGCCGCGGGTGCGACGCCTCGGCTCGGCGCAGGAGAAGCCGAGCGGAGCCCCGCGCAGCTGGGCGCGATAACCTCCGGTGATTACACTCACAGGGGTGAATGTCAATCACTCTGGCTGCCTGGATGTGCGTACGTGTCTGTGTGTGAGACAATGCCCCTCGATTGTTGATGCAAGCGCGCTTTATGTACAACTATGCATCCTTAATGTGTGTGCGTGTGCGCCCAGTGCCCAGCGATGGCCTGTTAGATTGAGCTGTCAGTCGGCAGGCAGCAGATGAAGATTAATGGAGCAAGCAAACAATAAGAGGCTGGCAATGATCATAAATATGCTAATGGCCATTATCAATACACACTCGCTGAGATGCATAAGAGACAGAGAGAGACAGAGTACAGTATTCATGCAGCAGAGATTTGGGATAGGAGGTGATTCAGGTTACTGAGTTGAAATCGTTCTCCCTCCCCTTGGGATACGCACCAATAAGGCCCCCCTCCCTCCCATATTTTTAGACTGGCAGCGTGTTGGCTGACTGATGGACGGGCGAGCCGAGACTCCCA